>NC_048586.1:24016479-24637729 GCF_013265735.2 Oncorhynchus mykiss
TGGCTGTACTAGGGATAGATCGGGGTGGATGAGGGAAACACACACACATACACACACAAAATAGATATCTACAGCAACAATTATTTCTATAATGTGCCCGAAATGGCGCTGCGGTCTAAGGCACTGCATCTCAGTGCAAGTGGTGTCACTGTAGTCCCTGGTTCAAATCCAGGCTGCATCACTTCTGGCTGTGATTGGGAGTCCCATAGGGCCGTGCACAATTGGCACAGTATTGTCCGGGGTAGGCTGTCATTGTGAATAAGAATATGTTCTTAACTGACTTGCCTAGTTAAATAAATAAACCATAACTGAGGCCCAGAAAGGCTGCTTCTCATTGTATCCACTGCTCTACCTGGACCTGTTCCTTTGGGCCAAGCACCTGTAGTTGCCTTTGATATTTACTGGTGTTGTCAGCCTGCTTTGTCCATCCCTGTTTATTCATGTTATCCCCGGAGGAGATCAAATCAGTTCCTACTTCATCTGATAAACACCATGGCAACCCTGCTAGATTCTGTTTTGTCACAGCATCTGGTGATGGGGTGTCTGGAGTTTCTGCTCTTGTACTTAGGGTCTTTCCTCTTGTCTCTGTCCTATTTACACTTTCACATGTATCACCTCTCTTCCCTCCTCTCTCCGTCTCCTCGTCCCACTGCTGGCTCTGGGTCTATTCTTCTTCTGGCTGCTAGTCTTCTACTCCTGGATCAGAGAGGAAATGGGGCTACCTCAGTCTCCCTGGCGACTCGGACGCAGAGACTGTGAGTCCTTGCCTCCTTGTGTGTGCATGCTTGCATGTGTGCGTCCCACTTATTGTGAATATATTTCCACCAAGCTGTGCCGCTCTGCTCCAATCGCTGCCACTCATACGGGCTCCTTCTATGACATGAATTAGATCATCATTAGGATATTACATTCACCTGCCAGATACATCTCACATCAAATGACGCAATCTGTCCATTCTGCATTTTTACCTTCAGAAAGACTAAAGGCTATCTAGGCCTACATCTGTCTTACTCTCTCCTCCTTTTCCCTCTACTTCTTTTTAAAGTTCCCCCCTGCTCTGACTGTCCTCTTCTCTCACCCTCATCTGTTCTGATTCTCTACCCCAATCCTCTACTTCTCTTTTCTCCATTCTGTTCTTTTCCTCTCCCATTTCCCCCTTCTATTACACTATTGTACTAATTTTGCTGTCTCGTACCCCTCACTTGCTCTCTCACTACCCATCTTCTCTATTCTATCTACCCTTTCTCCCCTTCTCTTGCCCCCTCTCCCCTCCTCTTCCCCTCACAGAGCAGTCTGAACAGTATGATGAGTATGTACAGTGAGACCGGTGACTATGGCAACGCCAATGTGAGTGGGGAGCTGCTGTTGAACATCAGCTACAGCTATAAGACAGGCGCTCTCAATGTCCTGGTGAAGGAGTGTCGCAACCTGGCCACTGGGGATGAGAGGAAGCAACGCACAGACGCGTAAGGGCACACACACACTGAAGAACCTACACTCTAAGAAGAAAAGGTGCTATCTAGAACCAAAAAAGGGTTCTTTGGCTGTCCCGACAGGAGAACCCTTTAAAGAACCCTTTTTGGTTCCAGGTAGAACCCTTTTGGTTCCTAGTAGAACCCTTTTGGGTTCCATGTAGATTCCTTTCCACAGATGGTTCTACATAGAACCAAATAGAGCCAAAAAGAGTCTTACATGGTACCAAAAAAGGTTATCCTATGGGGACAGCCACAGAACCCTTTTGGAAACCTTATTCTAAAGAGTGTATGCTTACACAAACACTACATTATCACAGTCACTGACCATCAGCTCAACTTGAACCAATCCATGACTGAAGTGTGAACTCACCATGACCCACAATGACTGTGACAGTCATGGTATGATAGAGTAACCCTAGTGAAGCCCTGGGGTGATCATATGGATCCCTGCATGCATGTCCTCCTCTGGAGTGTGGCTGAATGACTGTATCTTCCATTGGCAGCTATGTGAAGGCTTACCTTCTCCCAGACAAGTCTCGCCAGAGCAAGAGGAAGACCAGCATCAAGACCAACACAATCAACCCTGTGTTCAATGAGAACCTTAGGGTAAGGAAGTGTTTGTGTGCACGTATGAAAATGTGTATGTCTTGGGAGACAGTAAAATGTAATGAGTTTGTTTTTGTGGTCATGAGAATGTGTATCGTTGCCTGAAGAAAGAGTGTGTGTCAATACTAGTGACAGGCAGCAGGTGTTCATATTTAAAGAAATGAAGCTTTCATTAACCTGCACCACCATACCTAGTGTTTCAGCCTACATCAAGGCCCTGGTGTGCGTGTTGTATTCCTGTATGAGCATCGGCAGGAAATTAGTTTTGGTACTCAGTCCTACTCTCCATCCGTCTCTCTCACCTGTGCTGTGCTGTGTAGTATGTGATCAGCCACTCCCAGTTGGAGACGCGGACATTGCAGCTGTCTGTGTGGCACCACGACCGCTTCGGTCACAACAGCTTCCTTGGGGAGGTGGAGCTGACCTTTGACTCCTGGGAGTTTGACACTAACATGGAGGAGTGGTACTCTCTGCAACCCAAGGTATCCTGTGTTTAGATGTGTGGATTTATACTGTATGTAAGTCATAAATGCTGTAAGTACAGTATGTTTGTTCTATGTGCAGCTGGACAGTAGAATGGACTCCACGCTCCAGTATAAAGGGGAGCTAACCGTCGTTCTTAAGTACATCCCTGCAGAGAAGAACCTCATGCTACCCCTGGACCAGGTCCAAGGTACTCCACAATTACCCCCTCTGTTTTATCTGCCCCCAGCCCAGCACTAACACACCTGATTCAACTAATTGACTAAAGATGTTGCTAAACGGAACCCTTTCGTCCTCTCCTCCTCTCAGTGAAGAAAGGCTTTCTGAAAGGAAAGAAGACCAGCATCAAGCTGCCCAAAGGAGGAATGGTGGAGCTGCTGGTCAAGGAGGCCAAGAACCTGACCGCTGTCAAGTCTGGAGGCACCTCGGACCCCTTTGTGAAAGGGTGAGACGGGTGCACCCATTTAGTTTCATGTGGAGACCCATTTATTTCAATCAGCCTACATTTCTAGGACCTACTATCTACCTTCTTCCTATTCAATGGGTCTCGAGTGGCGCAGCAGTCTAAGGCACTGCATCTCAGCACTAGAGGTACACTACAGACCCTGGTTAAATTCCAGGCTGTAACGCAACCAGCTGTGATTGGGAGTCCCATAGGGCGCCGCACAATTGGCCCAGCGTCGTCCAGGTTTGGCCGGGGTAGGCCGTCATTGTAAATAAGAATTTGTTCTTATCTGACTTGCCTAGTTAAATATTCCTCTGACAGTTTTGTATTTCTTGTTTCCTGTCTCCCCATCTGTCCAGGTACCTGCTCCCTGACAACAGTAAGTCCACCAAGCACAAGACGGCGGTGTTGCGTCGCACGGTCAACCCCCAGTGGAACCACACCTTTACCTACTGTGGCCTACAGGCCGGAGACCTGAACAATGTGTGTCTGGAGCTCACCGTCTGGGACAAGGAGGCTCTGGCCAGCAACGTCTTCCTGGGGGGAGTCCGACTCAACGGAGGGACAGGTCTGTCTGTCTTTTCAATTATTTTCTCTTTCTCCTCTCAGAGGTTTAGGGTGATTTGTAGCATATTCAGTCAGCATAATGCTGTAGGGATATGGAGTGTATGGAACAGATAGTGATGACCTATTGTCTCCCTCCAGACCAGAGCTATGGGAACCAGGTGGACTGGATGGACTCATACGGAGAGGAACAGCGGCTATGGCAACGCATGATTGACAACCCAGAGGTCCCCCAGGAGTGCACACTGATGCTGAGGTCCAGCATGTGCAAGCACAACACATGACATGGCGGGAGGGAGAAAAAGGAGAGAGGCAGTTGGAAAGACAGAGGGGAAACAGAAAGGTATCAGAGAGGGGAGAAAAAGTGGAAGTTAAGAAAGAGGGAAATAAAATGAACAAAAGAGAGGGACAGAGGTTGAGAGTGCTCCATGGCCTTGCTCTATCCCCGCAATAAAGAGCTGATGACATCACCCCACTTCCTGAACTTTGAACCCAAACCACTGAGCCACCCTGATCCTGCACTGGGGTTCGTGGCCCTCTACCTGGTTAAGTGGACAACCAGTCATGCCTTACACACACACACCCTGCCCTCCAAAGCATCCAGCCAAGACCAAGCACTGCTACAACAACTACTAATACCGCTGTACATTGACATATATGTAACATAATGAACAAGCACGTGCCATTGTATGATCTGATCTGACTCCTGGTTTCCACTATGCACATACATTATGGGTGTGTGGGGGAACCTGTCCTTGTCTCTGTAGTTTATTTACAACACTCTCCTCTCCCTGTGATGAGACCACGAGTTAGAAGTTGTCCTTATTCCCAGATGTAGGATCAGATTGTCTTGACCTGCTCCTAACTATAACCATTAGTGGGAAGTTAACATATCTGACCCTGTATCAGTGGTTCAGGATAGCCTCTACCTACTCTCATAAGGTAACTACTCCAAAGGCACTTTGGGTTTGTTGCATTGCTGAGGAGATTTAAACATTCCAATAGAATACTGTACAATGACAATTAGGGTATGTTCAAGACTGAGATGTTTCATGCAATAATTGTATTATGCAACATTCTGAACTGATAATCACCTGTTTCAAATTGTTGCACAATTGCATTGTAACTGATCTTGAACGCACCAATAGTTTTACTGTTGTCTTGATAAAGCACATTTTAAGAGTAGAACAGCACAAACAATACTCACTTCATCAACAGACGTTTTTGGACCTAACTTGTGTGGAAACAGATGAAGGCGGAAATCTAACCAGAGATCTATCAGCACCAAATTGCTGATCAAAATGTATTGTGTCAAATGTGGAATAGAGAGTCAGGGCAGTTCTATCTGCAACACTGGAAATGTTTTGCCCCAGGAGCCTTGAGGAGATGGGAGGAGGATTGCATGTTCCACGATGAGTCAGTGTCCAGTCCACCCTCTGTCTGTGACTCATTGAATAAAGCACATCTGTCAGAGTGTCTGTCCCTGTAACTCAGGCCACTGTGACCCCTCGGTCCTTGTAACCTCCCTGGATGAGTAATAACACTTCTAGTATCCCCCCGTAAAGGGTTCCGGTGTCTTGGCATGCGTCCCAAATGGTAACCTTTTCCCTTTAAAGTGCACTTGTAGAGCACTATAAAGAGAATGGGCCAGTAATCAAAGGTCGCTGGTTCGAATCGCTGAGGTGAAAAATCTGTCGATGTCCCCTTGAGCAAGGCACTTAACCCTAATTGCTCCTGTAAGTTACTCTGGATAAGAGCGTCTGCTAAATGAAAATAAATGGAAATGGAATGGGGTACCATTTGACCGCAGACTATGTCTCTGTATACAGTCATATCCTAGTGTGGTGCCATTCTTTCTGTGGAATGACAAGTCTGCACATTCGCCATTGTCTAAGTTTCTGTTATGCTCAACAACCATTGAAAAGTGCATAATAATAATGATACTATTAAAATGGCATTTACTGTATAGATGAGTTGTGCGCAATACCCTGCTGCTACTGAAGAAACACAAGACGTGTCTAACAGCATGTTACGGTCTCTGTTTTAATGTCCTCTCATTTCAAAACTAGATTGATTTGACTTTAGAATGTGACTGAATCCATCTCTTCTTTTGATTGCAATGTGTTATCAGAATATTTTGAAGTAATAAACCACACAGATCAGATCTCTATGTTTAGAACAGACTTTCTGAGCGTGTCTGACCGGGTCAGTGTGTGTGTGTGTGCACGTGTGTGTGTTGGCATTCACACAGCAGCCATCTCTCCTGAGCGTTAAACTAGACTGTCGTAAAACATAGTTCTGGTTCTAACTGTAACAACAGAAGGACGAGGTCACTCTTTTTAAGAGGGCTATTTAATCATGGTTGTGTGAAATCAAAGGGAACGAACAGCAGTGTACTGATGGACCAGCATCACTGGCTGTCACATCACACACACACACACATTCCCGAGTGCTTATTATTAATGTCCTAATTAAAACACTGCTACCAGAATTGAGAAACATAAATATAAAACAGCTAAAGGATTTTTCCAGTTTCATATCTTAAAAAAAAAGAAAATAGTTATTATACAAAACATCATAATAATAGTAAAATGTGTCCAAGCTTTAAAAAACAAACAAAAAACAAGACTGACGAGTACAAGAATCAATATGATTGTGATGACCCACTCTGCCCAGGACCTCTAACTGCTGTAGGATGCAGTGATGAAAGTGAGTTATATTTCCATTCTAATTAGCCTGGTCCCAATGCTCCACAGCTCCAAACTCCAATCAGACATTCCGATACTAATGATTCATACTTAGTAGTGACTATTGAACCCCCTGTCTTCTTACAATTAGAATGGCACTTCAACTGAAAGACATCACATTGGTGGGAAATAGAGGGTTCAATGACTTATTGATGGATACGTTAACTAGCTGTGGTCTGCTATGGGGAACTGGAGGATGGGAGTTGGGTTCAGGAAGTAATATTAAGCAACGGTAGGGTTTAATTATTGACTTGGAGGGATATTGAGGGGGTGAGAAGGACTGTCCATAGGGTGAAGGAAATAGGGTGCGTTGAGGAGTACAATTGGGAATGGTGGGCTTTTTTGGGGAGATGGTGTTGGGGTGGGGGTGTTAGTGAGGGGTGTTGTTGAGGCGTTGTACTACTGGCAGGTGTGGCCTGCCTCCTGCTGCAGCACCATCTCATCCATGCGTCCCTGCCAGGTGTCAATGGTGGTGAAGATCTGGGCTGAGGTGATGGGATATGTGTAGCGCTCCTTGTCCATCCCCTGCTTGTCAATCATCACCATGTTGAAGTTATTATGGGAGATCTGGAGCAGTAACCTAGGCAATATACATCAACACTTCCATTAGGTCAAGGCTGAACACACAATGGTAGGTCTGAAGAATGAGTTATAGGTTTGTTATGAATGATGATGACGGTGTGTGTATGTGTGTGTGTACCGGAGTTGTAGAGCCAGCCCTGGGGGGATGAGTCTGTGGCTGATACGGCCGATCTGTGCCGGGTAAATCCCGACCAGCTCAATCACCGTCACATGCCTGAGATCCAGACCACACTGGGCATGCTGGAATACACACACATTTACATTATAACCACACCAAAAACACACAAATAGCATTGTACACACAAGCACAGAACATGAAAATGCACTCACATACAAATTCAAGTAATGTCAACAAAGTTCACAGAATCCATCACCTGGCCTGTTAAAGGCCCAGTGCAGTAAAAAACATGAAAAAACATTCTGTTTTTTTATATATATTTCCACACTATGAAGTTGGAATAATACTGTGAAATTGTGAAAATGCCCTTGTAGTGTAAGAGGTGTTTGAAAAGACTGCCTGAAATTTCAGCCTACTTGAGTGAGATTGAGTTTTGGTGACATCACCAGGCGGTAAATTAGTTAATAGACCAATAAGAGAGAGAGTTCCAAACCTCTCGCTAACAGCTAGTTTTACCTTCCCCACTCAGACCACTCCCAGACAGTCCTCGTACTATTCTTGCTTTAGAAATTGCTCTTTTAGACCATTTTAATTGAAAACAATCACAGTAAGGTACTTAATTGTTTCCCATAAAGGATTTGATAACGAGATGAAATTGGCTGCATTGGACCTTTAAAGGCGAGGTTGTAATGACTCACCGCGTATGACAAGAGTCACCTCTTTCCTGACACTTTAAAGGTCAAGCTTTTTAAAGGCTGCTCCCTTTTAATATCTTTTGACAGGCAGAAAATCATCCAAACCCAGAATAGCCTGAATTTACAGAGCACACCGGCATTGTTTATGCTGCGCGGTGACATTTTCTCTGTTTACCAGAAACTACACACCCCATCAGCAGAACCACAGACAACTTGACCTACTCCACCACTCGGTCTCTCTCTTTCCTCACGCTCTGCCTTTCTCCCCTCCCTCTCCCTCCCTCCATCCTTCCCTCCTACTCCCTCACCTGTAGATTAGTCATTTGGAACCTGTAGTAATGATTGGCAGCTGTGGGAGCAGAAATGATGAGGAGGCGTCGTTTCTCATAGAACTGGTCCAGCAGACCTGAGGCTGTACGCACCCCCACGTTGATGTTCATAGCTGTGACAAAACATGTTATGACATAATAAAACACTACATCATTGCAACATATCACATCATCACATTCTATGAAAGCAAATAATGTAACTTGATTTGCAATTGCCCAAAAAAACTCAAAATGTTAATTTCATTGCTCTGTTTTACTTGTCTTTACTGGTCTTGTTGCTATAAAGTTTGCTATGACTTGTTCCTTCCACAGCATATATCAGAAGTGCTATATGGAGTGTCACTGTATTTTAAAATATGATAGCAGTATAATACTGTCTCTTCTATTAGACAATAATCCACTTAAGTATGTGTCACAGACAGTGCTGGTCGATGTCAGAGCAGGCGGTATTGATCTGCTGGATCTCTGTGATCGATCGACAGCCCACCCTGGCCGAGGGAGACATCCCTGTTTTCACCTCCAGCGAACCCCTCAGCACCCCTGATCACAACTTCAATGCTGCTAAACACACAGCATGGTGGATGTGTAATGTACAGTTGAAGTCAAACGTTTACATACACTTATGTTGGAGTCAATAAAACTAGTTTTTCAACCACTCCACAAATGTCTTGTTAACAAACTATAGTTTTGGCAAGTCAGTTAGGACATCTACTTTGTGCATGACAAGTAATTTTTCCAACAATTGTTTACAGACAGATTATTTCACTTATAATTCACTGTATCACAATTCCAGTGGGTCAGAAGTTTACATACACTAAGTTGACTTTGCCTTTAACCAGCTTGGAAATTTCCAGAAAAATATGTCATGGCTTTAGAAGCTTCTATTAGGCTAATTTACATAATTTGAGTCAATTTGAGGTGTACCTGTGGATGTATTTCAAGGTCTACCTTCAAACTCAGTGCCTCTTTGCATAACATCATAGTAAAATCTAAAGAAATCAGCCAAGACCTCCACAATTCTGGTTCATCCTTGGGAGCAATTTCCAAATGCCTGAAGGTACCACGTTCATCTGTACAAACAATAGTACGCAAGTATAAACATCATGGGACCACGCAGCCATCATACCGCTCAGGAAGGAGACACGTTCTGTCTCCTAGAGATGAACGTACTTTGGTGTGCGAAAAGTGCAAATCAATCCCAGAACAACTGCAAAGGACCTTGTGAAGATGCTGGAGGAAGCAGGAACAAAAGTATCTATATCCACAGTAAAACGAGTCCTATATCGACATAACCTGAAAGGCCGATCAGCAAGGAAGAAGCCACTGCTCCGAAACTGCAATAAAAAAGCCAGACTACAGTTTGCAACTGCACATGGGGACAAAGATCGTACTTTTTGGACAAATGTCCTCTGGTCTGATGAAACAAAAATAGAACTGTTTGGCCATAATGACCATTAGTTATGTTTGGAGAAAAAAAAGGGGGAGGCTTGCAAGCCGAAGAACACCATCCCAACAGTGAAGCACGGAGGTGGCAGCATCATGTTGTGGGGGTGCTGTGCTGCAGGAGGGACTGGTGCACTTCACAAAATAGATGGCATCATGAGGATGGGAAAATTATTTGGATATATTGAAGCAACATCTCAAGGCATCAGTCAGGAAGTTAAAGCTTGGTCGCAAATGGGTCTTCCAAATGGACAATGACCACAAGCATACTTCCAAAGTTGTGGCAAAATGGCTTAAGGACAACCAAGTCAAGGTATTGGAGTGGCCATCACAAGGCCCTGACCTCAATCCTATTGAACATTTGTAGACAGAACTGAAAAAGCATGTACGAGCAACGAGGCCTACAAACCTGATTCAGTTACACCAGCTCTGTCAGGAGGAATGGGCCAAAATTCACCTGACTTATTGTGGGAAGCTTGTGGAAGGCTACCTGAAACATTTGACCCAAGTTAAACAATTTAAAGGCAATGATACCAAATACTAACTGAGTGTATGTAAACTTCTGACCCACTGGGAATGTGATGAAATAAATGAAAGCTGAAATAAATCATTCTCTCTACTATTATTCTGACATTTCACATTCTTAAGATAAAGTGGTGATCCTAACTGAACTAAGACAGGGACTTTTTACTAGGATTAAATGTCAGGAATTGTGAAAAACTGAGTTTTAATGTATTTGACTAAGGTGTATGTAAACTTCCGACTTCAACTGTATGTGTGTGTGGTTTATAGTGATGGGGGAAAAATCAATAGTTACATATCGGGATATTATTTTTGACGATATATCGTATCATTTTGAAAATATCACAATATCATTATTGTGCTGGTTTGATGTGCCTGCATGTTCTCATTCTTCTTTTTAAATAGGGAGCCAATTTGTTTTTCAGAACTTTTATTTCCATGTCTGATCAAAACTCACTTTCTCATGGCTCTCTCTTGTCCCTCTGCAGCAGACAGATGGTGAGCAATATGTTTGGAACATCGATTCGCAATATAAACACAGTATTGAATCGCAATACATATAGATTCGTGATAATCGCAATACATATCGTATCGACACCTAAGTATCGTGATGATATTGTATCGGGAGGTCCTTAGCAAATCCCAGCCCTATTGGTTTATGTGAAGTGTAAAGTACTGTATGTGTGTCTGTGAGGTGTGCTTATGTGATGTGAACAATATGTGTGTATGTGTGTGTGTATACATACGTGTGTGTGTGTGTGTGTGTGTGTGTGTGTGTGTGCACAGATATGTACCTGCACAGTTGGTTTCCGTGCCTGACCAGGTGAGTCCATACTGGCACACCCTGGCAGCACTGCCCTGGAGTTCATACCCTCCTGTACATTTGAAATCACAGGTGGCTCCGTAGTTATCTCCATCACTGTCACACTTCATATAGCCATTTTCTGGAGGGGTGATGGGGCTGCAGCGACGCACTGGTGGCACAAAATAGATTCAGGCACACACTCTAAGGCTGTGTTCATGCATCCCAATTCTGATACTGTTTTTGTTAATTTTGTATTTTGACCAATCATTTCAGCTCTAAAAAAGATCTGATGTGAAAAGATCTGACGTGATAGGTCAAAAGACCAATTAGTGGAATATAAAAATTGTCTGATTGTGTAAAAGCAGCCTAACAGGCATAAATGTGTAAGTGTTCTGTGTTTGTTCCTTCGAATGTTGTCAGAACATTGCTGTCTGACTAGAAACACTGTAAAAATGTTGGGGGATCACCTCGTACTCTGACAGAGAAGCGGCAACTGCCTTTGTTCCCGGCGCGGTCATAGACGGTGTAGGACATCTTATGGAGCCCCTCGGGGAAGTGTCCAGGAGGCTTCCCTTTCAGGATCACACTGTAAACACAACCTCAGTCAAATACTACACTGTGTCAATAGTACTGAAGCTTAACTAAAGACTTACCGTACTACTAAGGCTACCATGACTACTACTATTACTGCTACTGCCACTAGACTTGGGCGGTATCCAGATGGTAATACCTTCATACCAACCTTGTGCTATACCGTGATATTCGGTAATGCCGGCACTGAACACAAGGGGAGCTGTTTTCTAAATCCACAGCCTCTGTAATCCTAAGGTTAGCAATGCTAACAAGTACATGTAAAATCTCATAGAGAATGCAAACTAAATGCTAACAAGTTCTTTGCAAATATTTTATACAGCCTCTGATCTAAATTATTTCCAGGACAAACGTCCCAGCTCATAAAGCTATACAAGTAACTCAAAAAGCTACTTAACAGTTTGCTGCAGGCACAAAACAAATACTAGACAGCAAGGCTCTTGATCCAGGAGGCGATTCTCTACTGTTACTAAGCCAAGCTAACCACTTTGCTAGATAGCGAACTAGCTACTAAATTAGCAAACCAAATACACAACTGCAGAACATTTAGCACATTTTAGACAGTTAAATTAATAGCTATAAAATATCTAGCTGGCAAACATTTTGTTGTGAATTCCATACTGTAACTAGATGTGTGCTGCACAACAGTGAGTGACTCACAAGTCTCTTGTTGTTGTGTGCTTGTAAACAAACACCACGTGAAGGAGGACTACCGGTAAGAAAAAATATGTGACAGGTAAAATAAAGAACGCAATCTTCTTTATTGCCTATCATATTGCACTAGCTGACTGCAGGTATTTACTTAAAAAGTAACTACAAATATTCAAATGTATACAAAACCTTCAAATAAATAGTTTAAACGATATTGAAAAAACATCCTGCGGCCATTTCCAAATATCCCGGTATACACATGGTAGAGGTCGACCGATTAATCTGCATGGTTGATTAATTTGGGCCAATTTCACGTTTTCATAACAAATCGGTAATCTGCATTTTGGTACGCCGTTTATGGCCGATTACATTGCAATCCACGAGGAGACTGTACGGCAGGCTGGTCACCTGTTACGCAAGTGCAGCAAGGAGCCAAGGTAAGTTTCTAGCTAGTGTAGCAGTGTCATGTTGTTCCCCTAGATTATGCACCAAGTTGCACACAAGGACCAATTCAAAATAGGCCAGGTCAAGAGGGGATAATAATAATAATTCAGTGTGTTTTTTAAACTTAATTACAGCTGCATAGCTAATGTTAGTTGTTGGTGTACAAATGTTTTTTCATATCTATATTGTACATACACGTGATTGTAAAAGTTTTGCATATTTTGGTTTGGCCCATCGAGGGTTATCTGTATTTCCATACCCCCTTATTGTTCTCTTTTGCCTGACATTCGGCAAGCAAAGTATGTTGTCCGTGGCTCGGAAATTGTTCAATATAAACCGTGGTAATGTTACACAATGTGGACAATATAAAGATGTATTAAAGTTTCACCGAGCTCGCTAACTAGGGTACCTATTGTAACTTGTGAGTACTTGGGATCTACTTTTCCAAACGGGTGCCGATTTAACAAAAGTGCATTTGCGAAAAAAGCAAAATCGTAGCACCAATGTACCTAACCATAAACATCAATGACTTTCTTAAAATCAATACACAAGTATATTTTTTAAAACCTGCATATTTAGTTAAAAATAATCATTTTAGCGGGCAATATTAACTAGGGAAATTGTGTCACTTCTCTTGCGTTCAGTGTAAGCAGAGTCAGGGTATATGCAGCAGTTTGGGCCGCCTGGCTCGTTGCGAACTGTGTGAAGACCATTTCTTCCTAACAAAGACCGTAATTAATTTGCCAGAATTTTACATAATTATGACATAACATTGAAGGTTGTACAATGTAACAGCAATATTTAGACTTAGGGTTGCCACCCGTTCGATAAAATACGGAACAGTTCCGTATTTCAGTGATAAACGTTTTGTTTTCGAAATGATCGTTTCCGGATTTGACCATATTAATGACCTAAGGCTCATATTTCTGTGTGTTTATTATATTATAATTAAGTCTATGATTTGATGGAGCAGTCTGACTGAGCGGTGGTAGGCAGCAGAAGGCTCGTAAGCATTCATTCAAACAGCACTTTCCTGCGTTTGCCAGCAGCTCTTCACAAAGCTTGAAGCATAGCGCTGTTTATGACTTCAAGCCTATCAACTCCCGAGATTAGGCTGGCAATATTATAGTGCCTATAAGAACATCCAATAGTCAAAGGTATTTGAAAAACAAATGGTATAGAGAGAAATAATCCTATAATTCCTATAATAACTACAACCTAAAACGTCTTAACTGGGAATATTGAAGACTCATGTTAAAATGAACCACCAGCTTTCATATGTTTTCATGGTCTGAGCAAGGAACTTAAACGTTAGCTTTCTTACATGGCATGTACATTTTACACGGACTGTGCTTTGCTTGAAGGAGACCAGGGCTCAGCGTAATTTGTCGTCATCATATTTATTTCAATGAGAACCAGCACCAAAATAACAAAGTGAAAACAAAATGAACGTACCGTTCCGTAGGCTACAAGAGCTGTACAAAAACAAGATCCCACAACATAGGTGGGAAAAAGTCTACCTAAGTATGATTCCCAATCAGAGACAATGATAGACAGCTGCCTCTGATTGGGAACCACACTCGGCCAAACACAAAGAAATACAAAACATAGAATGCCCACCCCACATCACACCCTGACCTCACCAAGTAGAGAAATAAAACGTCTCTCCAAGGTCAGGGAGTGACAGTACCCCCCCCACACCAAAGGTGTGGACACCCGGCCGCAAACCTGAACCTATAGGGGAGGGTTCAGGTGGGCATCTACCCTTGGCGGCGGCGGCTTCGGTTCGGTGTGTAGACCCCGCTCCACCTCTGGCTCCACGCACTTTTGTGGCGCCTCTGGTGCGGGGACCCTCGCCGCAGGCCCCGGACTGGGGACCGTCGCTAGAGGCCATCCGGAGGCCCCGGACTGGGGACCCTCGCCGCAGGCCCCGGACTGGGGACCGTCGCTGGAGGCCATCCGGAGGCCCCAGACTGGGGACCGTCGCTGGAAGCTCCGGACTGGGGACCGTCGCTGGAAGCTCCGGACTGGGGACCGTCGCTGGAGGCTCCGGACTAGAAACCGTCGCTGGAGGCTCCGGACTGGAAACCGTCGCTGGAGGCTCCCGACTGGAAACCGTCGCTGGAGGCTCCGGACTGGACACCGTCGCTGGAGGCTCCGGACTGGACACCGTCGCTGGAGGCTCCGGACTGGACACCGTCGCTGGAGGCTCCGGACTGGACACCGTCGCTGGAGGCTCCGGACTGGACACCATCGCTGGAGGCTCCGGACTGGACACCGTGTCTGTCAGCGCAGTGTCCAGAGCATGGAGGCGCTACCAGGAGAAAGGCCAGTACATCAGGAGACGTGGAGGAGGCCAACAACCCAGCAGCAGGACCGCTACCTCCGCCTTTGTGCAAGGAGGAGCAGGAGGACCATTGCCAGAACCCTGCAAAATGACCTCCAGCAGGCCACAAATGTGCATGTGTCTGCTCAAACGGTCAGAAACAGATTCCATGAGGGTGGTATGAGGGCCCGACGTCCACAGGTGGGGGTTGTGCTTACAGCCCAACACCATGCAGGATGTTTGGCATTTGCCAGAGAACACCAAGATTGGCAAATTCGCCACTGGCGCACTGTGCTCTTCACAGATGAAAGCAGGTTCACACTGAGCACATGTGACAGACGTGACAGAGTCTGGAGACGCTGTGGAGAACGTTCTGCTGCCTGCAACATCCTCCAGCATGACCGGTTTGGCGGTGGGTCAGTCATGGTGTGGGGTGGCATTTCTTTGGGGGGCCGCACAGCCCTCCATGTGCTCTCTAGAGGTAGCCTGACTGCCATTAGGTACTGAGATGAGATCCTCAGACCCCTTGTGAGACCATATGCTGGTGCGGTTGGCCCTGGGTTCCTCCTAATGCAAGACAATGCTAGACCTCATGTGGTTGGAGTGTGTCAGCAGTTCCTGCAAGAGGAAGGCATTGATGCTATGGACTGGCCCGCCCATTCCCCAGACCTGAATCCAATTGAGCACATCTGGGACATCATGTTTCGCTCCATCCACCAACGCCACGTTGCACCACCAGACTGTCCAGGAGTTGGCGGATGCTTTAGTCCAGGTCTGGGAGGAGATCCCTCAGGAGACCATCCGCCACCTCATCAGGAGCATGCCCAGGCGTTGTAGAGAGATCATACAGGCACATGGAGGCCACACACACTACTGAGCCTCATTTTGACTTGTTTTAAGGACATTACATCAAAGTTGGATCAGCCTGTAGTGTGGTTTTCCACCTTCATTTTGAGTGTGACTCCAAATCCAGACCTCCATGGGTTGATAAATGTAATTTCCATTGATAATTTTTGTGTGATTTTGTTGTCAGCACATTCAACTATGTAAAGAAAAAAGTATTTAATAAGAATATTTCATTCATTCAGATCTAGGATGATTATTCGGTATCGGCATTTTTGGTCATCCAATAATCGGCACCGGTGTTGAAAAATCATAATCGGTCGACCTCTAATACACGGTATACAGCCCAAGCCTAACTGCCACTAGATGTTATAAATGAAGGTTCAGTGGAGTTAGGGGTTAAGGATCAGGGGTCAGACTGACTCAGTGAGGATGCCATCGGCCGTGTCCTTGCCCTCCGGTGTGTCCCAGGTAACCCTGGCAGTGAGCTTGCCAGGCTCTGCCATCTTGTCCTTCAGGTTAGGACACTTTATTACTGGGGCATCCACATCTACCAGAGAAGGAGAGAGGAGATGGGGGAAAGAGTGGTTAAAAAGGTCAGCAGATGTGGAGGGAAGAGAAACAGGAAGAGAGAAACAGAATGTGATTTTCCCTGTTCTGTTCTGTCATGTTATGTTGTGTTATGTTATGTCCTGTCTGTGTAATTGGGGTGATTTTAGACTAGAGAAGCTGCTGTGATGGAGTGCTGTTTCGCCGAGTCGTGGCTGAAAGACGACATTGATAACATACAGCTGGCTGGGTTTTCCATGCATCGGCAAGATAGAACAGCTGCCTTTGGTAAGACAAGTGGTGGCGGTCTGTCTATTTGTCAATAACAGCTGGTGCACAAAATCTAATATTAATGAAGTCTCAAGGTTTTGCTCACCTGAGGTAGAGTATCTCATGATAACACGTAGACAACACTATTTACCAAGAGAGTTTATCTATATTTTTTGTAGCTGTCTATTTACCACCACAAATCGTTGCTGGCACTAAGACCGCACTCAACGACCCGTATAAGGCCATATCAAACAAGAAAATGCTCATCCAGAGGCGGCACTCTCAGTGGCCGGGAACTTTAATGTAGGGAAACTTAAATCCATTTTACCTCATTTCTTCAGCATGTTACATGTGCAACCAGAGGGAATAAACTCTAGACCACCTTTACTCCACACAGAGATGCATACAAAGCTCACCCTCCATTTGGAAAATCTGACCATAACTCTATCCTCCTGATTCCTGCTTACAAATCAAATATAATTGTATTTGTCACATGCGCCGAATACAACAGGTGTAGTAGACCTTACAGTGAAATGATAACTTACAAGCTGTTAACCAACAAAGCAGTTAAGAAAAATAAGTCTTTAGTAAAAAATTCAAATAACAATTAATTATAGAGCAGCATTAAAATAACAATAGCGAGGCTATATACGGGGGGTAGCGGTACAGAGTCAATGTGCGGGGGCACCGGTTAGTCAAGGTCATTGAACAGGTTGGGAGCTTCAAGTTCCTTGGTGTCCACATCACCAACGAATTGTCATGGTCCAAGCACACCATGACAGTCGTGAAGAGGGCACGAAAATGCCTATTCCCTCTCAGGAGACTGAAAATATTTGTCATGGGTCCTCAGATCCTCAAAAAGTTATACAGCTGCACCATTGAGAGCATCCTGGTTGCATCACCTCCTGGTATGGCAACTGCTCAGCCTCCGACCGCAAGGCACTACAGAGGGTAGTGCGTACAGCCCAGTACACCAGTGGGTCCAAGCTTCCTACCATCCAGGACCTCTATACTGGATGGCAGGAAGCCTAGTGGTTAGAGCATTGGGCCAATAAACGTAAGGTTGCTAGATCGAATAAGAACAAGGTAAAAAATATGTCGTTCTGCCCATGAACAAGGCAGTTACACCGCTGTTCCTAGGCTGTCATTGTAAATAAGAATTTGTTCTTAACTGACTTGCCTAGTTAAGTAAAGGTTAAATAAAAATAAAACAAAAATATACCAGTAAGAGGAAGGCCCTAAAAATTGCCAAAGACTCCAGCCACCCTAGTAATAGACCTTTCTCTCTGCTACCGCAGTACCAGAGCACCAAGTCTAGGTCCAAAAGGCTTCTTAACAGCTTCTACCCCCAAGCCATAAGACTGCTGAACAACTAAGCAAATGGCTACCTGGACTATTTGCAGTGAACCCCCATTTTTACCTACATGTACAGACGTGGCCAAAAGTTGAGAATGACACTAAATATTAATTTCCACAAAGTTTGCTGCTTCAGTGTCTTTAGATATTTTTGTCAGATGTTACTATGGAATACTGAAGTATAATTACAAGCATTTCATAAGTGTCAAAGGCTTTTATTGACAATTACATGAAGTTGATGCAAAGAGTCAATACTTGCAGTGTTGACCCTTCTTTTTCAAGACCTCTGCAATCCACCCTGGTATGCTGTCAATTAACTTCTGGGCCACATCCTGACTGATGGCAGCCCATTCTTGCATAATCAATGCTTGGAGTTTGTCAGAATTTGTAGGTTTTTGTTAGTCCACCCGCCTCTTGAGGATTGACCACACATTCTCAATGGGATTACGGTCTGGGGAGTTTCCTGGCCATGGACCCAAAATATCGATGTTTTGTTCCCCAAGCCACTTAGGTCCATCACTGATGGACCACCTTGCCTTATGGCCACTTAGGTTATCACTTTTGCCTTATGGCAAGGTGCTCCATCATGCTGGAAAAGGCATTGTTCATCACCAAACTGTTCCTGGATGGTTGGGAGAAGTTCCTCTCGGAAGATGTGTTGGCACCATTCTTTATTCATGGCTGTGTTCTTAGGTAAAATTGTGATTGAGTCCACTCCCTTGGCTGAGAAGCAACCCCACACATGAATGGTCTCCGGATGCTTTACTGTCGGCATGACACAGGACTGATGGTAGCGCTCACCTTGTCTTCTCCAGACAACCTTTTTGCCGGATGCCCCAAACAATCGGAAAGGGGATCCATCAGAGAAAATGACTTTACCCCAGTCCACAGCAGTCCAATCCCTGTACCTTTTGCAGAATATCAGTCTGTCCCTGATGTTTTTCCTGGAGAGAAGTGGCTTCTTTGCTGCCCTTCTTGACACCAGGCCATCCTCCAAAAAGTCTTCACCTCACTGTGCGTGCAGATGAACTCACACCTGCCTGCTGCCATTCCTGAGCAAGCTGTGTGCTAGTGGTGCCCCGATCCCGCAGCTGAATCAACTTTAGGAGACGGTCCTGGTGCTTGCTGGACTTTCTTGGGGCCCTGAAGCCTTCTTCACAACAATTGAACCGCTCTCCTTGAAGTTGTTGATGATCCGATAAATGGTTGATTATGGTGCAATCTTACTGGCAGCAATATCCTTGCCTGTGAAGCTCTTTTCGTGCAAAGCAATGATGATGGCATGTGTTTCCTTGCAGGTAACCATGGTTGACAGAGGAAGAACAATGATTCCAAGCACCACCCTCCTTTTGAAGCTTCCAGTCTGTTAGGGCAGGGTAGCCTAGTGGTTAGAGCGTTGGACTAGTAACCGGAAGGTTGTGAGTTCAAACCCCCGAGCTGACAAGGTACAAATCTGTCGTTCTGCCCCTGAACAGGCAGTTAACCCACTGTTCCCAGGCCGTCATTGAAAATAAGAATTTGTTCTTAACTGACTTGCCTGGTTAAATAAAGGTAAAATAAAAAAATAAAAAAAAGTTATTCGAACTCAATCAGCATGACAGAGTGATCTCCAGCCTTGTCCTCGTCAACACTCACACCTGTGTTAACGAGAGAATCACTGACATGATGTCAGCTGGTCCTTTTGTGGCAGGGCTGAAATGCAGTGGAAATGTTTTTGGGGGATTCAGTTCATTTACATGGCAAAGAGGGACTTTGCAATTAATTGCAATTCATCTGATCACTCTTCATAACATTCTGGAGTATATGCAAATTGCCATCACACAAACTGAGGCAGCAGACTGTGAAAATTAATATTTGTGTCATTCTCTAAACTTTTGGCCACGACTGTACATATTACGTCAATTACCTCGACTAACCAGTGCCCCCACACATGGACCGGTACCCCCTGTATATAGCCTTGTTACAGTTATTTTATTGTTGCTCTTTCATTATTGCTATTTTTCTATTTTCTTATTTTTTACTTTTTATTTATTTATGGATTACTTCAGTTTATTTAGTAAATATTTTCTAAACACTTAAAAAAAACTGCATTGTTGGTTAAGGGCTTGTAAGCATTTCACTGTTGAAAAAATCAATTTGATTTGACAGCTACAGACAAACACCACACACACAAACGCCATACACATACTGTACATCGGTAAATGCACACACGCACGCACGCACACACATCCACACAAGCACTCTCTGACTCACCTATGCAGGCACTCTCCCCTGAGGTCCAGGTCTTGTGGTACTGGCAGGTGACAGTCTTGGACCCCTTCAGAGTGTATCCAAGGGAGCAGAAGAACTCACAGCGGGAGTTAAAGTAGGATCCATCTGAACACTTATAGCCACCATTAGCAGGCATCTGTAGCTTAGGACACCGGATCTCTGACAGGGAAACACAAATCAAGTCCAAAAATGTACATGTATTTTCACAAAGAGGGTGTATGATTAGCAGGTAGCTGATGAATCTGACAATGATACTATTGGTTGTGTGTATCTTCAGTGGTTACATACAGTACCAGTCAAAAGTTTGGACACATCTACTCTTTTACGGGTTTTTCTTTATTTGTACTACATTTCTACATTGTAGAATAACAGTGAAGACATCGTAACTATAAAATAACACATATGGAATCATGTAGTAACCAAAAAAAGTGTTAAACAAAATCAAAAATATATTTTATACTTGAGATTCTTCAAAGTAGCCACTCTTTGCCTTGATGACAACTTTGCACACTCTTGGCATTCTCTCAACCAGCTTCATGAGGTAGTCACCTGGAATTCATTTAAATTAACAGGTGTGCCTTGTTAAAAGTTAATATGGACTTAGTCTTACACAAATTATGGCAAGAACAGCTTAAATAAGCAAGTATCACAGCCTCTTTTTCAACTTTCGCAACTAGATTGCCGGGCAGGGTGGGTGTGGGGCCAGAGACGGCAGGGGTTCAAACTGTAGAACCCAGTTCTTACATTTGAATATAAAAATGGATTTGATCAAACAAAACTATGCTACCTTTTATCTCTGGGACCCTCAGGATGACAAATCAGAGCAAGATTACTGAATGTAAGTACATTATTTACCTTCTGAGGTGAATGTATCAAACCAGTTGCCTTGATAAAAGCATGTTGTTGTTTTGCACTCTCCTCAGACAATAACGTGGTCTTTTTTCACTGTAATAGCTACTGTAAATTGGACAGTGCAGTTAGATTAACAAGAAGTTAAGCTTTCTGCGCATATAAGACATGTCTACTGTATGTCCTGGAAAGTTGGCTGTTACTTACAATGTCATTCTAGTCACATTAGCGCATATTAACAACAACCGTTCCAGTTTAGGGACACCGATCTTAAGACATGAAGTCAGTCAATACCGAACACATCAAGAACTTTGAAAGTTTCTTCAAATGCAGTCGCTAAAACCATCAAGCGCTATGATGAAACTGGCTCTCATGAGAACCGCCACAGGAAAGGAAGACCCAGAGTTACCTCTGCTGCAGTGGATAAGTTCATTAAAGTTACCAGCCTCAGAAATTGCAGCCCAAATAAATGCTTCACAGAGTTCAAGTAACAGACATCTCAACATCAACTGTTCAAGCCTTCAAGGTTGAATTGCTGCAAGAAACCACTACTAAAGGACGGCAATAAAAAGAAGAGACTTGCTTGGGCCAAGAAACACAAGCAATTGACATTAAACCTGTAGGAATCTGTCATTTGGTCTGATGAATCCAAATTTGAGTGCCATGTCTTTGTGAGATGCAGAGTAGGTGAACGCTTGATCTCCGCATGTGTGGTTCCCACCGTGAAGCATGGAGGAGGAGGTGGGATGTTGTGGGAATGCTTTGCTGATGACGCTGTCAGTGATTTATTTAGAATTCAAGGCACAATGAACCAGCATGGCTACCACAGCACTCTGCAGCAATACACCATCCCATCTGGTTTGCGCTTTGTGGGACTATCATTTGTTTTTCAACAGGACAATGGCCCAAAAACACACCTCCAGACTGTGGAAGGGCTATTTAACCAAAAAGGAGAGTGATGGTGCTGCATCAGATGACCTGGCCTCCACAATCACCCGACCTCAACCCAATTAAGATGGTTTGGGATTTTTAAAATTTTATTTCACCTGTATTTAACCAGGTAGGCCAGTTGAGAACAAGTTCTCATTTACAACTGCGACCTGGCCAAGATAAAGCAGTGCGACAAAAACAACTACATAGAGTTACACATGGGATAAACAAACATACAGTCAATAACACAATAGAAATATATATATATACAGTGTGTGCAAATGTAGTAAGATTAGGGAGGTAAGGCAATAAATAGGCCATAGTGGCGAAATAATTACAATTTAGCATTAACACTGGAGTGATAGATGTGCAGATGATGATGCGCAAGTAGATGCTGGTGTGCAAAAGAGCAAAAATAAATAACAATATGGGGAGGAGGTAGTTGGGTGGGCTATTTACAGATGGGCTGTGTGCAGGTGCAGTGATCGGTAAGCTGCTCTGACAGCTGATGCTTAAAGTTAGTGAGGGAGTGTCTCCAGCTTCAGTGATTTTTGCAATTCGTTCCAGTCATTGGCAGCAGAGAACTGGAAGGAAAGGCGGCCAAATAAGGAGTTGGCTTTGGGGATGACCAGTGAAATATACCTGCTGGAGCGCGAGCTACAGGTGGGTGTTGCAATGGTGAACAGTGAGCTGAGATAAGACGGGGCTTTACATAGCAAAGACTTATAGATGACAAGGAGCCAGTGGGTTTGGCGACAAACATGAAGCGAGGGACAGTCAACGAGAACATAGAGGTCGCAGTGGTGGGTAGTATATGGGGCTTTGGTGACAAAACGGATGGCACTGTGATAGACTACATCTAATTTGATGAGTAGAGTGTTGGAGGCTATTTTGTAAATGACATCGCCATAGTCAAGGATTGGTAGGATAGTCAGTTTTACGAGGGTATGTTTGACAGCATGAGTGAAGGAGGCTCGAAAATCAGATTGCATAGCGGAGAAGGTACGGTGTGATTCAAAACGGTTGGTGATCTGTTTGTTAACTTGGCTTTCGAAGACTTTAGCAAGGCAGGGCAGGATGGATATAGGTCTATAAGAGTTTGGGTCTAGAGTGTCTCCCCCTTTAAAGAAGGGAAGAAAGGTTGAACAGGCTAGTAAAAGGGGTTGCAACAATTGCCGCAGAAAGAGAGGGTCCAGAAAGAGAGGGTCCAGATTGTCTAGCCCAGTTTATTTGTAGGGGTCCAGATTTTGTAAAAGATTTGTAAAACACTTGTTTGGTTACTACATGATTGGTTATAACGTGTGTTATTTCTATAATGTAAAAAAATTTACAAATAAAGAAAAAGAAAAACCCTTGAATGAGTAGGTGTGTCCAAACTTGACTGGTACAGACTGGTACTGTATGTTTGGTGTAAAGGTGTCCAGTGATTTTGAGTCTCGCCAGTAGGCCAGGTGTGCGAGTTTGTGTGTGTGTGTGTGTGGTGGTCTCACCCCTGCAGGCGTAGTTTCCTGACCAGTGTTTGCTGGCCATACACACCACCTCTGGGTGTCCCTGCTGCATCTCGTAACCCCTCTTACAGCGGATCTTACAGCGCGATCCCATCACGTTCTTATAATACTGCCCCCCAGGACTCCGACAACTCACGTCGCCATGCTTCACCTTGATGGGCGCGCACCAAGGGGTCCCTAAAAATGGGGTTGAGTGGGGAATAAGAGGGAGAGTTATAGCATTCACATAAAAGATTGAAATAAATGTCCTTCTGGTTCAGATGCTGGACAGACATCTTCCTATACAGGATAGAGATAGACATTGTCTGTTTGTGCCGCAATGTAAATTAACTATTGGGGGCCGGGGGTTATTTACCAGTGTTTTGGACATCCATGTGTTTTCTCACCTTACTGCTAAAATGAAGAGAGGCTGTGAGTGTAAGTCAGGCAGTGAGTTTCCCATAGCAACATACATAATCCATACTGATTTACCACAGGACACAGTGTTTACAGCAGACTAAAGAGATGAAATCTGGAGTGCTGGTGTAAACCCATCCATCATCTTATCACAGGTAGAATGATACAATGGCTTTGTCACTTACCATAATCCATACTGACAATAAGAAGTACTTGCTTGAGTAAAGAAAAGATAGAGGTTGAGAGTGGATTTAAACGGGATCACTCAATCATACTGTTGATTAGAGCTACTAAACCCCATCAATAGAACTATTAATAAATATAACCTTCAGAATGGAGGCTGAAGTGGATGATGATCTAGAGCTGATTTACAGCATGAGGGATAAAGATTTGTCAGAAGAACACTGAAGTTGCCTCCAACTTTCCTCGACCAGTTGGATGGCTCTATCCATCCCTCAAAAGCTTACCTAAAGATTCCTTTTGGGAATGCCAAGTTTGAGGGGCCAGCAGGTTTGTATTCCAGGGAAATAAAATCTGCAGTCTTTTCCCCACTGGCTCAGAACACACACTTTCTTGTAAGCACGCACGCACGCAAACACGCACGCACGCACACACACACACAAACTTACACCAGCTGGACAGGAGCTGGACAGTTTGTGTGTGTGTGTTGGCTGTAACTCCAGTCTCCACTGTCATTGAGTAAAATAACACAATACTATATTTGAGTCTCTACAGAAGAGAAATAGTCCAGGAGTTTGGTTTGGCCCAGAGGGTAAAATTCCATGTCTAACTGACCTCAAAGAAAAGTTGAAAGTTAGTTTGACATAATTGTGTAGGTTTGTAAAACATGGGATGAAGCATATCGCTATCTTGTGGAGAAGAAAATAACAGTTATGTACATCACATTGAAGTGAAAGACACACAGCTAACTTTGATTGGCTTTTCAAATAAAATAAATGTTTTCAATGTTGATAAAAAGTGAAGTCAATGCTTTGAGTTTAAAAGGCTTATTTCAACCCTAAACTTTCCTGCGTGTTGAAAGCGAGTGCCAGAGTGTGTAAAAAGCGTGCGTGCGTGTGGCAGCAGAGCTTGGTCAAAGCATTCACCTCCGTTTCTACGAGCATATGCATCTTCATCATCTCCATAGCCATAGTATCCCGACCCTGAGAAAGTAAGAGGGAGAAGAAAGCAGCTAGTGACCAAGGCAGGGAGAGAGCAAGGCTGCATTCAAGATAAGAGTAGGGCTGCATTGGTTTCTGTATAGCACTTTGTGACATCTGCTGATGTAAAAAGGGCTTTATAAATACATTTGATTGAAAGGGTTTATCAACGTTTCAAAACATGATGTGGGCCTAATCCTTCAACAAAAGATTTGGGTTGGATTTTACTAGTGTTTTGCAAGAGGTCATTATTAAATCAAGATTATCACTGTTGGAAAACGTTGCTAAACTATTCCTCCAAAGAGGAATGAGAGAAATCTCTTTAACACATGCAGAGAAGAAGAACCCCAAGGGAGCCTTTCTCCCCAGCTGGTTTTGGCACAATAAATCACTTTTACTGCAACCTTGTTCTAAAACCAGTGGTGCAATGGCAACCTCACACTGGGGTCACATTCAGTAAGTATGAAACTGAAGGAAACGTTTTGGAACGGAGGAGGAACTACCTAAACCTTTTCTCCATACCAAAATGTTTTCTCCTGCTTGTTCTTGCTGAAATGTGACTCAGGGTCTTGTTGTGAGGTCACCAACATACTTACTGTGATATGTGACTAGTGCTCCAATATTGGTTTCCTTTCCTTCTCTCCTTCTTGGTCACTATGAGAGTAGAGGTCGACCGATTATGATTTTTCAAACGCTGATACCGATAATTTGGATGACCAAAATAAGCCGATTAAATCGGACAATTTTTTATTTATTTATTTGTAATAATGACAATTACAACAATACTGAATGAACACTTATTTTAACTTAATATAATACATATATAAAAATCAATTTAGCCTCAAATAAATAATGAAACATGTTCAATTTGGTTGAAATAATGCAAAAACAAAGTGTTGGAGAAGAAAGTAAAAGTGCAATATGTGCCATGTAAAAAAAGCTAATGTTTAAGTTCCTTGCTCAGAACATGAGAACATATGAAAGCTGGTGGTTCCTTTTTATACTTCTTATGGCTGCAGGGGCAGTATTGAGTAGCTTGGATGAATAAGGTGTCC
The DNA here is from genome assembly GCF_013265735.2 of Oncorhynchus mykiss. Classification (NCBI taxonomy): domain Eukaryota; kingdom Metazoa; phylum Chordata; class Actinopteri; order Salmoniformes; family Salmonidae; genus Oncorhynchus; species Oncorhynchus mykiss. Next base: position 24,042,493 of record NC_048586.1, read on the forward strand.
AGAGGTGCCCAGAGTAAACGGCCTGCTCCTCAGTCCCAGTTGCAAATATATGCATATTATTAGTACATGTGGATAGAAAACACTCTGAAGTTTCTAAAACTGTTTGAATGGTGTCTGTGAGTATAACAGAACTCATATGGCAGGCAAAAACCTGAGAATATATCCAAACAGGAAGTGGGAAATCTGAGGTTTGTAGTTTTTGAACAGCCCTATCGAATACACAGTGGGGTATGGTTCATGTTGCACTTCCTAGGGATGACTAGATGTCAATCGTCTTTAGAAGCTTGAATGAGAGCTCTTTGAGTCAGTGGTCTGGCAGAGAGCCTGGTCCTGGTCAGCGCATTTCACATGAGAGCGACCTGAGTTCCATGGCTTTTCTACAGACAATGGAATTCTCTGGTTGGAACGTTATTGAAGATTTATGATAAAAACATCCTAATGATTGATTCTATACTTAGATTGAAATGTTTCTACAACCTGTAATATAACTTTTTGAACTTTTCGTCCGACGTTTGGCTGGACCTGCACGAGCGTTTGGATTTGAGTACTAAATGCCCTAACAAAAGTAGCTACTTGGACATAAATAATGGACATTATCGAACAAATCAAACATTAATTGTGGAACTAGGATTCTGGGAGTGCATTCTGATGAACATCATCAAAGGTAAGGGAATATTTATAATGTAATTTCTGATTTCTGTTGACTCCAACATGGCGGATAAAAAATAATAATTTCTGAGCGCCATTCTCAGATTTTTGCATGGTTTGCTCTTTCCGTAAAGCTTTTTTGAAATCTGACACAGCGGTTGCATTAACTTCTTATGGCTGGGGGGCAGTATTGAGTAGCTTGGATGAATAAGTTGCCCAAAGTAAACGGTCTGCGTTGCTAATATATGCATATTATTATTAGTATTGGATAGAAAACACAGTTTGAAAGATGTCTGTGAGTATAACAGAACTCATATGACAAGCAAAATCCTGAGGAGAAATCAAAACAGGAAGTGAGAAATCTGAGCTTTGTATGTATTCACCAGAGTCCCCAATGAAATCCCCTTGAGATATTAATGATGTTGCACTGCCTAGGGGTTCCAGGTGTTATTCTAGATGTCAACCATCAATAGAAATTTGAATGAGACTTCTACGGTGTTGTGGGAGTGAATGAGAGCAGAATCTATCAGATGTCTGGCAGTCAGCCATTTTCTGATCACGCTTATTTCTCATGGTATTCACTTGCGTTCCATTGCTCATGAAGACGTGAAGGAATGCTCCGGTTGGAACTTTATTGAAGCTATATGTTAAAAACATCCTAAAGATTGATTCTGTACTTAGTTTGAAATGTTTCTTCGACCTGTAATATAACTTTTTGAAGTTTTTGTCCGATGTAACGCTGACAAGAATGAGCGTTTGGTTATGTATACCAAACACGCTAACAAAAGAAGGTATTTGGACATAAATAAAGGACATTATCGAACAAAACAAACATTTATTGTGGACCTGGGATTCCTGGAGTGCTTTCTGATGTAGATCATCAAAGGTAAGGGAATATTTATCATATAATTTCTTGTTTATATTGACGCCATCATTGCGGCTATTATGACGTTTACTTCTGAGCACCGTCGCTGATTATTGCATGGGTTTCTTTTTCCGTAAAGTTTTTTTGAAATCTGACACAGCGGTTGCATTAAGGAGAGGTATATCTATAATTCCATGTGTATAATTTGTATTATCATCTACATTTATTATGAGTATTTCTGTTGAATGATGTGGGTATGCAAAATCACTGGATGTTTTTGGAACTAGTGAATGTAACGCGCCAATGTAAACTCATATTTTGATAAATATGAACTTTATCAAACAAAACATACATGTATTGTGTAACATGAAGTCCTATGAGTGTCATTTTATGAAGATGATCAAAGTGATTAATCTCTATTTGTGGTTCTTGTGACTGGCTGGAAAATCTTTTGCTGGAAAAATGGCTGTGTTTTTCTGTGGCTATGAGGTGACCTAACATTATCGTTTGTGTTGCTTTTGCTGTAAAGCATATTTGAAATCGGACACTGTGGTGGGATTCACAACAAGATTACCTTTAAAATGGTATAAGATGCATGCATGTTTGAGGAATTGTAATTATGAGATTTCTGTTGTTTTGAATTTGGCACCCTGCACTTTCACTGGCTGTTGTCATGTCGATCCCGTTAACGGGATTGCAGCCCTAAGAAGATTTAACATGAGACTTCAATATTCCAAGGTAAGAGGTTTTAGGTTGTAGTTAATATTATATTTATAGGACTATTTCTCTCTTTACCATTTGTATTCCATATAACTTTGACTATTGGATGTTCTTATAGGCACTTTAGTATTGCCAGTGTAACAGTATAGTTTCCGTCCCTCTCCTCGCTCCTACCTGGGCTCGAACCAGGAACACATCGACAACAGCCACCATTTGAAGCAGCATTTCTCTTTGCTGCACAAAATCCGCAACCCTTGCAGAACAAGGGGAACAACTACTCCAAGTCTCAAAGCGAGTGACGTTTGAAACGCTATTAGCGCGCTAACTAGCTAGCCATTTCACATCGGTTACACCAGCCTAATCTCGGGAGTTGATAAACTTGAAGTCATAAACAGCGCAATGCTTGAAGCATTACTAAGAGCTGCTGGCAAAATCACGAAAGTGCTGTTTGAATGAATGCTTACGAGCCTGCTGCTGCCTACCATTGCTCAGTCAGACTGCTCTTTCAAATATCAAATCATTGACTTAATCTTAACATAATAACACAGAAATACGAGCCTTTGGTCATTAATATGGTCGAATCCGGAAACTATCATTTCGAAAACAAAACGTTTATTATTATCGCATATACCCTGACTCTGCGTGCAATGAACGCAAAAAAAGTGACAATTTCACCTGGTTAATATTGCCTGCTAACCTGGATTTCTTTTAGCTAAATATGCAGGTTTAAAAATATATACTTCTGTGTATTGATTTTAAGAAAGGCATTGATTTTTATGGTTAGGTACACGTTGGAGCAACGGCAGTCCTTTTCCCGCACCGCATCGATTATATACAACGCAGGACACGGTAGATAAACTAGTAATATCATCAACCATGTGTAGTTAACTAGTGATTATGATTGATTGATTGTTTTTTATAAGATAAGTTTAATGCTAGCTAGCAACTTACCTTAGCTTCTTACTGCATTCGCGTAACAGGCAGGCTCCTTGTGGAGTGCAATGTAAAGCAGGTGGTTAGAGCGTTGGACTAGTTAACTGTAAGGTTGCAAGATTGAATCCCCTGAACAAGGCAGTCAACCTACCGTTCCTAGGCCGTCATTGAAAATAAGAATGTGTTCTTAACTGACTTTCCTAGTTAAAAAGGTGTACAAAAAAAAGAAGAATTCGGCCAAATCGGGGGGCCAAAAATAACGATTTCCGATTGTTATGAAAACTTGAAATCGGTCCTAATTAATCGGCCATTCCGATTAATCGGTCGACCTCTATGTGAGAGAGCTAGAAAAAGAATGTCCCTTCCAATAGAAATCTGGCTTATTGCTTTCATCTGTCAATATATTTGATATCAGTTGTCAAAAGGAAAGCAGATATGAGTATTGGGACGTTGCTTGTCTGGCAGACAATGCTTCGCTGTCACAGCAAAATTACTGCATGATCTAGAGCCTTCTGCTTCAAAATGATACATAACCTTTCAATTCACAATACAAGATAAAGGAGTGACATGAGGGAGAGAGAAAAAGGTGAGGATTATAGTGAAGGGAGCGGGAGAGAGAATGGGTGAGGGAAGGAAAGGGGTGTGAAATGGGAGAGGAGTGAGGAGCGAGCTCAGATAGGCCCAATCGCTACCAGAGGAGGATGTTGTGGACTCCAACCCAGTGTGAATGTGTTCTCTGTTCAGGATCCATGAGGGACAAAACAGACAGAGAAGTCTTTCACTCCTGCTACAGCTACACGCTCCCAGCCCGGCGGGCGTACATACACGTCAGCCAAATGCCTAACGTGCACTGCGGTTTTAGCAGTCAGATCACACTGCTACTGAGCACATCCTTATACAGACCCTGAATCTGATTTGGCTGACTGAGGGGAAAACTCACGGGCACACAGCCAAGGAAGTCTATCAGAGGGAAACAGACATATCTGGGAAACTAATCACAGGTGTGTGCTGCCGCTTCAGATCAGTTCTATAACAAGCTTGCAGTCAATTCACTGCCTACAGTGAGGTTATATATGACTACAGAGTACTACCGCTATATGGCCCAACACCAGAGTGCACATGGAGAACTTACCACACATCTCTACTGGGCTTTGTTATGGAGCCATAATAGACAACAGACAACAGAGTAAATCTAACACACACACACACACACGTAGGCCTTCCTTTCTCTCTCTATCGAGACTGTTCTACAGATTACTATCCTGCTACAACAACTAAAGTTCTGCTCTGATTTTTTGGTTTTGTTATTCTGTAATAAATTGAATCCTAGGGGGCTCTACTGACATACACCATACCAGCAGAGAGCCTCATAGCCTATAGCAGGGGATATTTCCCAGATGCAGAGCTAGTCCATCTTCTCCACATACACATCCTTAGAGACAAAGGCAGCCAGTTAGACTGACACTCACATCCCATCCAGCAATCTGCAGCAGAGGGCATAACACATTATTATAGACTTGTCTCTCTCCTTTCCTAAGGGATCTTAGAGGGATCTTAGAATACCGCAGTACTGTTCCTTTTCCACTCAAAGCGGTCTCCAGAACAGCCAGGGATAAAATAACACTATGATTAACTTGAAACGATCTCATCCACATCATCAAATTGAGCCAGCCTTGAATAAAAGCTGATATGCTGAGAAGTTGACACTCAACTTGGCAGTATAAAGTTATTTCTTATTTGCTTAACATCAGTGTGTGAATGAAGGCCAGATCCAGAGTTTTCAATAACAAAGAAAGAGAAAACCTACAAGTTGTCATTCATCCACATAAACATGGTCCCGGTCCCAACAGTCTTTCTGTCAGTGCACTGAGGTTTGGAATCAGACAGAATCCCTAACAGCCTCTCTCTTCTTTTCTCCTCTCTCTCACAGTGAAAATGACTCCTCAGAGGGTGGGAAGACGTCAGAGAGAACACGGTGTTGATAAAACAGAGAGAGCGAGAGAGAGGCTCTCCTGCCAAGCTCAATGAGAACAACAGGGCCAGAGGGAACACAAACTGAGGTTCCAGTCAGCTTTATTCAGCTGAGCTGTGCGTAATAGGAATCCATGACAGGGTTAATGTAGAAACATGCCAGGAGGAGAACTGAACAGGCAGTACAGGCATCTGTTATTTAATCTGGGCATTAGAAACACACAGACTAAAGACAGTGAAGTGATTTGACCATATTTTTCGCACTGCCTCTGTGCACAACTTCCCTTTAATAGATTTCTTCCTCAACCAACCACTTTAACTCGTGTTCTCTCCAACATCACATGCTCACAACACCTTTCTTAACGCATCAATCCCTGACTCGCTTACCGTCATGCTCTCTTTCTCTCTCACCATGGAAAATGAGAAGAACCATTATTACTGCTACTCCAGTGGCAAGACGGCATGTTTGAGCTTTCTGACAATTAACTATACATACAAGGTCACTCACCTACCATAGACCAACAGCACAGCAGTCCATTCGTAGAATATGAATGATTCATAGAGTCATTATGACTGGGTTTCACTGTAAGTAGAAATGCATGCTGAGCGAGCAATAAAGGAGAAGGCGTCACTGAGTGTGTACGTGTGTCTGTGTGAGTGTCTGCTTGTGCTGACAGAGAAAATAGTAATGAGACGGGACAAAGGAGACAGCGGCAACCATCTTGTTTTTTGAGACAGCAGCCGAGACAGAAACATACCGAGTTCCGGAGAGAAACAACCATCAAACCCTTCCCTTGCCAGTTACCACCCATCTTCATATGCCCTGGAGGTAGCATCAACACTCAGCCTGTCTCTCAGTAGACACCTCAATGCATGTAAAGTAACAACACTCAGCCTGTCTCTCAGTAGACACCTCAATGCATGTAAAGTAACAACACTCAGCCTGTCTCTCAGTAGACACCTCAATGCATTCTATAACACCAAAGCAAAGAAAGGTTACTAAGGCTACTTAAAACCCAAACCATCCACCCTTCTCAACCCCCTTTAAAACACACACACACACACACACACACACACATAAATTACGCCACATAAAGTCTAACAACCCGCAAATAAATACAAAGACCCCTGTTAAATCAACCCCCATAAACACACACACACACACACACTCACAAGCACACAGACTCACCAGTGACCTCCAGCTATAAGCATCAGTTTGACAAGCTGTGTTTACCCTGTCAGTGTAAATCTAACTCCAGTAGCGTATGCACATGTTTCAGCCTGTTTCTCAGACAGAAGTGGTGAGCCGCGCCGCCACTGGACAAGACACATACATCTCCAAATCAACACCCTCACACACCCTCAAGCACACACACCCACACAATCTCTCTCACACATTACATCTCTAACCTTGATACAGACATACACATGCACATACACTCCATGATAAACGCACACGTATACACCCATGCATCCAAACTATTATACAGTCCCATCTCGTCTTGAACTTATTTCAGCTTCTCATTACTCTTCAGTGAATGTTCCTCTGCAGGATACTGTCCCTGCCCTGTTGGCACCCAGCCATCTGGAAAACTCTCTCTCAGTGTGTGTGTGTGTGTAAGTGCTTGCATATATGTGTGTGTGACTTTGTGTGAAATTATTGTGTAACCAAGCTAAGATGAGAGAACACCACATGGAATCAAATCAATCGACCAGCAAAAAATAAAACAACTATAATGGTCTCTCTATCCCATCATGGTGTCTGTCTACCTTTAAATCAATGGTATGGCCTGTTGACGGTTCCATTCAACTGGTACAGTCCTCCTGTCACCCTCCAAAGAGACCCTACAATCTTATTAAACAAAACCACCCAGCACTGGACAGACACTGACTCCACAGATCTGTGGGTCTAGGAAAGCTAGGAAATGGGAGGAGGCAGCCCGAGCAAATGTGCAGTTAGTCCGAACACAGGAGCCCTTGTGTGGCTTGTGGCCGGTGACGGCTCCGACATCCCGGAGCTATGGGCTCTGATTGCAGAGCACGGAGCTCCAATGCCGGTCACACTGGGGTGGACTGTAGTCGGGAAATATTTACTGGGGACGTGGAATTATCTAGGCTATTGACAACTTCGATGTGATTCGCCACTCTGTTGACTGAAATCATAGACCATTAGCTAGGTAAAGATTAGTTACATTTTGGCACGTTCAACGTACATATCCCCTTGTTAAACGAATGTACAACTGTCAAACTCATTACCCACTGGACACACTGGTTGAATCAATGTTGTTTCCACGACATTACGTTGAACCAACGTGGAATAGCTGCGTTGAATTGACGTCTGTGCCCAGTGGGATAGCGTCCTTACTTTGCATGGCAAAATAACTTGAACAAAGGACTTAATTAATAAATGTTTTTTTTTTACAAGCTATAGCAGGCACCATGTACATAATGCTGGCTTTAGTGTCTCTCATGAATTCTGCGGGAGACGTCCCCCAGATGCGCACTGCATTCCCCCTTTTACCCTAGCCTCACCCCCCTCCACGTAAACATAAAATGTGTCTCTCAAAAAGTAGCGGTGGGATATAGGCTAACCGATAATGAATACGTAATAACAGAACAAATTGCAACAACCACTAACTATGTTATGCAAATATCTAAAAACGTTACATTTGAGAAATGTAAATTAAAATGGACGGTGTCATTTTGGACACTAGTGGGTTAACTAAATCCCTCTGATCCGCGGGATGGATAAATATTTGCAATTCCTTACCTTCATACGCTAAACTGAAGAAGAGCTGGACAAACACGAACAGGGACACTACCAGCCAGGTGTCCATATTCAACATCTTTGTAAAGTACAGGAAAACTTCCAAGGCATTCCAACTTTCCAAAGACCCGCCTCCTGCTCCAGAAACACGAGAGGATACTCCACCAGGATCCTAATCGAATCTGGCCTGAGCCACGGCGCGCGCGTCACAGCTAAGTGCAGCAACACTGAACTAAACACTGCAAACAACTCTAACAAATTATAGTAGACATTTTAACCTGCAACAAAGGGACTTTGTTTTCATACAATAGCTTACGCATTTAGGTCTAGTTGCCACTTGCCAAGGCTGCTGGGGAAATACATTCCCCAAGAAAAAAATCTAAAAGCACAACCAAATAAAGGCATCTCAAACACCAAAGTGATACATCATTGCTGGACACACACACACACACACACACACACACACACACACACACACACACACACACACACACACACACACACACACACACACACACACAATTCAGTCCCATTCACAATCCTATTTTCCTAACCTATACTCTTACCCTAACACTAGCTCCTAACCCCCCAAACTAACCCTAGATCCTAACCCTAAATCTAATCCTAACACTAATTCTAACCTTAACCCTAAACCCCCTAGAAATAGAATTTGACCTCGTGGGGACTAACAAAATTAGTCAAATGTCCCCAGTTAGTCAAATGTGGTTTGTTTACTATTCTTCTGGTCCCCACAAGTATAGTTAAACATGTCCATTCACGTCCACACACACAGAAAGAGATCTCACACAGACACTCGCACATGAGTGGTGAGAGAAAGTATACAGCTGATGAAAGACTCTCCACCACACACACACACACACACACACACACACACACCTTTGGCTGCCTGCCTGCCAGTTCTCCTCTCTGGTCTCTTTAGGAGCGAGTCTCCACATGAAGGTGTTAAGGTGCTCCTTGTCTTCACAGGAAACAGGAGAGGGTAGTGTGAGTCAAACAGAGCTTCTGTGCAGTAGCCTCTCAGGAACTATAATAACAATAACACCAAACCAGACTGAACTAGGCTGAAACACAAAAAACTGCATGTGTGTGCGCGTGACTGTGCACGTGTTTGTTTCTCCTACATGTACTGCAGAAATGGATGTTTTAGATTCTAGAAGTGGATCCCATGTCTTCTGCTGGCTCCAAGTGCCCTTCCAGACAGTCATAGTACATTCATCTATAATTACAGTATACTGAACTCTAGGGGTTAATGATACCCTATCGCCTAGGTATAGAGACAGAACAATCATCTTTAACTATGTTTACTATATCTACTAGAAAAACAGTCTTTGCTCCTGACAGTCCTGTGAAATTCTCAATTTCTCTTTATTTAATACAAATATCTGTACAGTGCCTTGCGAAAGTATTCGGCCCCCTTGAACTTTGCAACCTTTTGCCACATGTCAGGCTTCAAACATAAAGATATAAAACTGTATTTTTTTGTGAAGAATCAACAACAAGTGGGACACAATCATGAAGTGGAACGACATTTATTGGATATTTCAAACTTTTTTAACAAATCAAAAACTGAAAAATTTGGCGTGCAAAATTATTCAGCCCCCTTAAGTTAATACTTTGTAGCGCCACCTTTTGCTGCGATTACAGCTGTAAGTCGCTTGGGGTATGTCTCTATCAGTTTTGCACATCGAGAGACTGACATTTTTTTCCCATTCCTCCTTGCAAAACAGCTCGAGCTCAGTGAGGTTGGATGGAGAGCATTTGTGAACAGCAGTTTTCAGTTCTTTCCACAGATTCTCGATTGGATTCAGGTCTGGACTTTGACTTGGCCATTCTAACACCTGGATATGTTTATTTTTGAACCATTCCATTGTAGATTTTGCTTTATGTTTTGGATCATTGTCTTGTTGGAAGACAAATCTCCGTCCCAGTCTCAGGTCTTTTGCAGACTCCATCAGGTTTTCTTCCAGAATGGTCCTGTATTTGGCTCCATCCATCTTCTCATCAATTTTAACCATCTTCCCTGTCCCTGCTGAAGAAAAGCAGGCCCAAACCATGATGCTGCCACCACCATGTTTGACAGTGGGGATGGTGTGTTCAGCTGTGTTGCTTTTACGCCAAACATAACGTTTTGCATTGTTGCCAAAAAGTTCAATTTTGGTTTCATCTGACCAGAGCACCTTCTTCCACATGTTTGGTGTGTCTCCCAGGTGGCTTGTGGCAAACTTTAAACAACACTTTTTATGGATATCTTTAAGAAAGGGCTTTCTTCTTGCCACTCTTCCATAAAGGCCAGATTTGTGCAATATACGACTGATTGTTGTCCTATGGACAGAGTCTCCCACCTCAGCTGTAGATCTCTGCAGTTCATCCAGAGTGATCATGGGCCTCTTGGCTGCATCTCTGATCAGTCTTCTCCTTGTATGAGCTGAAAGTTTAGAGGGACGGCCAGGTCTTGGTAGATTTGCAGTGGTCTGATACTCCTTCCATTTCAATATTATCACTTGCACAGTGCTCCTTGGGATGTTTAAAGCTTGGGAAATCTTTTTGTATCCAAATCCGCCTTTAAACTTCTTCACAACAGTATCTCGGACCTGCCTGGTGTGTTCCTTGTTCTTCATGATGCTCTCTGCGCTTTTAACGGACCTCTGAGACTATCACAGTGCAGGTGCATTTATACGGAGACTTGATTACACACAGGTGGATTGTATTTATCATCATTAGTCATTTAGGTCAACATTGGATCATTCAGAGATCCAATAAATCAGAATATCCAATAAATGTCACTTCATGATTGTGTCCCACTTGTTGTTGATTCTTCACAAAAAAATACAGTTTTATATCTTTATGTTTGAAGCCTGAAATGTGGCAAAAGGTCGCAAAGTTCAAGGGGGCCGAATACTTTCGCAAGGCACTGTATATTACAATTCAGTACAGTATAGTGCATGAGTACACTCAGTTCAGTACCTTACAGTACAGTGGGCATATTGTGTAAATTGTATGCAGATATTGATTAAATTCAAGGAGTTTACGTAGGGTCGTGCTGTATATTGAGCACCTGGCTTAGTTTTCTGAGGTCCAGACCCATTCCAGCTGTTATTAACAGTCAGGTTATGGGTTCTGACCCAAATAAAATTGGGAACCATTGATGTCCAGTATATTTCACTTCAGCTCCAGGTACTGGGGTAAGACATTGTTCCAGAACTGTTGGGATTCTTGGGTTCCATTGGCCTGTTTTCCCCCTGTGGTCCTCAGCTTGGTGCGGGCCGGTGGTTTGGGTTTCTCCATTGGGGGCTCTTCCTTCCCTTTCCTGCTGGGGGGAGCTGCTTTAGGTGGTACGCTCTGTGACCCTTTCTTTATCCCTTTCTGTGATTTTCTCTCTTCTTCTTCCTCCCCCTCTCCCTCTTCTTCTTCCTCTCCCTCTTCCTCCTCTTCCTCTCCTTTACTATCTTTCTCCTCTTCCTCTTCTTCTCCTTCCCCTTCCTCCTCTCCCGTTTCCTCCTCATCCATCTCCCCTTTCTGTTCACATGCGCCCTCTTCTTCCTCCTCTTGTTCTACCTCCAAATCACTTGTCTTATTTTCTTTCCCTTCTTTTTTACCTCCCCCCTTCTCCTCCCCCTCCCCGTTTTTTCCCTTCACTTCCTCATCTTCCTCCTCTTGCCACTCCCTTTCCTCTTTTTGTTTATTTGCTTCCTCATCTCTCTCTTCATGCACTCTTCTTTCCTCTTTCTCCTCTTCCTGTTTTTCACCATCCCCCTTTTCACTCTCATCCTCTCCTTTCTTCTCATTATTCTCTTCTCTTTCTTTCATATCCTCATCCTTTCCTTCTCCTTGATCTTCTCTATTCTTAATTTCCTCTTCTTCTTCACCCTCTTCCTTTCCTTCATCCTCCCCCTCTCCTTGCTGTCTTTCTTCTTCCTCCTCCTCTCCCTCTTCCTCTCCTTCCTTTTCTCCTTCTGCTTCTTTGTCTCCCTCTTCTTCTTCTTCTTCTTCTTCTTCTTCTTCCTCCTCCTCCTCACCTTTTCCACCTTCAACCTCTTCCTCTCCCCTGGCTTCTTTCTCATCATCTTCTCGTCCCTCCTCACCCTCTTCAACTTCGTTGTTCTCATCCTTTTCACCTTCCTTTTCATCCTCACCCTCAACTGCTTCCCCCTCTCCTGCATCATCCTCACCTTCTCCACTTTCTTCATCTTCCTCCCCCTCCTCCTCACTTACGCCTGCCTCCTCCTCATTTTCTTTACTTTCACTACTTTCCTTCTCCTCTCCCTCCTCCTCTGCTCCACTTTCTTCCTCTTCTTGGTTCTCTCCTTCCTCCTCTGCTCCACTCTCTTCCTCTTCTTGGTTCTGTCCTTCCTCCTCTGCTCCACTCTCTTCCTCTTCTTGGTTCTCTCCTTCCTCCTCTGCTCCACTCTCTTCATCTTCTTGGTTCTCTCCTTCCTCCTCTGCTCCACTCCCTACGTCTTCTTGGTTCTCTCCTTCCTCCTCTGCTCCACTCTCTTCATCTTCTTGGTTCTCTCCTTCCTCCTCTGCTCCACTCTCTTCATCTTCTTGGTTCTCTCCTTCCTCCTCTGCTCCACTCCCTACGTCTTCTTGGTTCTCTCCTTCCTCCTCTGCTCCACTCTCTTCATCTTCTTGGTTCTCTCCTTCCTCCTCTGCTCCACTCCCTTCATCTTCTTGGTTCTCTCCTTCCTCCTCTGCTCCACTCCCTACGTCTTCTTGGTTCTCTCCTTCCTCCTCTGCTCCACTCTCTTCATCTTCTTGGTTCTCTCCTTCCTCCTCTGCTCCACTCTCTTCCTCTTCTTGGTTCTCTCCTACCTCCTCTGCTCCACTCTCTTCGTCTTCTTGGTTCTCTCCTTCCTCCTCTGCTCCACTCTCTTCCTCTTCTTGGTTCTCTCCTTCCTCCTCTGCTGACTCAGTGGCTTTACTTTCTGCTTGTTTATCTTCTTTCTCTTCTGCTGATACCTCACTCTTGCTCTCAGCCTCACTTCTGGATTCATCACCACTCTCCTCATTTTCATACTCACTCGAATTGCTCTCCTCCTCTTCCTCTTTATCCCCACTCTCTTCATCACTGGACTCTTCTTCACTCATCTCCTCCTCTCTACTTGTCCCAGAACCACTTTCGCCCTCTTCTCCTTCCCCCTCACTCTGTGCACTCGTCTCGTCTCCCTCCTCCTCTAGGCTTGCCTCAGAATCACTCTCTTTGCTCTCCTCCCCATCACTTGTCCCCTCACTATCACTCTTCTCTTCTTTCTCCTCCCCCTGTACTGTGCCCTCATCAATTTTCTCTTCTTCCTCCTCCCCCTTTATAGTCACATCACTATCACTCTTCTCTCCCTGTTCCCACTCTCCTGTCCCCTCACTCTCACACCTCTCGTCTTCCTCCTCCCCCCCTCCTGTCCCCTCACTCTCACACCTCTCGTCTTCCTCCTCCCCCCCTCCTGTCCCCACACTATCACTCGTTTCTTCTTCTTCCGCCTCCGCATCCTCTTCACTCTTTTCTTCTTCCGCGCCCTCGCTCTCTTCATTCTTTTCTTCTTCCGCGCCCTCACTCTCTTCACTCTTTTCTTCTTCCGCGCCCTCGCTGTCTTCATTCTTTTCTTCTGCCTCTGCGCCCTCGCTGTCTTCACTCTTTTCTTCTTCCGCGCCCTCGCTGTCTTCACTCTTTTCTTCTGCCTCTGCGCCCTCGCTCTCTTCACTCTTTTCTTCTTCCGCGCCCTCGCTGTCTTCACTCTTTTCTTCTCTACCCTCCTCTCCCTCTCCGCTGGCCACAGTATCACTGTCTTCACTGTTATCTTCCAGACCCTTAACACTTCTGTAATCCTCTTTTTCCTCTTGTTTGGTGCTCTCCATTTCTGTCCCATCTCCATGTCTCTTTGTGGACTCTTTATCTTCATCATCCTCAGCTCCCGAACTTTGACTACTAGAGTTCTCATCATAATCGACCTTGGCCTGACCTCCTGACCTCTCGCTAGCAGCCTCTGTGGTTTCTGGGTCCTTCTCAAAAATCCTGCTCCCCACTTCCCGATCAGAATTCCTGAGGGTGCCGATGCGGGTGTCAGTCCTCTTGCTTTGCTCAGCTGTGCTTGGATCTGATGTTGAAGAAGAGGGTGATGTGGAGGAAGGCTGGGTGATGGCGCTCTGTTTGGTGAACCTCTCTACCCGGCTGGACCGCCGAGGAGGGATAGAAGTGTCTGTGTCACTCTCCGACTGAATCCCCCTCACGCTGGTCACCGCCTCACTCAGGACCCCCATGGCTGTCCCCGCCATCCCCACATCTGGAAGGAGAGAGGCTGCATCGCTGAGAAATCCTCCCCAGCTAGGCTTCCCCTCCTGGGATTCATCAAAGGCATCTTCCCCTGGGACCTCCACTCTATCCCTGACCTGACAGACAACAAGTGACTTTGTTGACTTCTTATCTCCAGCATTTTGAGGTAGTGCATCTGATAATGAGAGTGATGTGACTGGTGATTTGGCCTTTGAGGTAGGTTCTACTAAGACTGCTTGGCTGGAAACCTCTGTTGGCTTGCTTTTCAGTTTCACTGGGGCTCCCTCTAACTCAGTTAGTTTCGCTTCAACATCTTTTGGTTTGGGCACATTTTTTGTTTTGGTGGGTGCACTTTCTTTTTCTTTGCCTTTATCTTTAACTGCCATTTTGTTCCCCACTGTTGTCCCTGACTCGTTGAAAGTAATAGACTCTTCCATCTTCTCTTCATTCACCTCTTTTGCCTTCTTTTTTGCTTTTATTGGAGTGCCTTTACATTCAGATGGTTTGTTATCATCTACAATCTTCTTGGGAATGCTCTTTACTTTCAAAGGAATGGTTTCAGCAGTAGCGTTAATTGGAGTTGTTTCCTTTTCCACAGGTTTACCTTTAACTTTGACTGGAGGGGACACGATCTCTTGAAGTGGTTTATTTTGAACTTCAATTGTTTTAGTATCTTCTGCTGTAATTTTAGATTTCTTGTCTTTGAAAGCCTCTTTACCTTGAACTTTTACAGGGCCTTTACCTTTCATCTCTGTACCTTTATTCATCTCAGACAGCTTGTTTTGATCATGTTTTGGAGTGCTGGGTTTAGATTCAGACAGTTTGTTTTGACCATGTTTTGGAGTGCTGGGTTTAGATTCAGACAGTTTGTTTTGACCATGTTTTGGAGTGCTGGGTTTAGATTCAGACAGTTTGTTTTGACCATGTTTTGGAGTGCTGGGTTTAGATTCAGACAGTTTGTTTTGACCATGTTTTGGAGTGCTGGGTTTAGATTCAGACAGTTTGTTTTGACCATGTTTTGGAGTGCTGGGTTTAGATTCAGAAGGTTTGTTTTGACCATGTTTTGGAGTGCTGGGTTTAGATTCAGACAGTTTGTTTTGACCATGTTTTGGAGCGCTGGGTTTAGACACAGATATCTGGATCTGGCTGTGTGTAGGAGTGCTAGGTTTCGATACGGATAACTTGCTTTGTTTCTTTGCTGGTGAAATTGGTTTAGACCCTGCTTTACCTGTGCTTTGCAGATTACTACCTGTCAGTTTACTGGTGTTCACTTTGATGCCAGAATTTTCTCCTGTCAAGACAATGTTTTCCTTGCCGCTGGCTGGGGTCTGAGGGTTCATTAAGCATTTGGGGCTCTTTGGGGGCGTGCCCTCTGCCTTTAATGAACTCAAGCTGGAGCCTCTCAGAAGCTCGGTGGGAAGGGCCTTATGAGAAAGTAGCTGCGGCTTCCTGTTGGCCCGGGCTTGTTCAACCTCCATTTCTGCCTCCTTAACAGCTCTCCTCAGAGCCCGACCCTTTTTATGTTCCTGGAGCGATAGAGAAAGAGTGAAGGAGACAGAAAGAGAAAGACAGAGAAAGTTGTAAAGAGAAATAAAAGTAAGAGAGCAAAGGAAGAATTAGATGAAAACAGGATAAGGTTTTGCAAAAAGAGAGAATATTCAAAGAGTAGAGAAAAAGAGAGAAGGATTTGAAACATAAAGAGGAGACAGTAAAGTGTAAAGCAGAATAAAGTAGCTAAAGGTAGAGTGTAGTAAAGGACAAAAGGAGAAAGACTATTTCCTCTCCCTTCCAGTAAATACAATAACATACCTTATCCTTCTGTTCTGCAGATGTAGTCCCAGTCTCATCGCCAAAATCTCCTCCTGATGGTAATGCCTGCCTCAAAGAGAACGGGACACAAGTCTCACAACCAAACTCAACATCTCATTGAACTATATAGAGATACGGCAATACTTACATAGAAGTTCTTACAATGAAACCACTATAAAGGGTTACAACACAAAAGCTATAATCTTCTTTCCATCAGGAATGTAAACAAAGTGTGTGTAATCAGCTTTCCTGCAGGCAAGCATGAGCCTACAAACCACATAACTAGAGGCCGGTAGGAAGAACTAAGACGCATGGCGATTCAATCCCTCTATTTTTTCCCCATCTCTGCTGGAAATAAATGATAATCTAAGATAATGAGAGGGTGCTCATTGCCAAGGCAACCTTTATTAGAAGATTTTCCATACAATTCATTAACATATGCACCTTCATCAATGTGTGCCAAACTCATCCATCTCATAACTTCTCATATACTACACCTCAGAGGCTCTCATGGACTAGATAAAACCTGTACAGTATACACTCAGGCTCATAGCACGCAAGACACTGTAATGGCTCTGTGTAAAGAATGACCTCAGATGCATGGGAGAGGAAGCACAACGAAAAGAAAAGCCTGGTCTTCCCAATATCATGTGTTTCTCTAGCTGCTCTCTCTCCTCCACGTCTGTTGTTCACAGTGCTGGATGTCATTGTGTGCTGCAACAAGCATGGTCTGATGAAGACTGTGATGAAGATATTGTTGGTAAAAACATTGTGCTTGTATCACTAAAAGCATCCAGCTTCTGTGGCAGTGTTTGGCTATGTGTAGCTAAATACGCTTCTCATCTGAACACAGGAGACTCCCTCACAGTCTCCCTCAGCAGGAGTCATGGAAACATGGACGTGAAGTGTGTCGTCATCCCAGCCAAGTCAACACTATGGATTAGCTACACACAAGGAGGTGCTGTATGTGTGTGTGCATGTGTATACTTGTTCTGTGTGTGTATGGTGATGGGAGAGATGGTGGCAGGGACATGGGTTAAGCTCAAACACATTTGTTTATTGGCAGGAGCCATCTGTAGCACTGAAGCTGCCTTGAGGAGACTTATGACATGTTTTCTTGGAAAAGCAAATGAGCGTAAGACAGATACAGAAACAGATGGAGAGATCCCAAAACAAGTACAATTAAAATGAATGGTTTTGGGTTTCCCCCCTGTGTTCCACCAAATGGAAAATGCCCCCCCTATCTCACACACACACACACACACACACACACACACACACACACACACACACACACACACACACACACACACACACACACACACACACACACACACACACACACACACACACACACACACACACACACACACACACACACACGCTGAGCTATGCACATTTTCCTGGAATACTCAAAGACTGCCTGCAAACACTGTTTCCTGCCTTGGAGCACCCAGGCCACAGACCAAAGTAAAGGAGAACAGAAAACCCAGACAAACGTAGAGGGGAACAGAGATCATTATGATCCCAGGCCAAAGACATGGAGCCCACATACTGTACCTCAGAAGAAAGCAAGACAGCATACCTACCTACACATAACACATGCTACAAATTGTAATATTCTATAATAAAACCAATGTACTCACCAGGTCTGGCAACATGTCTTTATTGTCCTCTTCATCCATGTTCTTCTCCAAATTCTCAATGAGCATCCGGTTGTCAGTTGCTTCTATCACAGTGTCCTTGGTCCTCTCTGTAAATACAGATACTGAGAACATGGCTGCACTGGGATAGGTCCAGACTTGGGTTAAAATACTATTTCAAAAATCTCAATTACTTTCACATACATTCAATGTAAGAATTCAGATATACAGTACCAGTCAAAAGTTTAGACACACCTACTCAATGGTTTTTCTTTATTTTTTACTATGTTCTACATTGTAGAATAATAGTGAATACATCAAAACTATCAAATAACACAGATGGAATCATGTAGTAACAAAAAAGTGTTAAACAAATCAAAATATATTTGAGATTCTTCAAAGTAGCCACCCTTTGCCTTGATGACAGCGTTGCACACTCTTGGCATTCAGGAGGTAGTCACCTGGAATGAATTTCAATTAACAGGTGTGCCTTGTTAAACGTTAATTTGTGGAATTTCATTCCATCTCAATGTGTTTGATCCAATCAGTTGTGTTGTGACAAGGTAGGGGTAGTATACAGAAGATATCGCTATTTGTTAAAAGACCAAGTCCATTTTATGGCAAGAACAGCTCAAATACGCAAAGAGAAACGACAGTCCATCATTACATTAAGACAGGATGACAAATCAGAGCAAGATTACTGAATGTAAGTACATTATTTACCTTCAGAGGTGAATATATCAAACCAGTTGCCATGATAAGTGTTTTGTTGTTGAGTACTCTCCTTAAACAATAGCATGGTCTTTTTCACTCTAATAGCGACTGTAAATTGGACAGTGCAGTTAGATTAACAAGAATATAAGCTTTCTGCCCACATAAGACATGTCTACTGTATATGTCCTGGAAAGTTGGCTGCTATTTACAATGTCATTCTAGTCACATTAGCGCATATTAACAACAACCGTTCCGGTTTAGGGACACCGATCTTAAGACATGAAGGTCAGTCAATCCGGAAAATGTCAAGAACTTTGAAAGTTTCTTCAAGTGCAGTCGCAAAAACCATCAAGCGCTATGATGAAACTGGCTCTCATGAGGACCGCCACAGGAAAGGAAGATCCAGAGTTACCTCTGCTACAGAGGTAAGTTCATTAGAGTTAACGGCATCTCAGATTGCAGCCCAAATAAATGCTTCACAAAGTTCAAGTAAAAGACACAAACACTAAACAAAAACTGTTCAGAGGAGACTGCGTGAATCCGGTCCTCGTGGTCAAATTGCTGCAAAGAATTCACTACTAAAGGACACCAATAATAAGAAGAGACTTGCTTGGGCCAAGAAACACGAGCAATGGACATTAGACTGGTAGAAATCTGTCCTTTGGTGTGATGAGTCCAAATTTTTGGTTCCCACCACCGTGTCTTTGTGAGACGCAGAGTATGTGAATGCTAGGATCTCTGCATGTGTGGTTCCCACCGTGCAGCATGGAGGAGGAGGAGGTGTGATATTGTTGGGGTGTTTCGCTGGTGACACTGTCTATGATTTATTTAGAATTCAAGGAACACTTAACCAGCATGGCACCACAGCATTCTGCAGCGATACGCCATCCCATCTGGTTTGCGCTTAGTGGGACTATCATTTGTTTTTCAACAGGACAATGACCCAAAAACATACCTCCAGGCTGGGTTAGGGCCATTTGACCAAGAAGGAGAGTAATGGAGTGCTGCATCAGATGACCTGGCCTCCACAATCACCTGACCTCAACCCAATTGAGATGGTTTGGGATGAGTTGGACCGCAGAGTGAAGGAAAATCAGCCAACAAGTGCTCAGGTAATGTGGCAACTCCTTCAAAACAGTTGGAAAAGCATTCCTCATGAACTTGTTTGACAGAAAGCCAAGAGTGTGCAAAGCTGTCATCAAGGCAAAGTGGCTACTTTGAAGAATCTAAAATGTAAAACAGATTTGGATTTGTTTAACACTTTTTTGGTTACTAGATGATTCCATATGTGTTATTTCACATTTGATGTCTTCACTATTAATCTACAATGTACAAAATAGTAAAAATAAAGAAAAACCCTTGAATGAATAGGTGTGTCCAAACTTTTGACTGGGACTGTATACATACATACACATATAATATATATGTACCAGTCCAAAGTAGGTGTGTCCAAACTTACATATAAAGTACCAGTCAAACATTTGGGCACACCTACTCATTCAAGGGTTTTCTTATATATATATATATATATATATATATATACACACACAGTTGACATGCTTGTCCATTTGGAAGACCCATTTCCAACCAAGCTTTAAGTTCCTGACTGATGTCTTGAGATGTTGCTTCAATATATCCATGTAATTTTCCTTGCTAATAAAGCCATCCATTTTGTGAATTGCATCAGTCCCTCCTGCAGCCTTGCACCCCCACAACATGATGCTGCCACCCCGTGCTTCACGGTTGGGATGGCGTTCTTCGGCTTGCAAGTCCCCCCATTTTTTCCTCCAAACATAACGATGGTCAGTATGGCCAAACAGTTCTATTTTTGTTTCATCAGACCAGAGGACATTTCTCCAAAAAGTACAATCTACATCCCCATGTGCAGTTGCAAACTGTAGTCTGGCTTTTTAATGGCGGTTTTGGAGCAGTGGCTTCTTCCTTGCTGAGCGACCTTTCAGGTTATGTCGATATTGGACTCATTTTACTGTGGATATAGATACTTTTGTACCTGTTTCCTCCAGCAGTTTCACAAGGTCCTTTGCTGTTGTTCTGGGATTGATTTGCACTTTTCACACCAAAGTACGTTCATCTCTAGGAGACAGAATGCATCTCCTTCCTGAGCGGTATGATGGCTGCGTGGTCCCATGGTGTTTATACTTGTGTAATATTGTTTGTACAGATGAACGTGGTACCTTCAGGCGTTTGGAAATAGCTCCCAAGGATGAACCAGACTTGTGGAGGACTACAATATTTTTCTGAGGTCTTGGCTGATTTCTTATGATTTTCCCATGATGTCGAGCAACGAGGCATTGAGTTTGAAGGTAAGCCTTGAAATACATCCACAGGTACACCTCCAATTGACTCAAATTATGTCAGTTAGCCCATTAGAAGCTTCTAAAGCCATGACATCATTTTGTCATGCTGTTTAAAGGCACAGTCTACTTAGTGTATGTAAACTTCTGACCCACTGAAATTGTGATACAGTGAATAAGTGTAATAATCTGTCTGTAAACAATTGTTGGAAAAAGTACTTGTGTCATGCACAAAGTAGATGTCCTAACCGACATGCCAAAACTATAGTTTGTTAACAAGAAATGTGTGGAGTGGTTGAAAAACTAATTTTAATGACTCTAACCTAAGTGTATGTAAACTTCTGACTTCAACTGTATATATATATATATATATATATATATATATATATATATATATATATATATATATATATATATATATATACACTACCGTTAAAAGGTTTGGGGTCACTAAGAAATGTCCTTGTTTTTTGCGTATCTGTTGCATATCTAGTTGCGTATCTGGAGCATCAGCATTTGTGGGTTTGATTACAGGCTCAAAAAGGCCAGAAACAAAGACTTTCTTCTGAAACTCGTCAGTCTATTCTTGTTCTGAGTAATTAAGGCTATTCCATGCGAGAAATTGCCAAGAAACAGCGTACAATGCTGTGTGCTACTCCCTTCACAGAACAGCGCAAACTGGCCCTAACCAGAATAGAAAGAGGAGTGGGAGGCCCCGGTGCACAACTGAGCAAGAGGACAAGTACATTAGACTGTCTAGTTTGAGAAACAGGCACCTCACAAGTCCTTAACTGGCAGCTTCATTAAATAGTACGCGCAAAACACCAGTCTCAACGTAAACAGCGAAGAGGCGACTCCGGGATGCTGGCCTTCTAGGCCGATTTGCAAAGAAAAAGCCCTATCTCAGAATGTCCAATATAAAGAAAAGATTCAGATGGGCAAAATAACACAGACACTGGACAGAAAAAGATTGTAAAAAAGTGTTATGGACAGACCAATCTAAGTTTGAGGTGTCGGATCACAAAGAAAAACATTTGTGAGACGCAGAAAAAAGTAAAATATGTGGAGGAGTGCTTGACGCCATCTGTCAAGCA
Organism: Oncorhynchus mykiss; assembly: GCF_013265735.2. Classification (NCBI taxonomy): domain Eukaryota; kingdom Metazoa; phylum Chordata; class Actinopteri; order Salmoniformes; family Salmonidae; genus Oncorhynchus; species Oncorhynchus mykiss. The sequence continues at coordinate 24,064,258 of NC_048586.1, forward strand.
GGGGGTACTTTGGTGGCAGTAAAGTGGGAGATTTGTACAGGGTAAAAGGGATCTTGAAGAAGGAAGACTATCACTACATTTTGCAACACCAAGTCATACCCTGTGGACGGAGCTTAATTGAAGCCAATTTCCACCTACAACAGGACAATGACCCAAAGCACAGCTCCAAACTATGCAATAACTATTTAGGAAAGAAGCAGTCAGCTGGTATTCTGTCTGTAATGGAGTAGCCAGCACAGTCACTGGATCGCAACCCTATTGAGCTGTTGTGGGAGCAACTTGACCGTATGGTACGTAAGAAATACCCATCAAGTCAATCCAATTTGTGGGAGGTGCTTCAGGAAGCATGGGGTGAAATCTCTTCAGATTACCTCAAAAAAATGGACAACTAGAATGCCAAAGATCTGCAAGGCTGTAATTTCTGCAAATGGAGGATTATTTGACGAAAGCAAAGGACACAATTATTATTTAAATTAAAAATCATTATTTATAACCTTGTCAACGTCTTGACTATATTTCATGGAAAACAAGGTGACCCCAAAGTTTTAAATGGTAGTGTGTGTGTGTGTGTGTGTGTGTGTGTATGTATAAATAAATAAAGGCAAGAATCAAATATATAAAAGCAACAATTAAAGTCTAGGAGGAAGGATAGGCTAGCCAAAGTTTAGTCTTAAAGATGGCTTTACAAGTGGGATTCACCGTTTCGGATGGCTTTACAAGTGGGATGCACTGTTGAGCGCAAACTTTTGACTGGTATTTTATTAAAAAAATATTATAATGCATTTGGAAATACACTTGGAAAGTATTTGAAAACTAAAATACACTGACTCAAATACACTCAAATACTTTTAACCCAGGTATTTGAAAATACTATTTGAAATAAGTACTTGAACATACTGTTAAATACAATTTGGCAGACTATTTGGTTTTTACAAATAAAAGTCTGTAAAACTTCAATTAATAGCCCAGACATTTATTTGCTTGAATCACTGATCACAACAGCTGTTTATTAGAGAAAGGCTTCTGTTTGAGCCAGGCGTCTACTTCCATAATTAACACAACGTTTGCTCATTTGCATTGTTAATTGTTGAATTCCAGCATGCACTTCCAGCATTTTAATAAATGTCTTCATTTCCTGCACTAATGTGTTATCATTTACACGTTGTGTCACGTTTTGTCTTAGTATGCCTCTATTCGAAAAATAAAAACGTTTAATTGACAGAATAATTATTCTCCTCTTGACTGTGCATTTTTGGCAGTTTTTACTTTCTCCACTAGAATGTGATCGGCCAATTTCTGGGGGTCTGTTCTCCCTAGAATGTTGATGGTTTTTGTGCCTGCCAGTTAGTTGCAGCTCTCAGCTGTTAGTAGCCATTGGCTAGCAGTTTCTTACTGGCGATAAAAATCGGATGATTGACAATTTTTTCAAGTCATCACTGAATTATTTTATTTACCAAATTCAAATATTAAACCTTGTAAATGTCATGGTAATTCATGGTTACCTCATAAAAAATTCACATAGGCCCTGTATTTATTTGAATTAGGCGTTATTTGCTGAAATGTGTGCAGTTGCCTGGCTATTAAAAGGGATAGGTGGCTATTTGAGACTGCGATTAATTTAAGTTTTATGAATGATTGTTTTGGGCTGTGTAGTTGAAAATACACAAATACACAGAAAAAGTATTTGAAATACCAGATACTGAAATCCATGTATTTGAACCCAGGTCTGGATAGGTCATAGAATATGGGAAGCAGTTATGCCTGTATACAGTGCCTTATTCAGACCACTTTTTACACATTACGTTAAAGCCTTATTCTAGAATGGATAAAAAATAAATTAATTCTAAGACAAAAGTATTCAAGTGGTCTGAATACTTTCCGAAGGCACTGTACTGTGGTGAAAAGGAAAGACAGCATTGTAGGATTCAGCTACCTGTCTGTGGTGTGGTGGGACCCTCAGACAGCATTTTGGAGGATTGTTTGTCATCTGTGGGCTTTACAGAGGAGGGTTTAGGGGACACTGAGGAGGTGGGGATGAGTTTATGTGTGGATTTAAAGGACTGTGGGGGGGTGAGGTGTTCTTTAGATGCATATTTGGGGGATTTTGATGGGCTGAGCCTCTTCTTAGGGGAGAACTTGGAGGAGAGTGAAGGGCTAGGAGGGTCTGGGAATATGAACTTGGGTGACGGTGTTAATGGGGTTTTGGATCTGGATTTAAGGGAGAGTGAGGGGCTGGGGGGGTCGTTTGAGGAGGGATTGGAGGACAGTGAGGAGGTGCAGAGGTCTTCAGATGGTGTTCTGGAGATGCGGATATTTCTGGACAGGGGCAGGGAGGTGTTGAGGAAGCCTGACATCAGAGGCGGAAGGTTACGGAACATCTGGCCAAACTGCTCTGGAGAACTCTCCTGAAACACACAACACAGAAAAGTAGATACATCTACTAAATAATGGCTTCATAAGGGCTAAATTGCTCCCTCAGACCATAATAATAGTATTAAAGAGTAGTTACTTAGACTGGTTCATATAAAGTCGGCTACTACACATGACCATTACTGAGGTGCAGCAATGTGATGCAACACTGGTCGCCAGTGAAGGCAACCAAAACACCACAACTCGTCACCCTTTGTAATCAACACTTCAGATCTCCTTTCTGGAACTGTCAGATGTTTTGGCAGTACTCACCCTCTCCCTGCGGCGGGCCCTAGCAGACAGGGTCCAGAGAGGAGGTGTGGTTTGTGAGTTGGGCATCAGGAAGGAGGGGTCCATCAGGAGCAGCTCGGTGTAGGTCTCCAGAGACTCCAGAATGCTCTCTGTAACATCATCCTCCTCTATCACCACTTCCTCAACCTCTGGGAGTCTGGGCATAGCCAGCACCAGCATGTGAGAGCCGCCACATGCCACCTGAACACACATACACAGTATTAGCAGGTGCACGAACATAGACACAGACACAGACACTACTTGACTTACTGACTGGACACTGTATTTGAGGAAGCGTGGGCACAGTGTTGGTCTGAACTGGTTGGTGAAGTTCTCTTCCCCCAGTCCTAGTTTACCCTGGCGACCGTCCCCAAAGGTGTATAGAATCCCACTGTCTGGAGTGAGAGAAATGAGGTCTCAATGGAAAAATGCTCAGGCTTCAAATTTCTGAATAACATCCATTCAACAGTGTATACTAGTAGAATAGTATGGAAGATTGCCTGTGATCACTGCAGTGTGGTTCTCTCCACAGGTTACGTGACTGACTCTGCCATTCCGGAAGTGGTCCAGTGCTTTTGGCAAAGGTACCTCGAACAGGAAGGTCCCATGGCCTAGCTGCCCATGCTGCCCCCGCCCAAATGCGTACACATTGTCCTCTGGAACATGGAGAGGAAGAGAAAGAGGTGTAGAAGAAGATGAGACAGTTACCAGCTAGGAACAGTAGACAGACTATTTTATTTCATTAACAGTACTGTATCTTTAGTTAGTATTAACCCTTTGACACGTACGATCACATATTTGTGATCATTGTTGAGTGGTCCCTGCAGAGTACCTTCGCAAATATGTGATTGGAACAGTGGCAACAGAACGTATGATGCAACAAACGTGTCTAAACAGCATTGTTGTCTGAAAAGCATCTAAACAATGTTTTTGTACTGATGATAAATAAAAGGTCTTCACAACTTAATTCCTCAATTTCGTCTTTTATTGTAAAAGATAAATGCAAACTTCATCATCCAAACATCACACAGAACACATCCAAACTCATTCCATAAACCAGTCTAAATAACAGGTTGTGCTGACAAAAAAATTAACATAAGTTAGCGACCTAACAACTAAACTTGTTTACAATATACCACATATCTGGTGAGCAGAAGGGAGAAATGTAATATTGTTTAGAAAATAGATGCGTGTGAGCTAAACTAACAGCAGCTAAATTCTTTATGCTGGCAGCCAGGTTTGTTTATGCTTGAAGTCAAAGTCAAAGTCGAAGATGGCTGCGCCCAATGCGTGAAAAATATGAACTTTCAGCATATTACAAATCTTTGATGTACTTTTTACAGTGTATACAATAACCAGAGCACATGAATTTACCATTTTTGACAAATCACAAAGCAAATAAAATGTTATCACCTCACAGATCATTACCCCAAATACAAGCCTACTGCCTAGCCTAACCATAGTGTGAAAGCTAAACAGGGATGAAACCGTTTGTTGCGGGGGTTCATTTCATTTGTGGGGAGTTTAAGTCTATGGGCGGAAGAAATGGGGGAAGGTATCGTGGGGGCATATCATGCAGGAAATATTACTACGATGGGGGGATTTATCAATAAATGGGGGGCAAACACAGGAGAAGTTTATACGTTAAATAAAAATAAAACCCCTGGAAAGGTCTAAGTTGGCAACCCTGATATACCATAGTTACAATCTGATGTTCAAACAACTAGATATCTCTGACTTCCGCCTTCATTTCGTTCAAGACAACTGGGAACTCGGGAAAAAAAGAGCTCCGACTGGGAAAAATATTTTTGAACGGTCATCCACCTCAGAATTCCAACTCAGGAACTCGGGCCTCTTTCCGACCTAAAGATCACTGACATCATGATTTGACCTCGTATTTTTCAGTTCTCAGTTGTCTTCAAAGCACCATAAGTCAGTCGAGTGAACTATCCCTTCACCTTGTTTTTTATAGCATATTTGTCTGACATCTTTATGTGACAATCAGAATGCATTGTATGGTGTCAACAAACATGGCACCACAAATAGCTGGAAAATAGCTTAGCATTAGCTCATCATAATCAGTACAACCTTCAAAAAAGTATTTTACACACATCATTTGTGTCCATTACAATCTATGCAAGAATCGGAATACAGTAAATATATTTTGCTCCATACATACATACAATATGTTACAGTAGAAATGACAACACAATATACAGAAAATAAGGCACTTACTTGGATAGGAATGCACACATGTCCAAAGTTATTATTTGTAAGGAAAACAACAATGAATACAACGCGGCCGCCAGTCAGAAAATTTGCCAGGGGGAAAAAGTTTGTGCAGGGCCTGTTCTGACTAGAGATGCCTACTTGGGGGAAACACTGGGGAAGTGCTTGGGCTCTTGTCGAAGAGAGAAGTTTGTCCGGCTCAGTAAAGCCTAAAACATAAATTGTCAGCAACAGTGAAATGGGCTAATTCTTATGTGAATTAACGAGGAGACGGAACAGACCTCAATTCGTAGCCTATAGATTAGCAGGCAGTCTGCCTTGGTTTGAGGGCAGCACGGGTTAACTGTCCTATTGCGTAACAATCATATTTTGGAACAGTGATGCATTCTGACATCACGCGCATTAAAACATCTCACACTGGGGCGACCGTTAGAGATATTTGGAACTCACATGTGTAAAGGTTAATAGTAATAGTCTTTCACAGAGGTATTTACTTGTGAGTGCCACTGTGTGCTCCCCTCCACAGGACACTTGGATGACCGGGTCCTGGATGCTTTCCACACGTTGAGGGACTCTGTGATTGGCTAGCTGGTCTGGGAATACCCCCAGTCTTCCGCTCCCACTCTCCCCAAACGTGTAGAGGTCCCCATCCACTGGAACAAGCCCAAACCAACAACAATAACCCAGCCGCGTTATTATATAACAACAGGATGTGGTATGCATAAGGTTAAGATCCCAATATAAAATAACCATGCACGTGTGAGTGTACCTGTGACAAACGCTGAGTGGTGGTATCCACAAGACACCCAGGCCACTGGCTGTCCCACCATCACATCTCTGGGCTCTGAGGTGTAGCTCTCTGTGCCCAGACCGATCTGGCCCACAGAGTTATCACCCCACATGAACAGCCTGCCGTCCTCTTAACAATACAGCACACAGACGGCATGTGAAAGATCAGATAGACAGACAGACAGACAGACAGACAGACAGACAGACAGACAGACAGACAGACAGACAGACAGATAGACAGATAGACAGATAGACAGATAGACAGATAGGACTGCTCTACACTGATGATGCCAGTAAACAACCCATCTGTCATCATCCTTACCTGTTAGGGCAGCTGAGGTGTTGCAGCCAGCAGCAAGCATTTTGATGGGTGCATGGTCGGAGAAAGGATGAAGCAGGTGGAAGGTGTTTGTGTCGTCACAGTGTCCCAAACCAAGCTGCCCCTCCTGGTTACTGCCAGCACCATAAACACGCCCACTCCCTGACAATCATGGGGGAAAGACTCATAAGTAATGATAACAGCAGATATTCATTCATAACATCCTCTCAAGTAATGCAGAGTAAAATAACATGGTTCTCTTACATGTGCACACTATTGTGTGGTCTCTCCCACATGATGCAAACTTAACTTTTTCAGACTTCAACGCTAAAGGAAAAAACATAGGTTTTAACATTACAAAACGTAGCAAAACTTCGACAAAACATGAGTCAAACATAATCCTAGTACATGATGGACTGACTGACCTTTCACAGCGGTGGGCTTGTTGATGTTGACATTGATCTCTGACCCAAGTCCTAGCTGACCCCAGGTATTACTTCCAAACATGAACAGCCTGCCATGGCCTACAGGTAGGAGAAAAGGCATTACACTTATATTTCATAAACTGCTATTAAAAAAACTCTTAATTACACTGTTTTTATGCATTTTTTGTAAAAACATTATTTTTATTTGAATGCCTAAATACTACACGTCTTGAAGTATAAAACCTTTTTTCATCGCAATAACTAATTACAGGTTCAATATAGCATCAATAAACTGTTAATAACTATTTATAATAACTTAGTCATTTTATAAACAACAGACAGATAATTTATGGTTTTATACAGCATCTCCAAGTCACCCACTCCCATGGGAGAGAGTTGGCTACAAACTGAGTAGTACCTGTTATGACAGCAGTGTGATCCCCCCCACATGAGATTTCCTCTGGATGGTCATTCTTCAGCCAGAATTTACTGGGCATATTATCAGCAAACTTGCTCTTCCCAAAGGTGAAGACTGCTCCCGTTTCTGTTACGGTAAAAAAAAAAAAAAAAAACTACCTTCAGACAGGAGAGAGACTATGACATTTCATTGGGGTTTAGGAATATAACAGGTCTAATATAGCCTACAAGGTCTGGTTGTACTAAAATGACCCTGATTTCACTAGGCTAACGTTACAGGAGTAGGTAAATCCTAATGCCAAGCGGTTGTCAGCTACCTATTTAAACGTTAAGTCGCAGCAAGCCAGAAATAGCAACAGGTTAGCGAATGCTCACCACCACACATTACTGGTGCTACACTATCTAAATAACAGCCATATGCTTAAAAAAGCGAGATACAGACACTTGACAGGTTTTCTTACCAGGTATATCAGCCTCCGTCTCGCCGGTCATCCCTTCCCTGGCTTCGGAACACCTTACAGACAGACGCAGGTGACGTTCCTCGACCGAAATAACCTTCTTCTTCTATGGTATTATGGCGGTCCGCAAATAATCGTTAGAGATGCATGCCGCCACCTACTGTACGGATGGTAAACTATGGAACAAATATCGATAGTTGGAAAGGGGAAAAAACGATATACAAAATTTAAAAAAGAGACACATGAAAAATAAATATCCCACTCCTTCAGTCATATTCCATTCAAGTCTTTGGCTAGTTTGTCCTAGCCACTGTGCTTCTACACCTGCATTGCTTGCTGTTTGGGGTTTCAGGCTGGGTTTCTGTACAGCACTTTATGACATGTAAGAAGGGCTTTATAAATACATTTGATTTGATTGAAGTCACAGCCCTACACATGCTCATTTTTTCCCAAGATGGCGTAGCAGTCGGACGTGTGTTTTGTCTTGTCCCGTGTAAATAATAGTTTTCCTCCCGTATATATTTGGTATATATTTTAATCCCACTTTCCATCTACGGACTGAATATACTCTCCTGCAACCCGCCTCACCCAACATGGTATGGATCTGTTACTATCTGTTTGCTTTTGAGCTAGGCCCATTAGTCAGTTAGCCACTGCTAGCGGTCTTCACAGTTAACTCGGACACCAGCCAGCCTCAGTTCGGTCAATACCTGCCAGTCTGCACAGCCTGCGATATCAACCCAGAGCATATCGGACTGCTTTTTTCTCTACCACATCTCCGGATTCCTAGCGTAAGCTCTGGACCATTACACCGGATCATCGCAGCTAGCTAGCTGCAATCCGAGTGGCTACTCCTGTCTCTGTCCCGAAGCAAACAGCAGTTAGCCTTGAGCTAGCCTCGAGCTAGGCCCATTTTCCAGCTAGCCAAAGAGGTCTACCAGCTAATTCCTAGGCTACAATACCTCTTATGCCAATTGGCCTGTACCCTTTATTGGCGACACGGAGCCCCGCCGATCCATCACGACTGGTCTGCCGACGTAATCATCCGAGGTGGTTTCAACAGGCTTTTCCATTGTGACGTCGCCGAAGACCCATCTGCTGGCCATGGCCCGCTAGCTCCAGCTCGCGTAGCGTAGTAGCACCTACCGAACTGCTCCGACTCACCTATTGCTGCTCATTGGACCCTATGATCACTCGGCTACACATGCCACTTCCTAATGTCAATATGCCTTGTCTACTGCTGTTTAGGTTGGTTATTATTGTTTTATTTCACTGTAGAGCCCCAAGCCCCGCCCTAAATGCCTTCGATAGCTATTTTGTCACACCCTCTACACATGCGGAGACCTCACCTGGCTGAACTGGTGCCTCAAGAGACGCGACAGCCCTCGTCACCCAATGCCTAGGTTTTCTTCCACTATACTCACATCCTACCATACCCTTGTCTGTACATTATGCTCTGAGTCTATTCTACCACGCCTAGAAATCTTCTCCTTTTATTCTTTGTCCCCAACGCACTACAGTAGACGACCAGTTATTATAGCCTTTAGCCGTCCTACTCCTCCTCTGTTCCTCTGGTAATGTAGAGGTTAACCCAGGCCCTGTAGCCCCCAGCACCACACCCATTCCCAAGGCGCTCTCATTTGTTGACTTCTGTAACCGTAAAAGCCTTGGTTTCACGCATGTTAACATCAGAAGCCTCGTCCCTAAGTTTGTTTTATTCACTGCTTTAGCACACTCCGCCAACCCTGATGTCCTAGCCGTGTCTGAATCCTGGCTTAAGAAGGCCACCAAAAATTATGAAGTTTCCATCCCCAACTACAACATTTTCCGACAAGATAGAACTGCCAAAGGGGGCGGAGTTGCAATCTACTGCAGAGATAGCCTGCAGAGTTCTGTCATACTATCCAGATCTGTGCCAACAATTTGAGATTCTACTTTTAAAAATCCACCTTTCCAGAAATGAGTCTCTCAACGTTGCCACTTGTTATAGACCCCCTCAGCCCCCAGCTGTGCCCTGGACACCATATGTGAATTGTTTGCCCCTCATCTATCTTCAGAGTTCGTACTGTTTTGTGACCTAAACCGGGACATGCTTAACACCCCGGCCGTCCTACAATCTTAGCTAGATGCCCTCAATCTCACACAAATTTCAAGGAACCTACCAGGTACAATCCTAAATTCGTAAGCATGGGCACCATCATAGATATCATCCTGATCAACTTGCACTCTAAATACACCTCTGCTGTTTTCAACCAGGATCTCAGCGATCACTGTCTCATTGCCTGTGTCCGTAATGGGTCCGCGGTCAAACGACCACCCCTCATCACTGTCAAACGCTCCCTAAAACACTTCTGCGAGCAGGCCTTTCTAATCGACCTGGCCCGGGTATCCTGGAAGCATATGGACCATATCCCGTCAGTAGAGGATGCCTGGTTGTTCTTTAAAAGTGCTTTCCTCGCAATCCTAAATAAGCATGCCCCATTCAAAAAAATGCCCCAATAGGTCCACAGACGACGCAATCGTAACCACACTGCACACTGACCTAACCCATCTGGACAAGAGGAATACCTATGTGAGAATGCTGTTCATCGACTACAGCTCAGCATTTGACACAATAGTACCCTCCAAACTCGTCCTCAAGCTCGAGACCCTGGGTCTCGACCCCGCCCTGTGCAACTGGGTACTGGACTTCCTGACGGGCCGCCCCCAAGGTGGTGAGGGTAGGTAACAACATCTCCACCCCGCTGATCCTCAACACTGGGGCCCCACAAGGGTGCGTTCTGAGCCCTCTCCTGTACTCCCTGTTCACCCACGACTGCGTGTGTATAAGGTAGCTGTTGTGAAATTGTTAGGTTAGATTACTCGTTGGTTATTACTGCATTGTCGGAACTAGAAGCACAAGCATTTAGCTACACTCGCATTAACATCTGCTAACCATGTGTATGTGACAAATAAAATTTGATTTTATATTTTTACTAATACTGTAGAACTTCGTTCTAAAGCTGTATCCATACCCATCGGACGTAGTGATCACAATATAGTGGATATATCCAGGAATGCCAAAGTTCCAACAGCTGGGCCTAAAATAGCGTGTAAGAGATCATACAAAAGATTTTGCTGTGATTTTTATGTGGATGATGTTACAAATATTTGTTGGTCTGATGTGATTAATGAGGAGCATCCAGACGCTGCACTTATGACATTGCATCTTCCAATTATTGATGAACATGCACCTGTTAAGAAACTGACTGTTAGAACTTTTAAGGGTCCATGGATTGATTGAGGAATTGAACAACAGTTTGGTTGAATGAGATGGGGCAAAAGGAGTGGCTAATAAGTCTGGCTACACATCTGACTTATTGAGACATTATGTGAGACATTATGTGACTAAACTCATCAAAAAGAAGAAGAAACTGATATGAAGCCAAGATCAATGATATAAAGAATGATAGGAAAAAACTTGAGTACTTTAAAGGAAATTATGGGCAGAAAGACATATTCAACACCATCTTTCATCGAATCAGATGGCTTATTCATCACAAAACCATTTAATGATTCCTTCTTTGGCAAAGTGGGAAAACTTAGGCAGGAAATGCCAACAGCGAACAGTGAGCCATCGTATTCAAGCATAAAAAAATAACAATGAAAGAAGAACATTGCAAGTTTGAATTTTGTAAAGTTAGTGTGGGAGTGGTGGAAAAATAGTTATTGATCAATAATGACAAACCTCCTGGCATTGACAACTTAGATGGAAAGCTACTAAGGGGGGTAGCTGACTCTATAGCCACCCCTATCTGTCATATCTTAAATCTGAGCCTAGAGGAGAGTCTTTGTCCTTAGGTCTGGAGGGAAGCCAAAGTAATTCCGCTACCCAAGAGTGGTAAACCAGCCTTTTACTGGTTCTAACAGCAGACCTATAAGTCTGCTGCCACCTCTTAGCAAACTGTTGTGTAAAAAATTGTTAGACCAAATATAATGCTATTTCTCTGTAAACAAATTAAGACGTTTAGCATGCTTATTGAGAACGACACACAACGTGTACTGCACTGACACAATTTACTGATGTTTGAAAGAAATTGATAATAAGGAGGGTGAGGGATCAGCCCAGACCTACACGGCAGGACCTGGTCAATGACCTGAAGAGAGCTGGGACCACAGTCTCAAAGAAAAGCGTTAGTAACACACTACGCAGTCATGGATTAAAATCCTGCAGCGCACGCAAGGTCCCCCTGCTCAAGCCAGTGCATGTCCAGGCCCGTCTGAAGTTTGCCAATGACCATCTGGATGATCCAGAGTAGGAATGGGAGAAGGTTATGTGGTCTGATGAGACAAAAATAGAGCTCTTTGGTCTAAACTCCACTCTCCGTGTTTGGAGGAAGAAGAAGGATGAGTACAACCCCAAGAACACCATCCCAACCGTTAAGCATGGAGGTGGAAACATCATTCTTTGGGGATGCTTTTCTGCAAAGGGGACAGGACGACTGCACCGTATTGAGGGGAGGATGGATGGGGCCATGTATCGCAAGGTCTTGCCCCAACAACCTCCTTCCCTCAGTAAGAGCATTGAAGATAGGTCGTGGCTGGGTCTTCCAGCATGACAACGACCCAAAACACACAGCCAGGGAGTTGCTCCGTAAGAAGAAGGTCCATCTCAAGGTCCTGGAGTGGCCTAGCCAGTCTCCAGACCTGACCCAATAGAACATCTTTGGAGGGAGCTGAAAGTCCGTATTGCCCAGCGACAGCCCCGAAACCTGAAGGATCTGGAGAAGGTCTGTATGGAGGAGTGGGCCAAAATCCCTGCTGCAGTGTGTGCAAACCTGGTCAAGAACTACAGGAAACGTATGATCTCTGTAATTGCAAACAAAGGTTTCTGTACCAAATATTAAGTTCTGCTTTTCTGATGGATCAAATAATTATGTCATGCAATAAAATGCAAATTAATTACTTAAAAATCATACAATGTGATTTTGGGGATTTTTTTTTAGATTCCGTCTCTCACAGTTGAAGTGTACCTATGATACAAATTACAGACCTCTACATGCTTTGTAAGTAGGAAAACCTGCAAAATCGGCAGTGTATCAAATAGTTGTTCTCCCCACTGTATATTCAATGGTTGTAAAGATGGGGAGAGGTCTGTCCGTAATAAAGAGATGCTCTGCTTGCAGACTCTAGTTTTGTCTAATCTTGATTATTGTCCAGTCGTGTGGTCCAGTGCTGCAAGGAAAGACCAAGTTAAGCTGCATCTGGCCCAGAACAGAGCGGCATGTCTTGCTCTTCATTGTAATCAGAGGGCTGATATATAAGAAACATTGTGTTGAAAATCCCAAATTGTTTGCATAGTCAACTTACACACAGCTCTGACACACACACTTACCCCACCAGACATGCCTCCAGGGGTCTTTTCACAGTCCCTAAATTCAGAACAAATTCAAGAAAGCATACAGTATTTTATAGAGCCATTATTGCATGGAACTCCATTCCATATCATATTGCTTAAATAAACAAATACGCTGCCTTGATGACAGCTTTGCACACTCTTGGCATTCTCTCAACCAGCTTCACCTTGAATGCTTTTCCAACAGTCTTGAAGGAGTTCCCACATATGCTGAGCACTTGTTGGCTGCTTTTCCTTCACTCTGCGGTCCAACTCATCCCAAACCATCTCAATTGAGTTGAGGTCATCTGATGCAGCACTCCACCACTCTCCTTCTTGGTCAAAAAACCCTTACACAGCCTGGAGGTGTGTTTTGGGTCGTTGTCAGGTTGAAAAACAAATGATAGTCCCACTAAACCCAAACCAGATGGGATAGCGTATCGCTGCAAAATGCTGTGGTAGCAATGCTGGTTAAGTGTGACTTAAATTCTAAATAAATCAGACAGTGTCACCAGCAAAGCACCGTCACGCCACGTCCTCCATGCTGCACAGTGGGAACCACACATGCAGAGATAATTAGTTCACCTACTCTGCGTCACACAAAGACACGGCGGTTGGAACCAAAAATCTCAAATTTGAACACATCAGACCAGAGGACAGATTTCCACCAGTTTAATGTCCATTGCTTGTGCTTCTTGGCCCAAGCAAGACTCTTCTTCTTATTGGTGTTTCTTTAGTAGTGGTTTCTTTGCAGCAATTCGACCATGACAGCCTGATTCACACAGTCTTCTCTGAACAGTTGATGTTGAGATATGTCTTTTACTTGAACTCTGTGAAGCATTCATTTGGGCTGCAATCTGTGGTGCAGTTAACTCTAATGAACTTCTCCTCTGCAGCAGAGAGCATGTAGTCTGGGTCTTCCTTTCCTGTGGCGGTCCTCATGAGAGCCAGTTTCATCATAGCAATTGATGGTTTTTGCGACTGCACTTGAAGAAACTTTCAAAGTTCTTGAAATGTTCCGAATTGACTGACCATGTCTTAAAGTAACGGACTGTCGTTTCTCTTTGCTTATTTGAGCTGTTCTTGCCATAATATGGACTTGGTCTTTTTCCAAATAGGGATATATTCTGTATACCCCCCTACCTTGTCACAACACAACTAATTGGCTCAAATGCATTAAGGAAAGAAATTCCACAAATGTAACTTTTAACAAGGCACACCTGTTAATTGAAATGCATTCCAGGTGACTACTTCATGAAGCTGGTTGAGAGAATGCCAAGCGTGTGCAAAGTTGTCAAAGGCTAGGGGTGGATACTTTGAAGAATCTCATATCAAATATTTTTGGATTTGTTTAACACTTTTTTGGTTAATACATGATTCCATATGTGTTAATTCATTGTGATGATATCTTCACTAATATTCTACAATGTAGAAAATAGTAAAAAATTGAGAAGAACCCTGGAATGAGTAGGTGTGTCCAGGTTCTTATTCTCAAGGAGACATTCTAACATTTCCCTTATTTATCTGTGCCTCATGCTTTCTATCTCTCCAGGGTCTGATGGTCTCTCTGCTGACTGACTACTCCCCCCAGATCCCCTTGCCAAGATTCTAACTCTAGCACTACCTGCCAAGGGCGTCCTTAGTTTACAGCTTTATGAGCATTTGCAACACTACAAAGCAGAGCTGGGTCAAATACTTGATTGACAACGACCCAAATCCTGAATTCCATATGAATTAAAGCATAAAATGTGACAACACCACAGATAGAACAATGAGACCAGATATTTCACCGGATGTATAAATGTGAAACATCCAAATATGGTAATGAGAGGAAGCTCAGCGGCCGGCAGTTTTGTATTTATTTTTTATTTCACCTTTATTTAACCAGGTAGGCAAGTTGAAAACAAGTTCTCATTTACAACTGCGACCTGGCCAAGATAAAGCAAAGCAGTTCGACACATATAACAACACAGAGTTACACATGGAGTAAACAAACAAAAATACAGTAGAAAAATAAGTCTATATACAATGTGAGCAAATGAGGTGAGATAAGGGAGGTAAAGGCAATAAATAGGCCATGGTGGCAAAGTAATTACAATATAGCAATTAAAACACTGGAATGGTAGATTTGACAGTAGATGAGTGTGCAAAGTAGAAATACTGGGGTGCAAAGGAGCTAAATAAATAAATAAATACAGTAGGGGAAGAGGTAGTTGTTTGGGCTATTTATAGATGGGCTATGTGCAGGTGCAGTGATCTGTGAGCTGCTCTGACAGCTGGTGCTTAAAGCTAGTGAGGGAGATGTGTTTCCAGTTTCAGAGATTTTTGTAGTTCGTTCCAGTCATTGGCAGCAGAGAACTGGAAGAAGAGGCGGCCAAAGGAGGAATTGGCTTTGAGGATGACAAGTGAGATATACCTGCTGGAACGCGTGGATGCAGCTATGGTGACCAGCGAGGAGAGATAAGGCGGGACTTTACCTAGCAGGGTCTTGTAGATGACCTGGAGCCAGTGGGTTTGGTGACAAGTATGAAGCGAGGGCCAGCCAACGAGAGCATACAGGTCGCAGTGGTGGGTAGTATATGGGGCTTTGGTGACAAAATAGATGGCACTGTGATAGACTGCATCCAATTTGTTGAGTAGGGTGTTGGAGGCTATTTTGTAAATGACATCGCCAAAGTCGAGGATTGGTAAGATGGTCAGTTTTACGAGGGTATGTTCGGCAGCATGAGTGAAGGATGCTTTGTTGCGAAATAGGAAGACAATTCTAGATTTAACTTTCGATTGGAGATGTTTTATGTGAGTCTGGAAGGAGAGTTTACAGTCTAACCAGACACCTAGGTATTTGTAGTTGTCCACATATTCTAAGTCAGAACCGTCCAGAGTAGTGATGCTGGACGAGTGGGCAGGTGTGGGCAGCGATCGGTTGAAGAGAATGCATTTAGTATTACTTGTATTTAAGAGCAGTTGGAGGCCATGTAAGGAGAGTTGTATGGCATTGAAGCTCATCTGGAGGGTTGTTAACACAGTGTCCAAAGAAGGGCCAGAAGTATACAGAGTGATGTTGGCTGCATAAAGGTGGATCAGAGACTCACCAGCAGCAAGAGCGACATCATTGATATACAGAGAAGAGAGTAGGCCCAAGAATTGAACCCTGTGGCACCCCCATAGAGACTGCCAGAGGCCTGGACAACAGGTCCTCCGATTTGACACACTGAACTCTGTCGGAGAATTAGTTGGTGAACCAAGCGAGGCAATCATTTGAGAAACCAAGGTTGTTGAGTCTGCCGATGAGAATGTGGTGATTGACAGTCGAAAGTCTTGGCCAGGTCAATGAATACGGCTGAATAGTATTGTTTCTTTTCGATGGCGGTTATAAGATATCGTTTAGAACCTTGAGCGTGGCTGAGGTGCACCCATGACCAGATTGCATAGCGGAGAAGGTACGGTGGGATTCGAAATGGTTGGTGATCTGTTTGTTAACTTGGCTTTCGAAGACCTTAGAAAGGCAGGGATATATATAGGTCTGCAGCAGTTTGGGTCAAGCGTGTGTCCCCCTTTGAAGAGGGGGGTGACCGCAGCTGCTTTCCAATCTTTGGGAATCTCAGACGACACGAAAGAGGTTGAACAGGTTAGTAATAGGGGTTGCAACATTTTCGGCAGATAATTTTAGAAAGAGCGGGTCCAGATTGTCTAGCCCGGCTGATTTGTGGGGGTCCAGATTTTGCAACTCTTTCAGAACATCAGCAGACTGGATTTGGGAGAAGGAGAAATGGGGAAGGCTTGGGCGAGTTGCTGTTGACCAGGGTAGGGGTGGCCAGTTGGAAAGCATGGCCAGCCGGTAGAATTTTTACATTGAAATTCTCAATTATAGTGGACTTATCGGTGGTGACAGTTTCCTATCCTCAGTGCAGTGGGCAGCTGGGAGTCGGTGCTCTTATTCTCCATGGACTTTACAATGTCCCAGAACTTTTTTGAGTTTGTGTCGCAGGAAGCAAATTTCTGCTTGAAAAAGCTAGCCTTGGCTTTTCTAACTGCCTGTGTATATTGGTTTCTAACTTCCCTAAATAGTTGCATTTCACGGGGGCTGTTCGATGCTAATGCAGAACCCCACAGGATGTTTTTGTGTTGGTTAAGGGCAGTCAGGTGTGGAGAGAACCAAGGTCTATATCTGTTCCTGGTTCTAAATTTCTTGAATGGGGCATGCTTATTTGAGATGGTGAGGAAGGCATTTAAAAAAAATAACCAGGCATCCTGATGAGGATGAGGTTGATATCCTTCCAGGATACCCGGGCCAGGTCGATTAGAAAGGCCTGCTCGCTGAAGTGTTTCAGGGAGCATTTGATAGTGATGAGTGGAGGTCGTTTGACCGCTGACCCATTACGGATGCAGGCAATGAGGCAGTGATCGCTGAGATCTTGGTTGAAAACAGCAGCGGTGTATTTAGAGGGCAAGTTGGTTAGGATGATAGCGGCCGGCAGTGGTTGAAGATGGACGGTGATGGATTTTTACCCTTTGGCAAAGTTGTTTTAAATTGTGTTGTTTAGAAGGAGTGCAAAGGCAAATTTAGTTATTGCGCACGTCACACAGTAGGCGGTCTCTAACGTAAATATGCAGATGCATGTCAGAACGGGCCAATAGTATCTCGCTAGCTCGTGCTTGGCTCTGCCCACCTCATTGCTTGTTCTGCCCACAATGACTAATTTGTTCCCATTGGAAACGACAGGCTGTGTTCAATCTTAATTTAGTAATACAAATCTTTGATCAAACTGTTTACTGTATAAACTGTTTACTCTATAATTATACAATGGCACCTCCTGCTGGCAGAAATAGGCAAAAGATAACATTGTACATCCTCTCTGGTATCCCATGCATGGGTTCTCTAATACTGGCTGTCTTCCCTCCTGACCCTGCGGACGGGCGTGTGAGGGGACTTGACGGCAACCTCTGACTGAAACAGGGTAGATAGCTATTACAATTCAGTTGCAGGTATACACTCTAAAAATAAAAGATTCCTGGAGTATCCTTTAGGGGTTCTTCAAATTGAAAATGTGGGGGAACCCCTATAAGTCCTTTGAAGAACCCCTTTTAATGGATCCTCATAACCTTTTGGGGTAAACAATAACACACTTTTAGTTTTCAGTGTTTATTATGGTTTTAGTGTCAAAGCAGAATATAAAAATCAAAATATGAGGTAAACTCCCAGCAGAGCCCCAAGAACAATGGGTTTATCCTCTGGTGTGTTGATGTTAATGTGTTGATGTTCTCCGTATCCATAGCCAGAATGATTTTGCAGTGCATGGTGATTGAACAGGTTTCCTGTTATATTAATCAGAGGTGTAGGGAGGGTGAAGTCTGAATCCCCCCAAAAATACAGATGAAGAAAACATGCACACAACAGTATTCATACATTTGTTTTTGTGGTGAAGGTGAATAAAACAATTTTTTTTTTAAATTGATAATTGTTTTCATACACATACCTTGTCCATAATGTAGAGGCCTATGGGATATTCGTTGAAGATGTAAGGTTTGAGGATGGTAAATGTGATCTGCATAACATACCAATTGACGTACCTTTGCACGCCTCCTTGTCTGTATACCTGCACAGACACAACAGTGAAAAGTTCAGTCATCTGCACCCAAAATAGCTAGCCTGCAACATATTCTTATAGCTGACATACTCTTACCTCTGTTGATTGATATTAATTTAAATGTGTTCTTCACCTGCTGTCCTTTCAAATCCAAACCCACATGTTTCAGTGGGGCAGTTAGGTTCCTGCAAGAACCCACACCAACTAAGCAGGTTTCTCTATGAACCCTACCTCCTATGGTGTACTTGGAATAACTTTTTGGGGGTCATTTTCAGTGCCAAGAACCCTAAAGTTCTTCAAAGAACATTGAGGATTTTAGAAGAACCTTTGTTGAACTTTTAGAGTATACACACACCACCTGTGTAAGGAATCATTAAAGTATTATTTTTTAGATGGTTAGCTGGTGTAGCCTATTGACTTCAAATCATCAGTAGAGAGAAGGTCAGCACTCTTTGAATTGAAAAAGGTGTATTCCATTTTACACATAGCCAAACATTAGAAAGCATACCAACAAAGCCCAAAACAACTACAAAGATTAGCCTACATCTGTGCGAAGTTTTTGTTCAGTTATGAGGCAGAGACATAGGCTACATCATCATTATTCAGAAAAGGATGGACGTGAGTGAAGGGAGGTGGCGTGAGCAGCAAAAGCTACGTAGAATAAAATGTGTGCGTAAAATAATACATGCGCAGAACGGATCCATAGTTTTGAGAAATATATTTCCAGAATTGCGGGGGGCAGGCGAAATAGGGCTATCCTCCCTAATCACAGTGTAGCTTGCTTTGGAAAACCTCCCCGATCTTTGTGGTTGAATCTGTGTTTGAAATTCAGGGTTTCATGGCGTTTATGAACGCAGTTGCGGACAGAACAGTGGAAAAACTATTAATCATGCAACACGATAGAAATCACCTACCTATACATTGACTTTTTAATATCTAAAACGTCTGTCGGATATCACAAGAGTGTGTTTTACTGTGCTTGTGTTCTGCGCTCTGTGAAACATGTTGCAATTAGACCATCGACCACAGGGTGGGATACAACCCCCAGATATGGAGGAGAGACAGTATCTCATTACTTCATCCACAACAATACTGAGTATGAGCACATATACTATACTTCCTTTCGGAAATGTTAACATATGTTTCCCATGCCAATAAAGCCCCTTGAATTGAATAGAATAGGGTATAGTTAATCACCAGTATTTTTGGTAGTAGGCCAGGAGTTCCCAAACGTTTTCACTCAGGCCACTATTCCAGCATTGGCGAACATCCCGCGCCCCGCCCTTCTGCGCGCGCGCCAGGTCTACTTCTATGGGCAGAAGTCTGTTTGTAACTGTTCACACACCTCGTTGGTAGAGATAACATTTAGCATGTTTAACGCTTATTTTCTGCAATTCAATACATTTTGCCATAGGATGGATACTTTTTTTCACCATTTTAAAGCAAATTTCCTGCAATTCTAGACATTTTGCCATGTCTTATGTGTTCATGTGGGCTCCCGAATGGCGCAGCGGTCTAAGGCACTGCTAGAGTGGGTGGCGCACAATTGGTCAAGGGTCGTTCGGGTTAGGGTTTGGCCTTCATTGTAAATAATAATTTGTTCTTAACTTGCCTAGTTTAATAAAGATTAAAAAAAGAAAACATCTGGCCGTGATTAGACACCCGTGTGTCCTTGTAAACTGGTGACCCCCAATGTTTCATTATATTTGAGTGACTCAAGCGTTACAACAAAATCAATGGGCTAAAAAACTAGCTAAATAACGTTTGCTGACATGGGCTAGTTGATCTGGACATTTCTGAGAAGTTATAAATAGCTCTCTAATGTATGCAATGACTGACATGACAAGAGGAAAACTGCTTATCCCCTCGCACAGTAATAGTAAGTAGGATAAAAGTTTTCCTTAGCAGGAAGTGCTACACGTATTTATGCATAAGCCATGCACATACAGAAATCACAGTCAAAATAGCCCAACTGGTATATGTGGATGTTTTGACCTACCTTAGCTGAATATAGGCTACTTACAATCCATTGTTTAAAAAATGTTCATACTGAATAGTAGACTATCTGAGCTTATTTTGTGAATCGTAGACTACAGTATGTAACCCAATCTTATGTTTCATTGTTGAAATAAAAAGTTATTTAGGCAGATGTTTTTGTGCAATCTAATTGCAAAGAGCCATGCATGACGTTTTGCAGGTATAATAGCCTAGGATACAGGCAGAGATTGGCCGTATTTCTATTACATGTATCAGATAATAAGGTGTGAATTTAGTGCCGAGTCATGCGTACAAAACTCCATTCCTGAATTTGCAAGTCGCTTCAAGTTTTATTCTCGGTGCATTGGACAAGAAACTCGAGCCTCATCACTGTCTCTGTGTGCTCAATGTTGCAAGCAAGCAGGGTGACGGTGCCTTACTGAAAAGGCACTCAAAGAAGCATTACCACAATAATTACATTTGGAAACAGGCGACTGCGTTTACCGGTACCTTGCTAAAATAGTATTTTATATTAGTTTGATAATGTCGGTGGGCATTCAGTCGGGATTTTCAAGTGAAGAGGTTCTGAACGTTCGCTTCCCACTCCACCGGGCGTGCAGGGATGGAGATATCGGTGCGTTGTGCTCGCTTCTTCAGTGCACCTCAAACCCGGCGGATTTAGCCGTGGAGGACTCTTTCTATGGCTGGACACCCATACATTGGGCTGCTCATTTTGGAAAGGTAATGGGATTTTTTTTATTACCAAGAAATGAAAAGGCCGAGGCACAGAGTTTCTAACCATCTTTGGCCGAGGTTTCCAGCTGCCATTTTAAGACGGACTGACTGAATTATAAATATCTAGGTAACGCTAGCTAGCCCTTGATCATTACTCTTTAGTTCCATTAGATTACACAAGTCATTGGACGAAGGCGTCTTCAGGGGGAGTTTTGTTAAGGTCCCTCCCTGACACGGTTCGGTCTGAACATTAACATGTGTCTCTTGCGGTACGGGGTTGGAAGCATAAGGACCGTATCATTCATATCAGCCAGAAATAACAATTTGATACACACCTTGATAACGTGTTCCCACACGGGCATATCTCCACGTTACAGCGCTTGTTTACGGAAAACAGATGGAAGCCAAGAGGTGACCGACCACCTGTACTAATTAGCTATCTAGCATGCTCCGAACACCTGTGTGTAAGTTTAACTCGGTAAGTGTGGTTTCTTTGATATGTGCACCGGTTACAGTGTGGCGGGCTCGATTGGTTGCGTTGGAAAACCAATAACCTGTAACGCGTCAAAAGGCGGTTTGTAAGCACACAGGACTCCTTCCCATGTGTAAGTGTATACGTAAACATTGTAAACAAGTCAACCGAAGGACGGGGTGAGCCCCAGTCCAGCCTACCTGATTGTTTAACTAAGAGGAACATTATAAATCCATGTTTTTTATTTATTTAACTAAGTCAGTTAAAGCACAAATTCTTATTTAAAATACCGCCCAAACCCGGACAACTCTAGGCCAATTGTGCGCCGCCCTATGGGACTCCAAATCACTGCCGGTTGTGATACAGCCTGGATTCGAACCAGGGTGTCTGTAGTGACGCCTCTGGCACTGGGACGCAGTGCCTTATTGCTGCACAAATCAGCCTCATCACTGACTGGATGCTGATCGATTTGAGAGAAGTGAAAGTACAATAGCTACACTGTATAAATTGTCAATCTATTTTCAGCACACACTGAGAACAACACATTCTGCCCTCTCTATTTCCCTGTCCCTGCCTGGTTAGTGACAGTATGCTAGCTGTTGACTCTCCTCTGTGCTACTGAGTTAGTATTCACACTGTTACTGTATCCTGTTACTGTTGGGCTATTTGTAAAACCCTGCTCTGAGGCATGTTCTGCCTGACTCGATGACTGAACACAAGGCAGTTTGTGGTTGTGAGAAGCATAGTTTTCTTACTTGTGTTGATCATAAAAAACTAACTTGCACAAACACAATATACAAACAAAATGGAGCATGGCCAACTTCCAGGTTACATCCTTGTCTAATAAATGTCCTGCTACAGCACTGTTACTATTGCTGCAAAAAAGAGATGTTTGATCAAGCCACTCCCACGGAGGGTCAGACTGTATTTGCATAGGGGTAAGGAAATCCCCCCCAATTGCTCCATGAATTACCTGCACCACCTATTGCGATGTGAGTAAATCAGGTGTTAAATGAGGTGAAAAGAAGACTGGATTGGCACTTTAAATCACACCTCACTCTTGCAGAAATCAGCATTTGACATGTCAAATAGTTTGAATAAAAAAAATAAAACCATTAAAAATACCCTTTTATAGGTTGGTTTAACACCAAGTGAGGTGGTAGGTCCCATGAGGCTGTTGGTAGAGCATGGTGCTTGCAACACTAGGGTTGTGGGTTCGATTCCCACGAGGGACCAGTACAAAAATGTTTGTACTCAGTACTGTAAGTCACTCTGGATAAGATGCATTACACAAATGTAAATATAGTATAGTTATTTGGATTGATGCATTATTATATTGCCCTGGTGGTGGTTAACTGGGTCTGATTTAGGCTTTGGCGGTATACCATATACCGGAGTATTTGGAAATAACTACAAATTGTTTTTCAATACCGTTAACAATTTTTTACATTTTGATATACATTTGAATGTTGAAGCTACTTTTTAAGTAAATACCTGCAGCCAACTTGTGCAATATGTTCGGAGATAAAGAAGATTGCCTTCTTCATTTCACCGGTCACATAATTTTTCATTATGAAGCTTACCGGTAGTACCCGTTCACGTGGTGTTTGTTTACAAGCACACAACAATGAGAGACCGGAGCCTTGTGACTCATTGTGCAGCACGAGCCAGGTGATCTAGTTACAGAATGGAATTCACAACTAAATGTTTGCCAGCTAAGATTTCTTATAACTATTAAGTTAACTGTCTAAAATGTTCTAAATTCTCTGCAGTTGTGCATTTGGTGTGCTAAATTAGTAGCTAGTTAGCTATTTAGCTAAGTGGTTAGCGTCTTTGAAAATCAAGCTTCGCTTGCCAGTAACAGCAGAAAATCGCCTCGTGGATCAAGAGCCTTGCATGCACTTGTTAGCATTGCTAACCTTCGTATTAAAAAGGCTCAGTGGTGTTTGAAAATAGCGTCCCTTGTGTTCAGTGGTGGTATTACCAAATATCCATGTATGGCTGAAGGTCGGTATGACAATCTGGATACCACCCCAGCCTAGTGTGATGTGTACCGGTTGTAAAATAACCACAGGGAGGTATTTGATTGCAGGAAATACTGATACTGTAGGCCTTTTCTTTTGTATTTCTTCACTATACTGTTTTGCTTGATGCCTGTGGATTTCCTCATAGCAGGACAGACACAGCAGGGGGCTTTGACACACTGCATTGGAAATGTACATACACTTATGTTGGAGTCATTAAAACTAGTTTTTCAACCACTCCACAAATTTCCTGTTAACAAACTATAGTTTTGGCAAGTCGGTTAGGACATCTACTTTGTGCATGACACAAGTCATTTTTCCAACAATTGTTTACCAACCGATTTATTTCACTTCTAATTCACTGTATCACAATTCCAGTGGGTCAGAAGTTTACATACACTAAGTTGACTGTGCCTTTAAACAGCCTGGAAAATTCTAGAAAATGATGTCATGGCTTTAGAAACTTCTGATAGGCTCATTGACATCATTTGACTCAATTGGAGGTGTACCTGTGGATGTATTTCAAGGCCTACCTTCAAACTCAGTGCCTCTTTGCTTGACATCATGGGAAAATCAAAAAATCAGCCAAGACATCCATTTTTTATTTTTTTTAGACCTTTACAAGTCTGGTTCATCCTTGGGAGCAATTTCTGAACTCATGAAGGTACCACGTTCATCTGTACAAACAATAGTACGCAAGTATAAACACCATGGGACCACGCAGCCGCCATATCACTCAGGAAGGAGACGCGTGCTGTCTCCTATAGAATAATGTACTTTGGTGAGAGAAGTGCAAATCAATCTCAGAACAACAGCAAAGGACCTTGTGAAGATGCTGGAGGAAACAGGTACAAATGTATCTACATCCACAGTAAAACGAGTCCTATATTGACAACCTGAAAGGCTGCTCAGCAAGAAAGAAGCCACTGCTCCAAAACCGCCATTAAAAAAGCCAGACTATGGTTTGCAACTGCACATGGGGATGTAGATCGTGCTTTTTGGAGAAATGTCCTCTGGTATGATGAAACAAAATTAGAACTGTTTGGCCATAATGACCATCGTTATGTTTGGAGGAAAAAGGGGGAGGCTTGCAAGCCAAAGAACACCATCCAAAGTGTGAAGCACGGGTTGGCAGCATCATGTTATGGGGTGCTTTGCTGCAGGAGGGACGGATGCACTTCACAAAATAGATGGCATCATGAGGAGGGAAAATTATCTGAATATATTGAAGCACTATCTCAAGACATCCGTCAGGAAGTTAAAGCTTGGTCACAAATGGGTTTTCCAAATGGACAATGACCCCAAGCATACTTCCAAAGTTGTGGCAAAATGGCTTAAGGACAACAGTCAGGGTATTGGAGTGGCCATCACAAAGCCCTGACCTCAATCCTATAGAATATTTGTGGGCAGAATTGGAAAAAGCTTGTGCGAGCAAGGAGGCCTACAAACCTGACTCAGTTACACCAGCTCTGTCAGGAGGAACAGGCCAAAATTCACCCAACGTATTGTGGGAAGCTTGTGGAAGGCTACCTGAACCATTTGACCCAAGTTAAACAATTTAAAGGCAATGCTACCAAATACTAATTGAGTGTATGTAAACTTCTGACCCACTGGGAATGTGATGAAAGAAATAAAAGCTGAATTAAATAATTATCTCTACTATTATTCTGACATTTCACATTCTTAAAATAAAGTGGTGATCCTAACTGACCTAAGACCGGGAATTTGTACTAGGATTAAATGTCAGGAATTGTGAAAAACTGAGTTTAAATGTATTTGGCTAAGGTGTATGTAAACTTCCGACTTCAACTGTGTGTGTGTGTGTGTGTGTGTGTGTGTACAACTATATATTTCTGTCTCTTCTCAGTTGGAGTGTGTGATGCGTCTGGTGCAGGTGGGCTGTGGGGTCAACGCGGTGACCACAAGGTTTGCTCAGACACCCACTCACATCGCTGCGTTTGGGGGCCACCCAGAATGCCTGCTGTGGCTGCTGCAAGCTGGCGCCGACATCAACAGACAGGTACAGTGCACATGGATGCATACACTTACCAAAACACACACACACAGTAGGAAAAGGGGAACAGACTTAGTAAAAATGACAGCAGCCAGTGTTTGTGAGAGGGGCTGAGCTCAGACTGATCCAATCAAAGGGATCATCCTGTCTTTGGGCCACCTGACCCTTGACCCATTTGAATTGGTACCAGTTACACATTTAGATTGAACGTACATTACAAGTCAAAAGTTTGGACACACCTACTCATTCAAGGGTTTTTCTTTATTTTTTACTATTTTCTACATTGTAGAATAATAGTGAAGACATCAAAACTATGAAATAACACATGGAATCATGTAGTAAGCATAAAAATGTTAAACACATCCAAATATATTTGACATTCTTCAAAGTAGCCACACTTTGCCTTGATGACAGCTTTGCACACTCTTGGCATTCTCTCAACCAGCTTCACCTGGAATGCTTTCCCAACAGTCTTAAATGAGTACCCACATATGTTTTTCCTTCACTCTGTGGGTCCCAACCCCAATGCTCATCCCAAACCATCTCAATTGGGTTGAGGTTGGGTGATTGTGGATGCCAGGTCATCTGATGCAGCACTCCATCACTCTCCTTCTTGGTCAAATAGCCCTTACACAGCCTAGAGGTATGTTGCGTCATTGTCCTGTTGGGGAAAAAATGATAGTCCACTAAGTGCAAACCAGATGGGATGGCTTATCGCTGCAGAATGCTGTGATAGCCATGCTGGTTAAGTGTGCCTTGAATTCTAAATAAATCACAGACAGTGTCACCAGCAAAGCATCTCCTCCATGCTTCACGGTGGGAACCACACATGCAGAGATCATCCGTTCACCTACTCTGCATCTCACAAAGACACGGCGGTTGGAATCCAAAAATCTAAAATTTGGACACATCAGACTAAAGGACAGATTTCCACCGGTCGAATGTCCATTGCTCGGGTTTCTTTGGCCCAAGCAAGTCTCTTCTTATTATTGGTGTCCTTCAGTAGTGGTTTCTTTGCAGCAATTCAACCAGGAAGGCCTGACTCACATCTCAAGAGGAGACTGTCTGTTACTTGAACTCTGAGGCATTTGTTTGGGCTGCAATTTCTGAACTAAGGAACTTATCCTCTGCAGCAGAGGTAACTGGGTATTTTCTGTGGCGGTCCTTATGAGAGCCAGTTCCATCATAGCACTTGATTGTTTTTTGCGACTGCACTTGAAGACATTTTCGAAATTCTAGAAATGTTCCGGATTGACTGACCTTCATGTCTTAAAGTAATGATGGACTGTCGTTTCTCTTTGCTTATGTCAGCTGTTCTTGCCATAATATGGACTTGGTCTTTAATCAAATCTTCTGTATACCACCCATGTCACAACAAACTGTTTGGCTCAAACGCATTAAGAAGGAAAGAAATTCCACATGTCATGTTTAACAAGGTTACACCTGTTAGTTGAAGTGTATTGCAGGTGACTACCCCATGAAGCTGGGTGAGAGAATGCCAAGGGTGTGCCAAGCTGTCATCAAGACAAAGGGTTTGCCTCTATCTCAAATATACATTTTATTTTGGTTGCTACGTGATTCCGTATGTATTATTTCATAGTTTTGATGTCTTCACTATTATTCTACAATGTAGAAATAAGTAAAAGTAAAGAAAAATCCTTGAAGGAGTTGGTGTCAATTTTTGACTGGTACTGTATATTTTAAGAGGAAAGATATCCATTCTGTTTTGTGGCCATGGTTATTACATCTATAAAACCTCCTCAACCCAGTGTTTGTTACGAGCCCCAGCTAGCCTGCTTTTATCTCCGCGCTGTTCTATTAATGACTGACAGAAAACCACTAGTCGGTGTGTGTGAGTGCACATGTACGCTTATCTACATATGAATAGACTATTGTTTTTATTTAGACTTGATGTCATTGGTGTTTGTTCTTCTGACATGTTATTTGGTTTACGCTCCTGTCTTGTGTGCACACATTTTCACTGACCATCTGACGCTTCACTGCACCACTCAGAGACATCTGAATAGTAGGTCATGATGGCATAACTCCTACCTCTACTCTTGGCTTGCTGCAGAATGTTACTGTTGTTTCTAATAGAGCTTTAATACAGCTTACATTAAAACATTCAACACCCATTTCAAAAATAGCCATACAGTTTCCCCTTCATTAAACCCATCACCCTCTTTTAACCCCTCCCTTGTATGGGAATGAATAGAGACACCCAGGGATGAGGTGCAGGGTGGGTCACCACTACAGCATGTCAAATGGCCTACATTCTCTGGATGTGAAGAACAGCGGTTATGTATGGAGGAGGGATATGTTGGAAAAACACTCAATCTCTCTCTCTCTCTACCACTCTTTCAGCTCCTCCCTCACTTTCTCTCTCATGGAGGAGGGATCTATTTATAAAAACAATGCTCGCTCTTGCCACAGCCTTCTACATCTCTCTCCCTCTCTCTCTACTGCCTTCTCTCTTTCTCTCATGCGTGATACTCTACATCCGTGTGGCCCGCCGTGCAGCTGGGGTGAAGAGTTCACTCTGCCTCTGGAGAACTTTACCCTGGTGTCTGGCAGACCTCACCAGACACTGCTCTAAGGGAAATGAGAGGGGGGAGGCTAACCTGCTGCATATTATTGCAGCACAAGAAACCAATGTGAGCAACTGCTTCAGTTTGTGTAAATACAGTGTGTAATGTATTTCTTTCCTTCTCTTTCTCTATAACCTCTTTCTCAGGACTATGTGGGTGAGACACCCATCCATAAGGCTGCCCGTGCAGGCAGTTTGGACTGTGTCAACGCTCTCCTGATTCAGGGGGCGAAAGCTGAGTAAGTCGTGCTACTGCACCCCCTGTGTGCTCTGTCTTCCCCTCACTGTAACACCCAAAATCTCCTATACCTACACATTTACAGGAGGACTCCATCAAAACCCAAACAAGCTGTGCTTTTTTTTTTAGGACAGTTGACACTGTGCTCCATGTTCAAACTGTGAAAATTGGTGTGGATTTTTCGGGAATGGTTCTTAGGTTCTCTGGATAGATAATGAAGTAGAATAACTGCACAGGGACTACCAGTGGAATAACATGTTCTTACCCTGTAACAAGTTATTAATGTGCAGATATGCTGTGTTTAGAACTTATTTTTTTTGTTTCAAAACTAGATTAATAAAGGTAAGAAATATAGCTGCCTGTACTTAGACTTTGTTACAAGGTAATTACAGGAGTTATACCCTTAGTTAGTAGTTACCCTGAAATTACGCCTATGAAAAGTAATGTGTTGCTGAGATTTCCTCCTCCGTGTGAGTCCTGTTACTGTAGCAACCAGACAAGGAAAGCAGAACAACATGTCTTTGGAAGGATGCATGTTTCCAGATAAATGGAGAACAATAATACAATTCCTGATAAATTCATGCTGAATCCCAACATGTTGCTCCGCAATCCGCTGCTGTTCCTCAATTTGGGCCATCTGACGTCAAAACACTCCCTACTCCAAGGGATTCTAACTCTATTCCTGGAGAGGTACGGGAAGGTGCAGGCTTTTGTTCCAGACCTGTACACACCTGACTCAATTAATCATGGTCTTCTGTTTGGACGATGATTACCTGAACTGAATGTGTGTGTTCAGGGCTGGAACAAAAGCCTACATACGCAGTAGCTCTTCCGGGCCAGGGATGAATACCTTAGTCTATAAACTGGTGTGTGAGAATCTCTCCCTCCTGCACTAGTCAGTCTGATCATGGAGCGGTGTCTTTTCAGAGAAAAATATTTGTGATACCTCTATTGTTTTTGGTGGAGATTTCCTGCAAATGTGACCCAGGTTGATAAGCTTTACCATCTGCAAATTATTTTGATATGTTTAAACTGTAGATTATTATTTGTAGAATTAATATAGCATTACTGTCTCTTTGTTCACGTTTGCTTTGGTAAGTGTTTTTCTTATAGCTGTAGCGCCTGACCAAATGCACATTTCCTCATTACGAACCTGAAGAGGAGAAACGGACAATTCCTGGTAGATTTGAACAAAATGGAGGTAAAATGTGTTTTTAAAATCTTTTTTACTTGCTTGGAGATGACACTGAAAACACATCAAATGATGTCCCAAAACCCCTTATTGAGTTTCTGTCCTCGTTGAACCAAACCATGTGAAAGGATTGGATCGGTTAAACTTTTAGGCAATGTGGCAGAAACGCCACATAACAAACTGGTTTCACCTGTCCAGTCCCTTTCTGACCATTTGTCATAAATAAAAAAACATCTAGTTGAGAATTTGTTTATCATATCAGGATGTAGCCAGCCTGGTCTCCCATCACTATAAAGGGCTGGTGCAGTGCATGCAGGTAAATGGTGAGCGAGAAATATGGAGAGGGACACACTGACAAAGTATGAACACTGTAGTGTTAATTACCCCCATTTGTTCTTGTCAGCAGATTGGTTGAAACATTAAATGCACAATCCAAGAGAAATGTGCAACCTTTCTTAATAGAAATAGAGAATATGTTGTGCAGCAGCTCCTATGATCCGAACAAAGTTGCCGTTTGAAAAAGGCTTGTTTGGTGATAACAGACCACACACAGATAAACTACTCCAGCCATTCAGCGCAGGTGCCCAAAGTTCCAGAAAGCTGATAAGTCGTTTACCTGACGTGAACTACACACCTCACCCAAGTCCTGTGTTTTTAGTTTAGCCATATGTTAGGTTAGCATAACTCCAGAAAGAACCATTAAATAATTATCGTTAACACCCTCCGTTCTTAATCTCTCACCCCCTCAGTATGTTTTCCAGAGAGACTAATAAATGGACAAATACAGAAACATACAACCTGCCAGTCCTGTTTTGTGTTTTGATTGAGTGCATTTGATATACCTAAGAGGAATTGGACTATGACTCAATACTTGCATAATCCCACAACTAGCAGGGCTTGAAAGGTCTGTGTTTGACATGATTAAAATAGATACAGATGAAGTTCTGCTTGCCATAATGTGGATGTGCTTCTAAAAACGCTTTCCGTGCCAGCTACTTTATCTCCTTGCAAGTAAATGGGTTCATATTGTGATCTGAAACAAAAGTGCCCAATCAAAAGTTTTAGAGGCTATGTCTGCAGTTTCCCACAAATGACAGATGTAAAATGAACAGTCTCAAAGAGGAGAGAGATTATTTTAGAAGGCATGGTATAACACTGATGGATTTTTAATATAGGCCTACATTTGCTCTTCTGTGGGTTAGACGCTGCCTAATCTCAGTTAACCCAGAACTAATGTCTTGCGTAATTGGTCAGATGCTCAATGAAGTTCTGGGTGCATTCGGAAAGTATTCAGACCCCTTCACTTTTTCCACATTTTTTTACGTTACATTCTTTTTCTAAATAATACCCCATAATGACAAAGCAAAAAAAAACATTTTTTAGAAATTTGCTAATTTATTACAAATAAAAAAACAATACCTTATTTACCTAAGTTTTCAGACCTTTTGCTATGAGACTCAATTGAGCTCAGGTGCATCCGGTTTCCATTGGTCGTCCTTGATGTTTCTACAACTTGATTGGAGTCCACCTCTGGTAAATTCAATTGATTGAACAGGATTTGGAAAGGCACACACCTGTCTATATAAGGTCCCACAGTTAACAGGGCATGTCAGTGCAAAAGCCTCCATCATTCTTAAATGGAAGATGTTTGCGACCACCAAGACTCTTCCTAGAGCTGGCCGCCCAGCAAAACTGAGCAATTGGGGGAGAAGGGCCTTGGTCAGGGAGGTGACCAAGAACCCGATGGTCACTCTGCCAGAGCTCCAGATTTCCTCTGTGGAGATGGGAGAACCTTCCAGAAGGACAACCATCTCTGCAGGACTTCACCAATCAGGCCTTTATGGTAGAGTGGCTAGACGGAAGCCACTCCTCAGTAAAAGGAACAGCCCGCTTGGAGTTTGTTCAAAAGGCACCTGAAGGACTCTGACCATGAGAAACACAATAGAACTCTTTGCCCTGAATGCCAAGCGTCACGTCTGGAGGAAATCTGGCACCATCCTGACAGTGAAGCTTGGTGGTGG
Source organism: Oncorhynchus mykiss (assembly GCF_013265735.2). Classification (NCBI taxonomy): domain Eukaryota; kingdom Metazoa; phylum Chordata; class Actinopteri; order Salmoniformes; family Salmonidae; genus Oncorhynchus; species Oncorhynchus mykiss. The sequence continues at coordinate 24,095,817 of NC_048586.1, forward strand.
TAGCATCATTCTGTGGGGATGTTTTTCAGCGTCAGGGACTGGGAGACTGGTCAGGATCGAGGGAAAGATGAACGGAGCAAAGTACAGAGCGATCTTTGATTAAAACCTGCTCCAAAGCACTCAGGAACTCAGACTGGGGCGAAGGTTCACTTTCCAACAGGACAATGACCCTAAGCACACAGCCAAGATAATGCAGGAGTGGCTTCAGAACAAGTCTCTGAATGTGCTTGAGTGGCCCAGCCAGAGCCCGGACTTGAACCCGATCAAACATCTCTGGATAGACCTGAAAATAGCTGTGCAGCGATGCTCCCCATCCAACCTCACGGAGCTTGAGAGGATCTGCAAAGGAGAGTGGAATAACCTCCCCAAAGACGGGTGTGCCAAGCTTGTAGCGTCATACCCAAGAAGACTCAAGGCTGTAATCACTGCCAAAGGTGTTTGAACAAAGTACTGAGTAAAGAGTCTAAATATTTTCGTTTTTTTTCCCTAAAGTTGTTTTTGCTTTGTCATTATGAGAAATTGTGTGTAGATTGATAAGGGGGAAAAAATTATTTAATCAATTTCAGAATAAGGCTTAAATGTAACAATGTGGAAGTAGTCAAGGGGTCTGAATGCACTGTACGTACTGAATGTTAGAGCATACATTTAGTCAAGGCCACCACCATGCCCTGCAAATAGTGCTTTACCAACAGTTTTAGGGTGCTCCTCATTGTATGACCAAGTGCCATCGTGTTTAGGTCGACAGAAATACTAGAACCATTAACTTCTACAAGAGCAGTATTGAAACTTTGACAAATACACATCTGTTAGCATAGGCAAGACACATTGTTGACAGCAGACCGCAGAGACTGCCTCAATTTAACAGGGATTAAATTATTTCACAGCATATTTTAAATTAGTTACTAAATGATAATCATTGTCTGTTTAAATTGATTATACCTTTTATCTGTCTCAAGGACAAATTGCTCACAAACACGCATAGTCCGATTCACTCAAGGGAATGTTTTTGCTCCCCAAAATTCTTAGCAAGTGTTGGAAAGATTCACCCTGAAGGACAGTTCAACATTTAAGGCAGAAATAGGTGTTTTAGTTACAGTACCCTCTTCGTGTCATCTGTGGGACAACCTGTAGCCTATACCTTTTTCATCTGTCCGTTAAAACCCCAACGCACACACCTTAAACCAGAAACACCAGTGAGTTTATATGCCATGTTTATATTTTAACTTCTACCACTACCTGGGTTTACTATATAACTTTTACAAAAACCTTTCTGATCAGGAAGAAACTACTTTTATTGCCAGGGAGAAACAAAAACCAGCATGACACTGTAGCACTTGAGAATTTGAGTTCTACATCCCTGAGCTAGTGAAATGTAATCTTCAGGTGACTATAGGGTACTCTACTCCTTATTTCAGCTGACACCGTGAGTTATGCCATACTTCATTGAGGTGAATTGTATTTTAATTTCTGGCAGGCGCTATGACAATTTTTAGGATTCTCAATTCTCATCATGTAGAGTTGCGACCTAACCAAACGTAGTATAAATTATAGTCATACAAACCCAAATTCCAACAAGCATTGTAGAACAGATTTAGACTATATTGTTATGGTAATATTGTTAACCCAGGTAAAAAAATGGAAAACGCTTTGTATTGGGTTGGGTTGGTGGTCTATGGCATTTATAATCACTGGTGACAATTTCAGTGGGGAGAAAAAAATCACTTCTAGATTATTTTCATTCTATTCATTATGATGAAATGTGCATATGGTCGCTAGCCTCTGAACAATTTTGAAAGCTGTTTGTTTTTCCCTAAAGGTCCTAGAAATGCTATTGTGCAGCTGTTTGAGTTACTGTTTGTCACAATGTTGTTTCCTTTGACAGCTGTAGCTCATGTTTGATTCTGATGGTCCACTATTCTAGAGTATGGAAGAAAAAGGCAAACTAGACAGGAGGCTCATGGCAACAGATTTTCATTTTTCTTTACTATACATTCTCAAATTCAAAAACATTGCCCTCTAAACAGTGACGTATTAAGAAATTATAGGTGAAATTAAAATGATTTAAAGCCTTTAAAAGTATTATTGTTAGTTGTCTTCATTTTTTTGTTCCCTGCAATCTTCTATTGCCCTATGGTGCTTCAAAAGGCCAAAGGTTTTGACCAATAGCAAACAAGTTGTAAAATATAGGCTAATCTATATGAAACCAGCTTTTATTTTTTGCTTTCGAAAAACTATTTTGAATAGAGCCATTTTCTCCTGTGCTTAGTGGTTGCTTCCCTATCTGCTCTCAGTACCCAGAGGGAGCTGATAAAACTGCAATGGAAACACATTTGACTGGGGTTTTCTATGCTGCTAAAGGCAGCTGTAGTTTGAGTAAATCTAGCCTAATAGTAATTGAAGCATCAGCCAGTTGTATGCAAAGAAGGCTTAACAAAATGTGCATATTGGTTTTATGAAATATAACATTACTAAATCTCTTATTTTTATTTTTTTATGTTCAGATGTTTACTTACTGGTATATAAATGACAGTGCTACATAAATGCATTCAGCTTTTAAATAGCTTCTACAAACATAAGGTTGTTACTGGGCCTGTAGTTGACCAGCCAGCTCTAGCTACTGTAAACATAGCTCTTAGTTGCACACAGACATTCCAATACAGACTGGTGCCATTTGTGCCAGGTTTCCGCAGCTGCTTCCTTTGAATTCTGGAAGTTATGTCTGTGCCAGGCAGATTAATATTTGTATGAATCATATGCCGCAATATTGCAATTTCCCACTGTTACCAACTATAAGTTTACCTTTTAAAATAATTTTCTGTAGAATAGGGAGAATATTGAACTATTAAATGCACCCAACCATTTTAAACCTGTTATCCTACTCTCAAAATACTTTGTCTAAGCTGCTGTCTGGTGTGACTGTCAGACAAACGCGCGCGCACACACATTCTTTGATGCTCTAGTAATGGATGCCTCCCGTACCAACCACCACCATTAGCGAGGCACTCTCACTGTGTTACATGGCACAGTTCCACAAGGATGATTCCATTCTGAGAATGTTCCCTTGTCTATACATGAACAGCCCATCCTCTTTCCCTTCACTGTGACATTCACAATCGTTGAGCCACAGCATCTCCAGAATGCTACCAGATCCCATAGACTTCCAGTCATTGTGCTAACACTATTTATTTCAAAATTACTAAAATACTCTAAAACTTGCTTTTGTTCTTAATCAAACTGATTTGATCTGATATTCCTTGGTCAAACTCATCCCCCTGTGTCTGCTGCTGCACACATCATTCACAGTTCTAGTATCATATCTCTCACTGTCATAAACAGAGCTCTTTCTCACTTCTGAAGAGGACATTTCAACCTTTACCAATCACAGAAGTCGCCATCATGACTGTGGCGCTGGGTTTTTTCTGCTTCGTCACTTTGCCCCAGTACTCTTTCCCTCCCGCTTTATGTCACTACTGGTCGTCGCTGTGACCTAAACTTAGAATGACCTTCTCCTTGGACATCTGAGCTCCTGTCTGCTGCCCATTGCTCCCTCCCAGACTGACCTTTACCATTTAACTGACCAGTACCGCTGCATTAATGTGCTACATGATTTTCTTCAGAGGCTAAGCAAATTAGGCTTCTCAAACCTCCACAACATGAAGAGCAGCTAGAATGACTTCACCTGAAAAAAGAGCAAAGTATGTTGACCATAACCTTGATATAAATCAAATAAAATATAATTTCATTGGTCACATACAGTGGGGCAAAAAAGTATTTAGTCAGCCACCAATTGCGCAAGTTCTCCTACTTAAAAAGATGGGAGAGGCCTGTAATTTTCATCATAGGTACACTTCAACTATGACAGACAAAATGAGAAAAGAAATCCAGAAAATCACATTTGTAGGATTTTCTTATGAATTTATTTGCAAATTATGGTGGAAAATAAGTATTTGGTCAATAACAAAAGTTCTCAATACTTTGTTATATACCCTTTGTTGGCAATGACAGAGGTCAAATGTTTTCTGTAAGTCTTCACAAGGTTTTCACACACTGTTGCTGGTATTTTGGCCCATTCCTCCATGCAGATCTCCTCTAGAGCAGTGATGTTTTGGGGCTGTTGCTGGGCAACACGGACTTTCAACTCCCTCCAAAGATTTTCTATGGGGTTGAGATCTGGAGACTGACTAGGCCACTCCAGGACCTTGAAATGCTTCTTACGAAGCCACTCCTTCGTTGCCCGGGTGGTGTGTTTGGGATCATTGTCATGCTGAAAGACCCAGCCACGTTTCATCTTCAATGCCCTTGCTGATGGAAGGAGGTTTTCACTCAATCTCACGATACATGGCCCCATTCATTCTTTCCTTTACACGGATCAGTTGTCCTGGTCCCTTTGCAGAAAAACAGCCCCAAAGCATGATGTTTCCACCCCCATGCTTCACGGTAGGTATGGTGTTCTTTGGATGCAACTCAGCATTCTTTGTCCTCCAAACACGACGAGTTGAGTTTTTACCAAAAAGTTATATTTTGGTTTCATCTGACCTTATGACATTCTCCCAATTTTCTTCTGGATCATCCAAATGCTCTCTAGCAAACTTCAGATGGGCCTGGACATGTACTGGCTAAAGCAGGGGGACACGTCTGTCACTGCAGGATTTGAGTCCCTGGCGGTGTAGTGTGTTACTGATGGTAGACTTTGTTACTTTGGTCCCAGCTCTCTGCAGGTCATTCACTAGGTCCCCCCGTGTGGTTCTGGGATTTTTGCTCACCGTTCTTGTGATCATTTTGACCCCACGGGGTGAGATCTTGCGTGGAGCCCCATATCGAGGGAGATTATCAGTGGTCTTGTATGTCTTCCATTTCCTAACAATTGCTCCCACAGTTGATTTCTTCAAACCAAGCTGCTTACCTATTGCAGATTCAGTCTTCCCAGCCTGGTGCAGGTCTACAATTTTGTTTCTGGTGTCCTTTGACAGCTCTTTGGTCTTGGCCATAGTGGAGTTTGGAGTGTGACTGTTTGAGGTTGTGGACAGGTGTCTTTTATACTGATAACAAGTTCAAACAGGTGCCATTAATACAGGTAACGAGTGGAGGACAGAGGAGCCTCTTAAAGAAGAAGTTACAGGTCTGTGAGAGCCAGAAATCTTGCTTGTTTGTAGGTGACCAAATACTTATTTTCCACCATAATTTGCAAATAAATTCATAAAAAATCCTACAATGTGATTTTCTGGAGAATTTCTTTTTCCATTTTGTCTGTCATAGTTGAAGTGTACCTATGATGAAAATTACAGGCCTCCTCTTTTTAAGTGGGAGAACTTGCACAATTGGTGGCTGACTAAATACTTTTTTGCCCCACTGTACACATTTTTAGCAAATGTTATTGTAGGTGTAGCAAAATGATTGTGCTTAGGAGCTAGAAGCAGAGCTGCCATATCTGTCTGCGTCATCTTATCACCCAATATGTGTGATTTTAATGAAATATTTTCATTTTCTTGTGAAATCTCTGAAGCCATGGAGCATGTCCTTGTTTGTGGGTTTGTCCCTGAACCACCTCGAATAGCCTATCTGAAAGAGGATCATTTTCAAATAAAAAAAATGATAGTTCAACCGTCTATCATAGTGTTTTCTGCATCTCAAGACTCAAGTTCAACGTATTAAGACGATGACCTATTTTCTTGTTGTTTGTCAGTGGCAGTACATTGACAAGGACCTTGGCCCATTTATTCTGGACAGGTTCTTTTCTTGTGACCTGATCATGATGAATCATCCTGCACAAACCATGAATATTTCAGCTGGCGTACTTACTCACAGAAGCTTGGTTGTCTTCTATTGTTGGTTCAGTTATTTTTTTCTCCCATCAACGTTTACATGATCTTTCCAGATCATTAACCAAATCTCTTGGTATCACTATTCACAGATATTCTTCAACAATACATGCATGGAGCAGCAAGTGGTATCTTCCTTGTTAGGGAATTTCAAGCCAAACGTTCTGGTTTATTCCAATATAATATATATAATATATAAATCAAATTTATTTATAAAGCCCTTCTTACATCAGCTGATATCTCAAAGGGCTGTACAGAAACCCAGCCTAAAACCCCAAACAGCAAGCAATGCAGGTGTAGAAGCACGGCTTAACAATACAGGTGTAGAACCCTAAATGTATGGTTTTACGTCACCATCATAATAGGGCAATGAATATGAATTAGTGTTTGTTTCATTCAAATAGTTATCCATTTTGATTTTGACGTGGGGAAAAAATAGCATAATTCTCAATCAAAACTCAATCAAATAGTTATCCATTTTGATTTTGACGTGGGGAAAAAATAGCATAATTCTCAATCAAAACTCATTCAAATAGTTATCCATTTTGATTTTGACGTGGGGAAAAAATAGCATAATTCTCAATCAAAACTCAATCAAATAGTTATCCATTTTGATTTTGACGTGGGGAAAAAATAGCATAATTCTCAATCAAAACCTTAAATATCTAGAAACATGCGTAGATCGTTTTGAACCTAAAACATCAAACTTTATTTCATTTCACTTTTTGGATTCTCCTTTTGAATTTCTTGTCATGAGCCTCTAGCACTTTTAGGGTTTTACAATGAGCTACTCTAGGGGGTAAGCTCAGTAGATTAGTGAATAGAGAATCACTCTGGGTAGTGTAGTGGATAGAGAATAGTCCAGAGTAGAGCAGTCACCAGGGTCATACTATTTAACTGTATATAATGCTAACATTATAATGCTATAAATATTTTGCTTGTATAAAAGAACCTGTTCTGTTTTTGAATGTCACCTTCAATATTAACCCATTTCTATGATATACCGTAAGATCTGTTTTGATTATCTGATATTCTGTCACATTTTCTCTTATGAAAGTGGCAATGAGAAGAGAGAAAAAATACTTAATAGAAAAACGTATGATCTCTTCTTTTTTGTACTGTCAACAAATAAGACTCAGAAACCTCCACATCTCAATGTTTTGCAGCCATTGAATTCGAAATGACTTGATTTTTTCAAGTAATCCTAGAAAAGGGGGAGAATAGACACTGCAGAGTCTGCCCCGTTCCCTGGGATAGCCGTACTGTTGTGGCATTGAGTGTTCTCACTATCGCTTCCTATCTACAAACTGGCAAACTGTTGAGGTATTTCATGCGGTGATTGGTTTTAATGCTAGGACATTTATGATTATGAATATCTTTTAAATAGTTTGATTTCTTTAGACATGTTTAGACCTGCATGCTTTGCTTAATATTACCTGTCCCTGTATTTTATTTGTAAACTAACCATAGGACCCATTTTATGATTAGTGATCTTTTAATTAGTCCTATGTAAAGTTACAGGTCAGCATGAGTTTTAGGATCTCTCTCGAAGGTGATAGGCTAGCAACAGAAGGCAGTGGTTGTGTGTTCACAACTGAAAAGCAAAGCATACCAGGCATTTAAAAGAGAAATTAACGCTTCCTTACTTACTACTCAGTTTTGGACATGGTCATCCTGTATTATAAACTGGGTGGTTCAAGCCCTAAATGCTGATTGGCTGAAAGCCGTGGTATATCAGACCGAATACCATGGGTATGACACAACATTTATTCTTACTCCTCTAATTATGTTGATATCAGTTCATAATAGCAATAAGGCACCTCAGGGGTTTGTGATATATGGCCAATCTACCACGGCTAAGGGCTGTGTTCTAGCACTCCTCGTTGCGTTGTGCATAAGAACAGCCTTTAGCTGTGGTATATTGGCCATATACCACACCACCTCGGGCCTTATTGCTTAATTATAGACCATTTAGAATCCAACAGGCTGATTATTCAAGGTACTGTATCACCCTTTAGCATTCACACACATATGACGGGTCTCAATAACAGGACATGAATGTGATTGTAGATATCATTGTGTTTCAAATAAAGTTGGTGTTCATTTACCACTCTTCTCGACCTGAACTATGTCAAACTTTGCAGTTAAACAAAAAATCTAAATGGATCACTTTGTAACTACAGGAACCAAATGGGAGAGTGTGGGAGATAGAATGTAGTTGGCTAGAATTCAGGGGCAGGAAGAGTGGGGGGAATGCAAGGCCTCCCTTATCTAAGGGATTTGCCCTGAGCAAGACTGCAATCAGTCTATTGTTGTTCATGTCAGCTCTGGCGTCATTCGATTGGCTCCCGTGCTGAGCTATGTGATGAGTTACGCCAGAGACTAAGAACCATAGCTGAAAACTTCATAAGAGCTGCAGGATCAAAAACCCACTTAGCTTAACTGAGTATGTTTTTACGTTTCAATTGGACATTCATCGTTAGTAGGCACATTTACAACATTCCGTGATGTGAGATCTGAGTTTAAGAAAAACCACTAAAATGCACAAAATCAAATGTCCTGACATATGTTGGTATATTAATCAATTTGGCCACTGGATGTTTTTGACTCATCCCAGAAACCAGGTTACCATTATTGTGGGACCTGTCTCCAAATATAATTCACAGGGGGAAGGGGGATTTCCTTTTGTCCATTGACGGTTTAAAGCCAAGATGACAAATGCAGTTAGAGCAACTAAAATAGAGTTTCTCCAGTGCCGCTCTGATCCTGTGAAGGGAAATGCTACATTCAGGCTTTAACAGAACTCTCAGAACAGTGTTCCCAAAATAGAGGGTTTTCTATGGAGACCCTTACACTATATAGTACAAAAGTATTTGCATGTGGACACCCCTTCAAATTTGTGGATTTGTCTATTTCAGCCACACCCATTGCTAACAGATGTATGAAATTGAGCACACCGCCATGCAATTTCCATAGACAAACATTGGCAGTAGAATGGTCTTACTGAAGAGCTCAGTGACTTTCAATGTGGCGCCTTTCCAACAAGTCAGTTTGTCAAATTTCTGCCCTACTTGAGCTGCCCCGGTCAACTGAAAGTGCTTTTATTGTGAAGTGGAAACCTAGGAGCAACAACGGCTCAGCCGTGAAGTGGTAGGCCACACAAGCTCACAGAACGGGATTGCTGAAGCGCGCAGAGTGTAAAAATCGTCTGTCCTCGGTTGCAACTCATTACCAAGGTTCAAAACTGCCTCTTGAAGCAACGTCAGCAGAAGAACTGTTAGTCGGGAGTCTTATGAAATGGGTTTCTATGGCCGAGCAGCCGCACACCATCCTAAGATCACCATGCGCAATGCCAAAAGTCGGCAGGAGTGGTGTGAAGCTCAGTGGAAGCAGTGGAAACTCACGCTTCACAATCTGTCAGTCCAACGGACAACTCTGGGTTTGGCGGATGCCAGGAGAACGCTACCTGCCTGAATGAGACGGCATAGTGCCAAATGTAAAGTTTTGTGGAGGAGGAATAGTGGTCTGGGGCTGTTTTTCATGGTTCAGGCTATGGCCCCAGTGAAGGGAAATCTTAACGCTACACCATACGATTCTCTGCTTCTAACTTTGTGGCAAAAGTTTGGCGAAGGCCCTTTCTTGTTTCAGCATGGCAATGCCCTTGTGCACAACGAGGTCCACACAGAAATTGTTTGTCTAGATCTGTGTGGAAGAAGTCGACTGGCCTGCACAGAGCCCTGACCTCAACCCCATCGAACACCTTTGGGATGAATTGTTACGCCGACTGCCTAATCACCCAACATCAGTGCCCTACCTCACTAATGCTCTTGTGGCTGATTTATTTATTTTCCCCCCTATATTTTAAGATATTTCTCGTTAACATACAAATAAGCATGTGTTCTGTTATGAAATGCATAGTATAGATTTTCATACGCTTAAAACTACACATGTAAGATTTTTATCTACTCTAATAATGGTGAATTTAAAATGAAACATCTGATCCAGCTGAACTTATTGAGGCTCCAAAGGTCCGTTTTAGACATTATCGCTTCGTCTGGATGGATCATCTGTCCATAACTCTGCTTGAGTCAAAGGGCCATTATGCTAAGATTGTAACGTAATCTACAGACTCATTCAAGTGTAATAATGAATTGCTACATTGACACAAATTTTCAAGAGACATTTGATATATTTTCGGTTTGTCTCTACAGTTGTATTTCAGTAGCTAGAGGTCATGTATGTAGTGTTAAAAGCATATCGTCCAGCAGGATTTCATAAACTAATCTTCGGAATGCTGGTATTCACTTTGAGGGTTCATGATTCAAGCACACTTTACTTGAATGGTTGTTCACAATGGCTCCATTGCCTATGTTGGAAGTTTTTCATATGTTTGGTGCCAGAAGCTAGACTGGATGCCAGTCTGTTTCTGCCATATCCAACTCGCATTGTTGTTGTCATTCCAAACAACATGGCATGATACTGACAAATGAGGAGTTAAACCATAAACACACTGGCATCAAGTCTGGCCAGAAATCTGATTTAAACTGTAGCCCTATGAAAGATCTAATGAGGGGCACTATGTGTACAAAGGAACAAGGCACCACATAAAACAAATCCATAATATTTTGATTCTTACTGTGTCTTTATATCTAATGTGTTGCATCCAAATCTTTAACTTTATTATGGAGATAATTGATTGTAATAACATAATTAGGATTTTTACAAGTGTTTATTATTTAAGTGAATGGGAACATGTGGTTCTACTGGTAATTCATAATATTATATAATTCTTATATTTGAGCTATTATTTTTACATTTTCAGTCCTTTTAACTTATTGGACTAAGTTCTCTAGTTCTTTAAAACCAGTAAACTGATGGGTTAAGCCTATATTAGTGTTGTGGTTGTGTGGCTTAAAAATAGCTTCTAACCTGTCACATTGATACTTTTGGGCGCCACTCCAGCCTATCAGTTACTTCAGCATCTGCTAACATACAATTAGCAAACATTCTGTGTGATTATGTTCAACCAAAAGTCACTTTCATTAATCTTTTCGGGATGTTATTTCCAGGATTCCTTCTTCAAGCCCATGTTTTCTACTTTTCTAACCAATTGTTTTTCTTGTAATGAAGAACACTTTTGCAGTTTGTTCTAAGAAAAAGAGAAGCAACCTTTTTTAAAAGGATCTCAGTCAGTCTAATTTGATCCATAATAAATTAGTCTAGTTCAAGGAGATGGAGTTGCTAGCTATCCTTTTTTTCTCTTAAAAAAAAAAAATCCCTTTACTTTAAATGGATAGTTTGGGTTTTTGGCAATGGGGCCTTTGATCTACTTAGACATATAATACACATGACATACGCATAGTATAATTACGTTTTGTTGATAATAAACTACAGTATATCTTGTTTGTCCCTTCAACAAATTCACTTAGTGTTGGGTTGAAATGTTACCTGATAACTAATACAAAAATAGGCCATTTTTCAGAAGCCAGAGCAGAATACTTTGGTGTCATGTTCTTTGTGCACATAATGTTCCCTACACTGGTTGTATTAGATTCTCTGGCACCCTGAAGGATTGTTACTCCTCTTAGTGAGACCCGTCAGTCTACAGTACATGCTCACAAATTCTATATAAACTAAGCTTTTGCTTTAAGGTGGGATCTCTTGGAAGCGTTAATTTGTGTTTTTTCAACCTGAGTCAGAATGGGGGGAATGGGATATGTATGCAAGTTAATCATGTGTGATTTTTAAAAATTTTATTCAACAGAGGAATGTGATCTTAAGCACGTTAATTACAGTGCATTTTGATTTAATTTATTGTTTTGACTTTGTACACATTAAGATAGTTCTAGGGATCGTAAGAAAGACAAAGCACTGAGTTTATGAATGAGTGAACAGCAGTATCTAAACTGGAGAGTATATGTTTCTTCATGGATGTCACTGGGTTGCTACACCTTTCACTTTATTCACATTTAAAACTCATATTTGAAGCGTGCCTCTTCAGGGTGCTCATCTAGAGACCCCTCGCTGCGGTGTTGCACCAACATTACGGCAATTTTTGACTTAATTAAATCGTGTAGTAAATATAGAATATGTTAGATGGTCTTTTCTGTAGCCTACAGGCTGTAGATAAAATGTATGACAATGTAATGAGACTGACAGTTTTTACATGCAGGTCTCTCCTATCAAATAGCCTAACCTAAATGACACCCAATCAAATAAAATATGCGTTATCATGTTAACAAACAATCCTAAAAACAGCTGTACAACTGTTGTCCAGGAGTTTCACCCCACTGACATGATCAGTAGTTTCAAGTTTGTATCCGTCAATGTTTGACAAGCTGGTTATAGCAAAAAATTAAATACTTCTGCATTTCCCGCAGTGTAAACACATTGCAAATAGGCTCACTAACTCCTGATAAAGTTGGATATCTGATATTCAGAGCTTAAATTGCCAAATTGATTAGTCAGCGCATTTATGACTAATAAAGCCTATGCAATGGCCTGTTTTACTAATGGTGGGCCTACAACTTGATGGGCATTCATACAATTCCATTGTGGCTGTCATGGCAGGCTACACCCCAGTAAGCACGAGCCAACGTCTCTCTTTGTTCCTGTCTGGACAAAATGTCTTTTTTTTGTGTGTTTTACAAGTGGTGGGCTTACCACACAGATAGATGGGCATTCATAAACTTAAATCTCAGGCAAAACTGTAGGCTATATGTCAGTAAGCACGGACCAACACTAATGCCTTTTTGGTCGTCTCTTTTTTTATTTTTTATTTTTTTTGTAAAGTCCAAAATCTGAAACAATCATAGACATCTATAAATTACATATTTTCAACTTTAATTTAGAACCAAAAAATTGCCTGATTTCAACATACGGAAAATACATATTTTCATCTTTCATACAGAACCTAAATTGAACCCAACTTCAACGTCTGGAAAGTATGTATATTACACGTCTTTAACGTCCTACAACCCCTTACAGCAACACTGCAGTAGCAGGTTATTTGCCTAGTGCATCATTGCAATCTATATGAGGCAGAGACTGCCCACAAGGTCAAGTGTTTCTCATTTCTAAATAATACAACAAAACAAGTTCAATCAATACGGGGGACCTGCCTCGAATGCCCTCTTCCCCTTACAAAGACCTGGTTGTTCAGCTTGGGAAATTATTTTGCCATGGAATCCAATGGTGTTTAGCCTCGGAACAACAAGTGCAGAATGGTTCTCCCATTAGCCAGCAGAAATGTTTGGCGATTAGCATCCAAACAGTCAAGTTTTGGGCCTCTGTTAGCTTAGAGTATTTTTTTAGATACTTCCTGGAAATGAATTGAACCATTTCCATGGCAGAGCAGAGCAGACCTCAATTCTTACAAGGGAATCTTTTTGGTCTGCTACAGCACATGCCAGGACAGGAACAGTGACCAGGCAATTCTCTACCTGGTGTCTGTTTTTATTTATGACCTGCTTGGAAGCAGGTCACTGGTTTGGCCCTGTCTGATCGCTTTAGATGGCCAATTTTGGCTTAGTAGCCAGGTTAGAGTAGTCCTATCTTTTTAGACTAATTTGCTTTGATGCTCACTTTTTTTACTTTTTACCCAACTGATTTTAGAAGTCCAGACACAGAAAACAGCTCAAACACTGATGCTCTGAATTGTTACCCACCCAGTGACATCCTTGTCTTTTTTCTAGCATATCTATAAGCATTATGGAAATCGTGATCAGAAATCATGATCAACTATGCTCACTGCATTGCTGTTCGCTCATTCATAAAGTCCTACTGTAGGTTTATTACAGGTTTATAGTGGCAACAGGAAATGACTAAACAGACTATCTGTTATGCACACGCCTGAATCTGAGACCAAATCAACCATAGGTCTTTTTGGTGTCTGCTGTGATACCAACATGAAGGGTTGTTGTTTTCATAACCTTTATTGGTTCCTTCTGATTGGATGCAGGCTGCTTTGACATTGAAAACAGACAATCTTTTTTCTCCCTCTTCTTAAACAGTGAGTGCCACTGTAGAGCTCCAACATATTGTCTAATTTCTGCTTTTCTCTCCTGGAAGAAAGGACACCTTTCATCATCCCTGTTCCTTGAAGGTTACTCTGCTGAATCTCTTTTCTTCTCTCTTATGCTTTTCCATTTTTATCCCTGTCTTCTTTCTGTCTCTTCTTCCATCTGCATCAAATCATGAACATGGATGTACTGAAAAAAAAACTAGCTTTCCCTGTGACCGATGAAAGAGTTGGAGGACCCTGAAGCCTGTCTTGAGGACTGCCTTTGGACCAAATAAGCAGAACTTTGATCCTCTGTTGCCAGTCTCTACTCACTTTAGCAAGAATTTAACTATTATTCAGCTTTTTTTTTAGAGACACTTTGTTAGCTTCACACACACACACCCACTCACTCATATTTACGTCTCATTTACGTCTCATACACACACATACATTTTCTGCAAGGTGGACTTGATGACTTGATACCATGATTTTGACCCTGTTCAACCTCTGTACCTGAAAATCAAGTGCTGTTTTCAGAACACCACCTTGTGTAACTTTTCCTCTTTTTGACTATTATATATTTCTTTGAGGTCACCGTCAATCAGAACGAACTTGTCCGTTATCTCCAAGGATGTGCATTTCTTCCACTCAATGTTTTGCATCTTTGAAATGTATCAACATTTCTGGGATGTGGGAATGACTTTGGTCTCCTGATTCAGACATTTTTTAAATGTGTGCATATTGATAGTTATTTATCATGTTCTCTTGCAGTGGACAGCTCTACATTTTCATTTAAAAAAAATGTGAGATTTTTATTTCCAGATGCATTTAATTTCAGGGAAAAAATATCTAAAAGGATCAGTTGTCATCTCTCCCTCAAAGAGATAATGGTAGTGTAGATGTGCAAGGTTAGTGTAATAGAGGCAGTCAGGGATGTATGTGTGTGTGTGTGTGTGTGAGATCCCTGGCTATGGCCGGGCGTAGGTTTCTCTAATGCTCTCTTCTCTTATTGCGCAGTATGAGGAACGCTAGTGGGCTGTCCGCCGCTGACCTGGCCCATGCCCAGGGGTTCCGCGAATGTGCTGAGATGCTCTCCAATGCGCAGAACCTGCAGCAGAACCTGACCCAGACCCAGCTTAACGGCTTCTGTCTGAACGGTACCACCCAGAACGGAGGCCACTCCCACCCTCTCATCCTAGGGCGGAGCCTCCTTAACGGGGCACCCAATAGAAAGAGATCGTTTGATAACATGGAAGCCAATCAAATCAAGAAGGCCAGAACTGACGGTAGATTTTTGCAGTTTTAATACTCTGTAAAAAATAACTTCAATTTGCGAGGGATTATTAACGTATTCCAGTGTTTTTTTTTTTTTTAAATGAGCAAGAGTTTTAGGGTGATTAATCTCCTGACTATGGTTGCAAAGAGAACTGGCCATTTACCAAAGTTACCGGCATCTTCTGCAATCTGGTCATTTTGCTAATTTATACTTTTAAAAAAATGTATTCATGTTCAACTCTGGAAAAAATTGAGACCACTGCAACATGATCAGTTACTCTGGTTTTACTATTTATAGGTATGTGTTTGGGTAAAATGAACATTTTGTTTTATTCTATAAACTACTGATTTACTTTTTTCACCACCAGTTTGGAGCCAAAATGTTTACAACAAAGACTTATTGACATAGTAAAATAAGTGTGTAAAATATACAGTACCAGTCAAAAGTTTGGACACCTACTCATTCAAGGTTTTTTCTTAATTTGTACTATTTTCTACATTGTATAATAATAGTGAATACATCAACACTATGAAATTACATAGAATCATGTAGTAACCAAAAAAGGTTTAAACAAATCAAAATATATTTGATATTCTTCAATGTAGCCACCCTTTGAACACTCTTGGTATTCTCTCAACCAGATTCATGAGGTGACCTGGAATACATTTCAATTAACAGGTGTGCCTTGTTAAAAGTTCATTTGTGGAATTGATTTATTTGACACGTTTGAGCCAATAAGTTGTGTTGTGACAAGGTAGGGGTGGTAAACAGAAGATAGCCCTATTTGGTAAGAGACCAAGTCCATATTAATGCTAAAAACAGCTCAAATAAGCAAAGAGAAACAACAATTCATCATTACTTTAAGACATGAAGGTCAGTCAATCCGTAACATTTCAAGAACTTTGAAAGTTTCTTCAAGTGCAGTTGCAAAAACCATCAATCGCTATGATGAAACTAGCTCTCATGAGGACCGCCAAATGGAAAGGAAGACCCAGAGTTACCTCTGCTGCAGAAGATAAGTTCATTAGAGTTAACGGCACCTCTGATTTGCAGCCCAAATGAATGTTTCACAGAGTTCAAGTAACAGACCAAACACCAACTGTTCAGAGGACACTGTGTACAGTTTTTATTTATTTTTTATTTCACCTTTATTAAACCAGGTAGGCCAGTTAAGGACAAGTTCTCATTTACAACTGCGACCTGGCCAAAATAGAGCAAAGCAGTGCAACACAAACAACTGAGTTACACAAGGGATAAACAAACGTACAGTTAATAGCACAATAGAAAAATTGATATACAGTGTGTGCAAATGTAGTAAGATTAGGGAGGTAAGGCAGTAAATAGGCCGTAGTGGCGAAATAATTACAATTTAGCATTAACACTGGAGTGATAGATGTGCAGAAGATTAATGTGCAAGTAGAGATACTGGGGTGCAAATTAATTTTTTTTTATTAAAAAACAATATGGGGATGAGGTAGTTGGGTGGGCTATTTACAGATGGGCTATGTACAGATGCAAAGATCGGTAACCTGCTCTGACAGCTGATGCTTAAAGTTAGTGAGGGAGATATGTCTCCAGCTTCAGTGATTTTTTTTTTTTTTTTTGCAATTCATTCCAGTCATTGGCAGCAGAGAACTGCAAGGAAAGGCGGCCAAAGGAGGAGTTGGCTTTGGGGGTGACCAGTGAAATATACCCGCTGGAGCGCGTGCTACAGGTGGGTGCTGCAATGGTAAACAGTGAGCTGAGATAAGGCGGGGCTTTACCTAGCAAAGTCTTATAGATGACCTGGAGCCAGTGGGTTTGGCGACGAATATGTAGCGAGGGCCAGCCAACGAGAGCATACAGGTTGCAGTGGTGGGTAGTATATGGGGCTTTGGTGATACAATTGGATGGCACTGTGATGGACTTCATCCAGTTTGCTGAGTAGAGTGTTGGAGACTATTTTGTAAATGACATCTTCGAAGTCAGGGATTGGTAGGATAGTTAGTTTTACGAGGGTATGTTTGGCAGCATGAGTGAAGGATGCTTTGTTGCGAAATTAGAAGCCGATTCTAGATTTAATTTTGGATTGGAGATGCTTAATGTGAGTCTGGAAGGACAGTTTACAGTATAACCAGACACCTCAGTATTTGTAGTTGTCCACATATTTTAAGTCAGAACCGTCCAGAATAGTGATGCTAGACGGGCGGGCGGGTGCGGGCAACGATCGGTTGAAGAGCATGCATTTAGTTTTGCTTGCATTTAAGAGCAGTTGGAGGCCACGAAGGAGTGTTGTATGTCATTGAAGCTCATCTGGAGGTTTGTTATCAGGCTTTCATGGTCGAATTGCTGCAAAGAAACCACTACTGAAGGACACCAATAATAAGAAGACACGATCAATGGTCATTAGACGGGTGGAAATCTGTCGTTTTGATCTGGAGTCCAGATTTGATGTTTTTTGTTCCAACTTCCGTGTCTTTGTGAGACGCAGAGTAGGTGAACGAATTATCTCTGCATGTGTGGTTCCCACCGTGCAGCATGGAGGTGGTGTGGGGGTGCTTTGCTGGTGACACTGTCTGGGATTTATTTAGAATTCAAGGCACACTTAACCAGCATGGCTACATGAGCATTCTGCAGCGATACGCCATCCCATCTGGTTTGCACATAGTGGGACTATCATTTGTTTTTCAACAGGACAATGACCCAAAACACACCACCAGGCTGTGTAAGGGCTATTTTGCCAAGGAGAGTGATGGAGTGCTGCATCAGATGACCTGGCTTCCACTATCACCCAACCTTAACCCAATTGAGATGGTTTGGGATGAGTTGGACCGCAGAGTGAAGGAAAAGCAGCCAACAAGTGCTCAGCATATTTGGGAACTCCAAGACTTTTGGAAAATGGTTCCTCGTGAAGCTGGTTAAGAGAATGCCAAGAGTGTGCAAAGCTTAACACTTTTTTTGGTTACTACATGATTCCATTTTGTGTTATTTCATAGTTTTAAAGTATTCTCTATTCTACAATGTAGAAAATATTACAAATAAAGAAAACCCCTTGAAAAACCCACACCAGAGGTGTGTCCAAACGTTTAACTGGATGTGTATATTATGGATATATCATGCTGAAGCCCTCATTTAACACCAATGGTATTCATTAAGTTGATGGGTTATATTTAGGATAATGATTACAGCTTTGTCATACCCTTTTTGTTTGAAAATCATCTTATTTGATATATGTTTGTTGGCCAGAGATGGACACCTGTGGTAATCTGAAGTACCCAAAAAAGGTCACTAGATGTCACCTGATAAAATAAAATACTTTACGTTACCAAAATGTTGGTAAACTTTTGAAAGTTTCCCGTAGTATAGCATCCATTTGCAGCCCTATTCCTGACTGAATGTTCTCCTCACCTAATTATGCGTAATAAAGCAAAGAGTGTCATAAAACCTTTCCGATTCTAAAATCCTGTTGTAAAACCATGATTAAACTGGCCTAGCCCATATGAGAACCTGGTAGAATACATTGTTTACTTAATTGTGCAGCGTTAGAACGAGCAGTATGAGGAAGAAGGGTGGGGACTTACCCTTTGCTGTTTGCCAGGCCTCTGATGTTGACATGTAAAAGCATCTGCTTGTTTTATTAGACTCTGTAGCAGAGTTTTGAGCTGTTGCCAGGAAGTTGATAAAGGCTGTAGGGAATCAGAAAATGGGGCAGTGGCTGATTTTTTAAAATTTTTATTGCTAAATGATAAAGCCTAAAATTGGACGTTGGACTTGCTGAGTAAGGTTGATTATTCTAGAATGCTAAATACCAGTGTCTCCCCTTCTGCCCAGACAGCCTGTGCATGATGGAATGGCCTCTTTGGGACTGTGGAGTATTCTGACCTGTATGTCATTGTATTCTTATTTAGTTGTATTCTAGATGGTAGCCCAACATGCTCATCCACTACATCCACTGCTCTAACTAGGTATGGGCCTGCCGCTGGGGATGCTGAATGGGTCGGTCTGCGGCGTCGGAGAGTTCCTGATGGAGAGCATGGAGTCAGCGCCACCGGCAGTGAGCTCAGGTGGGCCAGGACCCTTGGCATTTGGGATGAATGGGTCTGCGCCGGTGCCAGGCCTGGTGGACCAGGGGGGAGTGGAGGTGTCCACACCGGCCCCTAAGGAGCTGGAGATCTTCACTGTGGCCTCCATGCAGATCCCCTGTCGCTGCACTAACTCCTATGCCTACCTGTAGAGACCTTAGAGTGCATGTGTTGAGTGTTGACCCTCCTAGTCATTGTATCTTGGTAGAATGTCCATCAGGCCCTCTCTGGCCATGTTCTCTCACTGATGGAATTAATTTTAGTGCCATTGTTGGGTTCTTGGCATGATAATGATATATTTCCCGGGTTCTAGAAATAAAGGCATAAATAGTTAATTTATTGTATTCTACATACATGTTAAGAAATCCATTGCCTTGCTACCATACTTAATTGATAGAGAAACATTAGTTTTATGTTTTGTTGTTATACCAGGTTCTTTGAATGATCCACACAATTCTTGTTAAATAGTCTTGTGTTTTTGGCAAAGCCCCTTACGATGAGTGACTTCTGTTTTGCACAATTATCCCTCCACACCCTACATTGCCCAATGGTAACTGTAATAATGTTGTAAAATTCTAATCTACATTCCTTTGATGTAGAAACGCCCACACCTTGGGAACAACTTACTGAAACCAGCCTCACTTGGTTTCCGGAGAAGAATAGGGAGAAGGTTAGACTTTGGTTAGTTCAAATCCTAGAGGCTGCACTGAAGTTTCCCTCCGCATCATGAATATGCAATGGCGGAATTCTGACCTTTACGAAGATAGACCAGTGGTTCCCAACTGTTTTTTAACCGTGGCACACCTTGATGGGATAGCATTTCACTATTAATTTATTTAGTGGTAATGACCTCTTTATTTTATCTGATCCATACAGCAAATATATTTTCTGTGACACGTTTTTTATACATTAAATATGGTTTGTTTGAAATAGTTCCTTACTCATGATTGTCATTGTGTGTGTGTACTAGAGGTCTTCGTGAATCCAGCTGTACACGAATCCCCGAGACCAGATCTGGGATGCAAGCGTGTCCGGATCGAGAATTCTTAATAATATCAAGGGTCTGGGTCGGCTCTGATATGATTGCCTTGGGTATGTGTAATTTTTAACTGACTTGCTAGGACCCACATAAATTCGAACACGAATGCTGCAGTAGAGAGAGACAGAGAAGTTGTATAAATTTTGCTGCTGCTCTTTGTTTTTCATGAAAGTGGTACGTGTAGCTTGTTGTTGGCCAATCATAAGAGCCAATGTATGCTTGGTCCGAAAATGTGGTCAAGGCACGATATGGATGGTGTGACACAATTGCGGAGCCTCGGGGGGCACGCACAGGCCAAATTGAGCTCTGTACCGCATCGCCGTGCGCCACTCAAATGCGGAGGTCTCCGTATAGCGCCGCGTTGACTGATTGGTTGACTAGGTGAGGGCGGGAGGTCCTGTATAAACACAAACTGACTTCCTTGACAACTTCCTTCACTACAGCTCTGGGAGTTGTTTGTAACTAGAACGGGAAAGCGTATGCAGCATCAAATAATGTAGCTTGCGCTCTTAACTAGCTTCTCCCGGTTTGATGCAGTCAATATAGGTACCAGTACTTAATCATATATGATGATAAATAACCTAGCTATGGCAGCGATTAGTCTACTATAGCTCAAGTCGGATTGGTTGGTTGCGGTCTCTCCCGCCACTGTTCCTGTGTCGCTCATTCACGCACACAGTAGCCTACCACACAGCATGGCCCCTGCTATAGCGTCATTACTCTCTACCTCTTCCCTTGGGCTTTATCAGCTCCGGTTAATAAAGTAGCTTAAAAATGTACTTGTCTGTTGCTTCAGGACCGGGTCTGTATCGATCAGGTCTATACCGAACGGGTCTAGTTGTCCTCGGTTCTGTTCAGAACAGGTCTCTCTATATAGTTGTATTTTATTTATGCATATCGGGTCCGGATGGGAAACCCCAGGTCCATTTTAGAATGGATCCATCTTTTTTGACCCGTGAAGGCCTCTACCGGTTTAAGGGCGTCCCCGAATCTGCACCAGAAATAACAAAATGTAGCACTGGTTAAATATGTATTTTAGTTTTTAACGGTTTGCGCTACAAACAGGCGGGTTTCTGCATTATAAAGGTGCTACCAAGGACACAAAGCCATGCTCTGTTTGTTTCTATAGCACAGTGACTCCGGCTAAATTTAATCAGACTTTCCTGTTTTAATGGTTTTCACAGACTAAGTAAAGTGATACAAATTATATAACCGACTCTAGTGCGCCAAAGTAAAAATTCCATGTGCATTCCACAGGTCCCGTTTTATAAGTGCGTGTTAAACATCGTTTGGTGGCCACTGAGTTAAGACATCCAGTACTGCATTTAGTGGTAGTAATGTTGTTGCACCACTTTGGCCAATAAGGGGATAAAGACATAATTTGTCCATCATGTCAGAATGAAGAGACTACTAGAGAATGTTCCTGCCCTTAAAGTAAAAATAAGGGAAAGCATATTTTGTTTTATCTGCTTTTTCTTTTATTCCCCCTGAGAAAATCTACCTTTTTGGACATTTCTGGTGGTGACTCTGTCTCATAGCTATTTTTTTTATACAAGAACTCCCTTGTTATGCCAAAGCATATCTTTACGTTAATCTTTACTGTGCAACTTTTCTGTATTATGTGAGCTTTTAGGTATTTCCAAGGTGTGCTATATGGCCTGACCCTGTCCTATTAGCTAGCAGACTGGAGACTTTGGTTGGATTAACCCCTCCTAGTGCCCTCATCTTCTCTCATTCTACTTTTCTAGGAAAGGACTTTGTACGCTTTTCTGTATAGCCTATCTATTGTGTCTGGTGTTGAAAATTGTGAGTTTATTTTGACTGTTTTTCTAAGTTTTTGCAGCTTTATTTTGCTTGTGTTTTGTTGTATTGCTTTGCTAACTGCAGTAATGACAAAATGTAGACGTTGATCTATGACAAATGAGCGTGATTAGTAGTGCTACAATTTTTATAAAGCAAGGCAAAGCTACTCTTGCCCAAGGCATTTTTTTAAGAAGGAAAAACAGGAACCTTCATAAATCTATTGGTCACAAACTTTAAATCCCTCCCTGCATACATCTGCTTCATGACAATTTTTCGGTCGAGCAATCCGCTCAGCAGTACTATTCAGTCTGTACAGAATCACAAATGTTAATGAGTAGATGGCATAGATTGATGCAAATTAGAGCTGACACTCAGTGTGGAGTAGTTTTGTACGGTTTAAACTCATTAAAAGGTAATTATTTTGAATAAAATTATGATGGTGGGGCTATGATTTTTCTCTTAATTTGTTACTTTCTCATGCACACACAAAATTATCTACAATCGTCTGAAAACACAGAAGCAATATTATTTCATATTTTCTATAGTTCACCTGAATATCTGAGTAGTTTGGTGCCCTCTAGTGATATTGAGAAGGCTGTGCAGGCCCTCAATTGTGCCGTCTCATTTCTAAAGATTATGCTGTCATATAGACAGCTCCAATGGGAGCGGGAAGGGGGTGGAACTAGGGGTGCGTTCGTAAATTCACTCTGGCTATCTACTCCGATTTCAGAGCACTATCATCTGAGTGTGCCAGAGTGCAGAATAATTTATGAATTTACGAACGCTCAACACCCGTTGATTATGGCCGGTGTCAGTAAACGTCTGCAAAAAAGCACAATTAAGTTGTTGCCAGCAGCACAGTTAGTCGCCAACACTCTGGATAACATGGAAACAGCCTAACCAGCTCTGCTAGTGCGAGTAAAATGGAGTGAGATGTTCTCTCATTTGTGTCTGAAAGTAGCTAGCCAACATTAGCCAGTTAGCTTGGAAGCTTGAGATGTTAGCCAGTTAGCTTGGAACTAAAGATGTTAAGTCAGAACGCTCGGGTCAACCCTACTCATCTGCCAGATCTTAGACTGTTCGCTCTGAACGCTCCGAGAGCAAAACTCCCTGAATTTACGAACGGGCAGAACCGTATAGCTCCAGAATGAATCTACGAACAAATCCCTAGTGCAGCCGCGAGCAGGGTTTGTGTGTCGATGTAACCAGGATGTACAGTGATGTAACACAAGATTGTGAGGTTTACTGGAACCTATTTGGCAATCTGTAGTCAGGTTTTCCGTTTCTGAAATGTTCATCTCCATCAGTAATAGTTGTGCAAAATCAATTATTAAATCTTTGCTCATCTGTGAGCAGGAAGATTTGGCCCCGCACTGGCAAAACCAGCATTGAAATTATTTGACCAGGTGTCCCATTTCCAATGGCAGGTGACCCTCTAGCAGCAGGTTTAGGGTGTGAGGGGACCCGGTCGAGCGGCTCTACCATCGCCCCCGCCGACATCGTACACCACCACGTCTACGGGGATACAGCGGAGCACATGGTTGCTACTGGTAACTCAGGCAGCCAGGTGGAACACCAGACGTCGGTGAAGGCAGAGCAGCAGTACTACCATCAGCAGTATAACCATTCCCTGTTCAGCATCATCCTCCTCTACCACGGCTCATAAGGAGTTGGAAGGACCCGGGTGTCAGGCCGTCCCTCGGTTTGCCTGTCATTTATGCTTGATGTAAACAAGCATTCATATGCCTTAAAACCATGGAGTGAGTGGTTCCTTTTTCATATGGTCATTGTGATTTTTTTATATATATTTTTAATGTAAAGGGAAGGCCTATCCCTCTTCTAAAGGGGATGTTTAGTTTTTGGATATGAAATGTTCTGTAAAACAGTAACTTGTTTTTGATACAGTTTTCTAATGTGAAAAGTTGATTTCGAGTGATTAAAGAAAACGCTAGATTAAATGCATATAATGTATTATCTTTTGATTTTCAACTTAATGTTTATACTTAAAAAAAACTGTTCATTTATCCTGTAATTAGTCATGTACTGTTTATTTTACCCATTGATCTTGTTCTGGGGCTAAAACTAGTCTGAATGTAAATTCAAGTGATATGTTATGTCAGATCAATTTTTTTTTCTGAGTAATGAAATAATGCCTCAACCTCTAATGTAATGTGAAGAATGTCTTGGAGTCAGGTTCTTTGTTTTGTCATCCTCATTCATCTGTATCCTGATGATAATTAAATATGCGATCACCTTAAAAGCACATTGGGATGTGATTCTTCAAATGCTCCTTCCTACACTAATGTATGGGGAACAATACAGTATGCTATGAAAATGGAATACAGGACTTTTGTCTTGAACTACTATCCTGTATCATTTACGCCTCATAAAGCTTGAATATGTGAGTTGGCTGGATGTCCTTTGGGTGGTAGACCATTCTTGATATACACGGGAAACTGTCGAGCGTGTTCTAACGTACTTACATTTTTTGTCTTGCCCATTCACCCTCAGAATGACACACAATCCATGTCTCTGTTGTTTTCAAAGGTTAAGAAGGATTTTTAAGACTTCTCTTCATCTACACTGATTGAAGTTGATTTAACAAGTAACGTCAATAAGGGATCAGAGTTTACATGGTCAGTCTTATGGAAAGAGTAGGTGTTCTTAATGTTTGTGCAGTGTGTATTTCCTCCCATAGTTTATCCAATAAGTAAACTGAAATTCCAGTTCCAATTTTTCACATTGGGAATTGCAATTCACTTTTTGTATTGAGTGAACTGAACCTTACCCTGTGTTTACTGGGGCCTCTGTTGAATTGCACATGTCATAACCCATTTGTTAAATTGTTGTTTTGAGTTGTACTCAATGAACCAATAATTACTGCAATATGTCTGTGTTTTGCATTATGAGTGTTATTCAATGCCATAAGACCACCCAGGAGCCTGGAAACGGCATCTGCACGTGCAGTGGAAGGGAACGCCACAGACAATGGAATTACTCTCTGTCCATGTGAGGTCCTATACCTGTGGTTGGGGAACAAGCTCACTCCACAGTCCACACAGATGAGATGGACACAAACAATGGGACCTTGGTTGGGCACTGGCATAATTCTCTTGAATTGTCCAGAACTTAGAATCACACACCACAGGTGAGAATTGCATGTATTTATTTTCATTTGAATGGATCTCTTTTGCAAGGGAGCCCTGCATCTTACAATTACACAACAAATTACACAGGAAATACACCAGAAAATAAGAAGGGATTACCGAAGTAAAAACCCACTTGAAAAACAATCATATTCCTCAGCAGAGGTCCTCAATCAACACTCTGAAATGCCTGAAAGGCACCGATACATCCATTTGTAGGGAACTCTGAAGATGCTCCATACATGGTGTCAGAAGAAACTACACGGAACAAAAATATAAACTCAACATGTAAAGTGTTGATCCCATGTTTCGTGAGCTGAAACAAAAGATCCCTGAAATGTTCCATGCGCACAAAAAGCTTATTTCGCTCAAATTTTAAACACACATTATTTTACATCCCTGTTAGTGAGAATTTCTCCTTTGTCAAAATAATCCATCCACCTGAAAGGTGTGGCATATCAAGAAGCATATTAAACAGCATGATCATTAAACCAGGCACACCTTGTGCTGTGGACAATAAAAGGCCACTCTAAAATGTGCAATTTTGGCACAACACAATGCCACAGATGTCTCAACTTTTGAGGGAGCGTGCAATTGGAATGCTGACTGCAGGAATATCCACCAGAGCTGTTGCCAGATAATGTAATGTTCATTTCTCTACCATAAGCCACCTCCAACATCGTTTTAGAGAATTTGGCAGTACATTCAACTGGCCTCACAACCGCAGACCACGTGTAACCACGCCAGCCCAGGACCTCCACATCCGGCCTCTTCACCTGCGGATTGTCTGAGTCCAGCCACCCAGACAGTTGATGAAACTGGCTTTGCACAACTGAAGAATATCTGCGCAAACTGTCAGAAACTGATGCTCATCTGTGTGCTTGTCGTCCTCACCAGGGTGTTGACCTGTCTGCAGTTCGGCTTCGTGCCCAACTTCAGTGTGCAAATGCTCACCTTCGATGGCCACTGGCACGCTGGAGAAGTGTGCTCTTCACGGATGAATCACAGTTTCAACTGTACCGGGCAGATGGCAGACAGCGTGTATGGTGTTGTGTGGGCAAGCGGCTTACTGTTCAACATTGTGAACAATGCCCCATGGTGGTGGTGGGGTTATGGTATGGGAAAGCATAAGCAACGGACAACGAACACAATTACATTTTATTGATGGCACTTTGAATGCACAGAGATACTGTGACGAGATCCTGAGGCCCATTGTCGTGCCATTCATCCGCCGCCATCACCTCATTCAACATGATAATGCACTGCCCCATGTCGCAAGGATCTATACACAATTCCTGGAAGCTAAAATGTCCCAGTTCTTCCATTGCCTGCATGTTCACCATGTCACCTATTGAGCATGTTTGAGATGAATCGACATGTACGACGGCGTGTTCCAGTTCCTGCCAATATCCAACACCTTCGCACAGTCATTGAAGAGGAGTGGGACAACATTCCACAGGCCACAATCAACAGCCTGATCAACTCTATGTGAAGGAGTTGTCACACTGCATGAGGCAAATGGTGGTCACACCAGATACTGACTAGTTTTCTGATCTACACCCCTACCTTTTTTTTTAAGGTCTCTGTGATTTACATATCTGTATTCCCAGTCATGAGAAATCCATAGATTAGGACCTAATGAATATCTTTCAATTGACAGTTTTCCTTATATAATTCAGTAAAATCTATGAAATTGTTGCATGTTGCATTTATATTTTTGTTCAGTCTACAGTGCCTTGCGAAAGTATTCGGCCCCCTTGAACTTTGCGACCTGTTGCCACATTTCAGGATTCAAACATAAAGATGTAAAACTGTATTTTTTTGTGAAGAATCAACAACAAGTGGGACACAATCATGAAGTGGAACGACATTTATTGGATATTTAAAACTTTTTTAACAAATCAAAAACTGAAAAATTGGGCGTGCAAAATTATTCAGCCCCTTTACTTTCAGTGCAGCAAACTCTCTCCAGAAGTTCAGTGAGGATCTCTGAATGATCCAATGTTGACCTAAATGACTAATGAGGATAAATACAATCCACCTGTGTATAATCAAGTCTCCGTATAAATGCACCTGCACTGTGATAGTCTCAGAGGTCCGTTAAAAGCGCAGAGAGCATCATGAAGAACAAGGAACACACCAGGCAGGTCTGAGATACTGTTGTGAAGAAGTTTAAAGCCGGATTTGGATACAAAAAGATTTCCCAAGCTTTAAACATCCCAAGGAGCACTGTGCAAGCGATAATATTGAAATGGAAGGAGTATCAGACCACTGCAAATCTACCAAGACCTGGCCGTCCCTCTAAACTTTCAGCTCATACAAGGAGAAGACTGATCAGAGATGCAGCCAAGAGGCCCATGATCACTCTGGATGAACTGCAGAGATCTACAGCTGAGGTGGGAGACTCTGTCCATAGGACAACAATCAGTCGTATATTGCACAAATCTGGCCTTTATGGAAGAGTGGCAAGAAGAAAGCCATTTCTTAAAGATATCCATAAAAAGTGTCGTTTAAAGTTTGCCACAAGCCACCTGGGAGACACACCAAACATGTGGAAGAAGGTGCTCTGGTCAGATGAAACCAAAATTGAACTTTTTGGCAACAATGCAAAACGTTATGTTTGGCGTAAAAGCAACACAGCTCATCACCCTGAACACACCACTGTCAAACATGGTGGTGGCAGCATCATGGTTTGGGCCTGCTTTTCTTCAGCAGGGACAGGGAAGATGGTTCAAATTGATGGGAAGATGGATGGAGCCAAATACAGGACCATTCTGGAAGAAAACCTGATGGAGTCTGCAAAAGACCTGAGACTGGGACGGAGATTTGTCTTCCAACAAGACAATGATCCAAAACATAAAGCAAAATCTACAATGGAATGGTTCAAAAATAAACATATCCAGGTGTTAGAATGTAAAGTCCAGACCTGAATCCAATCGAGAATCTGTGGAAAGAACTGAAAACTGCTGTTCACAAATGCTCTCCATCCAACCTCACTGAGCTCGAGCTGTTTTGCAAGGAGGAATGGGAAAAATGTCAGTCTCTCGATGTGCAAAACTGATAGAGACATACCCCAAGCAACTTACAGCTGTAATCGCAGCAAAAGGTGGCGCTACAAAGTATTAACTTAAGGGGGCTGAATAATTTTGCATGCCCAATTTTTCAGTTTTTGATTTGTTAAAAAAGTTTGAAATATCCAATAAATGTCGTTCCACTTCATGATTGTGTCCCACTTGTTGTTGATTCTTCACAAGAAAATACAGTTTTATATCTTTATGTTTGAATCCTGAAATGTGGCAACAGGTCGCAAAGTTCAAGGGGGCCGAATACTTTCGCAAGGCACTGTAAAAGCAGTTTTTTTTAAGTGTGTAGCAACAGACGGAATATCCAGAGTTAGTCATCATTGTGATTGGGTATGGTAACTCTTACATCTATGGATAAGTAAAGATGTCAGGTAACGTGAGAGTTTATAAATTAATAAAATGTAGTGTTTCAACCTACTTTCTGATAGAGCGAGCAGTGATGAGTACAACATCTGTCACACTTAGTGCACTTTGTTTTATCATGTTAAATTGCATCTAAAGGCTTTAATGAAGTGGCGACTGCATTAATGTAGATTACAGTGCATTCGGAAAGTATTCAGACCCCTTGACTTTTTCTACATATGTTACAGCCTTATTCTAAAATGGATTAAATAAATCAAATAAAATAAATAAAAATCCTCATTAATCTACCCACCATGACAAAGCAAAAATATATATATATATATTTTTTTATAATTTCTTTAAAATAAAAAACAAAAATACCTTATTCACATAAGTATTCAGACCCTTTGCTATGAGACTCAAAATTGAGCTCAGGTGCATCCTGTTTCCATTGATCATCCTTGAGATGTTTCTACAACGTAATTGGAGTCCACCTGTGGTAAATTCAAAAAAATACACCTGTCTATATAAGGTCCCACAGTTGACAGTGCATGTCAGAGCAAAAACCATGACATGAGGTTGAAGGAATTGTCCATAGAGGTGTGAGATAGGATTGTGTCGAGGCACAGATCTGGGGAAGGGTACCAAAACATTTTTGCAGCATTGAAGGACCCCAAGAACACAGTGGCCTCCATAATTCTTAAATCGAATAAGTTTGGAACCACCAAAACTCTTTCTAAAGCTGGCTGCCTGGCTAAACTCAGCCATAGAGCAGAAGGGCCTTGGTCAGCGAGGTGACCAAGAACCTGATTGTCACTCTGACAGAGCTCAATAGTTTCTCTGTAGAGATGGAAGAACCTTTCAGAAGCACAATCATCTCTGCAGCACTCCAGCAATCAGGCCTTTATGGTAGAGTGGCCAGGCGGAAGCCACTACTCAGTAAAAGGCATATGAAAGCCTGCTTGGAGTTTGCCAAAAGGCACCTAAAGGACTCTGACCATGAGAAACAAGATTCTCTGGTCTGATGAAACAAAGATTGGAGGAAACCTGGCACCATCCCTACGGTGAAGCATGGTGGTGGTTTTCAGCGGCTGGGACTGGGAGACTAGTCAGGATTGAGAGAAAAATGAATGGAGCAAAGTACATTGAGATCCTTAATGAAAACCTGATTCATAGCGCTCAGGACCTCAGACTGGGGCGAGAAGGTTCACCTTCCAGCAGGACAACGACCCTAAGCACACAACCAAGTGTTAGATGAATTTAGTTATGTGTAATGTGTTCATTAACCAATTCAATTAAAACACTAGCGTTTATTCTCAAGAGCTCTGCTCAAAATACCATGTACATTAGTTTATATATCACACATAGCGTCATAGCGTCCTAAATGTCCCTCCTCTCCGACAAGGACATAGCTGCTTTCAAAAGTCCATTCCAACACACACATATTGCTTATCATATGCTACCACAAGTTGCATAATCTACTGCAAGCCTAACGGTTTGGGGAGACTTTCTTCCTGGTATCGGTTTCACAGTGGTCACAAGTTGTCTGTTAACACTTCCTCTTTGCCTATGTAGAACCATTCTTTATCAGACAGGATAGAATTATATTAGTTATAATTCTACGTTAAATGTATACATTATTTAGTCATTACTGATAAAAATATTTCAACACCAAGACAACGCAGGAGTGGCTTCGGGACAAGTATCTGAATGTCCTTGAGTGGCGCAGCCAGAGCCTGGACTTGAACCCGATTGAACCTTTCTGGAGAGACCTGAAAATAGCGGTGCAGTGACGCTCCCCATCCAACCGACAGAGCTTAATTAAGAGGATCTGCAGAGAAGAATGGGAGAAACTCCTCAAATACAGGTGATCCAAGCTTGTAGCGCCATACTCAAGAAAACACAAGGCTGTAATCGCTGCCAAAGGTGCTTCAACAAAGTACTGAGTAAAGGGTCTGAGTACTGTAAATGTGATATTTCAGTTGTTTTGTAAAAATGTCTAAATACCTGTTTTTGCTTTGTCGTGATGGGGTATTGTGTGTAGAATGATCAGGGGAAAAAACGATTTAATCAATTCTAGAACAAGCTGTAACGTGACAAAATTTGGACAAAGTCAAGGGAGTCTGAATACTTTCTGAATGCACTGTATGTCACCATAGACTGGGGTGGCGGGTAGCCAGGTGGTTAACCAAAAGGTTCCAAGATCAAATCCCCGAGCTGACAAGGTCAAAATCTGTCCTTCTGCCGCTAAACAAGGCAGTTAACCCACATTTCCTAGGCCGTCACTGAAAATAAGAATTTGATCTTAACTGACTTGCCTAGTTAAATATAGGTAATATACAAAAAATGTAAGTCTAGGACAGGAAGGAACGTTGACATTCTGCTATTTAGTGAGAGGCATGTCCTACACTACCCGTCTGAATTATTAGGAACACCTACACATTCAAGGATTTTTCTTTATTTTACTATTTTCTACATTGTAGAGTAATAGTGAAGACATCGCAATTATGAAATAGCACATATGGAATCATGTATACCAAAAAAGTGTGAAACAAATCCAAATATATTTTATATTTGAGATTCTTCAATTAGCCACCCTTTGCCTTGATGACAGCTTTGCACACGCTTTGCATTCTCTCAACCAGCTTCATGAGCTAGTCACCTGCAATGCATTTCAATTAACAGGTGTGTCTTGTTAATTTGTGGAATTTCTTTCCTTCTTAATGTGTTTGAGCCAATCAGTTGTATTTGGTAGAAGACCAAGTCCATGTTATGGCAAGAAAAGCTCAAATAAGCAAAGAGAAACAACAGTCCATTACTTTAAGTCATGGTCAGTCAATACAGAACATTTCAAAAGCTTTGAACGTTTCTTCAAGTGCAGTCGCAAACACCATCAAGTCCTATGATGAAACTGGCTCTCATGAGGACCGCCACAGGAATGGAAGACCCAGAGTTGCCTCTGTTGCAGAGGAGAAGTTCATTAGAGTTACCAGCCTCAGAAATTGCAGCCCAAATAAATGCTTCACAGAGTTCAAGTAACAGACACATCAACATCAACTGTTCAGAGGAGACTGTGTGCATCAGGCCGTCATGGTCGAATTGTTGCAAAGAAACCACTACTGAAGGACACCAATAAGAAGAGACTTGCTTGGGCCAAGAAACACGAGCAATGGACATTAGACCGGTGGAAATTTGTCCTTTGGTCTGAAGTCCAAATTGTAGATTTTTGGTTCCAACCGCCATGTCTTTGTGAGACGCGGTGTGGGTGAACGGATGATCTCCGCATGTGTATTTCCCACTGTAAAGCATGGTGGAGGAGGTGTTATGGTGTGGGGGTGTTTTGCTGGTGACACTGTGATT
Source organism: Oncorhynchus mykiss (assembly GCF_013265735.2). Taxonomy (NCBI): domain Eukaryota; kingdom Metazoa; phylum Chordata; class Actinopteri; order Salmoniformes; family Salmonidae; genus Oncorhynchus; species Oncorhynchus mykiss. The sequence continues at coordinate 24,127,748 of NC_048586.1, forward strand.
TATTTAGAATTCAATGCACACTTAACCAGCATGGCTACCACAGCATTCTGCAGTGATACACCATCCCATCTGGTTTGGGCTTAGTGGATCTATCATTTGTTTTTCAACAGGACAGTAACCCAAAACATCTCCAGGCTGTGTAAGAGCTATTTTACGAAGAAGGAGAGTGATGGAGTGATGCATCAGATGACCTGGCCTCCACAATCCCCCGACGTCAACCAAATTGAGTTGGTTTGTGGTAAGTCGGACCGCAGAGTGAAGTAAAAGCAGCCAACAAGTGCTCAGCATATGTGGGAACTCCTTCAAGACTATTGGAAAAGCATTCCAGGTGAAGCTGGTTGAGAGAATGCCAAGAGTGTGCAAAGCTGTCATCACGGCAATGGGTGGCTATATATTTGGATTTGTTTAACACTTTTTTGGTTAATACATGATTCCATGTGTTATTTCATAGCTTTGATGTCTTCACTATTATTCTACAATCTATAAAATAGTAAAAATAAATAAAAACCCTTGAATGAGTAGGTGTTCTAAAACGTTTGACCGGTAGTGTATTTTTATAGAAGAAACCAATTTTTATTAAAATAAATGTTATTTAACAAGTAATATTTGTTTCAGAATTATAGGGGTTAAAATTGACACCTGTTTTCAATACCTTACCTTGTGAGGATAGACCGACACAGCCTTTTTCTAGAAGAAAATATGAGATTGGAGAACACATTGGGAGGGCTCTTTGACCATTCCTCCATACAGAATATTTCCAGATCTTTGATATACATAGTCTCCCTTTTTGGACTGCCCTCTTCATTTCAAACCCCAGGTTTTGAATGGGGTTCGAAGTCCAGAGACAGATGGGCATTGCAAACTGTTGATTTTGTGGTCAATTATTATTTCATTGTAGATGTTAATGTGTGCTTGGGGTTATTGCCTTATTGGAAGATCCACTTGCGGCCAAGGCTCAGCCTCCTGCCAGAGGCAACCATGAATTTTGCAAAAATGTCCTAGTATTCCTCTCCGCTCCCTTTGTATCTGGAAAATGCCCACTATTTCACCTGTGCGAACACCCGTTTGTCACCTGTCTCCAAGACCGAGGTTCATAGCTGGAGTTTTTTTTTACATAACCGTACAAATGCTACCTTACTGTAACCACGCCCCCCGTCAAACACGGTCTCAAATAAAAAATAAGGTGAGACTAAGTCAATAGATACGTATTAAATCGTTTATCAATACAAATGTAATACAATAAAGTACAATTATATTAAAACCTAAATTATCGTACGTCTCGGTTTTCTTTAGAAGACTACGGAAACGAAGACGTCCCCTATTAGCTGAAGTGGTATCGCCTAATATTCCACTTACCAGCGGCTAGGGTAGGACTCGGAGGATATCGTTTCACCGAGGCGCCAGCGGAAAAAAAGAGAGCTGAATGTTGTTGTAAACCCGACATTAACTAGCTATATTATAAACACTTTTGTTGTAAATAAAGCAGTATATTTGTGTTACCGTTATATATTTAGTTTACGATGTCTACTCCGGCAAGAAGACGATTGATGAGAGATTTTAAACGGTGAGATGAACATTTTTCACGGATGGTGTTATTGATGTCTGAAGAAGCTAACTAGCAAAGCTAGTCAGCGAAGGTTACCAAGCAAGCTAGCAAACGTTAACCAGCAAGTCACACAGCCGTCTGTTTCCTGACATTTTGGGGTTTACCTAGTTTACAATTCTCAAATGTGTAATGTTGCGTTTGAAAATAGCTCATGCCGAGAAAGTCGTCGAACTCTAAAACAGTCGGCTACGTTAATTATTTAGCTTGCCAGCCAATACTTGGCTACAGATTAGCTAGCGAAGAAAACAACTTGCTCTCCCAATGCGAGTCACCATAGCTCACTCGCAAGCGAAACTGGGTTAGATTAACAATACGTCATAAGATTACTCGGGTTGGTTTTGCGATGTCCCGTGCTTGAATGCATAACGTTAACCGTTACGGTTTGTGACTGACGTTTAGTTTCTGCTATTGGATATTGGCGAACACACAATTGAATGTGCATCCCGCCACAATGCGGGGTGGAAACAGGGTTCCCCCCAAAAAGTGAACAAACTACCAAAATAAAATAAACACATTTTCTGTAAAAAATAAATAAAACAGATCTGTTCCCTACACAGGCTCAAGGGGAACCTGGTGAGGGCGGGTCTTCCGGTGCCAGTACCCCATGCAAGTTTTCAGATGTCAGTCTTAAGTCCAAACACAAAATGGCCAAATCTTTTACATCCTTACACTCAGGTGAAAGCTCTTACTGCGTATCTTACGTAACCAAGCTTCACATGCGTAGGTAATTGCTCTTTATCAAAAAACAACAGGCCCGACAGACGTTTTTCTTGTTCACCCAGGAGATCAGACGCTGTGCATCAACCACACCAGGAATTCAATTCAGGTATTCCACCTGAACATCTGTCGTCACCCCTGAGATGACTCGGTTGACAGGAGCTCTACTGCGAAGTTCAGAACACAAAAATTCTGTTGTCCGGTTTCTTTTTAGGCCCACAGCAATCTTCCTCTACTCTTCAGAAATACAATTAATCAAAATAAAACCACTACTGGTCACTCTCAGACTTTTCCAAGCGCGCCCTTCACCATTTGACACCTCAAATGGGTTTCTCACATATGCATCCTTGCTCAACAAATGCATCCCAACAAGAAGCGATTCATTATCATTCATACACGTATCCTCCAATCCAATTTTAGACAATTTCCTTTTCGTTCCAGTTTTCAATACTACTGTTGTCCATTCGGAACATTTGTTTTCAACCAAATTTGCTCAAAGTGCTGCTTGATTCAAACTCCGCATCCACTTCCGCCATCTTCCCACTTACGTCCCTTCTTTGAGGTTTATTGGCAGACCACACTCATAAGGTGTGTAACCACCACCTACTGTACAGGGTAGTACTTTGAGCTAGCTAAGTAGCATTAACACTTTTATGGGCTTCTGCATTGGTTGATAATATTGCAAGTAAGAGTGAGTTCAGTAATGTGTCGATTTGTAAAATAACTATCAGTTTGAAAGTAGGGTTAATAAGTATATATTAGCTAGGTAGCAAGCAATTTTGACACGGAACTAAAGTTGTTTTTCTCGGGCCCCATAGGTTACAAGAAGACCCTCCGGCTGGCGTCAGTGGTGCCCCTTCCGAAAACAACATAATGGTGTGGAATGCAGTCATATTTGGGTAAGATGGCGAAGCGCAAGCGGTCAGAGGTGCACATTCAGACTGTCACAGATTTTCTGTGGAATATTATTTATAACCCCATGCTCTGGCAGCAAATATTGCAGAGTTAGGGTTCAGAAACAGCCTTCTGTCTTGGTAGTTTCAAATCATATTTTATTGGTCGTAGACTTTACCGTGAAGTACTTATGAGCCCATTCCCAACAATGCGGAGTTAAAAGGTAAATAGTAATACAAATTGAGACACTACAGAGGGTAGTGCGAACGGCCCAGTACATCACTGGGGCTAAACTTCCTGTCATCCAGGTCCTCTATACTAGAGGTCGACCGATTATGATTTTTCAATGCCGATTATTGGTGGACCAAAAAAGCAGATACCGACTAATCGGACGATTTTTATATATATTTGTAATACTGACAATTACAACAATACTGAATGAACAATGAACCCTTTTATTTTAACTTAATATAATACATAAATAAATTATATTTAGTCTCAAATAAATAATGCAAAGAGAAGAAAGTAAAGTAAAAGTGCAATATGTGCCATGTAGAAAAAAAAGCTAACGTTTAAGTTCCTTGCTCAGAACATGAGAACATATGAAAGGTGGTTCAATATTCACAGTTAAGAAGTTTTAGGTTGTAATTATTATAGGAATTATGACGCGTTGACTATTTCTCTCTATACCATTTGTAGTTCATATACCTTTGACTATTGGATGTTCTTATTGGCACTTTAGTATTGACAGCCTAATCTCTGCAGTTGATCGGCTTGAATTCATAAACAGCGCTGTGCTTCAAGCATTGCTAAGAGCTGCTGGCAAACGCAGGAAAGTGCTGTTTGAATTAATGCTTACGAGCCTACTGCTGCCTACCACCGCTCAGATTGCTCTATCAAATATCAAATCATAGACCTAATTATAATAAACACACAGAAATACGAGCCTTTGGTCATTTAATATTGTCAAATCCGTAAACTATCATTTTGAAAACAAAGCGTTTATTCTTTCAGTGTAATAAGAAACCAATCCGTATTTTGTCGAACGGGTGGCAACCCTAAGTCTAAATATGCTGTTACATTGCACAACTTTCAATGTTATGTCATAATCATGTAAAATTCGGGCAAATTAGTTACGGCCTTTGTTAGGAAGAAGCACAGTTCGCAACGAGCCAGGTGGCCAAACTGTTGCATATACCCTGACTCTGCTTGCATTGAATGCAAGAGAAGTGACACAATTTCCCTAGTTAATATTGCCTAATAACATGCATTTATTTTAACTAAATATACAGGTTTAAAAAAATATACTTGTGTATTGATTTTAAGAAATGCATTGCTGTTTATGGTTTGGTACATTTGTGCAACGAATGTGCTTTTTTTGGGAATGAGCTTTTGTTAAATCATCACCCGTTTGGCAAAGTTGAAGTAGGCTGTGATTCGATGATAAATGAACATGCACCGCATTGATTATATGCAACGCAGGACAAGCTAGTTAACTACACATGGTTCAAATCAAATTTTATTTGTCACATACACATGGTTAGCAGATGTTATGCGAGTGTAGCGAAATGCTTGTGCTTCTAGTTCCGACAATGCAGTAATAACAAACAAGTAATCTAGCTAACAATTCCAAAACTACTACCTTATAGACACAAGTGTAAGGGGATAAAGAATATGTACATAAAGATATATGAATGAGTGATGGTACAGAGCGGCATAGGCAAGATACAGTAGATGGTATTGAGTGCAGTATATACATATGAGATGAGTATGTAAACAAAGTGGCATAGTTAAAGTGGCTAGTGATACATGTATTACATAAAGATGCAGTAGATGATATAGAGTACAGTATATACATATACATATGAGATGAATAATGTAGGGTATGTAAACATTATATTAGGTAGCATTGTTTAAAGTGGCTAGTGATATATTTTACATAATTTCCCATCAATTCCCATTATTAAAGTGGCTGGAGTTGAGTGGTGGCTGTTTTAACAGTCTGATGGCCTTGAGATAGAAGCTGTTTTTCAGTCTCTCGGTCCCAGCTTTGATGCACCTGTACTGACATCTCCTTCTGGATGATAGCGGGGTGAACAGGCAGTGGCTCGGGTGGTTGTTGTCCTTGATGATCTTTATGGCCTTCCTGTGACATCGGGTGGTGTAGATGTCCTGGAGGGCAGGTAGTTAGCCCCCGGTGATGCGTTGTGCAGACCTCACTACCCTCTGGAGAGCCTTACGGTTGTGGGCGGAGCAGTTGCCATACCAGGCGGTGATACAGCCCGACAGGATGCTCTCGATTGTGCATCTGTAGAAGTCTGAGTGCTTTTGGTGACAAGCCGAATTTCTTCAGCCTCCTGAGGTTGAAGAGGCGCTGCTGCGCCTTCTTCACGATGCTGTCTGTGTGGGTGGACCAATTCAGTTTGTCTGTGATGTGTACGCCGAGGAACTTAACTTACTACCCTCTCCACTACTGTTCCATCGATGTGGATAGGGGGGTGTTCCCTCTGCTGTTTCCTGAAGTCCACAATCATCTCCTTAGTTTTGTTGACGTTGAGTGTGAGGTTATTTTCCTGACACCACACTCCGAGGGCCCTCACCTCCTCCCTGTAGGCCTTCTCGTCGTTGTTGGTAATCAAGCCTACCACTGTTGTGTCGTCCGCAAACTTGATGATTGAGTTGGAGGCGTGCGTGGCCACGCAGTCGTGGGTGAACAGGGAGTACAGGAGAGGGCTCAGAACGCACCCTTGTGGGTCCCCAGTGTTGAGGATCAGCGGGGTGGAAATGTTGTTGCCTACCCTCACCACCTGGGGGCGGCCCGTCAGGGAGTCCAGTACCCAGTTGCACAGGGCGGGGTCGAGACCCAGGGTCTCAAGCTTGATGACGAGCTTGGGGGGCACTATGGTGGTAAATGCCGAGCTGTAGTCGATGAACAGCATTCTCACATAGGTATTCCTCTTGTCCAGATGGGTTAGGGCAGTGTGCAGTGTGGTTGAGATTGCATCGTCTGTGGACCTATTTGGGCGGTAAGCAAATTGGAGTGGGTCTAGGGTGTCAGGTAGGGTGGAGGTGATATGGTCCTTGACTAGTCTCTCAAAGCACTTCATGATGACGGAAGTGAGTGCTACGGGGCGGTAGACGTTTAGCTCAGTTACCTTAGCTTTCTTGGGAACAGGAACAATGGTGGCCCTCCTGAAGCATGTGGGAACAACAGACTGGGATAGGGATTGATTGAATATGTCCGTAAACACACCAGCCAGCTGGTCTGCGCATGCTCTGAGGGCGCGGCTGGGGATGCCGTCTGGGCCTGCAGCCTTGCGAGGGTTGACACGTTTAAATGTTTTCCTCACGTCGGCTGCAGTGAAGGAGAGTCTGCATGTTTTAGTTGCGGGCCATGTCAGTGGCACTGTATTGTCCTCAAAGCGGGCAAAAAGGTTATTTAGTCTGCCTGGGAGCAAGACATTCTGGTCTGTGATGGGGCTGGTTTTCTTTTTGTAATCCGTGATTGACTGTAGACCCTGCCACATACTTCTTGTGTCTGAGCCGTTGAATTGAGATTCTACTTTGTCTCTATACTGACGCTTAGCTTGTTTGATTGCCTTGCGGAGGGAATAGTTACACTGTTTGTATTCGGTCATGTTTCCGGTCACCTTGCCCTGGTTAAAAGCAGTGGTTCGGGCTTTCAGTTTCACACGAATGCTGCCATCAATCCACGGTTTCTGGTTTGGGAATGTTTTAATCGTTGCTATGGGAACGACATCTTCAACGCACGTTCTAATGAACTCGCTCACCGAATCAGCGTATTCGTCAATGTTGTTGTCTGACGCAATACGAAACATATCCCAGTCCACGTGATGGAAGCAGTCTTGGAGTGTGGAATCAGATTGGTCGGACCAGCGTTGAACAGACCTCAGCGCGGGAGCTTCTTGTTTTAGTTTCTGTCTGTAGGCGGGGATCAACAAAATGGAGTCGTGGTCAGCTTTTCCGAAAGGAGGGCGGGGCAGGGCCTTATATGCATCGCGGAAGTTAGAATAGCATTGATCCAAGGTTTTTGCAGCCCTGGTTGCGCAATCGATATGCTGATAAAATTTAGTCTTGTTTTCAGATTAGCCTTGTTAAAATCCCCAGCTACAATGAATGCAGCCTCCGGATAAATGGATTCCAGTTTGCAAAGAGTCAAATAAAGTTCGTTCAGCGCCATCGATGTGTCTTCTTGGGGGGAATATATACGGCTGTGATTATAATCTAAGAGAATTCCCTTGGTAGATAATGCGGTCGACATTTGATTGTGAGGAATTCTAAATCAGGTGAACAGAAGGACTTGAGTACCTGTATGTTGTTATGATCACACCACGTCACGTTAACCATGAAGCATACGCCCCCGCGCCTCTTCTTACCAGAAAGATGTTTGTTTGTCTGCGCGATGCGTGGAGAAACCAGCTGGCTGCACCGACTCCGATAGCGTCTCTCCAGTGAGCCATGTTTCCGTGAAGCAAAGAACGTTACAGTCTCTGATATCCTTCTGGAATGCTACCCTTGCTCGGATTTCATCAACCTTGTTGTCAAGAGACTGGACATTGGCGAGAAGAATGCTATGGAGTGGTGCACGATGTGCTCGTCTCCGGAGTCTGACCAGAAGACCGCTCCGTTTCCCCCTTCTACGAAGTCGTTTTTTTGGGTCGCCGGCTGGGATCCATTCCGTTGTCCTGGGTGAAAGGCAGAACACAGGATCCACTTCGCGAAAGTCATATTCTTGGTCGTACTGATGGTGAGTTGACGCTGCTCTTATGTTCAGTAGTTCTTCTCGACTGTATGTAATGAAACCTAAGATGACCTGGGGTACCAATGTAAGAAATAACACGTAAAAAAACAAAAGACTGCATAGTTTCCTAGGAACGCGAAGCGAGGCGGCCTTCTCTGTCGACGCCGGAAGTAAGAGGGAGTACGGTTGACGATATTACTAGGTTAACTAGTGATTATGTGAAGATTGATTTTTTTATAAGATAAGTTTAATGCTAGCTAGAAACTTACCTTGGCTCATTGCAGCCCCAAGGTCCTTTTGACGCTGCACTCGCGTAACAGGTGGTCAGCCTGCCACGCAGTTTCTTCGTGGAGTGCAATGTAATCGGCCATAATCGGCGTCCAAAAATGCTGATTACCGATTGTTATGAAAACTTGAAATCAGCCCTAATTAATCGTCCATGCCGAATAATCGGTCCACCTCTAGTGTGGAGTGCAATAGAGATTGCATCATCTGTGGATCTGTTTGGGCGGTATGCAGATTTGAAGGGGTCCAGGGTGGCTAGGGTGATGGTGTTGATGTGAGCCAGTACCAGCTTTTCAAGGGATTTCATGGCTACAGATGTGAGTGCTATGGGGCGATAGTCATTTAGACGGTTACCTTGGCATTCTTGGGTACAGGGACTATGGTGGTCTTAATGTGTAGGCATTACTGACTGGATCAGGGAGAGGTTGAACATGTCATTGTAGACACTTGCCAGCTGGTCAGCGTAGTTATTGGTAATTCTGTGAGATCAAGGTCATTTCAATACCTTTCTGGGCCAATGATACCAAAAATGTGAAGTGATTCATCTGCTCATCACAATGTTCCTCCTTCATCTGTTAACTTATTTACTGGGAAATGACACATTTTTCACACATACAGAGAAAACATTTAAACATATTTATTTCCCTTTACAGCCCAGAAGGGACACCTTTTGAGGACGGTGAGTACAGCACTGTGCACCCCATTCTTTATGTTTGCATACTCTACGGAGCTACGGGTTGTGTGTGACGTAATTGTTGATTTTATCAATTTCACATAAAGTAGGCTAAAGCAGTCAATCATCAACTTCCTGTTTTATCTACCGGCAGTGTTATGAACTAGAGCCATGGTTCTAATTCTTCTTTCCTCCCCATCTTTTATGTTCCAGGCACATTTAAGCTTACTGTTGAGTTCACAGAAGAATACCCTAACAAACCCCCCACAGTACGATTTGTGTCAAAGATGTTTCATCCAAATGGTATGTTGTCACAACGACAGTAGCAAAACAGCCTGATTATGGTTAGTACTGCAAAGGTTAATGGTATTTTAACCCTTCTGTTTTATTTACAGTGTATGCAGATGGCAGTATATGTCTAGACATTCTGCAGAATCGATGGAGTCCAACCTATGATGTGTCATCCATTCTTACCTCTATTCAGGTAGGCAAATATATCTTGTTTTCCATAATACATTTTATATGCCATGTATCCTCCCTTCCCTGTCAACATTTAGTCCTACTGTGACAAAGCAGAGATTATAAAACACAACAGATGTTAGACTTCCCATACTGAACATCCTGAAGTGTCATGGTGCATGCCCACTTTTATGTCTTGATCTCTGTGCTGTAGAAAGTCTGTCTCGTCTACTCAGTTGGCTCATTATTCATCACCTTGCTCCCTTCCCTTCTTCCAGTCTCTGCTAGACGAACCAAACCCCAACAGCCCAGCCAACAGTCAGGCGGCCCAGCTTTACCAAGAAAACAAGAGGGAGTACGAGAAGCGTGTGTCGGCCATTGTAGAACAGAGCTGGAGGGACAGTTGACCACATCCTCTCCCTTCTGGCCCTCTCTATCCCCAGCGCTGAGCTGTGTGTGATGCGAGTTTGAGTAGTACATCTTAATTTAGATTTTTTTTGTTTCTTCCTCCATTTTAATTTGACATTTATGCACTTTACCTGTCCCTTGTTGAACATTTTTTTCCCTAACACGCTTGGAGTGGCGTTTTTGTTATTTTTTCTGTCTCTCTCCTGTTTTGGCTTATCAGGGGACTTATGTGCTGAATCTTGTTTTTGTCGCCACCGTCTTCAATTGAGGACAATTTTTGGACGTCAATTACATGCCGCCTCCCTTCCCACACTGAAATAAATTAGTTGGACTGATGTGTAATGTTTGGAAGAAATATCAATTAATCATGTTAACCTGCTTGTAGGTCCTTTCTTTGGTGTGCTCCCCTTACCCTTTAATACATAAGCTCAATTTACAAAGCAGCATCTGAGCTATCAAGCTCATTACCTTTCTTTGGAAAATTGTTGCGTGTGTTCATCCTTAAACAACCTGATTCAGAACTAGACCCACATGCTTAACCCATGTCTTTGATGTGTTGTGAGCTCTGTTACATGCATGACAGTGATAGTGTGTTCTTGTTCTCTGTTCAGTAAGTACTCGTGTGTATATAGAACATCCTGATTGTACAGATTTTGCACTGGTTGTCCACCATGTCACTTTTTCAGCAATTGTAAATAAGTCGTCAAAGCTACCTTTACTATGACAGTAGTAATGTTTCTCTTGGCTGGTTAACCATGTGCTCCCTACCTTAGTCATCCATCACCTCTATATTTAGCTTTCGCTATCTGGTAAATACTGTGAAATCGGTAATCTCTTGCAATGCTGAGAAACTAGCTGCACACTTCCATCAGTTAATGCCTCTGCAGCATTGACATTTGACACCAACTTAATGAGAATATGGTTTATTGGCAAGGAATTCTTTAAACATCAAACTAATCGCAGACATGGCATGATGGTGTACACATGAGTTGTTGCTTTGCTATTTTTGACACAGTAAGCACAGACTAGGGACCAAAGGATTTCATGATATACAAGCCAAGGCCTTCAAGAATACTATCATTGGACCAGACACAATGAGCTCCAGGCCAAGATGCATTTAAATAACATTTTTTACTGGTGTCACAAGTGACTGTCCTCACAACTACAGGCCCCATGCCATCAGTCAAACATGAGTATTATCAATTTAACCATCTCAACAACTTTTGCTGCTAGAGCAGCCCTTACTAATGGCTCTTGTCACATCCCATGGTAAATACAGATGATGCAAAGACAATTCAACATAGGAAGCACATTGCATTCATATCTGTAAGCCACCTTGTAATATAGTACATGTCTAAAATGACTTTCAGCACGCAATCTTGGTTAAAATGTTTTATTTGTTCGTATGGAGCAATATGGCTAGTATGGTTGCATGCATGATACACTAGCGTCAATCATTGGTGTGGCTACAATAATCTGTATTACATATCTGCTCTAAACCAGTGGTACTGAACTAGGATGTCCATCTTACAGTACAGCCTTTACTAAAATGACAAGTCCCTCTTTCTAATTCTTCATTTGTACTTTTTAACCCCATTCTCTCCAACTTTGTGATATCCAATTGGTAGTTACAGTCTTGTCCCATTGCTGCAATTCCGTACAGACTCGGAAGAGGCGAAGGTTGAGAGCCATGCGTCCTCCAAAACACAACCCTGCCAAGCCACACTGCTTGCTTAACCCGGAAGCCAGCCGCACCAATGTGTCGGAGGAAACACCGTACAACTAGCGACAAGAGAGCGATGGGACAAGGACATCCCGGCCGGCCAAAGCCTCCCCCTAACCCGGAGAACCTGGGACAATTGTGTGCCGCCTCATGGGTCTCCTGGTCGCGGCTGGCTGCGACACAGCATGGGATTGAACCCGGGTCTGTAGTGACGCCTTAGACTGAAGTGCCACTAGGGAGGCCCCAATTCTTCATTTTCAAACAGCATTGATACTAATTGGGAGTAGAAAATACAATAACAAAAAACAACACTAACATGACCACAAACAACGTTCACTGGGCCAGGTAGAGCAGCTAGCTAGCTACCTGTTGTAGGCCCTCTCCTTCTTCACCCTCTCCAGGGCCTTGTCCATGATCTTCTCATTCTCACCCCTGCATTTGGGGCAGAACCACTTCCCCTTGGGCTTGTGATGTAGCCCCACACAGGAGAAGTGGAACCACTCAATGGGACACTCGTCGTTATCACAGCCAATCATCTCGCCGTAAGACACCTGTTCACACAGGCAGTAGGTGGGCTCATCTGGGTCGATGGGCAGGTCTGGGGGTGACACCTCCCTCTCTGATTTGCCCTTTGACCTCTTCTTCTTCTTGGACGATGACATTTTGGCCCTCTTTTCCCTGGCTGCCCCCATGCCTGCCTCATCACCATGATCCATGCCTCCATAGCTCTCCCGGTTCTCTCCGTTCTTCTGCCGCCGCGAACGTTTCCCGCCAGACTTTTCCCCTCCACCGACTGAGCCTGGCGTTGCCTCGTCACGCCTCTTGTCGTGGTGACCCACTTTGCCTGGTGTGGTTGTCACTGCTAACGTTGACATGGAGGCTGTAGTCGTCGTCATAGCAGTTGATGTGGGTACATGGATCTCTGGGATCTCCTGGGAGGTGTGGAGGAGCTCAGAATGCCAGTCCACCTGCCGGCTACGGTTCTCCACCAATTCCACCTGGGACAATACAGGGTTTATTTGTTTATACTGTGTGGGTTGTGATCAGTGGGGTAACATAGGTTGGTCAAGGAGAGTGACCAATGTGGGGCTACCTCATCTATATATTATTGTTATTTTCAAGCTGGACAGGAATTCAGCAAAGTATACAGGCAGCCAGCCACGTTTACCCACCATCTGCCCAGCAATCTGGATCTTCTCATCTCCTAGCTCCTGGCTGCTGATGAGCGCTCTCTGGATGGACAGCTGCATTCTGCGCCGCTGGAGAGGGTCAGACTCCCGACGGTAGCGTTCATAAGCATCATCCAGCTCCTGCAGGACATCTGAGAAAAACAAATTTTGCCAGCCTAGTTAAATAATGTTTTTTTTTATAAAATGTAACAAACATAGCACATTAGTAAAGTGAAAAACAATAGTTAATTAGGTAAACAATAGTTTTACTGTAGCTAGCTAAATACATGTACATACTTTGGAACAAATATAGTTCATAACTAAGTGACAATGTGAATAAAGGGTATCTACTACTATTCCAACTACATTACAGATGCATGCACAAGCTGGTACAGCTGAATGCCAGCAGTAGCCAGGTGCTTGCTACCTACTAAGTTACTGTAGCTAACGTAAGTTAGCTGGGCTACCAGTTTCGCTGGCTAACGTTAGCTAGCTACATTATGATTAGAGGTATGTATACAGTCGGTGGATGAAATGTGAACAAATTGCCTTGGTATTTTGCGTCAATTTCTTTCATAAGAGACACGCTCCTCTGTAGGTCGAATGGTAGTGACTCGACCAAGTCCAAATATTCTTCCACATAATTTGTAACGACGTGGACCGGGTCACCGTTTGCCGGATTTAGCATGTTCTTCTGTCGAAGTCCACACAAAGCTGTCCACAACGAAATGAGAGATATGTTATACAGAACATCCGAAACTCATAATCCTAAAGATATGCGTTGAACTTTTATTTAAAAAATATGTATCTAGCAAACTCCCTCAGCTTACTTTTGACACGCTAACGTTACTACTGTTAGCTTACCTAGCTTTCCCATAAACGAGCTAACAGCCTGGAAGCGAACTAACGACAGCTAAGCTAGCAGTGACGTTAGCCTTCAAACTAATTATTGTCTGAACACGAAAAATAAAGCTACGCAACTAGCGAGCAATTCTTACTCACCAGCAACTTTATATTTGCCGTTTAATGAACTTCATACAATGTATTCAATCCAACTGGAGAATCTTGTAACTCAACTATGTATTGATTGCGTCTGGTCCAACGTGGAGAACTGTACATGTGTATGCGCATGCGCATCATATCAGAAACAAATCTGCCATTGGTAATTTCCTTCAGTGAGTTTAGATCCTTTAGGCAGTCGTTCTAAAACATTTAATTAGGACAGTGATGCAGATCTAGTGAAAATGGTCCATGCTTGATGTTACAATTTAGCTAGTTACAGTTGCACATGTTCGTACTGTTTGAGCAAGACAGACATTGATTGATACGTTATAGACCAACTCTCTGCTACACTGTTAGGGAGACCGATGAAGAGTAAAGACATACAAAATAAGTGAACTCCAACATTTTAATATAGGGTGGTTGACAAAAACAGGAGACAACACATCACTTAGATTATATTATTGATGACAGTAAAGACAGGAATGTCATTATGGAATATATTTAACTGTCTGGAAACAAATCACAGATTCTAAATAATTGTATTCTCTAACTTTCACCAGGAATTGCTCAGTGTTACACAGTATGTGTACATTGGGTAGTCTGATATTAAGGTATGTAATCTCAGCTCACCCTCATGTGATCCATTAATTATGAAGTGCTGGCTTTCACACCTTTTTGAATAGCAAAGGAGACACTAAGAAAATAAGACTCCAGTGTAAAGGAGACATTTTTTGTCATTTTTTGTTTCAATGGGTCCAGTGTATGAGAGACAACATAGCCAGAATTAATCAAGGTCTATAGCTTATTGAGCACAAATAAACTATGAGTCATACCAGTGGGTAGTAGTTAATTAATGCATTTTTTTATTTAGTTTTTTCACTAAAGTACAGCACTGGGCCTTTACTAGTCCGCATTAGCGAACCGATATAGCCTTCTGTAGCGTGGGCAAAAAAAAGTGCAGCACTCCCAAACATCTTCCTGTGGCTATGCTAGAAGTGGTTTCATATGTTGGAGTCATTCTTTTTTATGTGAATTATTTCTTATTAACTCAATCCGATCGAGGGTTGTCAACAATGCAGCTTTTAAAGGCAATGTTACCGCGCTTGTGAATATTGCATTCATGGTAAAACGATGCAAATGTTGACTCAATCGGAAACTACCTTTAAATGGCACATTGTCGACAGGCGCGATCGGATTCACTTCCGGGCTTTAGCTTTTCTGTCTGAGGTAAAGACTAGCTACATTGATAGTTGGATTCCCATGGAAGAAAGGGTTGTTTGTGTGTATGAATGTAATACTTTATGTATACATGTACAGTAAAAGTACATGACCAAAAGTATGTGGACACCTGTTCGTCAAACTGAAATTTGATGAACCGACTTGTTGGAAGGGTGGCATCCTATGACGGTGCCACGCTCTTCAGTAAGGCCATTCTACTGCCAATGTTGGTCTATGGAGATTGCCTGGCTGTGTGCTCGATTTTATATACCAGTCAGCAACGGTGTTGCTGAAATAGCCAAATTCACTAATTTGAAGGGGTGTCCACATACCTTTGTATATATAGTGTATGTACAGTACATATGTTTGTGAGTTTATCTTGGACTCTGCTCCTATAGACTGTTCTCAGCTCTCAAATAGTTTTTTGAAGGCAGAGCTGATCTCCTGGATCATGTCTGTTGTGGTGGTGGCTCGGCCATGTTTGTGAAAGGCCTGTTTGTTACACTGTCTGGTCAGAGAACAGGCCCCAAAAGCTGCCACCACTGATGGGTTCACACTTAGGCAGAAGAAGAGATTGGAGAATACATAACAGTTAGATTAATGACGAATACACTTTAAAATTAGACCAACTAGGTTACATATGCTACAAAAACATTTTTTTTAAATTCAGGAAATTGAAAAAATTGCTTTCGTTTACAATTAACAAAACATACTATTTCAAAACTTCAGAGGCTATTTTGAATAAATGTTCTTGGTCCTAGAGTCAAATGTTTGGAGCACATTGATGAAAGTTACTGCTTTCAATACATGAAAATTGAATGACGAGGTTTTTCATCATACAGCGACGATATGTTATCATAAAGCTATATTCATTTTGGTCGTGTCAGTGTTTAATCACAAAATGATGAGATAAATATGGTACCTTTTGGTCATGTCTGCTGAGGAGGCGTATGCCCAGTGTGCCAGCACTCCCAGAGAGCCAGATAGGAGGTCTCCTTGCCCCCCACACCGCCGCCCGCTGCCCTCCTGTCTGCACAAGATCACTGGACACCACAGAAACACCGTCAGATTTTTTACAGGAATATTTGTGAGTGTAGCACTTACTTTGAGTGTAGCTGTGTTTGTTTATAACACTAACCCTTGTTACCGTCGGTGATTAGGTCTTCCTCCCCCTTGAGCACCACGGTCAGGTTGCCCATGGCAACACTGAGCTCCATGGCACTCCTCTGATGGTCACTGCTATCCAGAGGCTCATGGTACTGAAAACACAGAGGGTTAATAATGAACAAACACACACTGCGCTAGCACTGGCAGACTCACCATAGCCTCATACAACCGGGTGAACTCCATGTAGTTGGGAGTCAGGATGCCCTTCTGGTACCCTTGGATGACTGATGGCTGCTGAGCAACCAGCCACAGCCCATCCTATTGGTGGAACACACACAATCACTGAACATCCTTGTAATATATATATTTTTTTTTTATCTACTACCAAAGCAAAAATTGGTTGTGTGTACAGTACTTACTGCATCAATAACTATAGGGATATCTCTTGCTTTGGACTTCTCAATTACTTCCTAAAGAAAAAGACTCATAAGAACATTGGTAATATCATGTGGACTGTCTAATCTAAAATTGACTGTGTGTATATATATTTATATTCAGTGTCCCACGTGCCTTGGCGTTTTTCAGCAGCTTGTCGTCTCTGCCTAGCCCCGGTCCCACCACCAGGCTATGGAGTCTGGGGAGCCATTTCTCTATCTCCTCCACTGCATTGGGGCTGTCCCTATGTACACAGTTATCATCAACATCATATACACACTGTTTACAAACACTGAGTGTACAAAACATTAGGAACATCTGCCATTTCAATGACATAGCTTTCACAGGGATTCACCTGGTCAGTCTATGATCCCTTATTGATGTCACTTGTTATATCAACTTCAATCATTATAGATTAAGGAGGGAGACAGGCTAAATAAGTATTTTTAAGCCTTGACACCATTAAGACATGGATTGTGTGTGTGTGCCATTCAGATGAATGGGCAAGACAAAATATTGAAGTGGTAGCAGGTGCCAAGCACACCGGTTTGAGGGTGTCAAGAACTGCAATGTTGCTGGGTGTTTCACACTCAACAGTTTCCCCTCTATCAAGAATGGACAACCACCCAAAGAACATCCAGCCAACTTGATACAACTGTGGGAAGCATTGGAGTCAACATGGGCCAGCATTCCTGTGGAACGCTTTCGACACCTTGTAGAGTCCATGCCCAGGCGAATTGAGGCTGTTCTAAGAGCAAAAGGGGGTGCCACTCAATATTAGGAAGGTGTATACACTGGCTTTTAAGATGTAACTTACAGCACAGGATGAACTATGAGCTCCGGACTGTAGGATTTGATCACTATCGCTGCGTCTTTAGTGCAGAACACGTGTGACAGGTCGGCCCCCTAAGAAGTGACAGAGGTTTTATCATATTAATGTCTCCAGCAGAGAACAAATTACACAGAACCAATAAAGCTACTCTGTGCTTACCACTTTCAATGCAGAAATAGCGGCAAAGTACGGAGCTCCTGTATACCTTACCATGACAAGAACAATTGTCAGAAGGAAGGGTGGATGGAATGAAAGGACACAAAGAAGAGGAGAGAAAAATTGTAAATTACTTTGGTTACCTCACACAATATTGGTATAAGGCAGAAAACCTTCATTTAGAAATCAAAGTTGATGGTGGAGTTAGGTTGGGTCACTTGGGTGACTTACTCTTGACATCCCCCAATAATCCCAATCCGCCCGTCTTGGCCTTTGTGCTTTTTAGATGTCAATGGAGGGACTATATTTTTCACCAGTGGAAGGATATCATCCATGCCTGTGCGTGCGGCTGTCCCAAGGGAGAAGGAGCGCTCGATGACTGAGAAAGAAAAGAGAGAAGTATTCAGAGTTCTCCTTAAAATGTGTAGCTTCCCTGCACTAGCTGCTTGTGTGTTGTGTGTGCTTTTAGGCTTAGACATCTTTGTGCATCTGTTTCCGAATTATTCAGTTCTGTTTGACCTGCTTTTCGACAGGCAGTCTCACCAGGGCTGGCCATTGCTCAAACACAGGCCAACTGAGTGAGAGAAGTGAATACCTAAAGTCTGAGAACCTGCGTTGGACTGTGGCCGAGTGTGGTAGCTGGGCCACTCAGCCTGGGATTGGGGCGAGCGGACTCGGAGGTGACACGAACGACCACGCATCATATGGCTGGAGGCGGACATCGGCACACCGGGCTGCATGGTAGACTCCATGGTATTCCGAGCAGGTGGCATTGCTGTGGTTGCGGGGGCGACAGGGTTTCTGGTAGCGATGCTGGAGAACATCTGTCCCAACACCTGGAGCATGTGGAGCTCGCGGGCATGTTCAGCTTCTCGTCGCCGGTCCTCGACCTGCAGACGCTGCTCCTCCAACTGGTAGAAGCTCTGCTCGGCCTCAGCACTCTGCTCCAGGAATCGCTCCATCAGACTGTCCAGGGGCAGGTCGGCGTGCCGCTTCTTGGGCCGCTTGGGTCGGCTGGAAGACGGCCCACTAGCTGACTGGCTGCTGCTGGTCTGTCTGACTGTGGTGCCTGTGGAGGAAAGTGGATTAAGGTTTTGAGGGCTGTGACTGTGGTAGTATCTGCATACAATATGATAACAATGTAACAACATGCCATATAAATGGTACTTACCATTTCCCACGGTCACAGGGATAGGGATGGGAGGGTATTCCATCTTCACTTGGGTCTCTGGATAGGAGCATTCCCCTGTGCTCTCCAGGTATGGGTGCTGTGGAGGGTCTGTGTCCTCTTCCTCCTCTGTCCCATCCATGGTCTCATCCCCCACAGCCCCACTGTCTAGCAGCTCCTGGGGGTCAATCTGGGGACGGCTGCTCAGGATCCTCTCCATGGCATCGTAGAATTTGCAGATCTTGTGGTATTGTCCATTGTTCCTCAGGTTGCCCTCCTTGGCCAGGAGGAACTGCCTTTTCAGGCTTTTGATTCGCACCCTACACTGCTCTGGGGTTCTTTCGAACCCCATCTCTCCCAACCTTCGGGCGACGTCGCGGTAGACATGACTGTTTCTGAAGTTTCCATCCAACGCTGTCTGGATGTCCTGCTCGCCCCAGATGTTAAGCAAGGTTCTGGTCTCGACATCCGACCACAGAAAGCCCCGTGTTGAAATGGCGAGCATAATTAGGTGCGAGTTCAACGTGATTATTATTTTAAAGCATGAAGAAGTTTGAAAACCAAAAAAAGTTAGCTAGCAATTCTGCTAGTGAAATGTCCTAACGTTAGCTATCTAGCTAGCTAGCAACAGCCTGCATCAAACCTTGAAGCTCGACATTCAGACTGAGATTGATACCAGGTAACAATTTACCTAGACGTGGAAGAGGCACATTCAGCAGCCTGTTGTTGAGCCTGATGTTGAGTTTCAGACAATACACTTTCATATAATGGAGATTGGTGTGTCCCACAGTCTGCAAAGCTGAATGATTATAGATCCCTACCAGTACACCACAACACAAACGTCAGGGGCAGAATGTGTACTACATCACAGGGATAGACACCGAGGAGCTCTGCTGGGTCCTAAAGGAACTAAATTAATTCAGTGATTATTGTGATTTATACAATTATAGTGCCAGGGGTGTAATGTTAAAGTACAGTATTTGTTGTTTTTACTATACTTTCCTCGTTTAGATACAGAAGTGTTACAACAATCGTCAGCGCAACAGTACTGAGGCAAAATACAACCATCCAACTTCCATTTTGCATGATTCTGACATGCCCTTGCGAGCCTATTTAGTGCCACTAGATAAACAGTGGTATTAGGTGTGACAGACAGCGCGCACTCACACTGACGGGTCTTACCTAGGCACGAACTGTGCGTTACTGCTGAAAATAGGATAGAGAGACGGGTCACTGGGATCATGAAAGCTGCTAAAAGAGCCCAAACCAAAACAGGAAGTGGGTTGGCGAGGAGATATGACCAAACTCACCAAAGATTGTTCTATCTGTGATATGACACTGGAATCTGATTGGTTTTTTAAGCTCTTAAAGAAGCAGAGGTACTTTATGCAATTTAATATAGGGCAAAGTTCACAGTCCATTCTACATAGGATATTGAATGTCCTATTGAGTTGTAATTTGTTTACGTCATTGAAAAGTCGAATGTTACACTTACATTGTTACTAGCAGCTCATCACCTGTCTCGTCTAAATGCTAGCAATAAACAGGTTTGCTCGATTTGCTCTCCTGCGCGCAGTGGTGTTCATTTAAAAATAAATGATTTGCCCTCAAGGTGCGCAATGCGAGCTAAATCAAGTGCACCTCATGTATTGAACCTCCCCAAGTGTTTAAATCAACTTCCGGTTTCACCACAACTTTGAAATTCACTTTCAACAAGTGGACGAGAGAGGGAAGATCGGTGTTCTTCCGATTAGTCGTGCTTTTTGGTCGTATTGATAATCGCTTGAGTAATATCGAAGACCAAGGACGATGTATGTGTGTTTTAATCTGTTTATGTTAAGTAGCTATGTTTTTTAATGGCAATCTGTACCTACATTGCTCTTTATCCGTAAACTAAAGGAAAGTAAAGCAAAGTTAGTTTGGAGTGTGTCTGCTACACGGCTGAGGAAGGCTGTCAAGCGGCGCGGGGCAATAACCATGCCCGAGCTTTCCAAGATGAGGAAGCCCGATGTCAAGGTTGTCATTCTGGGTGACATGAACGTTGGGAAGACCTCACTGCTCCACAGGTACATGGATAGGAAGTTTAAAGACACCATGAGCACCGTCGGAGGGGCGTTTTTCCTCAAACAGTGGGGACCTTACAATATCTCAATTTGGGACACTGCTGGTAAGGTGTTCATTATTGACTGTTATGAGTAGGTCTCGTTTATCGTAGGTCTTACGTTATTTTCCTCATTGTTTTAATATCCACAGCCTGTTTGGAGTAGGGCCCCACACGTGTAATAATCAGTGTAGCCTGAGTAACCTTTGTCACTTTACAAGGGTCAGCTCTGTTGTTGATTTCCACTGTGTTTACCTGTGGAGAGTATGTGACTCCACCACCTGAGGGTTGCTTGGCAAGGACAGTCCCTTTCATGTGACTGTGGCCAGATCAGATTAGTGATCTGGCCTACCAGGTTAAATGGGCTACTGGACAAGAATTACAGATGTTGGACAAGTTGATTACTATTATGTTGGACTAGGTCATATGGTACAGATGCAGTTAAATTGCCATTAAATCATGGTCAATCTGAAATGGGTCTATTCTAATTCTACAAAACCCATCTCAAATTCTAGTTGGCACTGTGGATGAGGTCATGTCACATGATTTTTATATAGTGCTACACTAAAACTTTATGATGTTGCACATTTTCAAGGTTCAAGATGTTCAGGGACAATAACATCACATTATGTATCTCTATATTTATTCCATCCACCAAGGTTAAGGCTATATCCTTCTTAGACCAATATTGGACTAAAGGAGCCTAACATTACTCCTTAGTCCAAGGACCTTACATGTTCTGTTTAACCATTTTACATGTTCTGTTTAACCTTTTTTCTCACTGATATGAAAGATAAGCAACTTATGCTTCCAAAACCATGCCGCAAGTGATGCGCCGCAACGCTTAACAAAACACCTCCTGCAGAAGACTCCTTCAGTGACTCTTATGTGTAATGTAATCGAACTGAAAGTCATGATCAAGGGCTGTATCCTTCCAGATCTGGTGTTAGATATTGGGCTGGGGGCAATCCCCAACAGCCAACACTGTTGATTATTACCATATTTTTAAAAAACTGGTTGGTATAAGGGGTGATGAAAGGGAGACAATCAAGTCAACATAATGACGACGAATGTACAGTTGAAGTTGGAAGTTTACATACACTTAGATTGGAGTCATTGAAATGTGTTTTTCCACCACTCCACAAATTTCTTGTTAACAAACTACAGTTTTGGCAAGTCTGTTAGGACATCTACTTTGTGCATGACACAAGTAATTTTTCCAAAATTGTTTACAGACAGATTATTTCACTTATAAATCACTATCACAATTCCAGTGGGTCAGAAGTTTACATACACTAAGTTGACTGTGCCTTTAAACAGTCTGGAAAATTCCAGAAAATTATGTCATGGCTTTAGAAGCTACTGATGGGCTAATTAACATCATTTGAGTCAATTGGAGGTGTACCTGTGGATGTATTTCAAGGCCTTCCTTCAAACTCAGTGCCTCTTTGCTTGACATCATGGCAAAGTCAAAAGAAATCAGCCCAAAAAATTGTAGGTCTCCACAAGTCTGGTTCATCCTTGGGAGCAATTTCCAAATGCCTGAAGGTACCACGTTCATCTGTACAAACAATAGTACTCAAGTTTATACACCATGGGACCACGCAGCCGTCATACCGCTCAAGAAGGAGACGCGTTCTGTCTCCTAGAGATGAACGTACTTTGATGCGAAAAGTGCAAATCAATCCCAGAACAACAGCAAAGGACCTTGTGAAGATGCTGGAGGAAATGGGTACAAAAGTATCTATATCCACAGTAAAACAAGTCCTATATTGACATAACCTGAAAGGCCGTTCAGCAAGGAAGAAGCCACTGCTCCAAAACCGCCATAAAAAACCTGATTATGGTTTGCAACTGCACATGGGGACAATGTGCGGCCCTTGACCAGCACAAAAATATCCTGTGGCGTTCTGCATTAGCATCGACTAGCCCCCGTGATATGCAACTTTTCAGGGAAGTTAGGAACCAATATACACAGGCAGTTAGGAAAGCTAAGGCTAGCTTTTTCAAGCAGAAATTTGCATCCTGTAGCACAAACTCAAAAAAGTTCTGGGACACTAAAGTCCATGGAGAATAAGAGCACCTCCTCCCAGCTGCCCACTGCACTGAGGCTAGAAAACACTGTCACCACTGATAAATCCACTATAATAGAGAATTTCAATAAGCATTTTTCTACAGCTGGCCATGCTTTCTACCTGGCTGCCCCATCCCCGATCAACAGCCCTCCACCCCCCACAGCAACTCGCCCAAGCCTCCCCATTTCTCCTTCACCCAAATCTAGATAGCTGATGTTCTGAAAGAGCTACAAAATCTGGACCCCTACAAATCAGCTGGGCTAAACAATCTGGACCCTCTCTTTCTAAAATGATCTGCCGAAATTGTTGCAACCCCTATTACTAGCCTGTTCAATCATCTGAGATTCCTATAGGTTGGAAAGCTGCTGCGGTCATTCCCCTCTTCAAAGGGGGAGACACTCTAGATCCAAACTGCTACAGACCTATATCTATCCTACCCTGCCTTTCTAAGGTCTTCGAAAGCCAAGTTAACAAACAGATTACCGACCATTTCGAATCCCACCATACCTTCTTCGCTATGCAATCTAGTTTCAGAGCTGGTCATGGGTGCACCTCAGCCACGCTCAAGGTCCTGAACGATATCATAACCGACATCGATAAGAGACATTACTGTGCAGCCGTATTCATTGACCTGGCCAAGGCTTTCGACTCTGTCAATCACCACATTCTTATTGACAGCCTTGGTTTCTCAAATGATTGCCTCGTCTGGTTCACCAACTACTTCTCTGAGTTCAGTATGTCAAATTAGAGGGCCTGTTGTCCGGACCTCTGGCAGTCTCTATGGGGGTGCCACAGGGTTCAATTCTCAGGCCAACTCTCTTCTCTGTATACATCAATTATGTCGCTCTTACTGCTGGTGATTCTCTGATCCACCTCTACGCAGACAACACCATTCTGTATACCTCTGGCCCTTCTTTAGACACTGTGTTAACTAACCCCCAGACGAGCTTCAATGCCATACAACTCTCCTTCTGTGGCCTCCAACTGTTCTTAAATGCAAGTAAAACTAAATTCATGCTCTTCAACAGATCGCTGCCTGCACCTGCCCGCATCACTACTCTGGACGATTCTGACTTAGAATATGTGGACAACTACAAATACCTAGGTGTCTGGGTAGACTGTAAACTCTCCTTCCAGACTCGCATTAAGCGTCTCCAATCCAAAATTAAATCTAGAATCGACTTCCTATTACTCAACAAAGCATCCTTCACTCATGCTGCCAAACATACCCTCGTAAAACTGACCATCCTACCGATCCTTGACTTCGGCGATGTCATCTACAAAATAGCCTCCAACTCGCTACTCAACAAATTGGATGCAGTCTATCACAGTGCCATCCGTTTTGTCACCAAAGCCTCATATACTACCCACCACTGCGACCTGTACACTCTCATTGGCTGGCCCTCGCTTCATACTCGTCACCAAACCCACTGGCTCCAGGTCATCTACAAGTCTCTGCTAGGTAAAGCTCTGCCTTATCTCAGCTCACTGGTCAGCATAGCAGCACCCACCCGTAGCACGCACTTCAGCAGGTATATCTCACTGGTCACCCCCAAAGCCAATTCTTCCTTTGGCCGCCTTTCCTTCCAGACCTCTGCTGCCAATGACTGGAACTAACTGCAAAAATCACTGAAGCTGGAGACTCATATCTCTCTCACTAGCTTTAAGCACCAGCTGTCAGAGCAGCTCACAGATCACTGCACCTTTACATAGCCCATCTGTAAATAGCCCATCCAACTACCTACCTCATCCCCATACTGTATTTCTCTATGTCTCTTGCTCCTTTGCACCCCAGTATCTCTACTTGCACATTCATCTTCTGCACATCTACAATTCCAGTGTTTAATTGCTATATTGTAATTACTTCGCCACCATGGCCTATGTATTGCCTTACCTCCCTTATCCTACCTCATTTGCACATGCTGTATATATACTTTTTCTACTATATTATTGATTGTATGTTTGTTTATTCCATGTGTAACTCTGTGTTGTTGTATGTGTCAAACTGCTTTGCAAATGAGAATTTGTTCTCAACTAGCCGACCTGGTTAACTAAAGGTGAAATAAAATAAATGAAAAGATTGTACTTTTTGGAGAAATGTCCTCTGGTCTGATGAAACAAAAATATAACTGTTTGGCCATAATGAACATCGTTTGGAGGAAGAAGGGGGATGCTTGCAAGCCGAAGAACACCATCCCAACCGTGAAGCACGGGGGTGGCAGCATCATGTTGTGGGTGTGCTGCAGGAGGGACTAGTGCACTTCACAAAATAGATAGCATCATGAGGATGGGAAAATTATGTGGATATATTGAAGCAACATCTCAAGACATCAGTCAGGAAGTTAAAGCTTGGTCGCAAATGGGTCTTCCAAATGGACAATGACCCCAAGCATACTTCCAAAGTTGTGGCAAAATGGCTTAAGGACAACAAAGTCTAGGTATTGGAGTGGCCATTACAACGCCCTGACCTCAATCCTATAGAAAATGTGTGGGCAGAACTGAAAAAATTTGTGAGCAAGGAGGCCTACAAACCTGACTCCGTTACACCAGCTCTGTCAGGAGGAATGGGCTAAAATTCATACAACTTATTGTGGGAAGCTTGTGGAAGGCTACCTGAACCATTTGACCCAAGTTAAACAATTTATAGGCAATGCTATCAAATACTAATTGAGTGTATGTAAACTTCTGACCCACTGGGAATGTGTTGAAAGAAATAAAAGCTGAAATAAATCATTCTCTCTACTCTTATTCTGACATTTCACATTCTTAAAATAAAGTGGTGATCCTAACTGACCTAAAACAGGGAAGTTTTACCTGGATTAAATGTCAGGAATTGTGAAAAACTGAGTTTAAATGTATTTGGCTAAGGTGTATGTTAACTTCTGACTTCAAATGTAAATGCAATATTGCATTGACCAGAGTTTCAATTAATTAGGTTTTGGGTTATTAGACCTAATTTTCAGAAAGACACAGGCCTAGGCCTAATCTCGACATTCAGTGTTTTTGAAATTCTAATTGGCACACTTGTGGGGCTAAAGCCCTCGTCTCATT
Source organism: Oncorhynchus mykiss (assembly GCF_013265735.2). Classification (NCBI taxonomy): domain Eukaryota; kingdom Metazoa; phylum Chordata; class Actinopteri; order Salmoniformes; family Salmonidae; genus Oncorhynchus; species Oncorhynchus mykiss. The sequence continues at coordinate 24,153,589 of NC_048586.1, forward strand.
GGAGGTTGTAACCTGGAAGTAATGATATGCATTGTTTTGGTCATCTGTATCAAATGGGCACTTTCTGATACTCTATAATAACAGGTGAGATGAGAGGTTGGGATATATCAGTGCTTTGAACTTTGGTAAACATTTATCAAAATCAACTAAAATCACAGCAGCTGAAAGAAAGGTGAATTGGTTATATGACACAAGGAATATTATGACTATTAGAAAAAGCTACATTATTTTGGTTGACTTACTGTAAGAAACTGGTGACAGAATGCTAAAACGAGTGTGTTTGCTTTGCACACCATTGTCAAAAGCATGAAGGGGCTTAACTCCAGAAAGATAGAAAAACCCCTGAGTCACCAAAACACAATTTCCCGTCCCTGCTTCTTATCCCCATGACCTCTCAGCAGTATGCTGTTGCCTGCTATGTCCACATCACAGGTTAAAATAGGAAGTATTATGATTGCACAATCAAGTCCGAAGTTCTTGGGGAAGGTTATGAGCCTTGTAAGTGAATGATTTACAGTATATAGTAGGGCTCAGACATTGTTGTAATTTCCCCGAAATCCTCCAATTCCGGCCAGACATAATGCTATATACATCATGCTATACCCATACTGGTGTAACATCTGATTCTGCAATCATGGAAACCAGAGGTGTTTTTTTCCCCTGTATTGTAATTGAATGCAAGGAATGAATATCAGAAAAGTCTATAGTATCAGAAACTAAGCAAATGAAAGGGGAACAGAACAGAAAATACCATTGTCAATCAGCCACGGTATTGGTTCCTTATTTTCTATGGGAGTTTCAACTCTGATTTATTTCACTGCTTACTTGAATTCCTATGACTATTGGGGAGGGTTAGCTTTTTAGTAAACAGTAGCCTACATTGACCTAGGCCTACTTCCCAACACATACTACTTACATTGTCTCACTTCAACCAATGGCTGTTTCAGTGGTAGGTGGATCAACTTCCTATGGAAGTTATAGAGCCAAGAGCCGGTGGCTGCCGTCGTCTTTAGCCCTTAAGTCACATGACATGAAGACTCCGTCACGAGGAGGGGGTTTGGGGTGACCGCATATGCTTCAACCTCCCACCCATTTACTGGACCTAATATAACCCTGAAGTGTCGAGTCATCTCCCTAACTAGCACGTCTTCCTGACTGGCCCTCCTCCCTACAGATGTATCATCTCCTGTTTATGACACTGCCACATCCTGGCTGTTTCTGTGCAGAATAGGACCCTAGCCCTGCTGCCCCACAATGACTCTCTACCCTCAAACAAAATCTTCCTCAAACTCTGTTGATCCCAGGAAAATGGATGTGTCAGCATAAACTAGACTTTAGCTCAGCTCTCCTTATTTGGTGGGTTATGTATCAGGCAAGTTACTTCTGGATAGGAAGGCCTAAGGTTTGTAATTAGATATCTTACGACCTCTGAAACATTTCATTTGGACCTAGTTCAAAGGTTCCCGGGATTTCTGAACATATTTGGCTGATGATGTTCTAAACACTGGGAACAAAGAGCTCTCTCACACACTCCACACTTGCACAAAGGCTCCCAGATGAGATTGCTGTACTGAAACACACACACACACACACACACACACACACTGAAGAGCTTTTGCGTTATTCTACAACAATGGCTGCTTCTGTTTTTCGGCTACTGACTGTCTCGCTCTCTTTCTCTCGCTGTCTCTTTATATCTCCCTCCCTCTCCCTTTTGTAATATGTAGGCTATAGGCTACCTGTAGTTTGGAAGCCCTCCCTCTCCCTTTTGTAATATGTAGGCTATAGGCTACCTGTAGTTTGGAAGCCCTCCCTCTCCCTTTTGTAATATGTAGGCTATAGGCCTTTTTTGTCTGTGGTTAGTTTACCTTTTATAGCTCACTTGGGAGAGCATGGCGCCTGCAACGCTAAGATAGTGGGATTGATTCCCGGGACCACCCATATGTAAAAAGAAAATCATTTTTGTTAAAAGCATCTGCTAAATGGAATTTATTATTGTTATTAATTGGTGTTCATTGGTCTATATAAGAACATCATGAATCTATATCAACTATTATGTGTATGCATATACTCTCCTGTGTGTTTCTAACGTTTTCTGGTCATCCTTCCCTGTGTGTCCCCCAGGTCGGGAGCAGTTCCACGGGCTGGGCTCCATGTACTGCCGGGGCGCTGCTGCTGCCATCCTCACCTACGATGTGACCAACTGGCAGAGCCTGGCTGAGCTGGAGGAGCGCTTCCTGTCCCTCACCGACACGGCCAATAACGACTGCATCTACGCCATCGTGGGCAACAAGGCTGACCTCACAGACCCCCAGGCCCAGCTGCTAGCCAACCAGGATGGCCTGACAGCGGACCAAAGAGTGGGGGACTGGGAGAGGACTGGGGAGCCCAGGGTGCCTTCTGCTTGTCCCACCCCTCCAGCCTCCCCCATCTCCCTGTCAGGGGTGTCAGTCAACAAGCAGGTGAGCCGGGAGGACGCAGAGGCGTTGTATGGGAGGATCCTTAGATACAAGGGTCTGGAAGAGACGAACAGCCTGCCTGCGGACAAGATGTGCTTTGAGACTAGTGCCAAGACAGGCTACAACGTAGACGCTCTGTTTGAGACGCTGTTCGACATGGTGCTTCCCTCCGTCCTCAAGAAGAGGACTGAGAGAGAGGGATCGTCCACCGTGGACCTGGAAGAGTGCAAAGGGACAGGAAAACGGGCTAGGGCCGCCTGCTGCTAGGGATTAGGGGTAGGTGGGGAGGGATGGATAAACTGTTTGGGGGTTTTAGACTGACCGTAAAGAGAGGAGTTCATGTCATCTCTGTATTGGTCTCCCAGGACATTCTGAGAATTTTCAGCGGTGACTGTTTGATATACACACACCTGCACACACATTCTTTCAATCAAGCTGTCAATCAAATTAATAATTAAAACAAGTCATTTAATTATTATTTCAATGAGCCGGAAAGTACTATATTGGAGAGCTGGAGTAAGGCGTTCTTGGATTTTAAACATCTTCGAGAGGTTCTGTATGGACTTGAGTTCAGGCCAGAATTTCTGTATGTGTAGAGCAGATTAGCGTTTTATGTAATTAATCTTCTCGGCAGAGTGGTCACTAGCTGGCGCAGCCACAAAGTCATAAAATCAGATTTTTAAACTTAACCACACTGCTAAACATAACCTTAAATTAAGAGCAAAAAGCTATTTTTTTGTTTTCATGAATTTTTATGATATTGCCCATTTTGACTTTGCAGGTGGCCAATCTATTGGCTCTAGGGCAAGATGCATGACATGTCAACCTGGATATGGGAAATAGACTACTGGTTCACCTGTTTATAAATCAATCATTTAATTCTTGTTCATGTTTTGGAATGAGAATGTCACTGACTTTGTTTCCATCCACAGTTTTTATGCGAGTAAAGTCATTCTGTATCCCCAAAACAATCACGACAACTGTGAGGGAAACAGGACGTTTCGGTACAGTTTTATAAATGCCAACAGATTTGTTCGTTTGACATGGTGGCATCTTTCTGTCGGCGAAATTAATTGTGCGAGAAATGGAGTTGGAAATGCCTTTATGCGCAGATATTGTTACAATAACCAGCATATCGAAGTAAACTTGGAGTCACGCGATATGATGTGTGTGGTCCCCCAATACGACTCGGGATAAGATAAGTTATGACGAACTTTACAGGGTGGTGAAAGTGCATGGTGATGAGAGAGCTGGTCCTTTTCAATAAATATCAAGTGACGTGTGACGTGATTATCGATGCTTGACTGCCGTTTGACCAATAAAAATATCCATAATCTCATCACGTAGACTAAGCCTACCCACGCTGTCTCTGTGAGCTGTTGGTTAGAGCACACGTGCCAAGACCAGAGTAGCACATTTGCTATTTTAACGCAATAGTTTTTATGAAAACTTAAGCGAAAGTATATTTTGTGTGCACTACGTCATCACGCACAGATGTTTAATTTTTATCCGCAACAAATCTGTTTGGTAAAAGCACACCACGGGTGAGAAAGTATTCCGATTTTCTTTTCTTGGTTAGAATATTCACATGAGAATTTGTCATCAAATGGATGGAAACCTAGCTACATATGCCATTGTTCAACAGCAGTAATTGTTTGACTACCAGGGTGGCCACACTGAATCGTGTAAATGAATCCTATTTTAAAGATGTTTTAATGTGTTTAACAGTCAGGCTTTACATTTGCATCAGGTGTGTTCTGTTGCATGTTTTTTTTACTGATTCCCTTTTTCATGTAATTTGCACCAAATCTACACTACAATATGTGTAAGATACAAGTTCGATATTTTCAAATATACGATAAAAGATTATTCTCATTTAGGAATAGGGGGATATAGTGTGTTTGAGCTAAAGTGAGAATGTCAATGCATGTACCACCAGCAGAAGTATAACAAACACAACATTTAATTTTTTGTTATGACTCAATTACAATAGAATTCAATGGATTCATAGCACATCGAACTCATGGCCAATTTTACAAAATATATTTTTTGTTCTGAGAAACATAAAAATCAATTTCATTCAGTGGATATAAATATACGTAGGAAAGTAAATCAGTGCATTTTGTGACCAAAACAATATATGAATGTAAGATTAGGGTTATATATATTGATACATTGCTAACAAACAGTTTGCACTGTAAGGCCTCTTGATGCATAAATGTTATGTTACGTGAGAAGACTTGACGTAAAGCAGATTAATACTGAATGTTAAGAGCATTTCTTCTCACTTAAACCTCAACCAAACCTAATTTACAATTGGTAGAGGGTCAGTGTTAGTGTCGTGGCATTACTGTATACCTGAATAAAATGTAAGCGCACTTAAATCTAAACTGAAGCAGTGCAAGCAGTGCACACACACACAATCAATATTATCAATCATTAGCTTCATTGATAACTGAAGCAGTGTGTACACAGGCATCTTTGGTTCTTTCAGCTGTATGTTCTTGGTATGGTCAGTTAAACATGTTTGGTACAGTGCATTCGGATAGTATACTTTTTCCACATTTTGTTACAGTACAGCCTTATTCTAAAATGGATGAAATTGTCCCCCCATCAATCACACACAATACCCCATAATGACAAAGTGAAAACAGGTTATGAGTGTTTTTGTATTAAAAACAAAAAAACACATTTTACATTAGTATTCAGACCCTTTACTCAGTACAGCCTGGAGACACTACAAGCTTGTCACACCTGTAGTTGGGGAGTTTCTACAGACAATTCCTTTGACCTCATGGCTTGGTTTTTGCTCTGACATGCACTGTCAACAGTGGGGCCTTATATAGACAGGTGTGTTTCTTTCTAAATCCTGTCCAATCAATAGAATTTACCACATGTGGACTCCAATCAAGTTGTAGAAACAGGATGCACCTGAGCTCAATTTAGAGACTCATCGCAAAGGGTCTGGATACTTACGTAAATACGGTATTTCTGTTTTTTTGTGTGTTTTTTAATGCATTTGTAAAAAATAAAAAGTTAACTTTTTGCTTTGCCATTATGGGGTATTGTGTGTAGACAGGAATTTGTTTTATTTAATACAGTTTAGAATAAGGCTGTAACGTAACAATGTGGAAAAAGTGAAGGGGTCTGAATACTTTCTAAATGCACTGTATATAACATAGCTGAGGTAATAAGTTAGAGCACCATATCAAATAGGACAAACATTTTAAAAATAACATTAACATGTATATTTCATATCGCTGTTGACTTCATGCCGGGGATTCTTTTCCAATTATCACCACAGGACACCTGCTCTCCACTTGAAGCGTTCACACAGTCCTTCAGTCATCACAAGATGCTGATCTAAGGTCTGTTTTGTGTTCTCCCCATTATGGCTAAGGTTAAGATTTAGGGAGGGTGAGCTAATCCTAGATCTGTGCCTAAGTGTAATGTCTACCTGAATTGCGTTTGGTGGTGGGGGGGTACGGTCACAGGAAATTACATCACAGGGTCAAAGGGGACTAAGTGAGAGCCAGGTCACAGGTTCTTCATGCAGACCTGACAGCGGCTGATGCGTGAGAGGAACTGGCCTGCTTTCAGGGTCTCGGAGGCAGGCTCTGCCTGGAAGGACTGTTCGATGGAGGTCAGCCAGAAGCTGTGTTTGTTGGCGAAGTAATGGCAGGTGCCCTTGGCCCCGTTACACTCGATGAAGGGAGTGGTGCGGAAGTCCTCTAGACAGGAACCAGGGGACGACAGAGACTGACCACCGCCCTCGTCACCTGCTGCTGTGTGCTGTGGGGAGACGAGGGAGGGGAAGAGATTGCTTTCATATGTCCTGTGTTTTCAGATCAATAAAGATGAAAAGGAGACTAGAATAGGCCACTTTAGACTGTATTAGAACAGAAAGCAAGAGACTCACCATAAGGAAGGAGTAGCCAATCCACAAGCTGCGCCAGCCCACAGGGCATTGTGGGATGGTGATGTCCTGGCTGTGCACGGCGATGGCGACGGATGGCGCCTCGCACACAGAGCAGCGGCTGATGTAGGGTTTGATCTCTTCCTCTTCCACGGGCATCATGGGAAGGGGTGCGGTGGTGGACAGCCAATAGGACTTGTCATTGCGGCTGGCATAGTAGCAGACGTCTCCGGGATTGCAGTACAGGAAGGGCATGGTGTTGAAACGAGGGAGGCAGGAGCCTGCCAGACCTGGGATCAATAGAAACATTTAATTAATCAATACATGTATTCATATAAAAGGATGACACAGTGGTACAGGCAAAATTGAGAGAGCCTAATTGGTTCTATCTGCCAATGAAATATCAAATAAAATCTGAATAGATACAAGTATAAACTAATAATTGTGTGGTCTTTTTTACATTTCCTGTCTTTTAGGTTCTCATCTTCTCTGTCTCACCTAGGTCCTGGTTGTGGGCCTTCTCCTGGCCCTCAAAGTACAGTAGACTGTAGCCATCCCACAGCTTGGACATGCCCACGGGGCACATGGGGGTCTGCTCTGATTGGCTGTGCTTCACCAGCAGATATCCCACACTCACACTGCGTCCAGGCATGCCAGGCAACCCTGTAGTACCTGGGTTACCACGGTGTCCTAGGGGTCAGAGAGAGGTTAAAATGTGACTATTAAAACCTACCCAAACCAGAAACTGTGGATAGATGGCAGCATTCGCGCAAAACTGAAAGCGCCAACCACCGCATTTAACCATGGCAAGGTGACTGGGAATATGGCAGAATACAAACAGTGTAGTTATTCCCTCCGTAAGGCAATCAAACAGGCACAATGTCAGTACAGAGACAAAGTGGAGACGCAGACACGAGACGTATGTGGTAGGGTCTACAGACAATCACAAACTACAAACGGAAAACCAGCCACGTCGTGGACACCGACATCTTGCTTCCGGATAAGCTAAATATCTTTTCGCCCGCTTTGAGGATAACACAGTGCCACCGACGAGGCCAGCTACCAAAGACTGTGGGCACTCCTCTGTGGCTGACGTGAGTAAGACGTTTAAGCGAGTTAACCCTTGCAAGGCTGCCAGCCCAGACGATGTTCCTAGCCACGTTGCTCGGGTTGTTGTTGTCCTTAATGATCTTTTTTTTTTTTTTTTCTTTTTGGACATCGGGTGCTGTAGGTGTCCTGGAGGGTAGTTTGAACAGCATTCTTACATAAGTATTCTGTCATCATGAAGTGCTTTGAGAGACTAGTCAAGGATCATGTCATCTCTACCTTACCTGACACCCTAGACCCGCTTCAATTTGCTTACCGCCACAATAGATCTACAGACGATGCAATCGCCATCGTACTGCTCACTGCCCTATCCCATCTGGACAAGAGGAATACTTATGTAAGAATGCTGTTCATTGACTATAGCTCAGCATTCAACACCATAGTACCATCCAACCTCATCATTAAGCTCGGGGCCCAGGGTCTGAACCCTGCCCTGTGCAACTGGGTCCTGGGCTTGCTGACGGGTCGCCCCCAGGAGGTGAAGGTAGGAAACAACACCTCCACTTCGCTGATCCTCAACACAGAGGCCCCACAAGGGTGTGTGCTCAGCACCCTCCTATACTCCCTGTTCACCCATGACTGTGTGGCCACGCACACCTCAAACTCAATCATCAAGTTTGCAGACGACACAACAGTAGGCCTGATTACCAACAATGACGAGACAGCCTTCAGGGAGGAGGTGAAGGTCCTGGGAGTGTGGTGCCATAAAAATAACCTCACTTAACCTCTTCAAAACAAAGGAGCTGATTGTGAACCTCAGGAAAGAGCAGGGGATGCACACCCCTATCCACATTGACAGGACCACAGTGGAGAAGGTGGAAAGCTTCAAGTTCCTCGGCGTACACATCACTGACAAACTGAAGTGGTCCATCCACACAGACAGTGCTACTGCGCCTTCTTCAGGAGGCTGAAGAAATTTGTCTTGGCACCTAAGACACCTCACAAACTTTTAGAGATGCACAATTGAGAGCGTCCTGTCGATTTTTGAACCATTCCATTGTAGATTTTGCTTTATGTTTTGGATCATTGTCTTGTTGGAAGACAAATCTCCGTCTCAGTCTCAGGTCTTTTGCAGACTCCATCAGGTTTTCTTCCAGAATGGTCCTGTATTTGGCTCCATCCATCTTCCCATCAATTTTAACCATCTTCCCTGTCCCTGCTGAAGAAAAGCAGGCCCAAACCATGATGCTGCCACCACCATGTTTGACAGTGTTCAGGGTGATGAGCTGTGTTGCTTTTACGCCAAACATAACGTTTTGCATTGTTGCCAAAAAGTTCAATTTTGGTTTCATCTGACCAGAGCACCTTCTTCCACATGTTTGGTGTGTCTCCCAGGTGGCTTGTGGCAAACTTTAAACGACACTTTTATGGATATCTTTAAGAAATGGCTTTCTTCTTGCCACTCTTCCATAAAGGCCAGATTTGTGCAATATACGACTGATTGTTGTCCTATGGACAGAGTCTCCCACCTCAGCTGTATATCTCTGCAGTTCATCCAGAGTGATCATGGGCCTCTTGGCTGCATCTCTGATCAGTCTTCTCCTTGTATGAGCTGAAAGTTTAGAGGGACGGCCAGGTCTTGGTAGATTTGCAGTGGTCTGATACTTCTTCCATTTCAATATTATCGCTTGCACAGTGCTCCTTGGGATGTTTAAAGCTTGGGAAATCTTTTTGTATCCAAATCCGGCTTTAAACTTCTTCACAACAGTATCTCGGACCTGCCTGGTGTGTTCCTTGTTCTTCATGATGCTCTCTGCGCTTTTAACGGACCTCTGAGACTATCACAGTGCAGGTGCATTTATACGGAGACTTGATTACACACAGGTGGATTGTATTTATCATCATTAGTCATTTAGGTCAACATTGGATCATTCAGAGATCCTCACTGAACTTCTGGAGAGAGTTTGCTGCACTGAAAGTAAAGGGGCTGAATAATTTTGCACGCCCAATTTTTCAGTTTTTGCTTTGTTAAAAAAGTTTGAAATATCCAATAAATGTTGTTCCACTTCATGATTGTGTCCCACTTGTTGTTGATTCTTCACAAAAAAATACAGTTTTATATATTTTGTTTGAAGCCTGAAATGTGGCAAAAGGTCGCAAAGTTCAAGGGGGCCGAATACTTTCGCAAGGCACTGTATATATTCTTAATTCCATTCCTTTACTTTAGATGTGTGTATTGTTGTGAAATTGTTAGCTATTACTTATTACTGCACTGTTGGAGCTAGAAACACAAGCATTTTGCTACACCCGCAATAACATCTGCTAAACACGTGTACGTGACCAATAACATTTGATTGAAATGCCTCTGTGAATAAGAGAGAAATTGTGTGCAATTTATTCATATGGTTCTTTTTAATTTGTGAGTGGTTAAAATGAATTTAATATAACATGAAATAACACTTTCAGACAGTAGGGAACCGTGAGGGCCTTCTATGTATATATTGTTATTTTCATCTTTACAATCATTTTAATGATCTTCTGATTTAATCTCTTCTGTTTGTGATGGAAAGAGAAGGGTTAGGTTAATACTGAGGATAAAGAAATATCCAGCATTGTTCTTTGGTGGTCTCTGTGTAGAAAAGTCGAGCTGGCTCAACCAGCCAATGGCCTTCAGAAGCTGGACAGAAGTCCTCTGCCATTCAACTGTATTAGAACAGAATTTTGGAGTGACAGTGGAATTAACCAATCACATTTTGACTTGCAATAGGTAGCACAGATTTGTTTATTTTTAAAGTGAGCGCAAAAGCAAATAATCAGTGGTGCAAGCTGTAGTTTTCCCATAATGCAAGTAACATTACCTAGATTGTGTTGTGGTAATGTGACAATGGCCACAGCGTCTGCAGCAGCTGTTCCCAACTTTAATTTGGATGTTGTTGCTCAGTTATTAGCATCACCTTTTTCAAGATTATCTTTCAATCTTTCAAATGATCATCATCTGGTGAGTGGCACTGTTTTTTGTTGCAGCTTGCTTGCTGTTAGCTACAGTATCTCTTGGATAATAATGACTGAGAAATAATGACATTGGTGCATTTAAACTTTAGATCACCGGTTAGTGGGATGACCGTGATACAATATATGTATTTGCAATGGGAAGTAATAGATAAATAATAAATAAATAAAATGTATACTGTGTGTCACACGGCAACGTCTGTGCCGGTTCTGTCTCTGTGTGCAGCAGCCCGAAGTGCAGCCAGGCCTGTTTGATTCATTCATAATGCCATCAAAAGGAACTAGAACTAGAATGGTCTGACTACAGAAGATATCATGTCAGGTGCATTAAGTGAAGCTATGTTTTCTGTTATATCCTAGATGTCTTATTTTTTTTCTTCTTCTTCTTATTTTTTATTTTAATTTTACCCCTTTTTCTCCCCAATTTCGTGGTATCCAATTGTTGTAGTAGCTACTATCTTGTCTCATCGCTACAACTCCCGTACGGGCTCGGGAGAGACGAAGGTTGAAAGTCATGCGTCCTCCGATACACAACCCAACCAAGCCGCACTGCTTCTTTAACACAGCGCACATCCAACCCGGAAGCCAGCCACACCAATGCGCCGGAGGAAACACCGTGCACCTGGCCACCTTGGTTAGCGTACACTGCGCCCAGCCCGCCACAGGAGTCGCTGGTGCGCGATGAGACAAGGACACCCCTACCGATCAAGCCCTCCCTAACCCGGGCGACGCTAGGCCAATTGTGCGTCGCCCCACGGACCCTCGGTCGCGGCCGGTTACGACAGAGGCTGGGCGCGAACCCAGGGACTCTGATGGCACAGCTGGCGCTGCAGTACAGCGCCCTTAACCACTACGCCACCCGGGAGGCCCATATCCTAGATTTCTGATACAATGTATTGGAAGATTTTTGGTCCCTCTGAAGGCCTAAATCCTATAGTCACGGTTCGCCGATGCTTTCAGGTAAAACAAGAGAACTATGAGAACTGTCAATGGAATACAGGTTTTAATTCATTTCAGATCAGCCACCTAAAATCCTGGCCCCTTCAGCACTAAACTAATTACATAACTAATAATCCCTACAGACCATGGGTAATTTCTCTCATAAAACACCTGCGGCTCATTCAGACAAATAACACTCTGACCCAAACCCTGGTGGAAACTAGCTCCCTGCCTCACTCCCATTCTTAATCCCTTAATCCAGGCCTGATTGCTGTAATCCTTATATTCCCTGGCATGGCTGCCTTACTGTACCTACCTTCCATGCCCTGAAGACCAAGGTGGCCCCTCCCTCCGTCATTTCCACGGTACCCAGGGGTACCCGGTCTGCCACCCACCCCTGGCATCCCCCTCTGCCCCTGGGGGCCCAGGTAGCCTAAATGGGAAGGGGGGGGGAATTCAGTGAAGAAAGTCAGCCAACCCTACAGAAGCACTTGTATAAAGAACAACATTTGACATAGAGAAGTATTCAACAATATTGTTACACAATATAAGGTAGTTGTGCTGCTGGATCCTCCTACCTGGAGCTCCAGGGGGTCCTTTCGGGCCAGTCTCCCCTCGTACCCCCTCAGGTCCTCGGATGCCCTGAGGCCCTGGAGCACCCCTTTCTCCTGGTATCCTGGGGGGGACTGGGGCTGGGCCCTGGTTACCTGGGGCTCCCGGGTAACCTGCAGGACCAGACCAGGTCACACACATTTTGTACGTGTTAAACAGGCAACTTTAATAATAGTGTAGGTGATTTTCAGGTGAATTATAGTGAGATGCAGATTGATATCAAACCGAGGGAGATGATGTCTACCTATGAGTCCAGTATTTCCTTTTGGGCCAGAAGGACCTCGGTCTCCTTGGAAACCAAACCTACCAGGAATTCCCATCATCCCTTGCTCTCCCTTCACACCTTTGGGACAAAAACCATGGCTGTTACTAATTTTACTGTTTCAGTACAAAGTAACCAGCTCAATAATCCCTCCTTGCCAAATATGAAACAGACAGCGATCTACGATGGATAATAAAACTCAATTATGGATTGTATTTTGGAATTCCCACTCGGGCTACTATAATTCTATGATCTGTACCTTTCTTCCCAGACACTCCACTCTGTCCTTTGTAGCCTGATGGTCCCTGATCCCCCTGCTTTCCTTTCAGACCAGAGAATCCAGGGAAGCCATAGTGGCCAGCTAAACCCTTCTCTCCGTATGGAGAGGGCTCACCAGGATATCCACGGGGCCCAGGGAAACCTATGAAACAGAACAATCATTATTAGCACACCAAATACACACACCAAGGAAACACATCCCACACACCATGCACACCACATCCCAGAGGATAAATACTTAGTTAATCTACTGTAAATCCACGCATTCCCCATTCTACTATACCTGGCAGCCCTTTGGGTCCAGGGAAGCCAGGGTCTCCTGATGGTCCAGGTTTGTCTGAGGTGCCCTGTGGTCCTTGGGGGCCCTGAAACCCTGGGAGTCCCACCTGGCCCTGGTCACCTGAGTACAAGGGATAAAAAATAAAGGGGGAGGTCTTAAATACTTTGAAACACGAAATGTCCTCCAAAACTTGTAACAAAAAGATGCCATGTGTCTTTTGGAGCAATGACTAACCTGGTTGTCCTTGAACGCCCTTCAAACCCAGCGATCCTGGGGTCCCGACCTCTGAGTTGGGTATACCTGTCTCACCCCTCGTTCCCTTAGCACCAGGAACACCTGGGGTTCCCAAGTTATCCTGACCTGGAAGTCCAGGGATGCCCTTCTCACCCTTCAGTCCATCCAGTCCCAATATACCCTTCAGTCCAGGAAAACCTGCAGAAAGGAGCAGATCAAACACAATGATAAGGCAAAGGTGTTGTGTGTGCACACCCATGCTTTTGTGTGTGTGTGTGTGTGTGTGTGTGTGTGTGTGTGTGTGTGTGTGTGTGTGTGTGTACCTCTCTGTCCTGGGAAGCCTGGCCGTCCATTTGTGCCTGATTCTCCGGGGATCCCAGGCCATCCCTTCGTACCCTGGTTGCCTTGAAACCCTCCTTGACCATCAGATCCTGGAGACAGCAACCACAGTCAGACACAAACAACAGTCATATACAGGCAACAGTCAGACACAGGCAATGAATGACACTCATTTAAAAAATGTGACCAACATGGTAGGAAGTCAAGTCTCTTACCTAGAGGTCCTCCTATGCCAGGCTCTCCCAGCCCCCCTTTCATGCCATCAATACCATGGAAACCACCACCGCCCCTGTCTCCCGGATTCCCAATGTAGCCCTTCTGACCTTTAGGGAGAGACAGAGGGCATCAGGAACACTGCTACCATGTTAACGCATCTCAGACAGCATCTTAGTAAAACTAGACTCCTTTTCTTCATCTGTTCTGTTATCAATATGGTGGAGGCCTACCACCACCAGGTGCACTGTGTTTTCTCTCACCAGTCCACAGTTCCTAATGCAAATGAAGGAAGAAAGCCTCAATGAGTGACTCACCTGGAACCCCTGGGAAACCATCCTCCCCCCTCAGTCCTGTGGATCCAGGCATGTCGATTATGGGACCCTCCTCACCTGGAGAAGAAAACAATGAGGCGTATTTCAGCCAGTGCCTTTCACTACTCACTCTTCTATTTAAATGTTAAATAGTCCTGGGACTTTTGCTTCGAATCCAAGTGCTTAACAAAGACAAGCTTAAACTGATTTGAAACAGCTGGAAAGTGAAGTTTGGATGACTACTGGCGTCTACGGCAGTGGAGGCTGCTGAGGGGAGGACGGCTCATAATAATGGTTGGAACGGAGCGAATGGAATGTCATCAGAAACCATGTAGAAACCACGTAGAAACCACGTAGAAACCATGTGTTCGATACCATTTCACTTATTTTCCGCTACAGTAACTACCACTAGCCGTCCTCCCCAATTAAGGTGCCACCAACCTCCTGTGGTCTACGGTACTGTACTTATCCATCTGTGAGATTTGGGAAAGACAGGGGTGTCATACCTTTGACACCCTTCACTCCTGGATCTCCTAAAGATCCGTAGGCACCCGGGGTACCTTTCTCCCCCTAAGAAACAAACACAAGAAACACCACATTAGATCGGACAGAGATGTGTCTAACCTGTTTGTAGGACATGATTAGCAACAACAATAAAGGGGGCTGGCTGCAGCAGAGATACAATTGGAACCAGACTACATGGTCTCACCCTATGACCAGACATCCCAGGAAAGCCGCTGATTCCGTTTGATCCAGTCGGACCTGGCATTCCTTTTGGCCCTGGAAGTCCCTGCGCCCCTGGGTTGCCTGGGAAACCCTTCTCATCGCTGGGGTCTCCGGGAACGCCATGGTAGCCCTCCATACCCGGAACTCCGGGAAAACCTTTCGGACCTGTAGAAGAGAAGTGGGGAAGGTGAAGAAGGGATGAGAATGAGAGGAGTGAAATTAAAAGGAGAGAAGGATGAGAGTATGTGAATAAAGAAGAGCGGGAGGATATGAATCACCTCTGGGTCCAGTAAATCCGATTTGTCCTAGGGTTCCATCTTCTCCCTTGGTCCCCTTCATGTCATTGATGATCTGACGAGGGATGAGGGGTTTCTCGCCTGGCAGGCCACTCAGACCACGTTCACCTAGGAGACAGCTGGTTTAAGTGTGAGTGTCCAATCAGATAGAAGGATCTGATAAAGAGTAAGAGAAAGACAGGGAAAGAGAGTGGTAGAGCACAGAAAGACACATCATTCTAATTGACAGTTCAGTCTCACCCTTTGAACCATAGTCGCCCATGATTCCTTTCTGTCCAAATCCGCCAGGTATGCCATCCTCTCCCTTCTGTCCAGAGAAGCCCTTCAGGCCCGACTCACCGGGCATACCTCCAAACCCTGACATGCCACGAGAACCTTTGATACCTGGAACAGGAAGTGACATCACAGATCAGGAGGAACGTCCTTACAGCATGTGGCTATTATATATTTCAGCATTACTCACTGCAAAACTCCAGTGCGACATTGTATCCTCATATCAACTCTTCATCGGGAAATGACGTGGAATGTGATCAGAGTATGATCATACTGTATATGACCACGAACTCTATAATTAGAACATTGGACAGAACATGACTCCACTGAGTATAGTATGTGTATAGTAAGTCACCTTTGAACCCTGGCAGGCCAGAGTGTCCTGTAGGTCCTGGCTCTCCAGGGTCACCCAGGTGTCCGGTGTTTCCCTCAGCACCCAGACCTCCAAACTCCCCTGGTGTCCCCTTCAGTCCTATTGGCCCCGGGGCGCCAGGGTCGCCCTGATCACCCCTGCTTCCGCTCAAACCTGGAAGATACCAATACACAGTGTATTAGCTGTGAGTCAAAGAGTTCCTCTTCAAAGCAAATAAAAAAAGTTCAAAAAGAGAATTGTGTGTCTGACCTGGTTGTCCGATGCTTCCTGTTGGTCCATGGACTCCCGCCTGTCCGGGTACACCTTTCCAGCCGTACTTCCCAGCATCTCCCGGTCTTCCTTGCTCCCCTTGTAGACCTGAAGGACCCACGTCGCCCTTGAACCCAATCATCCCAGGCATGCCACCCATCCCTGAGAGAGACGGGCAGAGAGAGAAGCCATTACAATAGCTATACATTACCACTCTTGAAAAGGTGGAGACATTGTAGTTTATTGAATGTCAACTTCAGTACACTGGCACGTTATGGTAGTGCCCACCTGGGTAGCCCTCGTTTCCAGGCTCTCCGCTAAAACCTTTAGGTCCCTGCTCTCCAGGAAGACCCACTTCTCCAGTTTGTCCGGTTGACGCTCCCCAGATCTCTCCGTGTGGTCCCTTTTCCCCGGACTCCCCGTCCCGGCCCTGTTGGCCTGGCAGACCTTGATCTCCAGGTTTACCCTTGGCGCCGGGCTGACCCAAGTCTCCACGGGGGCCAGTGAAACCTGAGAGAGGACCAGACCATCAGAACTATCACCATCAGCTGGTAGGAGGTTAGAACCTGGACTAAGATGTAATAATTATTAAAGCACTATAGTACTCTATAGTGTATCCATTACAAGTGAGAGTAAATGTACCTGTGTAGAGGGATCGGATGTTATGTGTCTGTAACTAGAGCAAAAAGACTACTATTACAGCTAAAGCAGCAACATGATTACCTGGCTGTCCGGGAGACCCTCCTATGCCTTGCTCTCCTATCTCTCCTTTGGCCCCGTCATCTCCAAGTGGACCTGTGAATCCATTTTGACCTGGGATGCCTGAAGCACAGACAAAAGGACATACAGGAAGTTAATCATAAATGTGGATCTTGACAGGAAAAGACCATGCAGGGCATGTGACACATTTTCAGTTTTGTAATCTAAAGCTCAAACTGAACTTAAAGGAAATGTTACCTGGGAAACCCACTAACCCTTGGGGTCCTGGTGGTCCTGGCATACCGGGTGGTCCGGGTACGGCATCACAATCGCCTGAGTAAAAATAACACACAATGGACATATTTAGATTGTATCAATAATTACGATGAGAACGGTCCTCCTTTTATAACTGCTGTTTCACTACTGTCTAATGAAGCTCTACTCCACATCTCATACTGTACATATCTGTGGAAACTTCTGTGTGTTTGCCTGCTTGTTGCCTTGGTTCGGCGATACTGTTGCCCAGTGTGGATTGTGGATCAGAGCATAGCGAAGATAAAATAATTTATACATATTAGCCAATTAACCAAAGACAAGACTATGACGGGAGAAACCAGTTACAAAATAGTAGTGAACTTAACTCTTACTCTATACACAGTGAGCACGGTTACATGCACACAATAATACGGTTATTGTGAATAGTCAGATTAATATGCTAGTTTGATTTAAACATTTCATGCTTTGAAGAATGATTTCCCTACTAATCCTGTTTACATGGACACATCTGAAATCAGGCCACCTGATGGGACTTGAAATCAGGCTGCCTGATGGGACTTGAAATCAGGCCGCCTGATGGGACTTCAAATCAGGCTGCCTGATGGGACTTCAAATCAGGCTGCCTGATGGGACTTCAAATCAGGGCACCCGATGGGACTTCAAATCAGGCTACCCGATGGGACTTCAAATCAGGCTACCCGATGGGACTTCAAATCAGGCTACCTGATGGGACTTCAAATCAGGCTACCTGGTGGGACTTCAAATCAGGCTACCTGGTGGGACTTCAAATCAGGCTACCCGGTGGGACTTCAAATCAGGCTACCCGGTGGGACTTCAAATCAGGCTACCTAGTGGGACTTCAAACCAGGCCACCCGATGTGACTTCAAATCAGGCTACCCGGTGGGACTTCAAATCAGGCTACCTGGTGGGACTTCAAATCAGGCTACCTGGTGGGACTTCAAATCAGGCTACCTGGTGGGACTTCAAATCAGGCTACCTGGTGGGACTTCAAATCAGGCTACCTGGTGGGACTTCAAATCAGGCTACCTGGTGGGACTTCAAATCAGGCTACCTGGTGGGACTTCAAATCAGGCTACCCGGTGGGACTTCAAATCAGGCTACCTGGTGGGACTTCAAATCAGGCCACCTGGTGGGACTTTGATAAATGCAGAAAATCACCAATCAAAATAAACGTTCTACCACTGCGACCATGTTATTTTTGTGAAGCATATTTGATTCTGAGTTCGGACATACAGTATACAGTTTGTATGTGAAAACTATTTCTAAGATGAATACTTTTCTTTCTGAACTCACTTCATTTGCGCAAAAGAAGGAAGCTCGCACTGCTTGTGCAAGCACATGCGCAGAGCATATATGCACCATTGTTACTCTGATTAAGGCATTTACATGTCCTAATAATTTGAAAGATTGCCTAGAAAACCAGGTCTTTTTAATTGGCGTATCCTTACATTGATTATGACCTTATGCTGATTAAGTTAAGCCGAGTAAAGTGTTTACATGACTAATGCAATACTTGGCTTACTACCATAATCAGTTTAATATCAAATTATTTGTGTGCATGTAAACATACTCACTGACTGTAAACAAACCCAAGACAGAAAGGCTACGGAAGCAAAGCACCAGTAGAAAAGTAGAGAAAGGTTAATGTAATGAAAATGCTGTTACTCCAGCTACCTTTGTCATTCAGTCGTCCATCTCCTCTCGGACTACAGCCAGACACTCCTTTCAATGGCAATAAGAGCGATTGGAAAGAGAGAGGGAGAAAGAAAAAGAGAGACATTCAACATAAGGGTTAGAAAAGCTCAAGCATGATCTCATACAAGCACTGTTGGGGCTGGTTTGAGTGATGCAGACAGACTGCATCAGGGCTCATCTGGAGAGAGAGATGAGGAAAGTGGAAGCATCATTTCAATCATGGACACAAGCAGGGATGGGCAAAAATGTGAAAATACAATTACAAAATACCATAAATATTAATGTATCAAAATAAACTTAAAAATACATGTATTTTGTATTTTCAAATGCAGAAATACATTTGCAAGTAGTCGGCCCGAACAGCAACAACATTCTCAGTAATGGTAACAGAAACGTTTTACTTGCTATGACTGTGATGTGTTGTTGATTATCTACCTTAGAATGCACTGACTGTAAGTCACTCAGGATAAGAGTGTCTGCTATATAACCAAAATGTAAATATATGTGTGAATATGAACGTACCAAAATGAACTGCAAATCACACTGGGTATTATGATTGGCCTTGTTTCTGGGCAGAACTCATTACAATAATACTAAGCATGCTTTGCAATTGTTCATTTTTACATTCTGACTTACATTCTACGTTTATATTTAGTTAATTTAGCAGGTACTCTTATCACACCATAGTGCCATCAGACTTCTGATACCAATGCAGGGTGAAAGTTTAAAAAAAAAATGTTTTAACCTTTATTTTAACTAGGCAAGTCAGTTAAGAACAAATGACGGCCTACACCGAACGACACTGGGCCAATTGTGCGCAGCCCTATGGGACTACCAATCACGGCCAGATGTGATACAGCCTGGATTTGAACAAGGGACCGTAGTGACGCTTCTTGCACTGAGATGCAGTGCCTTAGACCACTGCACCACTCGGGAGCCCTAGTTCAGCCCAGTGTAATACAAATGACTCAAAATACTCAGAAGTAATTGAAATACATGTAACAGAAATCCTGCCCATCTCTGGACACACAACCCATTCATGACAAGGCCTTGGAGTCTACAACTATGGGGAAAGGGGATACCTAGTCACTTGCACGACTGAATGCAGTAAATCAGAGAGGTATCGAGGGCTGCATTAATCGATGTCATCGGCACCCGGGGAGCACTTGTTTTTTGGGGTCAACTGCCTTGCTCAAGGGCAGAACTTAATATTTTTTACAACTTGCCGGCTCGGGGATTCAAACCAGCGAACTTTTGGTTACTGGCCCAATGCTCTTAACCACTAGGATACCTGCCACCCCCTACTACAACTAGTCTTTCTGTTTTCCCCACAATTAACGGAGGAGGAGAGAGGGTAGATAGAGAAGAAAATAATGAGAAAGTTCAAGAGAGATAAGAGAGTGATTGGGAAAGACAGCGAGAGAAAGAGAGATAAAAGAGGGAGAGGGTAACACACCTGGATCTCCAGCTCGACCTTCGACACCAGCGTAACCCGGCTCCCCATCATCGCCTTGTAACCCTCTGACCCCTTTAGTGGCACCTAGAACCCGTCCCGGTTCTCCCATCTCTCCAAACAACCCAGGGAGACCCGACCGGCCAGGATAACCCTTTTCTCCAGTGAGTCCCTCAGGTGCGTCCCCCTAGAACAGAGAACACAGGACAGATAGCTCAGAACATATCCCTCCCTGTAATGCTAAAGATCTACACAGCTGCATTGGCTTGAACAGCTAATATTATAGACACATTATCAGGTAGAAAGTGTTTGAGGTGCTTGAACAGCAGGTTATCCATGAGAAAGTAGGTAGTGGGAAAGACAAGAATGGGTCTTTAGTGGGTATTATGTTGCACTAGTAGGCCACTTACTGAAAGACCACGGTTCCCAGGGAATCCATTGATCCCACTTGGCCCAGGGAAGCCCTGCAATCCTGGTTCACCAGTCGCACCCGGGTCTCCTGGGTCCCCAGCATATCCTGTATAGTTCACACACAAACGCACTCATTTACACATACACTTGCTTAATGGTGTCTCACACTCACCAATGTATAAAGGATATACAAGTGTGTGAAAAGAAAGAATAAGAAATGCTCCACCTTTCTCTTTGGCCCAAATTAACTCGCCCTTCCTGCCCTTTGGACCCGGTTGTCCTGTGGCACCAGGGAACCCCTATGGAGGAAAGAAATACGGGACAGGGGAATAGGGGAATAGGAAGCCAGTGAGAGAGAATTGGAGAGGGAAAAAAAATATTAAGAGAAATGTTTAAGATGAACGTTGCCCTACTGAAAGTGATGTGTGATATTTTTTACGAGGTAGACGTTGTCAAGCTGAGGTGGTTTTAGTTGTTCTTACAGGCAGTCCGATGACACCTCGGGGTCCTGGCTCGCCTGGATCGCCCTGCTGACCAAACTCGCCACTCATTCCAGGGTCGCCTTGGCTACCAGCAGGGCCAGGCAGGCCCGGAGGAGAGTGGACAATGTTGCACTCACACAACCCGTGATCACCTAAAACACATACACAACACAGATCAGCTGTACTGTAAGACATAACATGTGAGCATTCAGCGCACAAACGTACATCCCGGATTACATGTCTGAATAAACACACACTCTAACCTTTCAGTCCTTTTCTCCCCGCAGAGCCTGGCCGCCCTCTCGACCCAGCAAATCCCTTGTAGAAGTCCGCCCCTGCAGATATTTTGACACATACACATATTAAGAAACACATTTAAAACTCACAACAATTCCTTTAATATCATTCCATCATACTAAACAACCTTTTAATAAAATATCCATATGAATCTCTTTCATGTCCACACTCACATGATCCTGGTGGTCCAGGTGGGCCCCTCAACCCAGATATTCCGCCGATACCTGGGGGTCCGGGGCTGAGAGCAGGGATACCTGGCTCTCCAGGTGGGCCCGTCTCTCCCTTTACCCCCGGTTCCCCGAACGGACCCCACAGGTACTCCACTGTTGGCGCATGAGGGATAAGGGAGATAAAACAGTGCACAACTTGTTAACAATACAATTATAAGAATTGTTATTATACCATATTAACAAGTACAATAGATCTACATCACTGTAACTAGTGTAAAAAACCTTCTAACACTACTGGCCTCTGACTAGATAAGTAAGGGTTTGGTACTGACCTTGTATTTGACTATCACTCTTCCTAGCAGGAGGTCCAGCCCGGCCTGGCAGACCTTTCTCCCCCTGCAAACCCATCTCTCCCTGGGGTCCCAGCTGTCCAGGGGGACCAACTACATCCCCACCCCAACATGGACATCAATCAGTAGCAATATAAAAATCAGTATTATAACAATAAAACAGTAAGAAATATATTATAACAACTCTACAAGCTAGTCTTTAATGT
This sequence comes from Oncorhynchus mykiss, assembly GCF_013265735.2. NCBI lineage: Eukaryota > Metazoa > Chordata > Actinopteri > Salmoniformes > Salmonidae > Oncorhynchus > Oncorhynchus mykiss. The sequence continues at coordinate 24,175,470 of NC_048586.1, forward strand.
TCAACATCATTTTCAATGAAAGGCTGACTACGTGGAGAAAGACGATACTATATATTGATAGTTGATAGATAGTTGATGCTGATAGAAAAGTGATTGATGAGTTGATTGGCTAATCATACCTCTGTTAGGCCCTCCTGAGGGACCTTCATAATAGATCAACTCCCCAGGTTCTCCGATGGCACCCTAAAAATAATCCCCATCTGTTAAAATCTACCACATGTATATAGCTTGCGTGTTCGGATTTGAATGAAAGTTTAGAATGGACCACTGTCCAAGATCAAGATCTGATAGTATCACAGTGTTTTGATGTGTGTATCAACTGTAGGATCACCTTTTGGCCATCTCTGCCCCTAAATCCTGGTTCTCCAAGGTCCCCCTAAAGGGAAAGATGGCGGGAGAGAGTTTATGAGAAAGGTGTCAAGCTCCATCAAGAGCACAAAATATACAACTGTAACATCTCTATTAGCCCACAAAGACCAACACATAATACTGACTGCAATAATATGGAGATCTTGGCATTGTTATGCCACACAAACATACCCTTAGTCCTTGCTCTCCATCCCGACCAGGGACACCCTGAAAGAACACACAAGGATATTCAACAAGCAGCAAAGAAGGGTTCAATAAGGTATAATAATGTATGTGTAATTTGTACAGTATAATGTTTGTGTGATACTAACCCTTTGCCCAGGCATCCCCATAATCCCAGTCTCTCCTTTGTTGTCAGCCTGATAAGTATTGATTCAATCGCATTTTATTTGTCACATACTTCGTAAACAACAAGTGTAGACTAACAGTGAAATGCTTACTTACGGACCCTTCCCAACAATGCAGAGAGAAAGAAAATAGAGAAATAATAGAAAAGTAATAACAGGTAATAATAAAATGTATAATAAATACACAATGAGTAACGATAACTTGGCTACACAGGGTACCAGTACCGTGTCTATGTGCAGGGGTACGAGGTTATTGAGGTAGATATGTACCTATAACTAGGAATAAAGTGACAACAGGATAGATAATAAACAGTAGCAGCAGCGTATGTGATGAGACAAAAAAGTTAGTGCAAAATGGGCCAATGCAGATAGTCCGGGTAGCTATGTAACTAACTATTTAGCAGCCTTATGACTTGGGAGTAGAAGCTGTTCAGGGCCCGGTTGGTTCCAGACTTGATGCATCGGTACCGCATGCCGTGCGGTAGCAAAGAGAAGAGTCTATGACTAGGGTGGCTGGAGTCTTTGACAATTTTTAGGGCCTTCCTCTGACAACGCCTGGTATAGAGGTCCTGGATGGCAGGGATTTTGGCCCCAGTGATGTACTGGGCCTTACACACTACCCTCTGTAGGGTCTGGTAGTCGGATGGCAAGCAGTTGCCATACCAAGCGATGATGCAGCCAGTCAAGATGGAACATGGTATTATAGAGACCACAGGAGAAGTGAGGTCACTTACCTCAACTCCAGTTTCACCTTTCAACCCTTTTTCACCCTTTCTGCCCTGGAGGAGACAAAGCAGAACATTGTTAGAGTGATTCAGTTCACACACAATCAAAATATTTATTGTTATTTTTCAACATATTAAAGTGTGGAGCTGTACTGACGTAGGGTCCGGTAAGTGGGCTGGTATGAGGATGGGTGGAGTTCCCTGGGGGACCTTGCTGTCCAGCCTCACCCTGTGGTGAGAGAGGGAAGTGCAGTGAGAATCATACAGCTGAGATGAGGACAGCATTGACAATCATTATTTTTTGAAGTCAAACACATTAAGTGCTGGGCAGTATAAAACTATTTGAAACATACAATTGTCCCTGCAGTCACATACCGCTTCTCCTTTGACCCCCTTCAACACTTTGGTCATGGTGCCCTGAGCAGAAAACACACCAGGTTAAAACCCATCTTTATTATTTAATTTTAATCTCATACACTAGCCATTTATTTTTATGAGAGATGAAACATAGTACAAATGTTGATGTGAGAACCTTACCTTTGGTCCAGGAAGGCCAGGGAACCCTAATGGGCCCTGAGTCAGGAAACAAACCAGAATAATGATTGGGTATCTATCTAGTACACAGAAGTGTGTATATGGTACAACACATTCATATGCACGCACACACCCCTAACCTGTGGTCCTGGTAGTCCTCTGTAGCCCGACCGACCTGGGTAACCTTGAGGACCCTGAGAGAGAGAAGGGAGGATGGAGAAAGATAGAATGTCAGAGTGCAATGTCATTTTTGATACGGAGTAGTTATATATATACACTGCTCAAAAAAATAAAGGGAACACTAAAATAACACATCCTAGATCTGAATGAATGAAATATTCTTATGAAATACTTTTTTCTTTACATAGTTGAATGTGCTGACAACAAAATCACACAAAAAATTATCAATGGAAATCAAATTTATCAACCCATGGAGGTCTGGATTTGGAGTCACACTCAAAATTAAAGTGGAAAACCACACTACAGGCTGATCCAACTTTGATGTAATGTCCTTAAAACAAGTCAAAATGAGGCTCAGTAGTGTGTGTGGCCTCCACGTGCCTGTATGACCTCCCTACAATGCCTGGGCATGCTCCTGATGAGGTGGAGGATGGTCTCCTAAGGGATCTTCTCCCAGACCTGGACTAAAGCATCCGCCAACTCCTGGACAGTCTGTGGTGCAACATGGCGTTGGTGGATGGAGTGAGACATGATGTCCCAGATGTGCTGAATTGGATTCAGGTCTGGGGAACGGGCGGGCCAGTCCATAGCATCAATGCCTTCCTCTTGCAGGAACTGCTGACACACTCCAGCCACATGAGGTCTAGCATTGTCTTGCATTTGGAGGAACCCAGGACCAACCGCACCAGCATATGGTCTCACAAGGGGTCTGAGGATCTCATCTCGGTACCTAATGACAGTCAGGCTACCTCTGGCGAGCACATGGAGGGCTGTGCGGCCCCCCAAAGAAATGCCACCCCACCCCACACCATGACTGACCCACCGCCAAACCGGTCATGCTGGAGGATGTTGCAGGCAGCAGAACGTTCTCCACGGCGTCTCCAGACTCTGTCACGTCTGTCACATGTGCTCAGTGTGAACCTGCTATCATCTGTGAAGAGCACAGGGCGCAAGTGGCGAATTTGCCAATCTTGGTGTTCTCTGGCAAATGCCAAACGTCCTGCACGGTGTTGGGCTGTAAGCACAACCCCCACCTGTGGACGTCGGGCCCTCATACCACCCTCATGGAGTCTGTTTCTGACCGTTTGAGCAGACACATGCACATTTGTGGCCTGCTGGAGGTCATTTTGCAGGTCTCTGGCAGTGCTCCTCCTGCTCCTCCTTGCACAAAGGCGGAGGTAGCGGTCCTGCTGCTGGGTTGTTGCCCTCCTACGGCCTCCTCCATGTCTCCTGATGTACTGGCCTGTCTCCTGGTAGCGCCTCCATGCTCTGGACACTACGCTGACAGACACAGCAAACCTTCTTGCCACAGCTCGCATTGATGTGCCATTCTGGATGAGCTGCACTACCTGAGCCACTTGTGTGGGTTGTAGACTCCGTAGGAAGCATAGGAACTGAGAAGTGGTCTGTGGTTACCACCTGCAGAACCACTCCTTTATTGGGGGTGTCTTGCTAATTGCCTATAATTTCCACCTGTTGTCTATTCCATTTGCACAACAGCATGTGAAATTTATTGTCAATCAGTGTTGCTTGCTAAGTGGACAGTTTGATTTCACAGAAGTGTGATTGACTTGGAGTTACATTGTGTTGTTTAAGTGTTCCCTTTATTTTTTTGAGCAGTGTATATATATAGTATAATGACGCTGGCTATCTTGTACCATAACTTCAGAGTGACAGGGAAAGGCGGCGGCGCCATACTTACAACAAATCCAGGATATCCGGGCTGTCCTGAATCTCCCTGTAGAAAAGACACACATTGATAATACTGTAGTACTGATAGCAGGTCTATCCCACAGTTCTCTAACCCTCTTCTCTTACCCTGAACCGCTCCATGAACACACTAAGCTCCAGAGTGTCTCCCTTCTGTCCCTTTCTGCCTGCCTGACCCTGTGGAGAGAGAGAGAGAGAGAGGAGAGAGAAATAAAGAGAGAGAGAGAGAGAGGAAGGGGTGGGGGTAAAAAATAAAATGAAGGAGACAGAGTTATTCAACGTCTCAGACTACAAGGTGGAATCCTTGATATCTCTACAAACGTCTCTGGTGACCTGTCTTTCAGGGCTCTGCCCACCTGTTTAGAACTACACCTTTTTAGCAGAGCTCAGTTTCAGCCTAGCTCAGTGCTTTCTGTGGTGGTGGGGCAGCCAGCGGAAAATACGGAGTGTAGGGGTTGGTAATGTTCTCTAGTTGCGCCGTGATTGGGTAATAATTGGGTAATATTCTCTAGTTACACAGTGATTGGCTCAGTGTTCTGTCACTCATGGGGACACTATGTCACCGCCAAATCTAAGGGAAGAGCTTGAAAATGCAAGCCCCTTGGGTGCTGCCATAGAGTTACATTAGAAGTACCCATCCAAGAAGGGTCAAGGTCATTGGCCACAGATAAAATTACGTCAAATCACATTATATCTACAGTAGCTTTGATTGGCAAGCTAGCAGTCATCATCATGAATCAAGTCGACAATCTACTGGCAAATGCTTTTTAATCCTTGTCATAAGAAGAGAAATGATGACGAGAAATGTTAGTTAAAACGTATCGGTGCTCATCAGCCATAAACATTGCACAACAAATTGGAATTCGCAAATTCAACAATTAGTGGTTTGGAAGGAATCAGTGGCTAACTGCAAGCATTGCAAAGCAATCACTAGCCTGCTATTCAGTGGAGTGGGTGTGTGGTCCCAAGTCTGGGTTTAAGGGTCTCTTTTCCAAGCTTAAGATAAACATTCAACTGCAGCCTTACTGTCTATCCAGCATGACTTCTGCCACGCTCAAAACAACTGGAAACTTGGAACTGGGAAATCTGACCTCGGTGAGTTCAAGACAACTGGGAACTCTGAAAAAAACTAGCTCCGACTGGGAGAAAATGTTTTGAATGGTCATCCAACTCGGAATTGCAAGTTGGGAACTCGGGGCCTCTTTCTACAGTTTCGACCTGAAGATCACTGACGTCATCATGTTTCCGCCTTGTTTTTTTCTGAGTTCCCAGTTGTCTTGAAAGCACCATAAATCCAGAGAATGACAGACTTTGATGACAAAGTTTGATGACAAAATGTGCCTATGAAGGACCGCCGCGCCACCTTCCTGTTCAAGTGAGCACAGCACAGCAAGGCGAGTCCAAAAATGTTTGGTACGCTGCTGCATAAATTATATAATATACCAGGGAGATATGTATACTGTAGCTAAGAAAGTAATACTAAGTGTATGTTGTGTAGTAAGATGTTAGTAGCCCAGGTGCCTCACCCTAATAATTTGGTCCCTTTTCCCTCTTAATTTCACCTACTGTTCTGACTTGGTGGTGCACATGTAGCCTATAGCCTGTTTTAGAGAAATGTAATAATCAAATATTGTAAGAGCTTTCATTGTCTGCTTATAAGCCTCCTTTATTTATCCTACGGTTCTGACTTGGTGTACAGGGAGAATACTGTAAGGACACCTCATGTTCTGAATTCAGTCGCTGTATATTTAAAAAATAATGAACAAATAGTTATATTGGCTATGTCCGTCCGAGCTCACTTAATCGAAATTACGGATTGCCTCTTATCCGCTCGTCGTCCCCTTATGCCATAGCTTGTACATCTCAATTGTCACTAGAAACCACATTAGTTTCAGCAAGTCAGCCATATCAGCTATGTTTTTTTAAATGCAGTAAATGAGGCTGAATGAACTGCCAGACAAGGCTCCGCTGATAGCCAGGTGTAGTAGTGGTAAGGTGTTGGGACTGCTGTTGGGACTCTGCTGTTGGGACAGCTTTATGTAGGCCCCAACAGTTTGTGGGCACTGTTTGTCACCATTATAGTGCAATTAATGTATTGTTTAGTGTTGTGTTGAGTAGTGGCTTTGCTGGCATACATGTAAAACATATTTTTTTTTTTTTGCCCACCAAGATGTACATACTAAAATCGCAACTGCTGGTGACATCACTGGGTTCATACGTACATTATACCCGGGCTGGCCATCGTAGCCTGGTTTCCCTGACAACCCTGAATCTCCGTGTGTTCCGTTGCACCCGTCTGCTCCAGGTTTCCCACGAGTCCCTGCCTGTCCTGGATGGCCCTGGAGATGATATGGAGGAGTTAATGACAAACCTTTACAACATCATTGCATGTTGTATTAAGACTACTTACAGTATTAACAAGACAACAATAGATTATTTATTGGCATGGGTGTGTCTGCTATTTATTTGTTCGGAGAAAAAAAATCCCAATATTATCCCACTTACAGGAATACCGTCAGATCCAGAAAACCCAGGAACACCAGTCATCCCCTGAGGAGAAATGAAAAACACTTATACAAGTCCATACCAACACTTGATGGGTGGACACACTACTAAGCCAGAGTCTGAGATCTCTAGTGAAGAATTCTCCAGTCAATGTTCCTCACCACAGAACCCTTGGGGCCGATGAAGCCTCCTCTGCCCCGGTCGCCCTTCTCTCCTTGGACTCCTTGTACTCCTGGATCCCCTAGGCCCCCTGGAGGCCCATGGGGTCCCTGCGGGCCAAGAGGACCAGGTTGGCCCTGAGGAGGAGGAGAGAGACATGTTAATCAACAGAAGAAAGGAGACATGAAACACATCAAGGGATGGAGAATGATAAATATTAGTGCTGAGCGATTAGTGCTTTTTGAGGTCGGTTCAGTTTTGGTTCGTTGTTAAAAAAATATTTTCGGTTTCAATATAAAAAAAAAAATGAAATGCTCTCTGCATTATGTGGGTTGAATGCTGTAACAACACTGAATAAAACAATTAATAAAAGTCCCATGATGGTAGTGACTGCCCATTAATGCTTATCACGTATTAACCATCATTTATTTAAGCCAGAGTCTGAGATCTCTAGTGAAGAATTCTCCAGTCAATGTTCCTCACCACAGAACCCTTGGGGCCGATGAAGCCTCCTCTGCCCCGGTCGCCCTTCTCTCCTTGGACTCCTTGCGGTCATCCCCCTCTTCAAAGGGGGGGACACTCTTGACCCAAACTGCTACAGACCTATATCTATCCTACCATGCCTTTCTAAGGTCTTCGAAAGCCAAGTCAACAAACAGATTACCGACCATTTTGAATCTCACCATACCTTCTCTGCTATGCAATCTGGTTTCAGAGCTGGTCATGGGTGCACCTCAGCCACGCTCAAGGTCCTAAACGATATCTTAACCGCCATCGATAAGAAACATTACTGTGCAGCCGTATTCATTGATCTGGCCAAGGCTTTCGACTCTGTCAATCACCACATCCTCATCGGCAGACTCAACAGCCTTGGTTTCTCAAATGATTGCCTCGCCTGGTTCACCAACTACTTCTCTGATAGAGTTCAGTGTGTCAAATCTGAGGGTCTGTTGTCCGGACCTCTGGCAGTCTCTATGGGGGTGCCACAGGGTTCAATTCTTGGACCGACTCTCTTCTCTGTATACATCAATGAGGTCGCTCTTGCTGCTGGTGAGTCTCTGATCCACCTCTACGCAGACGACACCATTCTGTATACTTCCGGCCCTTCTTTGGACACTGTGTTAACAACCCTCCAGGCAAGCTTCAATGCCATACAACTCTCCTTCCGTGGCCTCCAACTGCTCTTAAATACAAGTAAAACTAAATGCATGCTCTTCAACCGATCACTACCTGCACCTACCCGCCTGTCCAACATCACTACTCTGGACGGCTCTGACTTAGAATACGTGGACAACTACAAATACTTAGGTGTCTGGTTAGACTGTAAACTCTCCTTCCAGACCCATATCAAACATCTCCAATCCAAAGTTAAATCTAGAATTGGCTTCCTATTTCGCAACAAAGCATCCTTCACTCATGCTGCCAAACATACCCTTGTAAAACTGACCATCCTACCAATCCTCGACTTTGGCGATGTAATTTACAAAATAGCCTCCAATACCCTACTCAACAAACTGGATGCAGTCTATCACAGTGCAATCCGTTTTGTCACCAAAGCCCCATACACTACCCACCATTGCGACCTGTACGCTCTCGTTGGCTGGCCCTCGCTTCATACTCGTCGCCAAACCCACTGGCTCCATGTCATCTACAAGACCCTGCTAGGTAAAGTCCCCCCTTATCTCAGCTCGCTGGTCACCATAGCATCTCCCACCTGTAGCACACGCTCCAGCAGGTATATCTCTCTAGTCACCCCCAAAACCAATTCTTTCTTTGGCCGCCTCTCTTTCCAGTTCTCTGCTGCCAATGACTGGAACGAACTACAAAAATCTCTGAAACTGGAAACACTTATCTCCCTCACTAGCTTTAAGCACCAACTGTCAGAGCAGCTCACAGATTACTGCACCTGTACATAGCCCACATATAATTTAGCCCTATCAACTACCTCTTTCCCAACTGTATTTAATTTATTTATTTATTTTGCTCCTTTGCACCCCATTATTTTTATTTCTACTTTGCACATTCTTCCATTGCAAAACTACCATTCCAGTGTTTTACTTGCTATATTGTATTTACCTTGCCACCAAGGCCTTTTTTTGCCTTTACCTCCCTTCTCACCTCATTTGCTCACATTGTATATAGACTTGTTTATACTTTATTATTGACTGTATGTTTGTTTTACTCCATGTGTAACTCTGTGTTGTTGTATCTGTCGAACTGCTTTGCTTTATCTTGGCCAGGTCGCAATTGTAAATGAGAACTTGTTCTCAACTTGCCTACCTGGTTAAATAAAGGTAAAATAAAAATAAATAAAAAATGTACATTAATTTAATAAAATATTTGTTTTAGTTGATGACTTTATTACTTAATTCAAAGTCATCATCTCATCTCTATAGCGCTATTTTAGTAGTTCTTCAAAGTAAATAAGGCATACTTTTATGTTTGCTGAATACCAACTATGAATCACTTAGATCATGTCGATCCCGGGTTCTATCTTCTCTCCTCGTACAACCCGCTTCTCACCGCTTTCCTTCCATTGAAAATGAATGGGAAGCGGTGTTTCACTGTGTGGTGCACCCCGAGCGTACATGGGCCGTCTCCATGTCTGCTCCACACAAATTGGGCATGTTTAAGCAGGCGTGCAATGGATTATGGTCATTGTAGTTAATTACCACGTTTTCTGCACCTAACTATGTAGAATATTGGCCTGTTGGAAACGACAACTTCCTACTACATTTCACAGATCAGGCTTGATCTGATGTATCTTTACTGAAACTGCACATTGAGCTCACAGAAAAAAACTTGAACCAAATAGAATTAAAATGATTGAACTGACGGTCAAATAGTTGAACTGACGTCAGTGAATTAGTTGTTTAAAAACCAAAAAAATAAAAAAGTAAATGTACAGATAGATAGGGGCACATTCCAACGCATAATTTACAAATGAAGCATGTATGTTTAGTGAGATGTTCTCTTTATGTGTGTGAATTGGACCATTTTCCTGTCCTGCTAAGCTTTCAAAATGTAACGAGTACTTTTAGGTGTCAGGGAAAATGTAGTGGAGTAAAAAGTACATTATATTCTTTAGGAATGTAGTTAAGTAAAATTTGTGAAAGGATACCCAAAATAACTACTCAAGTAGTACTTTAAAGTATTTTTACTTAAGTATTTTACACCACTGGCACTTTAGACACACCGTTGTTGTAAAAAGAACATGGAAAGGCCATTCACTCCCCTTATAGGCCGGTAACAGGGCTTTAGTGTTGAATAGAGGTGAAAGCACCACAACAATGTCAAATGATATAAAACAACTACAGCAGCTAAACATGTTGCAGTGGTGGTGAGACTCCACCCGGTGGTGTTTTATGGTTTTATTACAACAACCTACATGGAGAAACAGTTTTTCCACTCTGGGGGAACAGTAAAGAAGCAGAGAGATGGATTCCAGGCAAGGGTCAGGGTGAGGGATATTAAATCCAATTGTTAGATGATAACACCAAAGATGGTGGATAAATGAAGATGTCTTACTCAGGCCGGTTACCAATGAAAAAAAGAGTCACAATTCCGGTCTACTTAAGGGGTGGCTCTCCCATAGACACCAATGCAATAGCAGCTGGATCTGGTCTACTTGGTTCATTGACTGTATATGAACCAGAAAAGACGAAGGAGTGGCATGTCTCACTTCCTCTTCCGTCTCTGCTAACAGCACCCTCCAAATCAAAATCAAACATGGATTTCCTGTTGTGTTCTCACTTTGTGTGAGCACAACTGTCTGTGTTTCACACCTGTTTGTCCTTACTAGTCAGTTGCTGTACGGGCACCAGAGACGGAAGAGGAAGCGAAACACCCCACCCGCTGTTTTTTTCCTGGTTCAATGCTGCCACAGACAGGAAGCAGACAAGAAGTAGAATGGAGTGTCTGCACGTAAACATGGACATCCATGTTTGGTTTTGATTTGGGGGGTGGGGTGGTAGCATCTAACAATTGGATTGAATTATTTCCTGGGCACCGCTTAGTGATGTAATGGACAACCTATCAAGAAGAACTGTCTACCGACTACGGATAAACACTGAGTGTACAAAACATTAAGGATGCCTGTTCTTTCCGTGACATAGATCATATACTGACCAGGTAAATCTGGTGAAAGCTATGATCCCTTATCGATGTCACTTGTTAAATCAGTGCAGACGAAGGGAAGGAGACAGATTAAAGAAGGATTTTTAGACCTTGAGACAATTGAGACATGGATTGGGTATGTGTGTCATTCAGAGGGTGAATGGGCAACACATTTAAGTGCTTTTGAATGGGGAATGGTACTAGGTGACAGGTGCACCGGTTTGTGTCAAGAACTGCAATGCTCATGGGTTTTTCACGCTCAACAGTTCCCCATGTGTATCAAGAATGGGTCACCACCCAAAGGACATCCAGGCAACTTGACACAACTGTGGGAAGCACTTTTAGTCGACATGGGTCAGTATCCCTGTGGAATGCTTTCGACACCTTGTAGAGGCCATGCCCCAAAGAATTGAGGCTGTTCTTGGGGGGGGGGGGTTGCAACTCGATAATGTACAGTGTACATTGAGGCGTAGAACACATGCTGCTACACAGTTACAGATTTGGTTGTGAGTTCTCTCGAACACATTCACTATGGAATGCAATTAGACCTCGTCTTATTAATAAATGAAATAAATAATAAAGAGGTCTATGTGTGGGCTAGCATACCTTCAGAGTGAACTGGAAACACCCAAAACCTTGTTTAGACTTTGTAGTATCAATGTATGTCCACCAGGGTGAGACGTGCATCTTCTTGAGTTTGTAAAGTTATGCATACTGAAAAACTGCTCTCTTCTACCATCCAGTGTTTAAGTGAGAGACAATTTTACTGTGAAAGAAAACTCAAATGTGTTCTACTCCTAGGAGTTATGCTATTTGAGAGTGACTATGTGAATGATGCATACCGTACTTTGTATCTGGTAACTCTGCCTGGGAGCACGCCAAACTCTGCATTTTTGAGTCTGATCTGTGATAACCACTCAGAACAAGTGCTTTCATGCAATGTACCTCTGAAACCTACTATTTCTCACACACACACACCTCTTTCTCTTTCTCTTTCACACACACACACACACACACACACACACACACACACACACACACACACACTTCCTTTAATCTCTCCATCATATACACAGAGCACACAGTCAGATAAGAGGCTGACTTGGGGCAGGATGTTCTGTCTGATGCAGAATGTTCTGTCTGGTGCACTGTGTTCTGTCTGATGCAGGGTGTTCTGTCTGATGCAGGGTGTTCTGTCTGAGGCAGTGTGTTCTGTCTGATGCACTGTGTTCTGTCTGGTGCACTGTGTTCTGTCTGGTGCACTGTGTTCTGTCTGGTGCACTGTGTTCTGTCTGATGCAGGGTGTTCTGTCTGATGCAGGGTGTTCTGTCTGGTGCACTGTGTTCTGTCTGATGCAGGATGTTCTGTCTGATGCAGGGTGTTCTGTCTGATGCAGGATGTTCTGTCTGATGCAGGGTGTTCTGTCTGATGCAGGGTGTTCTGTCTGATGCAGGGTGTTCTGTCTGATGCAGGGTGTTCTGTCTGATGCAGGGTGTTCTGTCTGGTGCACTGTGTTCTGTTTGATGCAGGGTATTCTGTCTGGTGCACTGTGTTCTGTCTGATGCAGGATGTTCTGTCTGCGGCACTGTGGTCTGTCTGATGCAGGGTGTTCTGTCTAATGCAGGGTGTTCTGTCTGATGCTGGATGTTCTGTCTGATGCAGGGTGTTCTGTCTGATGCAGGGTGTTCTGTCTGATGCAGGATGTTCTGTCTTCTGCAGGGTGTTCTGTTTGATGCACTATGTTCTGTCTGATGCAGGGTGTTCTGTTTGATGCACTGTGTTCTGTCTGATGCAGGGTGTTCTGTCTGATGCATTGTGTTCTGTCTGATGCAGGGTGTTCTGTCTGATGCAGGGTGTTCTGTCTGATGCAGGGTGTTCTGTCTGGTGCACTGTGTTCTGTCTGGTGCACTGTGTTCTGTCTGATGCAGGAGGTTCTGTCTGATGCACTGTGTTCTGTCTGATGCACTGTGTTCTGTCTGATGCAGGAGGTTCTGTCTGATGCACTGTGTTCTGTCTGATGCACTGTGTTCTGTCTGATGCAGGATGTTCTGTCTGATGCACTGTGTTCTGTCTGATGCACTGTGTTCTGTCTGATGCACTGTGTTCTGTCTGATGCAGGATGTTCTGTCTGATGCACTGTGTTCTGTCTGATGCAGGATGTTCTGTCTGATGCACTGTGTTCTGTCTGATGCAGGATGTTCTGTCTGATGCAGGGTGTTCTGGCTGATGACTGTTTAAAAAATAACAACAATAAAGTGTTCACAATGATACCCATGTCGGAGTTGAAAAAGGGAATCAGAGCGTTACTCAGACCAGCGTGTTTTGGTTGTTGGTTGTTTGAAACTACACAAAGTCTAATCTACCAACTAAATATAATGGTCTGATAAAGGTGCTCTGTGTGCAGAAAAAATATAAAACAGTGATAGAGATGGTAAAAGGAGTGGAAGAAGGTAGTGAGGACAGTAGTTATGTCCCCGTTTCTTTATCCCGCTCCACCTCTTCGCTGTCTCTCCCTCTCTCTCTTCCTGTACTGTAATCATTTTCTATTTTAATAATAAAACAATAGGACTCTAGTGATAGTCATGGCATACATGAAGAGACACACACACACACACACACACACACACACCTGCAGAGCCTAATTATTCTCAGTGATCAATTGATCTGATCCTGGGGATGCATGCTTCCCAGCCGAAAGAGTTAGTGCATACAGTGCATTTGGAAAGTATTCAGACCCCTTGACTTTTTCCACATTTTGTTACATTACAACCTTATTCGAAAATGTATGAAATAGTTTTTTCCCCCTCATCGATCTACACACAATACCCAATAATGACAAAGCAATAACAGTTTTTAGACATTTTTGCACAAAAAAAAGAAAGTGGAAATTCACATTTACATAAGTATTCAGACCCTTTGCTCAGTACTTTGTTGAAGAACCTTTAGCAGCGATTACAGCCTCAAGTATTCTTGGGTATGATGCTACAAGCTTGGCACACCTGTATTTGGGGAGTTTCTCCCATTCTTCCCTGCAGATCATCTTCAAGCTCTGTCAGGTTGGATTGGGACAATCGCTGCACAGCAAATTTCAGGTCTCTCCAGAGATGTTTGATCATGTTCAAGTCCGGACTCTGGCTGGGCCACTCAAGGACAATCAGAGACGTGTTCGGGAAGTCACTCCTGCATTGCCTTGGCTGTGGCTTATGGTAGTTGTCCTTTTGGAAGGTGAACCTTCACCCCAATCTGAGGTCCTGAGCGCTCTGGAGAAGGCTTTCATCAAGGATTTCTCTGTACTTTGCTCTGGTCATCTTTCCCTCGATCCTGACTAGTCTCCCAGTCCCTCCTGCTGAAAAACACAGCATGATGCTGCCACCACCATGCTTCACTGTAGGGATGGTGCCAGGTTTCCTTCAGATGTGACACTTCAGGCCAAAGAGTTCAATCTTAGTTTCATCAGAGAGTCTTTTAGGTGCCTTTTGGCAAACTCCAAGCGGGCTGTCATGTGCCTTTTACTGAGGAGTGGCTTCCACCTGGCCACTATACCATAAGGCCTGATTGGTGGAGTGCTGTCCTTCTATAAGGTTCTCCCATCTCCACAGAGGAACTCTGGAGCTCTGTCAGTGTGACCATTGGGTTCTTGGTCCCCTCCCTGACCAAAGCCCTTCTACCCCGATTGCTCAGTTTGGCCGGGCGGCCAGCTCTAGGAAGTCTTGGTGGTTCCAAACTTCTTCCATTTAAGAATGATCGAGGCTAGTTTGTTCTTGGGGACCATCAATGCTGCAGAAATGTTTTGGTAGCCTTCCCCAGATCTGTGCCTCAACACAATCCTGTTTCAGAGCTCTACGGACATTTCCTTCGACCTCATGGCTTGGTTTTTGCTATGACATGCACTGGCAACTGTGGGACCTTATATTGACAGGTGTCTGTCTGCCTTTCCAAATCATGTCGAATCAATAAAATGTACTACAGGTGGACTCCAAGTTGTAGAAATGTCTCAAGGATGATTTAAGGAAACAGAATGCACCTGAGCTCAATTTTGAGTCTCATAGAAAAGGATCTGAATAATTATGTAAATAAGGTATACCTGTTTTTTTTATACGTTTGCAAAAAAGTTTTTTCAAATGCTTTTGCCCCTCGTCATTATGGATTATCGTGTGTAGATTGATGAGGAAAAACATTTATTTAATCCATTTTAGAATAAGGGGTCTGAATACTTTACAAATGCACTGTATATTATGAGCACATTTTGTGACGTTTTTGTTCGTTTTGCACTCGGCTGTTTGGGCACAGAACATGTTCTTCTGGAGGCAAGCTGAAGTTCGGAGCCGAAGTCTACGCCCCGCTGTCGGTAATTGGTCAACAGTAGGGACTCTTCAATTACGTTATTGTTGTCATTCAACGACTAGTTATCGTGTACATTTTTAAATTACGAAGTCCTGCACCAAACTGCTTCTTGACACACTGCTCGCTTAACCTGGAAGCCAGCCGCAACAATGTGTTGGAGGAAACACCGTCCAACTGACGACCGAATTCAGCTTTCAGGCGCCAGGCCCGCCACAAGGAGTCACTAAAGCACGATGAGACAAGGAAATACCAGCCGGCCAAACCCTCCCCTAACCCAGGCAATGCTGGGCCAATTGTGCGCCGCCCCATGGGGCTCCAAGTCACGGCCGGCTGTGAAAGGGAAGGTATTTTAAGGGAGTATGCTAGCACACACGTTCGGTTCGCTTATTTTTTACCCCCTTTTTCATCATATCAAATTACGATCTTGTCTCATCGCTGCAACTCCCCAATGGGCTCGGAAAAGGCGAAGGTCGAGTCATGCGTCCTCCAAAACATGACCCGCCAAACTGCGCTCTTTAACATCCGCCCGCACCAATGTGTTAGAGGAAACACCGTTCAACTGACGACCTAGGTCAGCCTGCAGGTGCCCGGCCCGCCAAAAGGAGTCGCTAGAGGGCGGTGAGCCAAGTAAATCCCAACCCTAAACCTTATCCCCTAAACCTAAAATATACTTTTTCCTTGTGGGGACTGGTGAAATGTTCCTATTTGTCTGAATTTTCCTAGTTTTACTATCCTTGTGAGGATTTCTGTCACCACAAGGAGAGTAAAACCAAACACACACACACTTAATTCAGTCACAACACAATCATCGCCGGTCTCTCAGCTTGACAGTGTGTTTTGACAGTCTCCATGTCTTTCCCAAGGCCTGAGTGGGGTCATAAGGTCGTAACCTGTGAGGTTCGGTGTTGACCATGTTACTGAGAACCAACAAACACACAAACAACTCAAGTCCAAGGGATGTTTGTTCTGTGTACCGAGACAGTTGGGGCTATGGGCTAGGACAGGGGTTCACAAACTTTTTTCGTCCACAGACCCATTTTGATATCTGGTCTTAATGCAGACGAGAGCACTGCTGAATCCAGCTTCACACATATATGAGCTGGCAAAGGGTACCATGAGTTTTAATGCTCTGAGGGAGATGGCAGGGTATTATTCCCTCTGAGTCAGGAACCAAAACTCCTCCGTAGTGACCTGTGAATGCGTTGTCTGTAGTGTTCGGTCACATGACAGCTCGAAAGGCCCCACTTGACTGTTGCACTTTAATCCTTCCGATTCAAGCGCAACAGTCAAGTGTGGTCTTTTCCCACGATCGGGGCAATCTGGGCCCATTTAGAGTTTCAGGTTACAATGATTTTGAGATACGAAGGCGATATATTTTGTTTTTTTGGGGAGTATTTTGGAAATTCTCCCGCGACCCCATTTTCATACACTACATATACAAAAGTATGTGGACATCCCTTCAAGTTAGTGGATTTGGTTATTTCGCCACACCCGTTGTTGACTGGTGTATAAAATTGAGCACACAGCCATTCAATCTCCATAGACAAACATGGAGATTGCCTGTGCCTGTGGCACTGCCATAGGATGTCACCTTTCCAACAAGTCAGTTGGTAAAATTTCTGCCCTGCTTGAGCTGTCCCGGTCAAATGTAACTGCTGTTATTGTGTTATTGTAAAGTGGAAATGTCTAGGAGCAACAACGGCTCAGCTGTAAAGTGGTAGGCCACACAAGCTCACAGAATGGGACCGCCTTGTGTCCTCGGTAGCAACACTCACTACCGACTTCCAAACTGTAAGCAATGTCAGCACAATAACTGTTCGCCAGGAGCTTCATGAAATGGGTTTCCATGGCTTAGCAGCCACACACAAGCCAAGATCACCCTGTGCAATGCCAAGTGTCGGCTGTAGTGGTGTAAAGCTCACCGCCATTGGACTCGTGTTCTCTTGAGTGATGAATCACACTTCACTATCTGGCAGTCCGATGGATGAATCTGGGTTTGGCGGATGCCAGGACAACTCTATCCGTCCAAATGCATTGTGCCAACTGTAAAGTTAGGTGGAGGAGGAATATGGTCTGTGGCTGTTTTTCATGGTTTGGGCCTCTTAGTTCCAGTGAAGGGATGTCTTAACTCTATAGCATACAATGATATACTAGACGATTTTGTGCTTCCAACGTTGTGGCAACAGTTTGGGGAACGCCCTTTCCTATTTCAGCATAACAATGCCCCCATGTACAGAGTGAGGTCCATACAGAAATGGTTGTTGAGATCGGTGTGGAAGAACTTGACTGGCCTGCACAGAGCCCTGACCTCGACCACATCAAACAATTTTGGGATGAATTGGAACACCGACTGAGAGCCAGGCCTAATCGCCCAACATCAGTGCCCGACCTTACTAATGCTCTTGTGGCTGAATGGAAGCAAGTCCCCGCAGCAATGTTCCAATATCTAGTAGAAAGCCTTCCCGGATGAGTGGAGGCTATTATAGCAGCAAAGGGGGGATCAAGTCCATATTACTGCCCATCATTTAGGAATGAGATATTTGATGAGCAGGTGTCCACATACTTTTAGTCATGTAGTGTATCAAGTGACCCCACATTGGGTCGCGACCCCTTATTTGGGAACCTCTGGCCTAGGAGCTGGAGGGAGCAGAGAGAGCGTAAACAAAGTCAGACAACAATGTAAACAAACTCCCTAACCCCATTATCACAGAGTGATAAAGTGGCTCATTGTGGATTAGTCATTGTGGATTAGAGTCTGTCGTGTATCTGACCACCAAGTACTGCACTTGAGAGGGGGAGTGTGTGTGTGTGTGTGTGTGTGTGTGTGTGTGTGTGTGTGTGTGTCATCGATGCATGTGTATGCATTGTGTAGGAATTCGAAAACAACATGACCATAAACAGGTTTAATGGTTAGATGTCAAAGGTCAACATGAGCCCTAGTCAAGGGAAGTATAAAGCTTGGAATGTATTCTGGGGTGTTTTGGGTGAGACGGTTTTGGGGTACAAGGGTTGTTTTGACCGGGGGGGTCTCGGTCCTGTCCCAACGTCAACCGCTGTTCTCAATTAGAGACAGACAGATCGTCCTGACAAAACAACATGGGCCCTCTTCCCTTGAACAGGGCTGGTGACGTAAATCTCAATCACTCAGTTGTCATTTATACTGCAACACACAGGATGTAAACCATGGCTGCTTGGGGTGCAACCAATTCAACAGTTGGAATAGGAATTTGGAAAACAACAATAAAACAGAAGTGTTACACAACTGCTAGAAACAAAGTATTTCAAACAAACTAGAGATGATTTCAAAACCATACACCCATTGGATGAGTGCATTCTGGTTCAGTAAGAGGATGGTGTTCTTTTGTAGTTTTATGGGAGTAAAGAAACATAGCCTCGTCCGAGCCGGGAACAACCCATAGGGGCAGGAGTCTCCTGTTTCTGTAGAGTGAAGCAGCTCTTCCAGCTCGTCCTATCCAAGTACACCCTATACTAATTGGAGTTAAGATAAGATGGCGCCGGAGAAGAAGGCAGACATTTTACGTGCCCCCAACCTATTGGGTTTTTTTGTTGGTTAATTTGTATTGATTGTAATTATTTTTTAAACGTATTTTGTACATTATGCTGCCGCTACCGTCTCTTATGACCAAAAGTAACTTCTGGACATCAGGACTGCAATTACTCACCCCCGATTGGCAGAATCCTTTTTGTCCTTTAACGAGTCTGATGAGACCGATGCGAATGATATACTGCTTTCTCGGGAACAGGCCCAGATCCCCGTGATTTGCGTGAAGAGGAGGCGGAGAAAAAGGGTCCGGAGGTAGGGGCTGCCTTCTGAGAATTCATAGGCGATCGAATAAACCCACAATTCCTTCTATTCTGCTAGCAAAAGTGCAATCTTTGGAATAAAATAGATGACCTAGGCGGAAGATGAAACTACCAACGGGACATTCAAAACTGTAATATCTTATGCTGCCTGCTAATTTTTTGTGCGGGATTATTTGCTGTTGTTGCTCTGTTAGGGGTGCGTGTTTGCGCCACAGGGTTTTGTTTTCTCACGGTCGTTGTACCGTTTGGACCCTAATTTAGGAGTAGAGGTTTCTCCTCCGGGTGTGACGTTATTTCCCTGTGTGTGGCGAATTCGTTGGGGGTGTTTCCCCACTTGTTGTTGTTGTGTTGGGACTTTCAATAAACGATTGTGCTACTGCGACTTCCTTGCTCTCCTGCTCCTGACCCAGACACATACAGTGGGAAGAACAAGTATTTGATACACTGCCGATTTTGCAGGTTTTCCTACTTACAAAGCATGTAGAGGTCTGTCATTTTTATCATAGGTACACTTCAACTGTGAGAGACGGAATCTAAAACAAAAATCCAGAAAATCACATTGTATGATTTTAAAGTAATTAATTTGCATTTTATTGCATGACATAAGTATTTGATCAACTACCAACCAGTAAGAATTCCGGCTCTCACAGACCTGTTAGTTTTTCTTTAAGGAGCTCTCCTGTTCTCCACTCATTACCTGTATTAACTGCACCTGTTTGAACTCGTTACCTGTATAAAAGACACCTGTCCACACACTCAATCAAACAGACTCCAACCTCTCCACAATGGCCAAGACCTGAGAGCTGTGTAAGGACATCAGAGATAACATTGTAGACCTGCACAAGGCTGGGATGGGCTACAGGACAATAGGCAAGCAGCTTGGTGAGAAGGCAACAACTGTTGGCGCAATTATTAGAAAATGGAAGAAGTTCAAGATGGCGGTCAATCACCCTCGGTCTGGGGCTCCATGCAAGACCTCACCTCGTGGGGCATCAATGATCATGAGGAAGGTGAGGGATCAGCCCAGAACTACACGGCAGGACCTGGTCAATGACCTGAAGAGAGCTGGGACCACAGTCTCAAAGAAAACCATTAGTAACACACTACGCCGTCATGGATTAAAATCCTGCAGCGCATGCAAGGTCCCCCTGCTCAAGCCAGCGCATGTCCAGGCCCGTCTGAAGTTTACCAATGACCATCTGGATGATCCAGAGGAGGAATGGGAGAAGGTCATGTGGTCTGATGAGACAAAAATAGAGCTTTTTGGTCTAAACTCCACTCTCTGTGTTTGGAGGAAGAAGAAGGATGAGTACAACCCCAAGAACACCATCCCAACTGTGAAGCATGGAGGTGGAAACATCATTCTTTGGGGATGCTTTCCTGCGAAGGGGACAGAACGACTGCACCGTATTGAGGGGAGGATGGATGTGGCCATGTATCGCGAGATCTTGGCCAACAACCTCCTTCCCTCAGTAAGAGGATTGAAGATGCGTCGTGGCTGGGTCTTCCAGCATGACAACGACCCGAAACACACGGCCACTAAGGAGTGGCTCCGTAAGAAGCATCTCAAGGTCCTGGAGTGGCCTAGCCAGTCTCCAGACCTGAACCCAATAGAAAATCTTTGGAGGGAGCTGAAAGTCCGTATTGCCCAGGATCTGGAGAAGGTCTGTATGGAGGAGTGGGCCAAAATCCCTGCTGCAGTGTGTGCAAACCTGGTCAAGAACTACAGGAAACGTATGATCTCTGTAATTGCAAACAAAGGTCTCTGTACCAAATATACCAAATATTAGTTCTGCTTTTCTGATGTATCAAATACTTATGTCATGCAATAAAATGCAAATTAATTAATTAAAAATCATACAATGTGATTTTCTGGATTTTTGTTTTAGATTCCGTCTCTCACAGTTGAAGTGTACCTATGATAAAAAATTTGAGACCTCTACATGCTTTGTAAGTAGGAAAACCTGCAAAATCGGCAGTGTTTCAAATACTCGTTCTCCCCACTGTACATGTCTGGTGTGTGTGTCTGTGTGTGTGTGTGTGTGTCTGTGTAAGTGTACGGGTGTATGTATGTGTGTGTGTGTGTGTGTAAGAGATTACCGTCTAGTGCAGTGCAATGGTATATACACTGGGCTGTATCTTTCTGCATGGCTAAAACACAGAGCAGATAATTGCCAGTCGTTATGTGAAACTGATAAAGGTGGGGGGAGCTATTTATACAGGGTGTGCTTGTATGAATCAGGGGAGAACACCTTAACCAAAACAAGAGGAAATCATCACAGTGGACCTGAACAAACAGCACAATATCTGACAGTTATGTCTAAAGCAAATGAACCCCATGACCTTACTCCTACTCCCTTTCTCTTTCCCTCCTAACTCTCCTAACTCTCCTGCTCCTCCTTTTCCTCATTTGCCAATCTTCCTTTGTCCACCCTCCCCTACATTAACTCTCTATTCTCCTTCCCCCCTCTCATATCTCTTCTATCTATTCGCTGTCTGAATCCTAAATCTTCTATTGCAATTCACCTTTCTCCTCTTTCTCTGTTCCTTCTCCTCCTTACTCTAACACCATGTAACACATCTCCTGTCCTCTCACCCTTAGTGACCTAGTCCTCTCTGTTATATCTGAAGCCCAGCTCCTTCACAAATAGAGGGACACATAAAGTAGTAGTGAGGATGGATATCAGTCCCAGGCCAACCTCTTTAAGAAATACAATGAGAACAGCAGTAGAGAACTAATACCAAACAGTAAAGGCCAGCACATTGGCATACATACTGTAGCAGTGAGATGTTCCTCCACCACAGCTATGAGAGACAGAAAGAAAACATCTGGACTGTATTTTAAAAAGTAGAGTTATAAAGTGAATGAGCAGCCCAACCTGCTTAGAGCTATGAGACGGTTCAGATACAGAGGTGTTTGAAAGCAGCTTTAGTGTACCATAGACAGTATAGACTCTCAGAATATCCATTAAAATGATATAGACCCACTGTGGATTAGTACATACACAGCTAAAATTGCTATTTTAAACCCTGCCACACTAAACCACGTTAGTACACATGCATATCCCAAAAAGACTCACGCCTCTACAACTGCTTCCAGGTGGAAAGGGGTCTGCCCTCAATCATACTTAACAGATGTCAAAGGAAGGGCGAAAGAAAGAGAGATGACGGGAGAAGGGAAAAAAGAGTACAGGAAAAAGAAGGAAAGACAACGAGAGAGAAAGAGAGAGAAAGCATTGACTAGCCAGGACAACGGCAATAGAGAAAACAATATATATACAAAGCAAACATTTTACTTCATAGCTATCAGATAGCTAGCTATATGTGAATCGTTGTAATGTAGCTAAACAGATAGTATAACAGGCAAAAATGACCAAAAACCAATGTTATCCAAGGTAGATGTCAATTCTTCGTAGGTAGCTAGCTAACAATTCTTTGTGGCTATCTGGCTAGCTAACAGTAGTAGTTAGCTCTATTGACTTGACCTACGGGCTTACTACCTATGCGACCTACGGGCATTGTAGGCAGGTAACCATACCAAAATAAACAAAGCATGTATTTATTAACATATCAAGATAAAATATTGTAGTCAGGCAACATATGAGATGTGAATAGGCAACATTTCATTCTGAAGTTGGAGTGTATTTTCTCTCGCTTCAGTTCAAACAATGGCCGCCATTCATTTCAAGAAAAATGTCTTAATTTTATGTGGTTGTGTCCCATTTCATTGCATACTTTCCATTTAAGTTTGCATCAATGCATGCTTCAAAATATGTACAAATGGAGTACACATTCCAGAAGTGCCCTCCGTGCTCTGTTTCGCATTTTTCGATTTGGACTCATACTCCGATCCTCCCATGCTCCAATTTGCATGCTCGGAGCATTTTGAAAAACACCCCTTTTGAGCTTTGCTCACTCAGTCTTTGAAGGCTGGTTATGGATATAACAGAACTTCCAGCATGACAGAGATATCCGCTGCCCTGCACCTGCTGATTACTCCTCTGTCTTTTTCAATCCTCTTGTCTCCCTCCGTCTCATTTCATGAGAAATCAGGCCTAAAGGGACACAGCCAGCTGTCAATTAGGATACAAATCAAAAGAAAAAAAAGGAAGACAGGAAAAAAGAGAGGGATGGGCATGGTCTGTAAAGAATGGATGGGGGTCAATAGTTCATGACCTGACCTGCTGATTGGACCTTTCTTCTTTTTGCCCTCTTCAACTCTTTCAACTGCACCTCATCTGAATCACAATCTCTTTTTCTCTCTTTCTCTGTCTGGTATTGTTGTCACGCATTCACTACTGATCACTCCTCTCCTTGTGAGATACTGTACCTCTGTCCAATCTTCCCACTCTGTATTTCTATGCCTTGCTCTCTCTCTCTTTCTTGCCTCATCCCCCAAGTATTCTAATCAAAGTATTAGAAATAAAGGGAGAAAGAAAGAGAAACATGGATAAAGAAAGAGAGAGAGAGTAGAAGATATGAAGGGCAAGAATGTTTCTCCTATAAAGATGTCTCTTATTCCACACCACCACCATGGTCAAATGATCCTATGTCATATATTGTGATCCAACCAGGTGATGATGCTACAAAGAACCCCTGTGCCATTAACAGCGAGAATAGTTACATTCTGCCCATAACACAGCATATCAACACACACACAGGGTGATGATAACTGACCTTGGGTTTTATGATGTGATGATGCAAAGGTTCCAAATGAACAACGTTACACATTCCCAGTTACCTCACCATAGGGGCATTAGGGGGGGGGGGGGGCATTAGCACTGGTGTGTATGCTGTATGTGTGTATGAGAGAGAGAGAGAGAGAGAGAGACAGAGAGAGACCAGCCACGCAGGCTTCCCTTCCTACCCTTCCATACCACTGGTCCATGTTTAGAGCCCGGTGGTAGTGTATACTAAGAGAGAAAACGAGGCCTGGCTTTGATTAGTGTGTAACTCTGTAAACCCACAGCAGTAAACATGCTATGGTCCCAAAACAGACACCCCCTGAAACACATACACTGAAGTCTTCTCTGTACCCCCACCCAGAAACACAGGCCCAGGCCTGCCATGGGAACAGGACGAGCAAATTACCAGACACACAGACAGAGAGAGTAACTAAATAAAAACGTGAGTGAGATAGGGAGAGCGCTAGTGAGATGGAAAAAGAAAGAAGAGAGAGAGCAAGAGAGAGAGCGAGAGAGAGAGAGAGAGAGAGAGAGAGAGAGAGACGTTAAAAAACACCATTCCTTCCAGTTCTGGATTAGATCTACCATCCACTGTCTGCTTTCTGTCTCCAAGTATCAGATCGCCTCTCACTTCATCAGAATGGCATTAACCACACACACACACATACTGTCAGAGGTGAGGAGTGAGTGGTGTGTAAAGGTGTGTGTCGATGGGTTACTGACAGAACTCTTAACAGCACTGAAGCCTCTTCTCCCCTCTCTCATCTCTCTCCCTCTTGCAGCTGTTCTGTCTGCTTGAAGCAGAGCCTCAATGAAAGCTCATAAGCCTCTGCAATACTGTAATAGCTGTGCCGTGTGAAAGTAAAGATCAGGAGGGATCTCTATTGGAAGAGAGGGGACTGAATCTAACCCACTAACTGAACAAAGGCCTGGTCTAAGCTGGTCTAATGAGAGGAAGTCCACTTTACACCCAGTAATGAGAACCAGAGGCCCAGGTGTGACACACACAAACATACAGTACATACACACAGTGGCTCTGACATTCCTCAGACTTGGATCTCTCTCTCTCTCTCTCTCTCTCTCTCTCTCTCTCTCTCTCTCTCTCTCTCTCTCTCTCTCTCTCTCGCTCTCTCGCTCTCTCTCTCTCTCTCTCTCTCTCTCTCTCTCTCATTGTGTTTATTGGCAGCCATTATTTCTGTAGAAGAGCTGGAGCTCACATTTACCTTTTAAAGACAAAGACAAGGGGCCTCGGTGCATGACTAATTGCTTACATACTTGTGTGTGTATGTCTGTTTGGCCTACTTTATACAGAGATGTAATTGAAGTCACACACTCTTCTGTAAGTGCAGTGTATCATTCAGCATGCCCTCATCAGAGAGCTGCTCTGTGCATAGCTGACCAGGGCCCAGAGATGCCAAACTAGTTCTGGACAAGCTCCCAGACTATCACTTATAAACAGTCTGCCACTTCTAGTCCACAGGCCTGCTTCAGCACAAGGGCAAGACAGGGGGTTAAGATTTGTGTGTGTGTGTGTGTGTGTGTGTGTGTGTGTGTGTGTGTGTGTGTGTGTGTGTGTGTGTGTGTGTGTGTGTGTGTGTGTGTGTGTGTGTGTGTGAGAGAGAATGCTAGTTAGCTGCTAATGTGGCTATCATAAAGATCTACAAATGCCATGAGGATCTGGACGAGACTTCCAAATTGAGGCGAAGGTAATAATCGCTGGATTAACAATCTGTTAATGTTAGCTAATTAATAAATTGGCAAAACGTTTGTAAATAGACAATTCTGTGAACTGTATTGTGCAAGTAAAAAAATGGACACAAGACCTGTTAGCAAAGATGTCAGTTAGAGATCACGTGCAGGAGCTTGCAGGGAATTGTAGTCTTGCATGATGTCTACGTTTATCAGCATTTTTGAATCTGAGAATAAATAGAGCCAAATATATTGATAAAAATCACCTTGTCCGAGAGATTTATATGGTTATCAAAACTTCACGCCAGGGTGAGCCCACATAAAACACAGCCCTTCTTTGAATTGTTTCTAAAATTACCTATGAGAAAAATGAATGGTGAAAAAAAAAAAATCCCTGCTTGACCGCTAGGTTTTATGGGTATTATGATGCCTCCAATGAGGGGCATTATGTTAGTATAATTACCACTTAGTTATAATATTTAAATAATAATCTTATTAATTTTACATAAAAATATATGTCATGTGCAAAAATATTGAGGGAAAACTTGAATTTGCCATGTACAAACTTAAAGGTGTAATATGCAGGAATCGCTATGCCAGTTCCTGGTTGCTAAAATTTGAACAGTTCGCCTAATTTCAGTTTATGTGACAAAACAAGCAGTTATTGTGTAGAGAGAGATTCATTGGTCCATCTAAACCGCGGTGAAATATATTTTCCATAACCAAAAACATTGTATTTTCAGCTATTTGAAGCTCGTGTACAAAACCAAAAGACGCAAAAACAAAACTTAAGAACTGGAAGCATAGAAATAGCACCCATAGAACACATTTACCACTCCCTAGACTTGCTTTCAATGAGAATGATATACAGTGCCTTGCGAAAGTATTCGGCCCCCTTGAACTTTGCGACCTTTTGCCACATTTCAGGCTTCAAACATAAAGATATAAAACTGTATGTTTTTGTGAAGAATCAACAACAAGTGGGACACAATCATGAAGTGGAACGACATTTATTGGATATTTTAAACTTTTTTAACAAATCAAAAACTGAAAAATTGGGCGTGCAAAATTATTCAGCCCCCTTAAGTTAATACTTTGTAGCGCCACCTTTTGCTGCGATTACAGCTGTAAGTCGCTTGGGGTATGTCTCAATCAGTTTTGCACATCGAGAGACTGAAATTTTTTCCCATTCCTCCTTGCAAAACAGCTCGAGCTCAGTGAGGTTGGAAGGAGAGCATTTGTGAACAGCAGTTTTCAGTTCTTTCCACAGATTCTCGATTGGATTCAGGTCTGGACTTTGACTTGGCCATTCTAACACCTGGATATGTTTATTTTTGAACCATTCCATTGTAGATTTTGCTTTATGTTTTGGATCATTGTCTTGTTGGAAGACAAATCTCCGTCCCAGTCTCAGGTCTTTTGCAGACTCCATCAGGTTTTCTTCCAGAATGGTCCTGTATTTGGCTCCATCCATCTTCCCATCAATTTTAACCATCTTCCCTGTCCCTGCTGAAGAAAAGCAGGCCCAAACCATGATGCTGCCACCACCATGTTTGACAGTGGGGATGGTGTGTTCAGCTGTGTTGCTTTTACGCCAAACATAACGTTTTGCATTGTTGCCAAAAAGTTCAATTTTGGTTTCATCTGACCAGAGCACCTTCTTCCACATGTTTGGTGTGTCTCCCAGGTGGCTTGTGGCAAACTTTAAACGACACTTTTTATGGATATCTTTAAGAAATGGCTTTCTTCTTGCCACTC
Organism: Oncorhynchus mykiss; assembly: GCF_013265735.2. Lineage (NCBI taxonomy): Eukaryota > Metazoa > Chordata > Actinopteri > Salmoniformes > Salmonidae > Oncorhynchus > Oncorhynchus mykiss. The sequence goes on from NC_048586.1 coordinate 24,202,416, forward strand.
TTCCATAAAGGCCAGATTTGTGCAATATACGATTGTTGTCCTATGGACAGAGTCTCCCACCTCAGCTGTAGATCTCTGCAGTTCATCCAGAGTGATCATGGGCCTCTTGGCTGCATCTCTGATCAGTCTTCTCCTTGTATGAGCTGAAAGTTTAGAGGGACGGCCAGGTCTTGGTAGATTTGCAGTGGTCTGATACTCCTTCCATTTCAATATTATCGCTTGCACAGTGCTCCTTGGGATGTTTAAAGCTTGGGAAATCTTTTTGTATCCAAATCCGGCTTTAAACTTCTTCACAACAGTATCTCGGACCTGCCTGGTGTGTTCCTTGTTCTTCATGATGCTCTCTGCGCTTTTAACGGACCTCTGAGACTATCACAGTGCAGGTGCATTTATACGGAGACTTGAATACACACAGGTGGATTGTATTTATCATCATTAGTCATTTAGGTCAACATTGGATCATTCAGAGATCCTCACTGAACTTCTGGAGAGAGTTTGCTGCACTGAAAGTAAAGGGGCTGAATAATTTTGCACGCCCAATTTTTCAGTTTTTGCTTTGTTAAAAAAGTTTGAAATATCCAATAAATGTCGTTCCACTTCATGATTGTGTCCCACTTGTTGTTGATTCTTCACAAAAAAATACAGTTTTATATCTTTATGTTTGAAGCCTGAAATGTGGCAAAAGGTCGCAAAGTTCAATGGGGCCGAATACTTTCGCAAGGCACTGTATCTATTACTCACATTTCTATGATCATTTGGTCAGGGTGCCCAAAATGTATTTATTTCAGCTTGAAAATGAATGACATTTACTCTCACAGGATGCCAAAAATAACTATCTGAAAGCTACACCTTTGGATTGCCCAAACATGAGTTAATTTATCCATCAGTTGGGTTTTTATTCAATTTCATGCGGGGTTGACCCAGCAGATGGCTATTTTTTAAATGTAATCCATAGGTTATTTTCAGGAGGCATGGCTTTCAGTTAGGTATTTTTGGCCACCCACGAGGGTAAATATCATTCCTGTTCATCATGTTATTTTTCCCTTAAATATTTTTGCACAGTACATATTTGAATATACATTTAATAACATTATTATTTAAATATAATAACAAAGTAATTACTGTATACTAACATTGGAATACACATAGGCACTTGAAGAACTCAACTTGTGTAAGCCTCATTAAACTACAAAAGTGTCAGCGATCAACCTTAATATGTTTATAATACAACCGAAAGATGAGCCAGAATGACATGTTACGGGTGACCAAAAAGAACCATCTGAAAGCCACGCCCCTACTAAACCACACCTCCAGTCTTCTAATTTGACCCAGTGGATCATAGCTCAATAACCCAACTAAGTGACCCAACTGGCTGGGTCAAAAATAATCCAGTGTGTGTTCTGTCCACTATTTACCCAGTGCTGGGTTGTTTTTAACCCAGCATTTTTTAGAATGTGCTGAGAATGGAACGAGTTTCATGTAGAGAGTGAGATCTGTGGGGTGACTGATGGTGCAGTAGAAACCCTGAGGCTCTAATGGTTCTGTAACCTGAAGCTGTGGGTATTGTCTCTTGCCTGAGCCTCTCTGTATACTTAGAAAATTGACCTGTTTGTGATGGTATCAGGTTTCCACCCTACACTGCTTTCACCTATCCAACCTTTTCAGGTCTCAGATCCTTTTCAGCATTGCATCAAGTAAGTATGAGTGAGGGAGTAAGCAAGGGGTGAGGGAGGATGTATTTAGTAAGTACCAGGACCATGTGTTCTGTTGCTCTGCCTCTCACAGCCCTGACCCAGACTCAGAGGGGTTCTGGTGGAGTACAGCCCCTCTGTGCCCTGTCCCAGCCCCCATGTTTCTCTTGGACACACTCCCTGAAAATCAACATCCTCCTTGCCTCTCTCCATGGTGCCCAGGGGGATGTTGGGACTCAGTGTGCCCCTGAGGGGGTGAGGAGAGGAGGGGTCCCAAACTGGCTGGCCCGAGGAGAAATCAACCAGCATGAATAAATGTCTGGGGAAATAATGTTTTCATTTGAGAGTGTGTTTAGATCTCAGTGATCCAGCCAGCGAGAGGTTAGCAGATCAGCTTCCCGTCTTTCCCTCCCCATGGCTACATGGCCTAGTTCTGAAAACCCTCCCAGGACCTGTTTATATAAAAATGTTTGTGAAAGGATCACATGCAATATGGACAAACAAAGGAGGATATGATACAGTATATTATATGAATATGTTTGGCTGTTGAAAATGAAATAGTCTGGAAAACACAACAAAAACTGCATCCAGGGGGAAAGAAGGGGGACCAGTGAGAACATTTATGTCAACACCTATCCCCTCTGCTCTCATCCTCCTAAAACACACAGTTCTTCTGACTCATGATCCCGTGTCTCTCCCTGCAGAAAAAAACAGGGGGGTGAGAGGAGGAGGATAGACAATGTGTGTCATTTGTCATCACCCTCTCTGTTTCTCATGGAGGAGTGAAGGAGTGTTTAACACAGGGACAGTACATCTGTCCAGCTGCTGTGGGCCGTTTACATTAGCCTTAATGTGTTTAGACTCAGATCTCATTTCTACAGATGCATCACTGTGCAGCAATAGGGCGCACGTGCAAACACACTTAACTGAAAGGTCCCAGATAGAGAGGGCCCAGATAGAGAGGGCCCAGATAGAGAGGGCCCAGAGAGCGATGCAGAGATGAGATAGAGGGATGGAGAAATCTACACATGATGCAGTTGACCAAGAAACATTCTCCCTCATGGGGACATTTCCAACAGGTTGGGGTATAGAGGTTAGTGGTTGGGTTGGAGTTAGGTTTAGAGTTTGGGTTAGGGTTACAGGTTAAGGTTATGGTAGGGGTTAGGGAAAATAGGATTTAGAATGTAAATATATTTTAAGTCCCGACGAGGATAGAAGAACATAACATGTGCGCGTGTGCTAAGTCTCAAGGCTCTGGGGGATCTCAGGCTGAGAACAGCAGGGCTTGGCCCTCCAGTATCCCAGGGGTCTTTGGGAGCCTTACACCTGTGTGATTGTCTCACGCTGCTGGAATGAGACATCTGTGGTCTGAGGCCCAGACACATGTGTGTGAGAACTGGACCCAACTGCAGTGTGTGTGTTTAAGGGAATCGAATAGGGGCGTGTGGCCCCTAAAAGCCATTGTTACATTAATCAGCACCGTTCTAGGGCCATTTCAGCTCACGTCCTTCCATGCAGTCTAGCCCCCCAGGCCATCGTCTCCTTCTGTTTACCATAGTTCTCAAAAGACACACTCCATTTCCTCACATAGCCACAATATGGCATTAACTTCATATGACACCACAGAGGATAGAGTAACATATTAAAATGACAGTCTTAAAAGCCACATAATACTCCATAAATAATGGAATAAAATATGGGACAGAAGTTCTAGACTCAGGAATGCATTCATAAGGAATATTTCATGCATAGTTTAAGATGATGATACCATCATTAAATGGGCGTATTTGAGCGGTAACGACAAGGCGGGAGTATCCCAACGTTTTGCGTTGACTGACACATGGACAACAGCCAATTACATTATAGTCCATTATTGTCACGTTCGTATACATAATGAGCGGACCAAGGTGCAGCGTGAGTAGAGTTCCACATATTTATTAAAGTGAACCTTCAAAAAAACAACAAAGAATAAACGAACGTGCAATTCGTAGCGCACATAGCACTAAACCAAAACGAAACAATATCCCACAAACGCAAGTGGGAAAAGGACCACACTAAGTATGATCCCCAATTAGAGGCAACGATCATCAGCTGCCTCCAATTGGGAACCATACTCACACCAACATAGAAATACAAGACTAGAACACCCCCTAGTCACGCTCTGACCTATTGCAGGTCAGGGCGTGACAGTACCCCCCCCCCCCGACCGCAAAACCTGAACCTGGATGGGGAGGGTTAGGGTGGGCAACTAGCGTTGGTGGCGGGCCCGGTGCGGGACACATTCAAACCGCGGATCTGACCCTGAAGCCGGGCTGAAAGCCACTGGGCACCGGAGCAGAGGAAGGCTCTGGCCATGGAGCGGGACTGGACGCCGTGCCTGGACTGGGCAACGGCGCAGAGGAAGACTCCGGCCATGGAGCGGGACTGGCTAGCTCCTCTGAACATCAGTGTCCTGACGAGTGAGCGCATTTTCTATGCCCGGCGAAATCACGCCTCATTAGCTCATTGCTATGGATGTACCAAATAAACGTCACTAGAAAACATCTTAAACAAATGCAAATGCAGCTACTTTTCAGTTATTCTGGCTGCACTTTTTGACATGACTGTAAGTTAGCTGTAGTTGGCTAGCAAGCAAGCAAGGTATAAGAACTGGCAATGGAACATTTAGAACAAACGACTGGGTCACGTCCATAGATACAGAACAAACAAAAAGACTGAACGACTGGGTCCCGTCTCTGGCAACCGAACCGACAGAACTAACGACCAGCCGGCTTTAGTAGCAACCCTAGATTTGTGTCAGGACTTAATCTTGTGGAAAGATGAAATAGTATGAATAAATTCATCAAAATCATGTTTTTAATGAAAATATGTCATTCATTATTTGAATATGTTTGTAACCCGTTGTATAAAAGTGATAATGTCCTCAAAGCCAGGATTATCACTTAAATAACACCACAGATGATACGATTACAAATTGGAAAGACTAGAGAGGAGTGTAACACTTAAATACAGGCTCCATGACAAATTGATAAGATATGGTATGCATTCACATGGAATGATTTTGATGATGATACCAACCATCAAATACCTGAAGACTGCATCATTCGTAATGATGAGAGACTGAAATGGACCACAAGGGGGGATTAACCATCATTTTCAGATAATTGACATGGACAGCCAATCCCACTCCACTCAGAGATACCTCTATAATCCACCAGTCTGAAGAGCCTTTGCCAGCTGGCCTGTCTGAAGTGTCCATATGGGTCAAATGTTCCGATTCTGGAAAACTCATACTTTCCCAGGCTGGAGTAAAGCCGCCTCTCTCTCCCCAGCTGTGAAGGGCATTCCTAGACTGTTGCACACCGGACAAACGAGCCAATCAGGGCAGAAGTCCAAGCGTGGGCAGTAGAATGCGTTGAGAAGTTGACCCATCATGAAGTTGACCCATTATCAGGATTTGCTACACAAAGGCAATGTGATGGGGGATCCCTCTGCAGGTTAGGTGTCTTAAACTTAGCTTGGACAATGGGGAGATATGAAATTGAGGTTGAGCTGAGCACATGGAATATTCACTTCATAAAACACACACTGTGTATAGACCATTGACACAGACGCCTATAGTTGCTAACACACAACACTGTATGCAACACCACCACCAGTAACGTACCCTGCTCTACTGCTCTCTCTCACTGAGAGGTAAATTAGAGTGGAGTAACAGCAAGACTTATTGTTTCCTCTGCAGCCAGTAGGCCCCTGCCCCGCGCTCTAATTGGCCCATGCCCTGGGCTCCAACCAGCTCCAACAACAGGCCTCAACAGGGCTGACTGATGGAGAACATATGGGGTTGCCATGTTGACCCACCACTCTGGTCACATACCACAACAGACCCCAAAGACCCTTTCTCTACCTGGAGGACATTCTAGTACCTCATCAACACCACAGGAAGGACCTTTCACATTTAAGACACATGTAAAGCTAAATACCAGCGGATTAGGAGGAAATGTAGTTAACACTTTGACCTGTGTTGGGTGTGTGTGTGTTGGGTGTGTTCATAGAAAATCGGTCAGTGTTACCCAGTGTTTGATTTTTTTGTGTAACATTTCTAGTGTTGATTCAGGTGTTAAATTAACTCTGTAAGTGTTAAATGAACACTCATTGGTGTAAAAGAAACCCTGTGTTGGTGTTAATAACCAGTGTTAAACCAAAACCACGCCCATCATTATCATATTTCCCAGTATGCTCTATTGCAGGTAGATTTTTTGAATTGTTTGATTCAATATCTATGTTTTTGCATGTATATTGATTGAATAGTAAATGTTATGCTACTCAAATATACATAAACATTTTTCTAAACTAATCCAATCTGTTACTTTGATTTATTGCACCCTTTGCTGAATGCTTTAGGTAGTCTCATATCTTAGTCTTCCCAGACCGGCAGCATTCTGAATGCAGGTTGCAGGGGAATAAAAATAAATGGTTGGAAATGTCCACTCGGGATGGATTCCAATAGAAATGTCACATCACTTTGCAAGCCAGCATACTGTGACTTGCAGGTCTGACTTTCCCTGTAAACCATGAGTTTCAGGCCACTGTACTGTATTAGGCTAAAACTAGGCCTTCAAAATAAAGGCTTACAAAATATGTATTGTATTACAGAGATTTGTATTTGAATGATAATATATTTGCTTAGAACCTCACTTGATGAAGATCACTGGACAGAAAATGAATGAACACAACAACCATGTCTCTGTCACTAACAAATACAGTCATGAGTGGTAACTCTACAATTTACTCAAAAGGGAAGGCACTCTGGGAAATATGCAAATAATTAGTGTGTACAGTTAACATTGATAAGTGTGGACATGTACAAACACTGGACGAGAGTTCAATTAACAAAAAACCCAGCTGCTAGGTCAACCCAGCATGAGAGTAAAAATACCCAACTGATGGTTAAATGAACCAATGTTTGGGTAATCCCAACAACCCAACTTATTCACGCAACCCAGCTGACTGGGTCAAAATAACCCATTGGTTATTCTGTACAATATTTAGCCAGCACTGGGCTACCAAATAACCCAAATTGGTGTATAGGCCAATAGACAAGATGTCTAACCGGTCAGCGAATCAGTCCAGATCACATCCCACCTGATCCTGCTCTGGTTAGGGGTTTATCTCACTGTCTTAGGCTCAATACACTGTGTCAATCAAACAGTCGTCAAAAATAGTTTCTTTAGTTTTTGATGAAGTTCAATCTATGCTGACATTCTCTAATAACGCCTAATCAAAAGGTTCACCAAGGTTGTCCCTCCTGCATGCGTGCACACACACACGCACACACACACACACACACACACACACACACACACACACACACACACACACACACACACACACACACACCCACACACACACAAGTACTGTAAATAGAACAAGTGGCCTCTCAGATCTTCCCTCAGAGGGACAGGCCATGGCATTCCAGACTGTTCAAATATTCCATCCCTATGGAGACAGAGAAGTTGACGACGGGCGAGAGTACGGAATTTGGTATGTATATATGGCCCTTGTTTCATGGAACAAGGAAATCATGCCATTTATAGACACGCAAACACACACTGTAAACACCAAGGCATTTTTAACTCAAATGCCTTTAGTAAGTTGAACTCAAAGTCTTTGAAAAGCCATTATTACTTCAAATGTGTATGTGGTACTGACTCAAAACTAAACGAGAAGTCACATCAACTACATGTTTAAAAGTTATGATAACAAAGGTACTTTTTACCGAGCATACTCTACTGCAGGTTGATTTTTTAAAATAGTTTTTAATATCTGTGTTTTTGTATGTACATTAAGTGACTGATTCATCTTACGCAACACAAAGATAAACGACGTGTCCAAAGTCCTCAAGCTGGGCTAGCAGCTGGGTCTTTTTTTATGTAATCTGTATTTTCAGGAGGCATGGCTTATTTGGGGTGTGGTTTTCAGATAGATCTTATTGACCACCTGTGAGAGTAAATGTCATTCCTCTTCAACATGTTAAGTTTATATTTAGTTCTACACCTTCTGGAATATTATGATTATTTATTACATATTATATAAGGTATGCCTTATTGCGTCCCGAGAAAGGGATTTACAGAGGTTTTTAGGGAATTCATACATTTCTGTAAACCTCATCAAAGCAAAAATGTCATATCTTAACATGTGATAACTATACAACAGAACAGATGAACGGGCATGACATTTACTTTCGGGTGGCTAAAAAGAAAGCCACAGCCCTACTAATCCACGCTTCCAGTCTTTTGATCTGACCCGCTGGGTCATATCTCAATAACCCAGCACCCATAACCCAGCACAAGAACCCAACATTGCTCTTTTTAAAGTAAATAACCCAACTAAGTGACCCATGCCTGCAATCCAGCAGTTGGATCAACCAAACAACCCAGCATTTTTATTTTGTGTGGCGCTGGACTGCACTCGACTGGACTAGGGCCTCTGGCCTAGAGGCTTTTGGTTTAATTTGTCCTTCAAAAGTCAAAATACCTCTCAAATATCCCTACCTTGCAATCACCAACCTGCTATAGACACAAGTACATCATCTATTTTTGGGCTTGTCAAACCCTTCACATGCATTTGTCAACACTTTATAGTCTTATGGACACAAACACTTTTTGGACTGGCATTACAAGATACAACCCACAATAGCTGACTATGAAACAACTATGCGCTTGTATCAGTGCCTAGAGGAGTGTGATATTTTCTTGAACGCCCTCTGCGTATAAAACCCTCCACAGTCTGCTAGGGGGAGTGGGCGATAGGAGTAGAGAACAACCCTGCCAAATCACTTCTCTGCCCGATGCTAAACAGCCATGGAATTACCATCTCTGGAACAAAACTTTCCCTCACACAATCAACTCCTCTCTCTGCTCTCTGTCAGTCTCTCCTTCCTGAGAAACCACAGCCTCTGTTTTTCCTACAATAACGAGTTCTGGAGGAGATGTCAACACGCTGAAGGACCATGGCGTTTTGGGAGATTAGGGTTGTTAGATTAGGGTTGTTCCTCAGTGTAGTCATCACACAGATGTCAGACCGATGAATACGAGAAAGTGTTGGTCGATGCGCTTCTACAACTGCATTGCCACATCCACATGGTGTCGAGCAGCCGCAAACACAGAACAATGTATGAATATGATCGACCCCTGGGAGGTGTTGATATTTGCGAGGTCACCAGTTAAGCCGCAGACAACTGTCATCCATTCTGAAAAGACGTGGTCCAATCCAGGGGTTTATGAACCGCCAGCAAAAGAACGTGATGAGTCCACTGCTGCGTTATCTAACAACCCCGAGAGAGATAGATAGATGGAGGGAGAGGGATATAGGGAGAGAGATAGAAGATAGAAACAATAGATGGAGGTAGAGAGAGATAGACAGAGAGAAATAGATAGTTGGAGAGAGAGAGGAAGACAAAGAAAGACAGAGAGTGAGAGAAAGAGAAGGACAGACATCTGGGAGGAGAATCTTTTCTGTTTGGTTCATGGACTAATCCATCAACCTGACGAGCAGAATATGTGGATTTGGCTCATGGTCTAGAAAATGTAAGGTGCAAATAGGAAAGCAAAAAAAGAGTAAAACAAAAGACAAAACAAATTTAGAAAATAAACGAGGATTGTGAAAACAGACTATTGCCATTTTAGGATATTCAAACAAAATAGTAGGCCAAACCTGCTATCCCACCTCATATAAACATTAGAGGACTCAGCACGAGTGTTTATAATGTTAAACACAAATTAATAACTTACCAATCTACAGTATACACTTAGTACCTTTTTCTCTATCTAGATTCTAGAACGTTAAAGGGATCTTTGGCTGTCCCCATAGGACAACCCTTTGAAGAACTGTTTTTGGCTCCAGGTAGAACGCTTTTGGTTCCAGATAGAACCCTTTTGGGTTCCATGTAGAACCATTTCCACAGAGGCTTCTCCTATGGGGACAGCCGAAAAAACCCTTTTGGAACCTAAAGAGTGTAACTAGGTCTACTGAATGTGTGAATGTGAGGGTGTGAGAATAGGGAGTGATAGAGACCAGAGGATGTTTTTCTTTTGTTTGCTGCAACAAAGGTCAGGGGAACAACATTCCAAGATGCCAACTAGGGAGATATCCCCTCTTACAGCCTTGGGAGAGAGAGAGAGAGACAGCGAGCGAGAGAGTGAGAAAACATAGACGGTCTGACCCTCACTCACAAGGCCTTCGCATCCTTAAAGCTGTGGAATGTTCTTCCTGTCTCTCCCATCTACTCCTCCTTATGGGGTTTCCTTTAACCACAGTGACCGTAAAGGTCAGAGGCATACTGTAAAGTCGACCCGGTAAATTCCCAAGTCCCAACACAGCCGGGTCAGACTACAATTCCCTCAAGCCACATTCTTTTCTTTTTAAGAACTCACTAACAAAGCATTCTTCTTCTCACTGGCCCTGTGTTTTATGAACGGAATAACTTTGTCCTTGTGGTTTAACGTCACATAAAGGTTGAACTGGGGGGTTAACAGGGGGGTTAACAGTTCCTATGAGAATACTTTGAAGATGAGTGGAAAAGAACCAAACTGGGCACTGAGCACATTGTAGGAGATACTACACAGCCTTTGATCAGCAGATTTATGAGTGAAATCTTTGGTTTCAATAGTTAGCATTTCTTTGTCTGAGTTTAAGCATGCATGGTAACAAGGGCTCTGTTTGAATACAACTCTTCCCATATTATCAGTTAGACACTGTGTCGCCTGTGACTTTCTAGCTGGTCTCCATGGTAATCAACCACCCTCACTCCTAAGAGATAACACACACACAAACCGTCAAGGGGATATCAAAGCTCAATGCCAATAAGTGATTGGTTCCTCTTACAGATCCTCTCTCCTTATTGGTTTATTGTGAAGCCCCTCTGTCTCTCCCTCTTGGTCCATTATGTTATTATGAGCCTGGTGTTTAGCGTTTCACTTCCTCTCTGCCTTCACAACATCTGTCATGGATCTCCCCCACGCTCCTCCCCACCTCACCCCTATCTCCTCCCCACCTCACCCCCTATCTCCTCCCCACCTATCTCCTCCCCACCTCACCCCTTATCTCCTCCCCACCTCACCCCTATCTCCTCCCCACCTCACCCCCTATCTCCTCCCCACCTCACCCCTTATCTCCTCCCCACCTCACCCCTATCTCCTCCCCACCTCACCCCCTATCTCCTCCCCACCTATCTCCTCCCCACCTCACCCCCTATCTCCTCCCCACCTATCTCCTCCCCACCTCACCCCTTATCTCCTCCCCACCTCTCCCCCTATCTCCTCCCCACCTCACCCCCTATCTCCTCCCCACCTCACCCCCTATCTCCTCCCCACCTCACCCCCTATCTCCTCCCCACCTCACCCCCTATCTCCTCCCCACCTCACCCCCTATCTCCTCCCCACCTCACCCTCTATCTCCTCCCCATCTCACCCTCTATCTCCTCCCCACCTCACCCTCTATCTCCTCCCCACCTCACCCCCTATCTCCTCCCCACCTCTCTTCCTGTCCTCTGTTCCTGTCCTTCCTCTCCTCCATTTTACTAACAGGGCCCTGACCCTCTAGAGGATCCAGTTCGCCACCCACCCACCGCCTCTCTTTACTGTTAAGTTAATGGTGTGAGTTTCACCACTTTCCCTAACAGCATGTGTGGTGAGGTGATAAAGACGTGAGACAGAGGTTGGACAATAGCCCATTAGTAGATATACTGGGAGTCAAACAGTAATGGGTCTGAGTTCATGTGTTACGCAGATAGAGAGGTCCATATTGATGAAGGTCTGGTTGGGTGTTTCCACAGTGGCACTGTTATGGTGCTTTCATACCTCCTGAATAGCCAATGAATACCTTCATTATAGGTATAGAGTTGAGGAGAGTTGTGTAGAGATGGAGATAGAGCTGGGGGCACATAGTGTTGTATAGGGGTTAGACAGCCAAACAACGAAGAAAATATGACTTACCCTGGCGCCCTTCTCAGGGAAACATTTGCATCCCCCGCTGCAGTCTCTTCCTCCACATGGCCCATTGTGCTTCTTACCACCCTGGAGAACATAACACAGAGGACTGGGTTAGAGACAACAAAAAAATATAAAAAATATAAATATATAAAAATATAATAACTCACCACATGAGAGGAATACAGTAATGACCGCAAAATATACTGTATATCAAACCCAAGGAACAATTTGTTAATGTGTAGCTTAAAGGTGCTCTATGGTATATGGATGTGAATAGTTGAACAGGCATGTCATTTAATTGTTATACAGCAGTCTATATAGTCATAGGATCTGCTGTGCTGTGAATGTTGTATATATATAAATATTTATAAAATGCAGAACTGTCTGTGTGTGTATCGCGTGGTTGTACACTGTCTGTATAGACTAGTTGCTAATGACTGTCGGGTCATTGCATGACTGCGTATAATAGTCTGAGTGCTGTCTGGGATGTGTACTTTATAGTGGTCTGTGGGCTTTATAGTGGTTCATATGACTCATTTCAGCCATTAACCCCCCTGGACTTCCAGTCATTAACCCCCCTGGACGTCCAGCCATTAACCCCCCTGGACGTCCAGCCATTAACCCCCCTGGACTGATATCTTTATTCTGACAGTGAGAATGGGCTTGTGAAAAATCCCCAGACTCCCCGTAGAAACGTTAGGCTGCATACCAGTACTACTACAACAGGGCAGCCTGTGCAGGACTGGACACAAACACGGACAAAACTATGAGGTCAGTGTGGACATGTCACATGACACGATCAAAGACAGAAGTCCCGTAGCCTATGGTGGGTAATATTTATACATTACTAGCTCAAAACAATGAATCTGTTTAAAAAAAGTTAATTAGTGGGTGATGGTTATTTCAAACGAACTGTGGGGACAAAAAAGCACAGGCTACATTGCCCCATCCCCCACTAATCTGATTGTGGTAGTGGGGTGGTAGATGCCTAGTCTCCCTTATGGCTCAGCTCAGGACCCTACATAGTACGTACACCATAGACATACAGGAAAGTATTCAGACCCCTTAACTTTTCCACATTTTGTTACGTTACAGCCTTATTCTAAAATGGATTAAATCATTTCCCCCCCCATCAATTTACACACAATACAAAGCAAAAACAGGTTTTTAGTATTTTTGTATTAAAAACAAAAAACTGAAATATCAAATTTACATAAGTATTCAGACCCTTTACTCAGTACTTTGTTGAAGTGCCTTTGGCAGCGATTACAGCATCAAGTCTTCTCGGGTATAACGCTGCAAGCTTGGCACACCTGTATTTGGGGAGTTCTCCCATTCTACTCTGCAGATCCTCTCAAGCTCAGTCAGGTTGGATGGGGAGTGTCACTGCACAGCTATTTTCAGGTCTCTCCAGAGATGTTTGATCGGGTTCAAGTCCAGGCTCTGGCTGGGTCACTCAAGGACATTCAGAGACTTGTCCCGAAGCCACTCCTGCGTCGTCTTGGCTGTGTGCTTAGGGTTGTTGTCCTGTTGGAAGGTGAACCTTCGCCCCAATCCTGAGCGCTCTGGAGCAGGTTTTCATTAAGGATCTCTCAGTAATTCGCTCCGTTTATCTTTTCCTCGATCCTGACTAATCTCCCAGTCCCTGTTGCTGAAAAACATCCCCACAGCATGATGCTGCCACCAACATGCTTCACTGTAGGGATGGTGCCAGGTTTTCTCCAGACATGACGCTTGGCATTCAATCTTGGTTTAATCAGACCAGAGAATCTTGTTTCTCATGGTCTGAGAGTCTTTAGGTGCCTATTGGCAAACTCCAAGCGGGCTGTCATGTGTCTTTTACTGAGGAATGGCTTCCATCTGGCCACTCTACCATAAAAGCCTGATTGGTGGAGTGCTGTAAAGATGGTTGTCCTTCTGGAAGGTTCTCCCATCTCCACAGAGGTAGCTCTGTTAGACTGACCATCAGGTTCTTGGTCACCTCCCTTACCAAGGCCCTTCTCCCCCGATTGCTCAGTTTGGCCGGGCGGCCAGCTCTAGGAAGAGTCTTGGCGGTTCCAAACATCTTTCATTTAAGAATGATGGAGGCCACTGTGTTCTTGGGGACCTTCAATGCTGCAGACATTTTTTGGTACCCTTCCCCAGATCTGTGCCATGACGCAATCCTGTCTGGAGCTCTATGGACAATTCCATCGACCTCATGGCTTGGTTTTTGCTCTGACATGCACTGTCAACTGTGGGACCTTATATAGACAGGTGTGTGCATTTCCAAATCATGTCAAATCAATAGAATTTACCAATCAAGTTGTAGAAACATCTCAAGGATGATCAATGGAAACAGGATGCACCTGAGCTCAATTTGGAGTTTCATAGCAAAGGGTCTGAATACTTATGTAAATAAGGTATTTCTGTTTTTTTTTATACATTTTCAGAAAAGTCGAAAAACCTGTTTTCGCTTCCTCATTATGGGGTATTGTGTGTAGATTGCTCAGGATATTAAAAAAAAAATCTATTTTAGAGTAAGGCTGTAACGTATCAAAAATGTGGAAAAAGTTAAGGTGTCTGAATGCTTTCGGAAGGCACTGTATTTAATGGAAAAGAGATGTTTTATGTTTCTGGACGATGCACCATGCTGCCTTGTTGAAAACATGACCGAGTGGCGCAGGTTACTGTTCCATTTGAGAAGGGCGCTCCTCCCTCACCGCTTATGCCGTTTACGTCAAGGGCCATAGACTGGTGACCCGCAGCTCAGCATAATCCAATATGCCCATTGAGTCCATAGTGGACCATGCAAGGAGTCTCTAAGGCTGGTTTATCTTCTGACATCATTGGACTGTGTCCTCCTACACCCCCCACCTACACAGTTACACCAGGGCCTGCTTAGACAGCAATCGTCAGCCTCAATCCCTCAACCCACCTTTCAAAAAACTCCCAAAACGGTAAAAACGGTCACTTTATGTCCTCAGCAACACAAAGTGGCAGATCTAGACTGGCAAGAATTGTCCCTCATTACTGCGACACAACATGTTAGGCACAGATCTGACAAAGAGCACATTGAGACCCTCCCCGGGCGCACAAAGAGTCTTTCACCATGCAGACGACGTCCTTTCATGATCCCCTATCTGCCCCAACACAAAGGACCTTGTTCTCGTCCCCTATGGAATGCATGGGGCTCAATTTCCTCTCTAACTGGCTGTATCTATCTGAGGATCTGTGAATCTAAAGGAAACCCGTCTTTAGCAGACCATAGAGCTGCAGTAGAGCCATAGTGTAGGGAAGGAATAGCCCAGAATGAATAATTGCTGAATGGTAGGCCTACACCAAAGACTTGACTTGAGACAGTGTCATTCAAATCTATATTCCACCTGCTTTTAAAGATCAAAACTTAATCTGCACAGACATTACAGGACTGGACAGGTGAAAGCGTATCTGGTAGTCAACCAGCATCCTCCATATTGCTTCCATCCAACCTGTATTCTCGCACCAGTACAGGTGCAGCAGAGGATAAGGAGAGGAAGCCACGTCAGACTATTGGGATGGACCCTTGCTGAGATGTGACATCACAGAGGCATTGCGTGAATCGCCTGGACAGTGGACTGGAAACCCCACAAGCTACACAATAGGATACATCACTTCCGGACAGACACAAAGGACAAAGACGTTTCACCTCCAAAAACGGACAAAAACATAACATGTGCCTGTGGAATCCATTTGGGTTTGCTGTTTGGCCTAAAATAGTTGATGATTATTTCAGCTGAAGACAATGATATTGTGTTACAGTACATCCTGCCCCATCACAACAACCTGCACTTTCCGACGTCACCTTTTCCAGGCGCTACACTAATTACCTAAACATCCTTCATAGCATAGCGAGGGGGCGCTTAGGGGCGGCTTGGAGGCTTATAACATGGTCCTGTCCATGAAGTCAATGGTTAATCGAGTTAGTTAACAACTATTCACATCAAATGAAGACGTGATTTATTCATTATTCAATTCATTATTCATCGGGGCGGCAGGGTAGCCTAGTGGTTAGAGCGTTGGACTAGTAACCGGAAGGTTGCGAGTTCAAACCCCCGAGCTGACAAGGTACAAATCTGTCGTTCTGCCCCTGAACAGGCAGTTAACCCACTGTTCCCAGGCCGTCATTGAAAATAAGAATTTGTTCTTAACTGACTTGCCTGGTTAAATAAAGGTAAAATAAAAAATAAAATAAAATAAAATTTCATAGACTTGCAACTGGGTCAACCAAAGGAGGTCAAAGGTCAATTGAATTAATTAGTTCACAAGACACAAACCACAAAGGTATTTAATTTCCTCACCATTTGTTCTCTCTATCCTCACTCCTGTTCCTAGAGGAAGTACAGAGTGTGGAGGCTTTTGTCATAGCCCAGCACTAACACTTTTACTTCAGCTAGCTAAGCATGGTCTTGAGGATTAGTTAATTGGGTTGGGACAAAGGCCAGCATACACTGCAGCTGTCCAGAACCAGCGTTCCCAGCTCTCCAGAACCAGCGTTCCCAGCTGTCCAGAACCAGTGTTCCCAGACATGAAGCCAGACGTCCTCCTAGAATGTTGTCCCTGAACAGTTGATCAGACCAGACCACCCACGTACCCAACACACCAGCTGAGGCTTTGGCTCAGGGACAAGCATTTGGATTATTACCATTTATCTGACACCTACATTATTTAAAGCCATTGGGCCAGAGGACCAAGTCCCTGGTTCGTCAGTGACCTAATGAACAATGGAACCAAACTCAACACTATAGCAGTGTGCAGGACAGCCAGGGTGACAGAGGAAAGCTTCAGAAAGACTGCCTCACACGAAGATCCAAGATGGAGGACGGAATGGTAATCTGTATGACTCTATGTCTGTGGAGTGTAAAACAGAAAACTTCAGACCTCCTATGTTAATGTACAGTAAATCTCATATAAAAATTGACATGATGAATTGAGACAGGATCTGATCCGTCTTCTCCCCTATTCTGAATGAATTGGACAGTCTGGGACTGCTATAGTGAATGGCTGAGCTATAGTTTCAGTGCCTATCCTGTTTGTTTCTAGGAAACCCAACATGACAAGCACCAAAGGGAATCCAATAAGAGAGACTGTATAATCTGTAAAAACGTTTGTAGTTGTCTCTGTGACTGTCCAATGTTAATTATCTTTCATGTTTCATGCTCAGAACTGGCTAGACTCTGTTGTCCGCGAGACCCTTCATGGTCACAACCATCTACTCTCTGTGGGCTGTCTGATCAGAACACATGCATGAAAATTGGAACCATGTGAAGGGCAGGTCCGTGGCACTTAAATCCAGCACTCTATGGGACTATGTTTTGACCAGGGCGATATCTAAAAGTCTAAAGAGCATGACCGTGACAAAACACCAAAAGAAAAGAAAATGGAAAACGTTCCCATATTTCTGAATCCAGAATATTCCAGACAACATTGACCGCAACAATAAACAAACAGTCAGACATGCTGTCTTACATGGGAATGAGACAAAAAAAAAGAGAGTCTGGGATAAATTAGACAAGCATCACACACATGCACGCACATACACACACACACGGTCAAACTGTGATGTATTTATTTTTTGGGACATGCCTACGACTTCTTGTATAAAAACACGTCTGTCTAGTTGTGGAAGTGGTGCACATCGTAACTCACCCAGATAAGCGTTACGAGCAAAGTCAATAGCTTTGTTTCCTGTACAGTCGATCTTTCCCTGAAACAGGTACCAAGAATCTCTTCCCATTGAAACACACTTCAAAGACTGTGTAACACATGATGATTTACTTTGTCTGTGCCTAAGCTATCTCTTACCATACTAAGACTGGAGAGATGTGATGTAAGCTGAAGTCTACTTTAACAGGAAAAACTGGACAAAAAGTGAATTGATTTGCCACAGTTTTTGCAGTATTACTTTACTGCCTTTGTTGCAAACAGGATGTATGTTTTAGAATATTTTTTTGATGACAGCCTTCCTTCTTTTCACTCTGTAAATTAGGTTAGTATTGTGGAGTAACTAAAATGTTGTTAATCCAACCTCAGTTTTCTCCTATCACAGCCATTAAACTTTGTAACTGTTTTAAAGTCACAATTGTCCTCATGGTGAAATCCCTGAGCGGTTTCCTTCCTCTCCGGCAACTGAGTTAGGAAGGACGCCTGTATCCAAAGTGTAATTAATAACTTCACCATGCTCAAAGGGATATCCAATAGGTGCCCTTCTTCCCTAGGTATTGGAAAATCTCAATGATACTTGTGGTTGAAATTCAATGCTCAACTGAGGGATCTTGAGCTAATTGTATGTGTGGGGTACAGATATTAAGTAGTCATTCAAAAATCATGTTAAACATTATTATTGTACACAGAGTGAGTCCATGCAAGTTATTATGTGACTTCTTAAGCAACATTTTACTCCTCCACTTATTTAGGCTTGCCATTACAAAGGGGTTGAATATTTATTGACTCAAGAGCAGTGGTGTAAAGTACTTAAGTAAAAATACTTTAAAATATTAAAGTACTATTTATATTTTTGACTACTTTTACTTTTTACCCCATACATTTTCATTGACACCCAAAAGTACTCGTTAAAACTGCTCTTTTCCCCGTGACTGCAAGAATTGTTGTGCAATGACTTGAATGTAAGTTTCCCTCCATGTGGCATTCATAACTTGAATGTGCCTCGAGAGGAATATTTATCTCGTATAGAACATACAACAACCAGCTGACTAGGTAAATGGATAAACTATTCTACTGTGGGAATGTCAGATTTATCTATTCATTACTTGTTTTGTTTTCAGTTCCAACCCCGATAGTGGAGTCTACTCATGGATTCCAAGGAAAACCAGGCTTCCCCAAAAAATGTAACAAGAAAAAATACATATACACTGAACAAAAATATAAACGCGACATGCAACAATTTCAGCAATGTTACTGAATTACAGTCATATAAGGAAATCAGTCAATTGAAATACGTTCATTATGCCCTAATCTATGGATTTCACAACTGGGAACACTGATATGCATCTGCTGGTCACAGATACCTTAAAAAAAGATAGAGGCTTGGATCAGAAAACCAGTCAGTATCTGGTGTGACCAACATTTGCTTCATGCAGCGCGACACATTTCCTTTGCATAGAGTTGATCAGGCTGTTGATTGTGGCCTGTGGAATGTTGTCTCACTCCTCTTCAATGGATGTGTGAAGTTGCTGGATATTTGCGGGAACTCGAACACGCTGTCGTACACGTCAATCCAGAGCTCAATGGGTGAAATGTCTGGTGAGTATGCAGGTCATGGAAGAACTGGGACATTTTCAGCTTCCAGTAATTGTGTAGAGACCCTTGCGACATGGGGCCGTGCATTATCATGCAGAAAAATGAGGCGATGGCAGCGGATGAATGGCACGACAATGGGCCTCAGGATCTCGTCACGTTATCTCTGTGCATTCAAATTGCCATCTATAAAATGCAACTGTGTTTGTTGGCTGTAGCTCATACCATAACCACACCGTCACCATGGGGCAGTCTGTTCACAACGTTGACATCAGCAAACCGCTCGCACACACAATGCAATACACGCTGTCTGCCATCTGCCCGGTACAGTTGAAACCGAGATTCATCTCCAGCATGCCAGTGGCAAGCATTTGCACACTGAAGTTGATTACGACCCCGAACTGCAATCAGGACGACGAGCACACAGATGATCTTCCCTGAGACGGTTTCTGACCGTTTGCGCAGAAATTCTTTGGTTGTGCAAACCCACAGTTTCTTCAGCTGTCCGGAGGATTGATCTCAGATGATCCAACAGGTGAAGAAACCGGACGTGGAGGTCCTGGGCTGGAGTGGTTACACGTGGTCTGCGATTGTGAGGCCGGTTGGACGTACTTTCAAATTCTCTAAAACGACGTTGGAGGCGGCTTTTGGTAGATATAAAATAACATTAAATTCTCTGGCAACAGCTCTGGTGGACATTCATGTAGTCAGCGTTCCAATTGCATGCTCCCTCAAAACTTGAGACATATGTTGTGTGACAAAACTGCATATTTTAGAGTGTCCTTTTATTGTCCTCAGCACAAGGTGCACCTGAGTAATGATCATGCTGTTTAATCAGCTTCTTGATATGCTATACCTGTCAGCTGGATGGATTATCTTGGCGAAGGAGAAATGCTCACTAACAGAGATGTAAACAAATGAGTGCACCACATTTTTTGAGAAATACGCTTTTTGCGTGTATGCAAAATTTCTGGGATCTTTTTTTTCAGCTCATGAAAAATGGGACCAACACTTTAAATGTTGCGTTTATATTTTTGTTCAGTATAAAATAATGTATCTTTCCTCTCGCTGTGTTTCATAATTTTCCTTCAATTTGCAAAAGGCTAAATGTATTTCATCGGAGAAAGCATCCGAGCAAGCAAAACAGCGCCCCTCTCTTCCAATGTGTGTCGCCCTATCTGATGCTGTCTGGTCAAAAAGAGTATTATATTGTTGCCGCCCTCAGCATTGAATGCAAATGAAGCCAGTTAGCTTTTGGCCTCCCTTGATAAAAAAGATATAACATAAAACAGTGTCAAGGGAAGCCAGTGTAGATTTGGCCTCACACCAATTACATCACATCAAAAGAAAAAAGTAATTTATAGAAAAATGTACACTTGAATAATTGCATCTCGTGTCGTTGTCCTCCAGTGGCTAGCTAGCTAAAATGTTCCCTTTCCTAAATTAGCCATGGATGGAGATAAGGATTTGGACTTGGCTTTACTTAATTCTCTGTACAGGCCAATGACTAAAACGGCGATTATGATATAACCATAAATTCATGCATTGTGCCCCTGGACTGAGAGGATGGAAGTTCAATATATAGATAGATAGATAGTTAACTAGCTAGCCTGGCGTTTCTCTACAAGTAGTAAACATGTTTTTTCTACTTGCATGCGCACGCACGCACGCGCACGCGCACACACACACACACACACACGCACGCACACACACACACACCAATCAGTACCATGGACAGCTACGTCATACTGTATTTACTGTAGCTTACGTTGATTGGACTAAATTGTTTTTGGTATCTTTTAGTTGTCTCTGTATTAAACTAAGCAGCGGTGATTTGATGATGTTGAAATGTTGAAGTTGAAATGGTGCTGGAATAGTGGAGGCAGCTCCTGTTTTCTTTTTCGACTTGCGGTAACTCTCTGTGGTGCTAAATCAACAGTTGTTTAGTATTCAGAAAATGTCGGGAACATTAACTTGCTTGACCATGCTGTAGGTCATGTAACTGTTTGTTACAGTACATACAAAATGCTTTGTGGACTTCTTTGTGATGAAACACAGGTGTGGTTGAAATTATTATGCCACTGTGCCTTCTGGTGTTCTCAGGCTTAGGCCTACAGTATATCTCGGTGGCAAGGCATATGAACTAATAGGTTATAGCGCAAACAATGTAATTATCACAACACATAGGTTGTAATATGTATTTGTTGCCTGGCTTGGCTTCCCCAGTGATTTTACCCATGCACCGCTACTGAAACCCCAGTGAGGAACAGTGTTCCACTGTACAGCCCACGCTGTCCCAAAGCATCATGGGAGGTTTACAGCACCTCAGAGAAAACCAGACCTCTGTCCCCCGATGATGAGGTCCTCGTTGGATCAATGAAGACATACCCACGTACGTACGTCTCCCTGGCCCATACCCTAACCCTGCCGATGCACATCTGTGCACATATGCAGGGCACATCATTTCCTGTGACATTTTGTAATCCATATCAGGTCATTAATCTGTCCCACACTTATAGACTTTAGATAGAGACATATGGAGAAGAAACATAAAGATAGCTTTTTAATTTAGGGAATGACAGCTGGACTTTGGGGAGAGGACAATGACGGCATTTCTAATTAACTAATTGAATCTCCTGTTTCCACCTGTACTTTACCTTTTTCTAAATAGGGGTATGTCTCTGTGCCTTTTTTAGGATGACTCAAGGTGAAAGGGGTCCTTAACCACAGATCAAGGAAAATACCTCACATCCTAGCTATACCACGAGGGCGACCCTGTATCAGTGGTTAACTTCTACCGTCTAACTTCTAAGTCTCACAAAGTGGTAGTTACATATATTCACAGATCATGACCGCCATGTCAAAACAGTCATAGAGATCAATCAACCTGAAGTGAAGGATATGACCAATATTTCTTCAAAGATGGCTTCTCATCTTACACACATGAAACGAAATGGTGAAGTGGAGCACAAATACTGCTCTCTTTGTGACTCCCCATAGCTCCAGGAGATCAGATGAACCCAGATCACAGATCAGAGAGGACAGGAGGTCAGAATCACTGTTTGATCTGCGATCGTCTGATCACCACTGACACTGTGTTCAAAGGAAACACTAGAGCAAATAACAGTCAAATACTGCTTCACTAATAACTATTGATATTCTAATATCAGTACAATATAGAGGAAATACATCTGAAGTCAGACGCAGGCAAACTATAGCTTCTCTAAGTACACCAATCTCAGCCAATCTCAAACCAATCTCAGTGCCTTTGGTGTTGACGGTAACTGCATCTCCTGACTTTAAACCACAGGAACAGACTGTTTGGCGACTGTAGTTGTTCATGCTTTGTGGAGTACTGAACTGTGACTTTTAATCCCTGAACCTGGCCCAGAAGAATGTCTGATCTTACTCCACTCTACTGTTGAGTTATGGCAGGGGCTGAACAGGTTGTTGTCATGGTTAAATGCTCCAAAAGCGAAGGATAAAGTTTTAATGGGCCATCAACCTTCAGATCAACTCTACAAGAGTCATAATACACTTTCTACTGAACTGAAACCAGCACTATTAGTCTATAGACCAGTGGAAGCAAATTATAGCCCATAATATCAAAGATCCACCACCATATTTTACAGTAGGTATGGGGTTATTTTCTGCTTATTCATCCTTATTTCGACGCAAAACCCTCTACTGGTGTGCAGCGCCAAAGAGCTCTATTTTCATGTCATCCAACAAATGTAAATGCCTTAAGTTTGCTAAAACAGAATTGGAACTGGGATTGGAACCGATACTATGGTCAGATGACATGAAAATAGAGCTGGCTATGTGATCTGGGTATGAGATCTGGGTATGTGATCTGGCTATGTGAGCTGGGTATGTGATCTGGCTATGTGAGCTGGGTATGTGATCTGGCTATGTGATCTGGCAATGTGATCTGGCTATGTGAGCTGGGTATGTGATCTGGCTATGTGAGCTGGGTATGTGATCTGGCTATGTGATCTGGCAATGTGATCTGGCTATGTGATCTGGCTATGTGATCTGGCTATGTGATCTGGCTATGTGATCTGGGTATGTGAACAATAATGCAGGAATCAACGGGAGTGACGTTTCTTTCACTTAACTGATGTTCAGCGATTTATGTTTCTGGCTGAAGGAGACAAATTAAATCTCTTAAATGGAAACAGGAATGTGACCCACATGTTGATGTCCTAGTTCAGTACTGCTTACCAGCCATGACCAATTCATTGGTAAAATCAGTACACTCCAACAGAGACTGGGCTTGTGTCAGTCAGTCAATGACTGTGAACCAAACATTCAGGTCAATCAGATGAGGTTAGTTCCATGGGTCAGAGTCTCCTAATGCAAGAGAAAGTTAGATCACCTTCTTGAATGTCAAAGATTGGAATTAAAAACCACACAGACTCAAGCACTACCTCACAAATGGCCTGTAGGGCCTGACCAAAAGGCCAATGTTACTGTGAGAAATGCCAGTAATATTTTAGTGGGACAGAACTGTAGAGGAAGAAACAAGGTGGTATATTGTGTTTGATTCCAGACGTTATCTCTTACATCCCCATTGCTTCTCTTGGATGTGGCACGGGAATACACATACGGAAATACACACACAAGTATGTCTTACATTTAATGACCCATATGTTGCAGATAGGGGCATGTTATGTCTGAGTCTCTCTCTCTCTCTCTCTTTTTTCTCTCTCAGCCTCTGTCACTTTGTCCCTGTCTCTGTCTCTTTCACCTCTTAGCTAACTACCTCTCTCAAATAGTGCAGTGTATAAAGTCAGAAAATCTGCTGTCTCAGCCACTGCCTGTCACCAAGGAAGTACGTCAAGGCTCGATCCTAGGCCCCACGCTCTTCTCAATTTACATCAACAACATAGCTCTGGCAGTAGGAAGCTCTCTCATCCATTTATATGCAGATACAGTCTTATACTCAGCTGGCCCCTCCCCAGATGTTGTGCTAAATGCTCTTCAACAAAGCTTTCTTAGTGTCCAACAAGCTTTGTCTGCCCTTAACCTTGTTCTGAACACCTCCAAAACAAAGGTCATGTGATTTGGTAAGAAGAATGCCCCTCTCTCCCACAGGGGTTATTACTACCTCTGAGGGTTTAGAGCTTGAGGTAGTCACCTCATACAAGTACTTGGGAGTGTGGCTAGACAGTGCACTGTCCTTCTCTCAGCACATATAAAAAATGCAGGCTAAAGTTAAATCTAGACTTGGTTTCCACTATCGTAATCGCTCCTCTTTCACCCCAGCTGCCAAACCAACCCTGATTCAAATGACCATTCTACCCATGCTAGATTACGGAGACATAATTTATAGATCGGCAGGTAAGGGTGCTCTCAAGCGGCTAGATTTCCTTTACCATTCGGCCATCAGATTTGCCACTAATGCTCCTTATAGGACACATCACTGCACTCTATACTCCTCTGTAAACTGGTCATCTCTGTATACCCGTCGCTTTAACCCACTGGTTAATGCTTATTTATAAAACCCTCTTAGGCCTCACACCCCCCTATCTGAGATATCTACTGCAGCCCTCATCCTCCACATACCACACCCGTTCTGCCAGTCACATTCTGTTAAAGGTCCCCAAAGCACACACATCCCTGGGTCGCTCCTCTTTTCAGTTCGCTGCAGCTAGTGATTGGAATGAGCTGCAACAAGCACTCATACTGGACAGTTTTATCTCAATCTATTCATTCAAAGACGCAATCATGGACACTCTTAGTGACAGTTGTGGCTGCTTTGTGTGATGTATTGTTGTCTCTACCTTCTTGCCCTTTGTGCTGTTGTCTGTGCCCAATAATGTTTGTACCATGTTTTGTGCTGCTACCATGTTGTGTTGCTACCATGTTGTTGTCATGCTGCTGTCTTGCTATGTTGTTGTCTTAGGCCTCTCTTCATGTAGCGTTGTGTTGTCTCTCTTGTTGTGATGTGTGTTTTGTCCTATATTTATATTGTATTTATTTTGAATTTTTAATCCCAGGCCCCCGTCTCCTCAGGAGGCCTTTTGCTTTTTGGTAGGTCGTCATTGTAGATAGGAATTTGTTCTTAACTGACTTGCCTAGTTAAATAAAGCTTCAATAACAAAATAAAACATAAAAAGCGTATTTCTCTCTCCGAGTGTGTGTCCCATCCCAAGATCGTTTTAGATAATTTCCTTAATATATCCTCATGTGTGTTCATCTGAGGCCAAAGCAAATTATGGTTCCTGCAGTTCACAGACATGCCTACACAATTTGAGTAACACACACATAGCACAGTATATGTGGGCTGTAAAGCAGACTTACTGGACATGTCCTGCTGCTCAATGCTTACGTCTGTCTCTGTGATTCACATAAGGGTCGTCAACGTGAGCAAGACAAAGGAGCTGATTGTGGACTACAGGAAAAGGAGGGCCGAACACACCCAGGGTTGTAGTGGAGCGGGTTGAGAGCTTCAAGTTCCTTGGTGGCCACGTCATCAACAAACCATCATGGTCCAAACACACCAAGACAGTCGTGAAAAGTGCATGACAACACCTATTCCCCCTCAAGAGACTGAAAAAATTTGGCATGGGTCTTCAAATCCTCAAAAAGTAATTTAACTGCACCATCGAGAGCATCTTGACCGGTTGCATCACCGCCTGGAATGGCAAGCGCTGGGCATCCAACCTCAAGGCGCTACAGAGGGTAATGTGTACGGCCCAGTACATCACAGGGGCCAAGCTTCCTGCCACCTAGGACCTCTTATACCAGGCGGTGTCAGAGGAAGGTCCCAAAAAAATTATAAGACTCCAGTCACCCAAGTCATAGACTGTTCTCTCTACTACCACACGGCAAGCGTTATCGGAGCACCAAGTTTAGGTCCTAAAGGCTCCTTAACAGCTTCTACTCCCAAGCCATAAGACTGCTGAACAATTCATCAAATGGCCACCCGGACTATATACATTGACACCCCCTTGCTGCTACTCGCTGTTTATTATCTATGCATAGTCACTTTACCCCTACCTACATGTACACATAACTAGAACCCCACACATTGACTCAGTACTCAGTACCCCCTGTATATAGCCTCGTTATTATTATTTTATTGTATTACTTAAAAAAAAAATAATTAAACTTTAGTTTATTTAGTAAAGGGAAAGTACACTCTTAGAAAATATGTGTTTGATTTTTAACAAATCCATGTGTCTAGTTAGGGATGAAGTCAAAACCCTTGTCTTAATGCTCTGAAAAGTGAAGTAAGAACTGACAGCCTGGCGTGAGCCTCAGCCAGCCAGCAGGAGGAATACGAAACAATCCGAATGAGGTGACCATTTAAGGCTAATGCGGAGCAGACACGGCAACATTTTAGCCCTGATTTACAGAAATATAATTTGTCTCAGACAAGTTTTCAAGAAGTGAGGCTAGTTAGGCAAAAAATAAATGTTGCAGAAAAAGACAATAACACAAATGAAACTGTTGGATAGCCTAGCACTGATTCGATTCCAATATGAATTATGCATCACATTGTAAAACAGCATAATGTGACTTACAGGAAGGGTTGCAAAAGTCTGTTAACATTCCCAAGTTTTCCAGCATTCCCAGTTGGAAACTTCCTAGACGTGGGAGGGAATAGGCAGAAAATCTGGACTTCTTCAATCAGGGTTTCTGGGAACTTTACTGGAATTTTACAACCTCACTTGCAGGCTGATGTGGCCTATAAACCATGAGGTTGAGGCTACTCTATAAACTGGGCCTCACAATACGGCCATATAAGATATGTAATTGTCATAATAAGTAATTTAATTGACTGTCACTTCCAAATACAGTCATGGGTGGTAACTCTCCAATTCACTTGAAAAGGCAAGGAACACTGGGAAATGATACTGGAGGCGTGGCTTTCAGTGTGTAATTTTTGGCCACCCATGAGTGGAAGTGTTTTACCAGTTTAACTGTCTATGGTAGAGGTACATTTTGTACTTTAACAAGGATCATATCTAACAACAGTCTGTTCTCCTCCATCTCAAATATAACATTGTATGTGTAGGTTTTCCCTGGACTGCATACATAACTAGCACTAACATGTTTCAAAAAGTATATTTTCCATGTGTAGAATTTGTTTTGTGTAAGATTTTGTATATGAAGTGATAAATGAATTGAAAAAATTGACACAAAATGTGTTGGAACATTTGCAGGAGTCATGTTGTGCCAACACGGTGATTGGGTTAAAAGTAACAATGTGTTGTCCCTAACAAGACACACAGATGTGTTAAGAAGTACATATTTTATAAGAGCGTAGGGTAGGAGAATAGGGTGTAATAATGGCACCGGAGGGATGGCCACCATTTTACATGTTCAATTTTGTGTGTAGCGCTGATCATAACTTTTGTACATAATGTTTCGACCATCATTTAATTTGACCATAAAGAGCTACTGGACATCAAAACAATGATTACTAACCTCGATTTGGATGAAGACTTCTATTTCAATGAATCGGAGGTGGAGGACTTAACGCTCAACCCAGACCAGGCCCAAATCCCCATCACTCGGAGGAGACGGTAGCGGCAATATAGAGGTTGGCGTGCGGGATATCTAACAAGACTTTGACGGCAAGTGGATCATTTGCCATTACCCTACATTCTATTTGCGAACGTGCAATCATTGGAAAATGAACCGGATGAGCTCAGACTATCCTATCAACGTGATCTGAAGAACTGTAATATCCTATGTTCCGCAGAGTCATGGCTGAACAAGGACATGGAAAATATAAATCTAGCTGTTTTACTATTCATCGGCAGGACAGAACAGATGTGTTGTGTAAACTGAGGGGAGGGTGTATGTGTCTCTTTGTCAACAACAGTTGGTGCTCAATCTCTAATATTAAGGACGACTCAAGGTTCTGCTCGCCTGAGTAAGAAGACCTCATGATAAAATGTAGACCACACTATTTACCAAGAGAGTTTTCATCTATATTTCTTGTATCTGTCTATTTACCACTACAAACCGATGCTGGGACTAAGACAGCAATCAACGAGCTGTATAAGGCCATAAGCAACCAATAAAATGCTCATGTGGTGCTCCTAGTGGAAGGGGATTTTAATGCAGGGAAATTGAAATTTGTTTGACCTAATTTCAAGCAGCATGTCTCCTGTGGAACTAGAGGCAAAACAACTCTATATCATCTCTACACACAGAGACGCATTTTGGCAAAACTGACCATAACTCCATCCTCTTAATTCCTGCTTACACACAAAAACTCAAACAGGAAGTACCAGTAATGCACTCAATACAGAAGTGGTCCGAAGAAGCGGATGCTGAGCTACAGGACTGTTTCGCTAGAACAGATTGGAATATGTTCCAGGATTCATCTGATGGCATTGAGGAGTTTACCACATCAGTCACCGGCTTCATTAATAAGTGCATCAAGTTCCTCAGTGTCTACGTCACTAAGGATCTATCAAGGTCCAAATACACCAACACATTCCCCTCAGGTGACTGAACAGATTTGGCATGGGCTCTCAAAAAGTTCTACAGCTGCACCATTGCGAGCATCTTGACTGGATGCATCACTGCTTGGTATGGCAACTGCTCAGCATCCGACTGCAAGGCGCTACAGGGGTAGTGCTTACGGCCCAGTACATCACTGTGGCCGAGCTCCCTGCCATCCAGGACCTCTATACCAGGTGATGTTAGAGGATAGGCCATAAAAATTGTCAAAGACTCCAGCCACCCAAGTCACAGTCTGTTCGCTCTGCTACCGCACGGCAATCGGTACCGGGGTGCGGTACCCCAAAGCCATAAGAATAATGAACAGTCAATTAAACGGCTACCTGGACTTTATGCTACCTACATGTACATAGTACTTCAATCAATCACGTAACAAAACCTACATGTACATATTTCCTCAATCAATCACTCCAACTACCTCGTACCCCAGCACACTGACTCGGTACCGGTACTACCTATATCTATCCTGTATATAGCCTCATTATCGTAATTTTATTGTGTTACTATTTTCTTTTGATCTATTTGTTAATTTCCATACTTTTTTACTTTATTGTTGGGTAAGGGCTAATAAGTAAGCATTTCACGGTAAAGTCTATACTTGTTGTATTCGGTGGCGCATGTGACAAATAAAATTAGATTTTCATTTGAGTTCAATTGAGTGGTCTTATAACATTTTAGTAATGTCACTGTACACCAGTCAACAGTAGCTACTGTAAATGTAATTTCATAAACAAAGGCTTAAAATAACATCTGATACAAATCTGATGCTAGAGTCTATTCTCAATTGTGTTGAACACACACACGCATGCACGCGCACACACACACACACACACACAGACAGACACAGACACACACACACCAACAATGCAATACATCAAACATATTGATGTTTTTCTTGGCTAATGTTTTGTTATTGAATCATATCTTGAAGCAACAATGCAACTCCCATAAAAGCCCTCCATTACATAGATAAGGGGGGAATTTCTAAGGGCCACTCTCCACTAAGGGCCACTTCATGTTGACCATTTTGTCTCCTTCAGTCGCATTGTTGCCCATCTGTCTTCACTATCGGTCGTGTTCAGCACATTCAACTTCCTGCTCCATCACCATCCACTTCCTGTGGGACTCAGGAGTGTTAGATAGGAGTGTTAGATAGCCTAAGTCCAAAACACCTCAGAGACACTACACACAGTGTTGTGAAAGAAGATTGATGATTCATCAACAGATGGACCAATTAATAAATTATGTACAAATAGGGAGAGGGTGAGGAAGCCTGGAAATGAGTTACGGGTGAAGAGAGGGAGAGAGAGGGAATGTGAGTGACAGAAAATTCCATGAGCTCCAGTATGGGAACAGCTGTGGGACTGGACTGTGGGACTGGATTGTGATTTAATAGGTCCCCACGGACCATTCCTGGAAACCATTCAGAGCAGAAAAGTCTGAGAACGAGGATAGATGAAGCGAACGTAGAGAACGAGAGAGAGGGAGGGAATGGTGGGAGAAAATCATAGGAGAAGCGCAAGATAGTGGAACATTTTAATGTGAATAACTGATAATTGAAAAAGCAAATGAGCGAGACTGAGAGCAGAAAGAGTGTGTGAATGAGAGAAAATGATAAAAATGAGAGAAGAGAGAGAGCAAGAGTCCCTCACTGTGCTGTGACTGACTGTGCTCCAGAATAAACACAGGTCTGGTTTCTGCCCTGGGCTCTTCACAGCTCCAACCCTCCAACCCTCCACACTAAACCAGCTCTGGGTCACAAAGAGCCTCCACCTCCCAGGGGGCCGCGCTTCTAATCAGCACTTCCTGCTTTTGACTGAGGTAAATGGACGTGGTATTAGGCTCTCTGGTGTGCCTTCCTAGAGCTAAGGCACTAACAGGCAGTGGTGTAAAGTACTTAAGTAAAAATACTTGAGGGTACTACTTAAGTAGTTTTTTGGGGTATCTGTACTTTACTATTACATTTTTTGACAACTTTTACTTCACTACATTCCTAAAGAAAATAATGTACTTTTTTCTCCATACATTTTCCCTGACACCCAAAATTACTCATTACATTTTGACAGGAAAATGGTCCAATTCACATACTTATCAAGAAAACATCTCTGGTCACCCCTACTACGGATTCACTAAACACACATGCTTTGTTTCTAAATGAATGTCTGAGTGTTGGAGTGTGACCCCGGCTATCTGTAAATAAAAAATACATACAACAAATTGTGCTGTCTGCTTTGCATAATATAAGGAATTTGAACTTTTACTTTTGATACTTAAGTATATTTTAGCAAATCAGTTTACTTTTGATACTTAAGTATATTTAAAACCAAATACTATTACACTTTTACTCAAGTAGTATTTTACTGGGCGACTTTCACTTTTTCTTGAGTCGTTTTCTACTAAGATATCTTCATTTTTTTTCTCAAGTATGGCTATTGAGTACTTTTTCCACCACTGCTAATATGCTAACCTGTCTCTCTCTGTCACCTCAGCTGGCTAGCTTCTCACCCACCTAATCAGTTGATCAATGACATCCAGGTGGTGGGGATTCATTCAATAACAACACTAGGACCTGAGAGCCCTGGGAACTGTGTGTGCATGTGTGTTAGGGCTGTGACGGTCCTGGAGTTTTAGATGACGGTAATTGGCCAGCCAAATGATCGCGGTCACCATAATAATCATTTGAATAGCGAAAAACATTTTCTCCTCTCCTACACTCCTGACTGCATACATCTGCCATAGAAATAAAATGAATTGAAATGGCATCCCCATTCAAGTTAATTATGGCTTAATTGGTGGACTGGCAGCCATAGTCCCACTCTGTATTAGATAGAACGTCGCGGCCCCGCCCGCCTGTGGGGAAAACAACCTGTGGTTACCTAGGTTACCCCATTGGCTCACAGCAAAAACGTAACATTTTTCAGATGCTATTTGTTTTTGTCTGCTCGTTTTAGTCAATTATAAAACTACATTTAAGAAAAGTAAAAAAATATAACTTTTCAACATTGCCGGCTCCCGAGCGTTCTCACTACTTAGAAAATAACATATTGTAGGGCTTCCCTCGTTCTAGCTACCGACCAAAACATTGAGCTAGCCAAGATCAACACAAACAAACAGACTATACAGCTTCAAGTAGTGAGCGGAGTTACCAACGGACTATGCTAAACAATCTTTTCCTGCAGTGGGCTAAATCAGGGTAACACGGAGGGTTCCTTGGTAGTATACACCTCACACACATGGTTATGGGCTTATGAAAAAGAAGACAACTGTAGCATGTCAAATATAGGAGTTGAAATGTATTTTAGCTTGCATCCCAATATCACACTTTATATACATCACAGAGGACAGAATCACCAGATTTCCAGTGTTTTTATTTTATGAAAAATATTAATAACGTTCCACCCATGAGGCCACTAGGTAATTTGACTGCAGGAAAGGGCTACGTGTCGCCAGGTGTATGGTGCTTCCTCCGACACATTGGTGCGGCTGGCTTCCGGGTTAATTGGGTGTTGTGTCAAGAAGCAGTGCGGCTTGGTTGGGTTGTGTTTCGGAGGACGCACAGCTCTCGACCTTTGCCTCTCCCGAGTCCGTACGGGAGTTGCAGCCTATGAGACAAGACTGTAACTACCAATTGGATACCATGAAATTGGGGTAAAGAAAGAAAATTAAAACATTTAAATATATTTTTTAATACATTTAAAAAACAAAAAACAAATATTAAACAAAAAAAGAATGATAAAATCAATGAAAAAATTAAAACACGATTTTGCAACTTGTTAAGCAAATTTTTACTGCAGAACGTATTTAGGCTTGCCATAACAAAGGGGTTGAATATTTATTGTCTCAAGACATTTCAGATAATTAAATTGTAAATTAATTTAGAAAAACACAATTCCACTTTGACATTATGGAGTATTGTGTGTAGGCAAGTGACCAAAGAAATCCTAATTGAATCCATTTTAAATTCTGGCTGTAACAAAACACAATGTGGATAATCGGAAGGCACCGTGGACAGTAATTGTACCAGCCCCAGAGTGTGTGAGTGTGTTTGTGTGTGTGATTCCTGAGGCCTAAGAACCAGACAAGATAAGACAGAGGGAACTGGCAGCCATCTTGCCATTCAGCTCTTTGTGGTAGTGTCAGGAACACAGATTAATTGGCCTACTGTCAGGTGGCTCTCTACTAGACTGTGGTGAAGAAGGAGAGAGAGAGAGAGAAAAGGGGGAAGGAAAGACAGAAAGAGGATGTGGATTGGGCCGTGTTATCAGAGATAAAACAGACCTGGTGAGGGTTATGCCAAGAAACGGTGTATGAGTGTTTGTGTGTGTTTGAATGTGTTTGTGTGTCAGCGTTCTTGTTCTGATAAGACATGATTCTATCGAATCAGTTCACAGTACATCGTCACATGGAGTGAGATGGCCTATCTCCAAAGCTGAGTGGAACGGGTGAGAGAAACAGCCAACCAATCAACAACTGACCGCAACACTACTGCTTCACCCCCTCTTGTCTGCACATGGGGGGCTAGGGGAGGCTTGGCATGCACTTCTATCTTAAATACAAAGGTACTGAGAGAGGAGCGACTGAGGGTGTACTAAATAAAGGTTCTAATTTATTTCAAGGGATTTATGACTCTAGGTTAGTATAAAAAAAGGGCTTACTGTACATGCCAAAATGTCGCACTATCCCTTTAAGGTACTGTACTGTTCGTCATTCAGTTTTCAGCGCTAACAATCAGAACATGACTTCAGGGGATATGGAACATCACTCTGAATTCAAAACATCTGCAGATCATGCATAGGTTCAGTCTGAACTATGGAGTCAAACAAATGACAACCCCATATTCAGCATAGGACACCTGCAGACAGAAAAACACAGCATTCAGCAATGTCCAGGGCATGAGTGGGTGAGTGTGAGGTGTGTGTCCTACATCCAAACATAGCTGAAAAAATCCTTCCATCTGAGCTCATTCTCTTCAGTCATCCCCATTGAGGAGACACAGAAGACCAGACCTTGACGCGGAGGAGCGAGAGAGAGAGAGAGGACAGACAGACTCCCAGTTCTCCTGCCCCTCTGCCAAGACTGTACCAGTTTGAAAGATAAATGGAGGGAAACAGAGGAGCGAAAGACGACGGCATAAACAAGACTATAAAAGGAAGAAAGAGGGAGAGATGGAAAGGAGGGGAATTCTGCTCGGAAGCCCAGGAGGATTGGGGAGAATGAGGTCTTGGAATCTCTTCAGCTTAGCCTGAAGAGACCCCATAGTCTCTCTATCAATCACTGAGAGAGGGAGAGAAAAAGGGGAGAAGGGGAAAAAGAGGGGGGGGGGGGTGTACTGTATAAAGAGAGAGGAGGCGAGAAGGGGAAGAGAGAAAGAGGGAGATCGACCATGGAGCAATACACAGAGGAAAAAGAAAGGGAACATGGGAATGGTAGAGGGAGAGAATTTATTTTATAATTTTTTATTTCACCTTTATTTAATTAACCAGGTAGGCTAGTTGAGAACAAGTTCTCATTTACAACCGCGCCCTGGCCAAGATAAAGCACAGCAGTTCGACACATACAACAACACAGAGTTACACATGGAATAAACAAACGTACAGTCAATAATACAGTAGAAAAAAAGAACATCTATATACAGTGAGTGCAAATGAGGTAAGATAAGGGAGGTAAGGAAAGGAGGAGAGAAAGAAAAGAGATTGAGAAAAAGAGAGGGAGCTAGGAAGTCTGTAGAGATTGTAAAAAGAGACAGACCACACAGAATCCATCTCAATTTCTGTTTGACTAATCAAAAATAAAAGCAACTTATAACAGAATACAGCTAAAGATGTTCAACTAGATAGGAGGCAGCTATCAAAAACCATTAAGCTACCATATAATATAACTTAGATCCACATACATAAGCCAACCGCAGCTTATAAGTAGTTGGGTTGAGGTTTCCCAGGCTTGGGTAATCTAGTTTCCTATGGAAAAGTGAGTGTGATGTGTAAGAGCAGGGATGGGCAAAAATGTCAAAATACAATGATCAAATACAGACACATAATACCATAAAGATCAATGTATCAAAATAAACTACAAAATACTTTGTATTTTGTAATGTGTTTCATTAACATCTATATACATTTGCAAGTAGCAATGGACATTTGCTCTGGACCTCAGACTTGGTCAAAGGTTCACCTTTGTCCAACAGGACAACAACCCTAAGCACACAGCCATGACAACGCAGGAGTGGCTTCGGGACAAGTCCCTGAATGTCCTTGAGTGGCCCAGCCAGAGCCCGGACTTGAACTCGATCGAACATCTCTGGAGAGACCTAAAAATAGCCATGCAGCAACACTCCACATCCAACCTGACAGAGCTTGAGAGGATCTGCAGAGAACAATGGGAAAAACTCCCCCCATACAGGTGTGCCAAGCTTGTAGCGTCATACCCAAGAAGAATCGAGGCTGTAATTGCTGCCAAAGGTGCTTCAACAAAGTACTGAGTAAAGGGTCTGACTACTTATGGAAATGTGATATTTCCGGTTTTTATTTTTAATAAATTAGCAACAATTTCTAAAAACATGTTTTTCCATTGTCATTATGGGGTATTGCATGTATATTAACGAGGGGGAAAAAACAATTTAATACATTTTAGAATAAGTGTCACGAATCCCGCCGAAGATGGTGCCTCTTCCTGTTCGGGCGGCGCTCGCCGGCCTACTCGCTGCCATCGATTCCCTTTCCTTTTGTTTCTGTTAGTTTGGTCTAATTAGTTACACCTGTTTTGAGTTTAGTTTTGTTTGTAGGCTATGAAAGGGCACTAGGCCCGCTGGCTATTGTGCGGGCTTGTTCTCTGTTTTATGGTGTTGGTTTATTTTGTGGTCTCTATTTTTCCGGACAGTTTTAGTCCTGTTTGTTTGGACGGGTTGTTTCATGCGCCCTTGTGTTTTGCATGTCAGTTTTTCACTGTCATTGGAATAAAGATCAACGTACGGAACTAACCTGCTCTCTGCGCTTGACTCCTCCACCCACCATTCATAGAAGCCGTAACAATAAGGCTGTAGCGTAACAAAATGTAGAAAAAGCCAAGGGGTCTGAATACCTTCCGAATGCACTGTATAGGTCCTGGATGGCAGGAATCTTAGCCCCAGTGATGTACTGGACTGTACACACTATCCTTTGTAGCGCCTTACAGTCGGATGCCGAGCAGTTGCCATACCAGGCGGGGATGCAACAAGTCAGGATGATCTCAATGATGCCACTGTAGAACTTTTTGAGGATCTGGGGACCCATAGCTTAGTGATGAGCTTTGAGGGCACTATGGTGTTGAACACTGAGCTGTAGTCAATGAACAGCATTCTCACATAGGTGTCCCTTTTGTCCAGGTGGGAAAGGGCAGTGTGGAGTGCGATTGAGATTGTGTCATGTATGGATCTTTTAGGGTGGTATGCGAATTGGAGTGGGTCTTGAGTTTCCGGGATGATGGTGTTGATATGAGCCATGACCAGCATTTCAAAGCACTTCATGGCTACTGACGTGAGTGCTACGGGGCGCTAGTCATTTACGTAGGTTACCTTCGCTTTCTTGGGCACGGGGACTATGGTGGTCTGCTTGAAACATGTAGGTACTACAGACTCAATCAGGGAGAGGTTGAATATGTCAGTGAAAACACTTGCCAATTGGTATACACCTTCCTCTGAGTACACGTCCTGGTAATCTGTCTGGCCCCGCATGTTGACCTGTGTAAAGGTCTTGCTCACATAGGCTATGGAGCGCGTAATCACACAGTTGTCCGGACCAGCTGGTACTCTCATGCATGATTCAGTATTGCTTGCCTCGAAAAGAGCATGAAAGACATTTAGCTCTTCTGGTAGGCTCATGTCACTGGGCAGCTCGTAGTTGGGTTTCCCATCTCTGTGTAAGTGTGTGTGTGTGTGTGTGTGTGTGTGTGTGTGTGTGTGTGTGTGTGTGTGTGTGTGTGTGTGTGTGTGTGTGTGTGTGTGTGTGTGTGTGTGTGTGTGTGTGTGTGTGTGGAAGAGCAGTTATGGCCATTCGGATTAAGGTTTGGATACATACAGAATGGACACATCTACAGAGGGGCCTCCCAGGAAACACACACTTACCATTCACACCATAAACACTCCCCAGAGTCTCCTCTCCATAGGAGGTCAACAGGGAAACACACTGAACAGAGGACTTCCTTCATAATAATACTGTCCTTTCAAGAAGCAAAGAAATACATTGCACAGTACATACTGTATAACTTTGAGCTTTTACGGGGAAAAGAGAGACAAAACAGGACAAGACAGAAGAACAGGGGCTATACAGAGGGAGAGACATTTAGAAGAATGTACGGTTCTTCCTCAGCTCTTAAGGTTCTTTTGAGAACTGTTGCCCGATAAAGAACCTTTGAGGTAAGTGTGGGGTTCTTGACATGGCATCTACGGTTCTTCAGAATTCTAAAATATTCTTGAAATGCATGGAAGCCTGCAGATGTTTCCCTTTTGTAGCACACAGCAAATTTGCCAGTGTTAAACTTTGTTGATTTTTCAGTGTAACATTTTTAGTGTTGATTCAGGAGTTAACACTTTAATGAACTAAATTAACACTCAGTGGTGTAAAAGAACCACAGTCCATCATAATATTTCGCAGAATGTTCTATTGTAGGTTGATTTTTAGAATTGTTTATTTCAATATCTACATAATAATTCAATTTTCCTGTTGCTGCAGGATGTTTTCCTGGTGTAGTAAACTGGCTCAAATTACATCTATATTCTACTCAAATAACATACATTTTTGAAAACTATTCCAATCTGTTACTTGGACTAATTTGAACCTGTTAATGAAATGGTTGGTCCAGTTAAGTTGCTTTAGTCATTCTGAAAGCAGACTGCCAGAATAATGTGATTCATAGTCGTGATGGGTCGTTCACGAACGTTGGTGAACGTTGGGAGCTGGCTCACATATCAGAAGAGCCAAATCTATTTAGAAAAATATTTTAAAAATTAAGATATGAATAATAGAAGATTTAAATGAATATAATTAACTAATTCAAAGAACGAAAAAAAAAAAGAAATAATATAGGCCTAAATGCTCAAGTGCACACACATTCGTTCTGCCTGCCGTTCTGCTCAGACTAACAGCCTCATCTGTTGTTCCTGTCAATCAGACACGCAGTGTCAACCATTGAACCAAAGATGTGTGAGGGAGGGCTGAGCCAACTCACTCACAGTTACACAGTTAGCAGCCGAGGAGAGAAAGGAAGGACAGCTGTGAAAACAACAGCTGGAAAATGAGTCGTAAGCATAGTAGCATTTGGATGCATTTTAATAATGTAGACAATGTCAGAGCAGTGTAGAATTTGCCAAAACAAAATCTCATATAAAGCTGGTTCTACGCAGAACCTACACCGACATATGTGAACTGTGCACCCAACTGTGAAGATAGCTGTAGCAGAGCTTCGAGAAACTAGTATCCACTCAGTCAAGTAGGCCTACTCCGCAACCCACAGCAACACAGTCTTCTATAGACCAGTTTATACCAAAGTCTATGTCTGTAGCAATACAAGGCCAAATTGATATCAATAGACGAGAACAGCTCAAGGACAGAACTACATACATAAATAAGGTTCTTGAGAGCGATACCATAAGGGAACAATTTTAGGGTCTCTGAAGAACCATACATGGGATGGTTCTTTGAAGAACAATACATAAATCCAAAGCCAGCAATGTTTCGACTTTCCAGGACAGGAATTGAATAGACTTGCTACAGGGTTTTAAGCCTTATTTGCATATTTCCCAAGGTGCCTTTTGTGTTAATTTTAGTTGCCACTACTACCCATAAGTGTCTTTGCTAGTGACAGAGACATGGTTGTTGCATTCATTCACTTTCAGTGCTGTGACCTTCACCAAGTGAGACCCTAAGTGAATATGGTGACAGTTAAATTATTTAAGAGAACACAAAACATATTTCATGAGGCCTTCCTTGAGTGCCTAGATTTACCCTAATTTACCCTAACAACTAGTTTACAGCAGTGATGTTACATTTGATACCGGAGCTCCGGAGCATGTGTCAAAATTACTAAGCTGCAAACTTCGGAGCAGTGGGCCGATGCACGCATCACTTTATCGGAAGTATGTCATCAATGACATCCGAAGCTTTGTTGTGATCTAACAAATGCTTTTCAAACCACGTGTTTCAATTGCAAGATCCCACTGATTTTGCTGGGGTTCCAGTGCTTTCTTCCATTCCAAGCTGCTTTTAAACACCAGCCTCTACTGGACAGTGTACTTACAAATATAATTAGGATTTTGTACAAACATTTTCACCTGACTGGTAGTTTAATTGGTAGAGCAGGGGACTATGGAACAGTCAGGGGTATGAGGTAAAATCTTGTTGAAGGCACACTATTTTTAAAATTATTTTATGTGAAACCACACTTTCTGTTGTTGTTTATTTCGTATAGTATAAGCTTCTGTCTTAAGCATCATAAATAATGCCATAGATTCAGTTTTTGAAAACTAGGAAACTTGAATGCAAAAAAGGGAAGCTACAAACCTGGTATTCCAACTGATTGTAGACTACTAATGCCAAAAATTAACCGCTGCGCCAAGGAGTTTTGATGAAAACAGTGGGGGGAAAAAACGTCTATCTGATAATCACACACTGTTATCTATTACTGACTAGCAGATGTCACTTATTTGCATTCTGAACAGATAATGAATCTCAGAGTAATGAACTGATTTTCAGCCCAATTTGTCGAAAGCGCAGAAGCCTACAGAAAGCGCAGAAGCCTACAGAAAGCGCAGAAGCCTACAGAAAGTGCAGAAGCCTACAGAAAGCGCAGAAGCCTACAGAAAGCGTGGAAGCCTTTGGGAAGCCTTGTTTCCCATCACTAGATTATATGCCACTTCCGGCCTGCAAATCACATTATGGTGGCTTGCAAAGTGATGTGTAATTACTATTAGAATCGAGCCAGAGCGGAAATATCAAACATTTTGAATTTTTATTCATTCACAAACTGCATTCAGAATGACTGCTAAGGTTGGGAAGATTATGATATGAGCATCCTGGCATATATTATTTTATTATTAAATTATAGATTCTAACCTCCTGTACTCTACAGACGGGTCCATTTCAGCACTTAACCCCTTCTCTTAGAGCCCATATGTCACACCCTGACCATAGTTTGCTTTGTATGTTTCTATGTTTTGTTTGGTCAGGGTGTGATCTGAGTGGGCATTGTATGTTACATGTCTAGTTTGTCTACTTCTATGTTTGGCCTGATATGGTTCTCAATCAGAGGCAGGTGTTAGTCATTGTCTCTGACTGGGAACCATATTTAGGTAGCCTGTTTGGTGTTGGGTTTTTGTGGGTGATTGTTCCTGTGTTTGCACCAGATAGGGCTGTTTTAGGTTTTCACGTTTCTTGTTTTTGTTAGTCTGTTCATGTGAAGTGCTTTATTAAAGAACCATGAATAGAAACCACGCTGCGTTTTGGTCCGCCTCTCCTTCAACTCAAGAGAACAGTTACACCATACCCCTTTTGCTGTTCAGAGATCAGAAAATAATTGTTCGGTGAAATACATATACCAGAAGAGTCATCATATTCTTAACACCAATCAGTTCCCATAAGATCCAAAAATTATATAAGGCATTGGAGCTTTGGGAAGGTACAAGAGGTGGAAATGGAACCAGGCCCCAAAGACCACCCAACACCCAGGTGACCTTTCCCCCAAATGAGAGGAAAGGTCAGATGAGGTAAACCCAAGTCACATTATGCTGGCTTGCAAAGTGATGTGTAATTCATATTGGAATCCAGCCTGAGTGGGGATATCCAACATTTTGAATTGTATTAACTCTAGTTATCAACTCTATTTATTAACACTAACATTGGGGTTATTTTACACCACTGAGTGTTAATTTAACTCTTTACAGTGTTAATGTATCTCTTTGAATCAATACTAGAAATGCTAAACTGAAAAATCATCACAAGCCAATTTTCTGTGTGCTATGAAAGAATCACACACATCTGCAGGCTTCCATACATTTCAAGAACTGTAGATGCCACACCAATAACCCTACACTTAACTGAAAGGTTCTTTAGAGGTCTCCAATGAACCTTAAGAGCTGAGGAAGAACCATTTTATTCCGTGTGTGCTCAAAGTATGTGTGTGTCCAAACCCAAAGTATGTGTGTGTCCAAACCCAACGTGTGTGTGTGTCCAAACCCAAAGTGTGTGTGTCCAAACCCAAAGTGTGCGAGTCGGACCATTATGAAGGTTGTCACACAAGACTGAGGTTGAATATGAGGCATGAAGAGAAACGGGTATCCATGGCATCAGATACCCTGGAAATCTCACACCCATCTCTCTCTACTGTTCGGAGAATAAAAGCCCCACTCCCATCCATTCCCTTTATGGTCTAACACACAGTCACATGCTATGCATCTGCAGAATATGAACCTCTCACGCTACACAACACATCAAAGACATGAATACATAATGTACAGTGACATAAATATATAAATGAATCCACAATGCATGCCTGTGTTAAGGTCCAACAGGAGTTTTCTTACTGGTTTAGATCAGACATGTGTTTCCAACAGGATCTGCCTTTCACATATCTTGTCGTATATTACTGAGGTTTTTCTCAGAAATGTCTAAGTTAACAACATCTGTAGCTACAGGACTATGTCACTAGCTCACTAATCTAACACCCTGTACTAAACACCCTGAAATGAACCATGGTCCAGTTCCATTTTGGCCCCTGACCCCTTCTCTTAATGCTCAACTCCGTCTTTTTCCCCCAAATCCGTTTTGGACCACTGACTGTCCAAACAGCAAGTTACAAGTGACCAAATCAGATGTGTGTGTGGTCAGACAGCAGTCATTTACTGACAACGGTACGCTGGTTGTCATAGTAATGATGGGTGTGTGTGCAGTGATGTAGGCTGTTGGGGGTGGTGCTTGTGCTTCCTATCACTTCCTATCACTCAACATGATCCAACGTTTTTAAAAATATAATATTTGGCTAGCCACAGCAGTCAACTAGCTAGCTAGGTAGCTGTTTGGTGTCACATTCACTCATTTGATTGTAAACAATTAACAAGCTAATTAGCTACCACATGTTCTTGTCAAACTGTCAACAGAGTAGCAAGCAAGCAACAAGATATGCTGAATAAGAGTCTAAAAAACCCTTAAGGGCAAACAAATCAGATTTGACCGTTCAGATACAAGTCACATGGCCAGGAATTAGATTTATATCTGATTTCAAAACACCTATGAAGGTTGTTTGAAATGTGGCTTGAAATATCTGATTCCATGTGCTTTTTGGCTATTCAGATTGCAGGAAAAAGAACAGATTTGAAATAAGATGTGCAAATAAATAGGATTTTAATCACTTTAAACTGTCAATGTGGCTTTAGAGCCCTACCCTTTTTGCTGTTCACAGATAGGAAAGTAGTTGTTCAGTGAAATAAATATACCAGAAGAGTTCATCATATTCTTAACACCTAACAGTTCCCATCAGATTGAAAACAATTTAAGGCATTGGAGCTTTGGGAAGATGCATGAGGTGGAAATGGAATCAGGCCCCAAAGACCACCCAGTTGGCATCCCCCACATTTCCCATTCCTTTTTAGGAGATCCACTTTAGTTAATCTATCAGGTTGCTGTTCACATAATTTGTGATCAGGATATTTTTTCTCC
Organism: Oncorhynchus mykiss; assembly: GCF_013265735.2. Classification (NCBI taxonomy): domain Eukaryota; kingdom Metazoa; phylum Chordata; class Actinopteri; order Salmoniformes; family Salmonidae; genus Oncorhynchus; species Oncorhynchus mykiss. The sequence goes on from NC_048586.1 coordinate 24,244,542, forward strand.
ATAGATGCTCCAAATCTAACTTCTCCAAGGATTAGGCAAACATGACCCACACTCACACACATGCAACCACTAATGTATGCACACTGTACACACTGTACACACACAGGGAAATAAATAGCTCAGCTAAGTAAATAATCTTCTAGCCACTTAAAGGTAACCACAGGTGTCCCATTGGCTTTAGATCTCCCTTCCATCACCCCCTTTCTCCTTCCCGCACTCTGTCTCATTCTCTCTCTCACTCTCCTTCACTTGCTCCCTTCTCTCACCAATGATCTACTTCAGCAGTTTTTATCATTAATCTGTGGCTGGCACAGTTGGGGTGTTTTTGGTGGTGATGGCATGTGTGTGTCCCAACATACTGTATGCCCTTTGCATGCACAGTTGATAGGCATTCCTTATGGTAAAACTACAAGTACAGTTGAGGGAGCGTGTGGAGGCACCCCTGTTTGACAGTGGAGGACCCAGATAAAACTAACCGAATTGGGCTGAAGATGGAGGGATGAAGAAGAAGGTATGAGCGGAGGGATTAGATGGGTAATAAAAGGAAAGGAAAGAGGCAGGGCAATATACCACTATATCAAACCAAAATTGACTCATTGACTAATGGATAAAGACTCTGAATTGACAGAGTACACAAGTTCAATTCAAAAATGACTTCACTACAATTCAAATGAGAAATGTCTCATGAGCATCCTCAAAAGGTCAACAGCTTTTCTAGAGGTAGTGTTATGCTATGGGGGAAGGTCTCCCAGCTACCACATTTGGTTCCTTGGAAGTTGTGGGAACATACCTTTTTGGTTTCCCATTGGTTCTGGGAAGGAAGCCAAGTTTTCTGACTGGTAAAATTGAAAGTTTGTTAAATGTTCTGAGAATGGAAGTGAATATTTTGCCAGTCCTGGGAATTTATTTTTGCCAGTCCTGGGTTTATTTAACGCTCTGAGAAAGAAAATTATAGGTTATGGAAAGGTTTTTTAATACCTTCCTTTTCAAAGGATACCCCATCTCACAGGAAACAAGCACCCATTAAGATCAGGTGTGACCAATTAGTTGGCCACACCTGAACACACTTAGTAAGAGAGAGAAAAGTGAGTTGTATTGATGCTGAGAACGGAATGTATATTTCAAATAACATTCTTAAAGTACTTAAAAAAAATGTAATACCCCTTTTTCTACCTATTTTTGTGGTATCCAATTGGTAGTTACATTCTTGTCCCATCATTGCAACTGCCGTACAAACTCGGGAGAGGCAAAGGTCGAGAGCCTCGCATTCTCCGAAACACAACCCAGCCAAGCTTGACACAATGCCCGCTTAACCCGGAAGCCAGCCGCACCAATGTGTCCGAGGAAAAACCTGGCGACTGTTTCAGCGTGCATTGTGCCCGACAGGAGTCGCTAGTGCGTGATGAGACAAGAACATGCCTCCCGGCCAAACCCTCCCCTGACCCAGATGACTCTGAGCCAATTGTGTGCCGCCCCATGGGTCTCCCGGTCACGGCCAGTTGCAACAGAGCCTGGACTCGAACCATGATCTTTGGTCTAATGCACTGAGATCACTGCGCCACATGGGAAGCCTAAAGTTCTTCAAACTATTTGAGAACATGACTCTAAATAGAAACATGAGAAAATCTGTAGGAAATGTTATGCTGAAGTACTGAAATTGCCACAGAAAAAAAGTTGCTGCTTAACGTTCTCTCAGCCAGTTGGAGAACGTTCCTAGAATGTTACCAAAATTTAAATTAAACATAACTACGTTTGAAATTTTAGAAAACGATCTGTTAAAGTAAGGAAATCCCCCCCCCAAAATATATAATTTTGTCAAGTTCCTTAAATGTCAAGAAACTATCCTGCACCATTCCCAGAAAGTTGTGGGAAGGATGTATGCAAAATAACCATAGGACAACCACGCTCTGACCAAGCTCTAAGAAACATATGCTTCTCAGAACATTATGTGCTAGCTGGGTAGTGTTAGGACATAGACGAACACACAATCCAGGATACACTTCCTCACCACATCCCCAGGTGGCAGCAACCTGGTCTAGGTTCTGAGCCAAAGCTTGATAAGCACATCAGACGCTGCCAATTAGGGTGATTGTCAGTCAGAGTCTATTTTTGAGACTCGAGTTTGGGCATGCCTTTGGAATTTTTCCATTTTGTACATATTTATGTTTCGTCACCATCTGAAGAAATAATAATCCTATTGGACTGGCCGACCATGAGGTCAAGACTGAGCTGGCCTTGAAGACGGCACTGGCCCCGAACTATGATTTCTCACATAAACATTCTTTACGTCACAGTCCATGTAACTTGGCCTAGGACCCCTAGACAAAGCGAATGCAACAATATCCATAGGCTAGTTATTGGGCTCAAAACAGTAGTGAGTGATATAAAAACCAATACAAAAGGAAAACAGCCAAGTCCGCCACAGAATTTCCTGACTCTGTCCATCTGTCCAGCCTCACTGTCTCATAAAGCGATCACCAAACAATGTCCTATTTTATGGAAAGCACCACAGCCGATGAAACAATGCTTAACTAAACAGAACACACATAATCACACAGACACACTCACACAGAGAGAGTACAACATTCCCTCAGCTTTGACTTTATGCCTTAATGGGAATCGTGCAAATGTGTGAGGCCTGGTATGTGTATGCACTTATGTGTGGAATGAAGTTATACTGATCCAGGAACAGACTTTGCCCAGAGAGGGTCAGGGAGGTTGGGAGGGTTACTGGGGTGAGGGCGGCACCTCTCAAATATGAGTGGGACCTCATTTAAGACCGCATGCTACATACACACACACACAAACAGGCTGCAGCTCAAACAGTGACCTAGGAGCCCCATTCCATTCCTCCACACATGGGCTTCTCATCTGAGGCTCCTAGCTGCTTCCTGATAACCAGTACAATGCCTACTTCCCCTAATTGTTACTGCAGGGTACTCTTTATAACACACGCATTATTTTGGATGTGGCGGCCATTTTCTTGGCCTTATCGCCACTAGACATCTCCCCCTCCTCGTACCGGACACAGGCCTTCCTCCCCCATTAAAGGGTAAGAAGCATGAGTTTTTACTCAGCAATGTAACGACAGTGTGGTCAAAGACTTAGTAACTTGTAGTAACGATCTGGTTATCTATAAGTAAGAACATAGCTATGTTTTGGGATTATTACATATTTATTAACTGATTTCTGGATATCTTCTAAACTACCCATAATGCACTATTCCTCAACGTCATACAGATAATCTACTCTGTGCTACCTACCCTTTAACAGAGCACTTAGGTGGGTCACTCACGTCCATGCCTGTCAACTCTTCGGGTGATCCAAAAACACATATGCGCATGGACTGTATGTCTGCACAGGCGCAAGCATGTACAAATATGATTGCATGGACGCTCACACACATACATACACTAGGGAATTCACACGCCTACAAACATTTCCCCTAGCATTCAATAAGGAGGACTTCCCACACATAAACAAAAATGGTCTTCTTACAATGCAATACATTTCTCCATTGACACAGGATATGGAATGCTGGACCTGAGTACTACTTTACAACTACAGTCTGCCTTCATTATATTACAGAAAAACTTGATCGACTTGAAATTAGTATTGAATGCAGGTGAAACTAAGTATATGTTGTTCTCCAGAGCACATAAAAATAACTCTGATTTAAACATATGTACTTTGGAGGGTGTCTATATTGACTGTGTCCCTGCTTATAAGAATCTGGGCATCTGGATAGATGAAAAGCTGTCTTTTAAAAAGCATATTGACGAGTTAGTTAAGAAGCTGATAATAAAAATGCTCTTCTTCTATAGAAATAGGTCCTGCCACTCGATAAATAGCACACTGTGCTTCATTACGGGCGACAGGTTCAGCATTCATCACTGCATTCTCTACCAGAAAGTTGGTTGGCCCTCTGTGATGTCATCACTGCATCCTCTACCAGAAAGTTGGTTGGCCCTCTGTGATGTTATCACTACATTCTCTACCAGGAAGTTGGTTGGCCCTCTTTGATGTGACGTAGGTTGATACATTGCTATGTTTTCATTTATAAAGCCCTTTTACAAAAAGTCCCACTGTACCTAACCTAACATCATTACTAAACTTTAGACATACGAGTTACCACACCCGTTCTCAGGGATGGCTAACTCTGAAAATGTATTTGGTCTCTACCAAGTTAGGTAAATCATCTTTTCGTTTTTTGAAAACTTATTTGTGGAAAAAAAAATAAAATAAAAAATAAAAATAAAAAAAATATATATATATATATATATATATATATATATATATATATATATATATATATATATATATATATATTTATTTTTTTCACCTTTATTTAACCAGGTAGGCTAGTTGAGAACAAGTTCTCATTTACAACTGTGACCTGGCCAAGATAAAGCAAAGCAGTGCGACACAAAGTTAGTTACACATGTAATAAACAAGTCAATAATACAATAGAAAAAGTCTATACACAGTGTGTGCAAATGGATAAGGGAGGTAAGGCAATAAATAGGCCATAAGGCAATAAATAGGCCATAGTGGCAAAATAATTACAATATAGCAATTAAACACAGGAGTGAAAGATGTGCAGAAGATGAATGCGCAAGTAGAGATACTGGGGTACAAAGGAGCAAAATAAATAAATAACAGTATGGGGATAAGGTAGTTGGATGGGCTATTTACAGATGGGCTATGTACAGGTGCAGTGATCTGTGAGCTGCTCTGACAGCTGGTGCGTAGAGTGTTGGAGGCTATTTTGTAAATTACATCGCCGAAGTCAAGGATCGGTAGGATAGTCCGTTTTATGAGGGTATGTTTGGCAGCATGAGTGAAGGATGCTTTGTTGCGAAATAGGAAGCCGATTCTAGATTTAATTTTGGATTGGAGATGCTTAATGTGAGTCTGGAAGGAGAGTTTACAGTATAACCAGACACCTAGGTATTTGTAGTTTGTCCACATATTCTAAGTCAGAACTGTCCAGAGTAGTGATGCTGGATGGGCAGGCAGGTGTGGTCAACGATTGGTTGAAGAGCATGCATTTCGTTTTATTTGCATTTAAGAACAGTTGGAGGCCACGGAAGGAGAGTTGAATAGCATTGAAGCTCGTCTGGAGGTTAGTTAATACAGTGTCCAAAGAAGGGCCAGAAGTATACAGAATGGTGTCGTCTGCGTAGAGGTGGAACAGAGAATCACCAGCAGCAAGGGCGACATCACTGATTTATACAGAGAAGAGAGTCGGCCCAATAATTGATCCCTGTGGCACCCCCATAGAGACTGCCAGAGGTCCGGACAACAGGCACTCCGATTTGACACACAACTCTGTCTGAGAAGTAGTTGGTGAACCAGGCGAGGCAGTCATTTGAGAAACCAAGGTTGTTGAGTCTGCCGATAAGAATATGGTGATTGACAGAGTCGAAAGTCTTGGCCAGGTCAATGAATACAGCTGAATAGTATTGTCTCGATTTGATGGCGGTTATGATATCGTTTAGGATCTTGAGCATGGCCGAGGTACACCCATGACCAGCTCGGAAACCAGATTGCATAGCAGAGAAGGTACGGTGGGATTTGAAATGGTCGGTGATCTGTTTGTTAACTTGGCTTTCAAAGACCTTAGAAAGGCTGGGTAGGATAGATATAGGTCTGTAGCAGTTTGGGTCTAGAGTGTCTCCCCCTTTGAAGAGGGGGATGACCGCGGCAGCTTTCCAATCTTTGGGGATCTCAGACGATACGAAAGAGAGGTTGAACAGGCTAGTAATAGGGGTTGCAACAATTTTAGCGGATCATTTTAGAAAGAGAGGGTCCAGATTGTCTAGCCCGGCTGATTTGGGTCCAGATTTTGCAGCTCTTTCAGAACATCAGCTATCTGGATTTGGGTGAAGGAGAAATGGGGGAGGCTTGGGCAAGTTGCTGTGGGGGGTGCAGGGCTGTTGACTGGGGTAGGGGTAGCAAGGTGGAAAGCATGGCCAGCCATAGAGAAATGCTTATTGAAATGTTCAAGTATTGTGGATTTATCGGTGGTGACAGTGTTTCCCAGCCACAGTGCAGTGGGCAGCTGGGAGGAGGTGCTCTTATTCTCCATGAACTTTACAGTGTCCCAGAACTTTCTGGAGTTTGTGCTACAGGATGCAAATGTCTGTTTGAGAAAGCTAGCCTTTGCTTTCCTAACTACCTGTGTATATTGGTTCCTAACTTCCCTGAAAAGTTGCATATCGCGGGGACTATTCGATACTAATGCAGAACGCCACAAGATGTTTTTGTGCTGATCAAGGGCAGTCAGGTCTGGAGTGAATCAAGGGCAGTCAGGTCTGGAGTGAATCAAGGGCAGTCAGGTCTGGAGTCAATCAAGGGCAGTCAGGTCTGGAGTGAATCAAGGGCAGTCAGGTCTGGAGTCAATCAAGGGCAGTCAGGTCTGGAGTCAATCAAGGGCAGTCAGGTCTGGAGTCAATCAAGGGCAGTCAGGTCTGGAGTCAATCTTCAAAATGTTTTGGAATGTGATGTTTTGGTTATTTTAGGCCAATTCAATACGCTGATTAAGGACCTTTTTACTAATGAATGTCTTTGTTTTATGACTGTGTTTTTCTTTCTGCTTGAATTTTGTATTTTTATTTTGGGGTGTGTATTTTCTGTCATTTATGTAATTCAGGGATAATCTGTAAAAGAGACCTTGGTCTCAGTATGACTCCCTGATAAAATAAAATAACCCAGCAGTCACAGTAGGCCAGACTCATCCTGGTCACTACCACGATCTTCTACTACATGGCCTAGTGGTCACTGTACCTCTTTTTTTGTTACTAGAATACTGCTTTAGGTCAGTTACTATTTTCCTCCTCGAGGACAACTGTTGATTTTGCAGCAGGAGTATTCACATACTACAAGCAGCACTAATGTTAATTGTTATGTAGTCCTGACCCCTCCTGTCTCAGCCTCCAGTATTTATGCTGCAGTAGTTTATGTGTCGGGGGGCTATGGTCAGTTTGTTATACCTGGAGTACTTCTCCTGTCCTATTCAGTGTCCTGTGTGAATTTAAGAGTGCTCTCTCTAATTCTCTCTTTCTCTCTTTCTCTCTCTCGGAGGACCTGAGCCCTAGGACCATGCCTCAGGACTACCTGACATGATGACTCCTTGCTGTCCCCAGTCCACCTGGCCGTGCTGCTGCTCCAGTTTCAACTGTTCTGCCTTATTATTATTCGACCATGCTGGTCATTTATGAACATTTGAACATCTTGGCCATGTTCTGTTATAATCTCCACCCGGCACAGCCAGAAGAGGTTTCTTCCTAGGTTTTGGCCTTTCTAGGGAGTTTTTCCTAGCCACCGTGCTTCTACACCTGCATTGCTTGCTGTTTGGGGTTTTAGGCTGGGTTTCTGTACAGCACTTTGAGATATCAGCTGATGTACGAAGGGCTATATAAATACATTTGATTTGATGTAGTTAAGAAGCCAATAATCACTAGAGCAGACTGTTTGCCAGGTTAAAGATTCTACACCCAGAAATATCCTGTTCCTCCGCCGACAGAACCCCTGATCAAACACGCTTCCCATCAACTCAGGCATCTGCTTCCCGCCAATATGAGACACATCTGGAAATGTATTCTCCAAATGGAGAATCACAAGACATTCCAAGGGTCCTACTCTGAATATCCTGTTAACATTACTGCCTCCAAACCTTTGCTTCCCTTTGCAGGTAGGTCAAATATAAAACCCCAGTGTGTGTGTGTGTGTGTGTGTGTGTGTGTGTGTGTGCATTTTCCCTCAACACATTAACCCCAAAAAAGTATAGCATTTCCATGGAGACCAAACAACAGGAAATCATAATGAAATATGATATCCCATTGCATTGTGGTCCATATGCCTGAGGCCTTGGCTTCTGGCACAGTAGGGTCAAACAGTCAAGACTAATGCACATGACCTTTCTCATGTACATAAGGGACTATAGCTCTCCTCATTACCACACCATATCTCAATTTGTGAGATAGAGAGCAGCCTTCTTCCCTATGCAGTCCCACATCTGTTTGGCTACAGAGGAACATAAATATAATGGTAATAGATGATTAAATCTCACAGGCAAACATCTTAACAAGGAGGCATTGGGGTAAAGCTGGGGGATTTCCGAATATACTAGAATATCGAGAGTGCAGCTGCTGTGATTCCTGGGAAAGAGTTGTACTGTAGGGGGAAAACATTGGTCAGGGAGATCAGATGGGAATGAGATACTAAACAGATGACATGCTATAGGACGTTCTATGGTCAGTTAATATGTCTAAGCATCTAATCCCTCTGTGCTGAATGACTACCGCCCTGTCGCCTTGACATCCTTAGTAATGAAATGCCTTGAGAAAATTGTGAAAAGTCATATTCTTAGCGTCACCGAGAAGCTCCTCAACCCATTTCAGTTTGCCTGTCAGTCCAGCAGAGGAGTTGATGATGCCATTCTTACTCTGCTCAACATGGTCTACAGAGGGTGCCAAATCCCATGTCAGGGTTTTGTTTGTTGACTTTTATTCTGCCTTCAACACAATCCAGCCTTACATTCTGGCACAGAGACTCATTCGGGACTTCTCCTAAGATGTGGGGCTGGTTTTGTGGCTGTTGGACTTTCTGAGCCAACGGTCACATCGGGTCAAAATAGGTCCCCACGTGTCAAACATGTTCAACACCAACACAGGCTCTCCTCAGGGATGTGTTTTGTCCCCACTCCTGCACATCCTGTACACTAACAGTTGTACTAGTTCCCATCCTGACAGACACCTCGTTAAGTTCGCTGATGACACTGCCTTGATCAGCCTGTTGCATGATGACGAGGAACACCATGGCCTGCTCCTTTTTTATTTTATTTTTTTATTTCACCTTTATTTAACCAGGTAGGCTAGTTGAGAACAAGTTATCATTTACAACTGCGACCTGGACAAGATAAAGCAAAGCAGTAAATTACTTTGACTTTGTAAATTACTTTGTAGAGTGTTGTGACGAATCACACTTGGTCCTCAATACCAATAAGATCAAAGAGATGTGCATAGACTTCAGGAAGCATACAACACCTACCTCTGCAACATCTATCAGAGGTCAGAACATAGAGATTGTAGAGGAATAAAAATATATGGGTGTCCTCTTGGACAATATGCTTCAGAGGAGTAAATGCACAGACCTGATCTAAAGAAAAGAGTCAACAGAGACTGTACTTTCTCAAAAAGCTGGGATCTTTTAATGTTAATTGTACTATACTGACTCTGTTTTACAAATCTTTCATTGAGAGTATTTTAACTTTTTGTATTGTTTGTTGGTTTGGCAATGCCACTGTCAGCCAGAGAAATATGGTGAGGATTATCACCACAGCAAGCAAGGTACTTGGAGTCAAACAGACAGGCCTGAATGAGATATTTAAGGTCAAGGCACTCTGCAAGGCTCACAAAATCATTTTAGACCCAAGCCACCCCCTGTATCCGGATATTCAACTACTCTCCTCTGGGCTCAGGTATAGGGAACCCCTCGGCATTTCAAGAACTTTGAACATTTCTCCAAATGCAGTCACAAAAACCCATCAAGCTCTATGATGAAACTGGCTCTCATGAGGACGCCACGTGAATGGAAGACCCAGAGTTACCTCTGCTGCAGAGGATAAGTTCGTTAGAGTTACCAGCCTCAGAAATTGCAGCCCAAATAAATAATTCACTGAGTTCAAGTAACAGAAACATCTCAACAGCAACTGTTAGAGGAGAATGCGTGAATGAGGCCTTTATGGTCGAATTGCTGAAAAGAAACCACTACCAAAGGACACCTAAAAGAAGAGGAGACTTGCTTGGGCCAAGAAACACGAGCAATGGACATTAGACTGGTGGAAATTTGTCCGTCGGTCTCAAATCCAAATTGGAGATTTTTGGGTCCAACCGCCATGTCTTTGTAAGACGCGGTGTGGGTGAACAGACGATCTCCGCATGTGTGTTTCCCACCGTAAATCATGAAGGAGGAGGTGTTATGGTGTGGGGGTGCTTTTCTGGTGACATTGTCTGTGATTTATTTAGAATTCAAGGGGTTATTAACCGTTATGGCTACCACAGCAGTCTGCAGCGATACACCATCCCATCTGGTTTGGGCTTAGTGGGACTGTCATTTGTTTTTCAACTGGACAATGACCCAACACACCTCCAGGCTGTGTAAGGGCTCTATGACCAAGAAGGAGAGTGATGGAGTGCTGCATTAGATGATGTGACTTCCACAATTTCCCGACCTCAACCAAATTGTGATGATTTGGGATGAGTCAAACCGCAGAGTGAAGGAAAAGCAGTCAACAAGTGCTCAGCATATGTGGGAACTCCTTCAAAATGGTTGGAAAAGTATTCCAGGTGAAGCTGGTTGAGAGAATGCCAAGAGTGTGCAAAAGTATCATCAAGGCTGTTGAATAATCTCAAATATAAAACATATTTGGATTTGTTTAACACTTTTTTTGTTTGCTACATGATTCCATGTATGTTATTTCATAGTTTTCATGTCTTCACTATTATTCTACAATGTAGAAAAGAGCAAAAAATAATAAAAAAACTTGAATGAGTAGGTGTTCTAAAACTTTTGACCAGTAGTGTATTTATATGATATCATCTACTTTGGCAAGGAATGAATAAATATGATTTTGATATGTATAACATGTATGCTATGTAAAAAGCTTAATAATATTCACCTGACTTACAATTCTAAAAGGGCACAGTAGCCACATTGACATTCACTGAATCTGAAAAAGTTCCATTGCTGAACTGAACACAGGGTAGTCTTGGATGCTGCCTGACCAAAAATATCCTGTGTTCTGTCCTTGTATCACTGGTATCAGAGGCTTGGCCAGAAGCAGCACAATACACAGAGGGCCTGAGCCATGTCACATGCTTTTCATCAGGCAAAATCTGATAAGAGACTAGGACAACAAGCCTCTTTATCTGGCCCAGAAAATCACTTTATGATATTCAATATCTTATTGTAGATCAGAACCTTCAGACCTCCTGACCATATCTGGCACGAACATTACTGATCAGGGGCAAACAGGACCACACTCAGTATCTGGATAATATGTGTGAAATGTTTGATAATAATATGATATGTGATATCAACAGATTGGTATTTTCTGGGTGACCTCAAGATTGACTGGCTTTCCTCAAGCTGCCTCAAGCTTCAAACTTACAGTGCCTGCAACCTGGTTCAGGTTATCAGTAAACCTACTAGGGTATTTACAAACAACACAGGAATGAAATCATCCACATGTGTGGATCACATCTTTACTAATGATGCAGAAATCTGCTCCAAAGCAGTATCCAAATCCATCGGATGCAGCTTTTGACGTGATCGATTATAATCTGCTGCTGGAAAAATGTGTTTTGGCTTTACTGTAGAAACAGAACAAAGGGTGTTCTTTAATGGAAGGCTCTCCAACATAATCCAGGCAGAGTCAGGCATTCCCCATGGCAGCTGTCTAGGCCTCTTACTTTTTTCAATCTTTCCTAATGACCTGCCACTGCCTCTAAGTAAAGCCTGGGTGTCTATGTGTGCTTATGACTCAACACTATACACGTCCACAGTACCACAGTAAATTAAATCACTGCAACACTTAACAAAGAGCTGCAGTCAGTTTCGGAATGGGTGGGAAGAAATAAGTCCGTTCTAAATATTTTTACAAAACTAAACATCGCATTTGGGACAAATCATTCACTAAACCCTAAACCTCAACTACATCTTGTAATGAATCATGTGGAAATTGATTAAGGTGAGGAGTCTAAACTGCTAATAGTAACCCTGGAGTGTAAACTGTCATGATCAAAATATATTGATGCAATGGTAGCTAAGATGGGGAAGGTTGTGTTCATAATAAAGCGCAGCTCTGTCTTCTTAACAACGCTATTAACAAGGCAGGTCCAACAGGCCTTAGTTTTGTTACACCTGGACTATTGTCCAGTCGTGTGGTCAGGTGCCACAAAGAGGGACTTAGGAAAAATACAATTGGCCCAGAATAGGGAAGAATGGCTGGCCCTTAAATGTATGCGGAGGGCTAACTTGTATTTGTGAGAAGTATTGACATGTTGAATGCACTGAGCAGTCTGTTTTAAACTACCAGCACACAGCTCAGACACCCACGCATACCCCACAAGACCTGCCACCAGAGGTCTCTTCACAAATCCAGAACAGACTATGGGAGGCGCACAGTACTATACTGAACAAAAATATAATTGCAACATGTAACGTGTTTGTTCCATGTTAAATTAACTGAAATAAAAGATCCCAGAAATGTTCCATATGCACAAAAAACGTATTTATCTCAAATTTTACAGAAATATTTGTTTACATTTCTTAGTGAGCATTTATCCTTCGCCAACATAATGCATCCACCTAACAGGTGTGGCATATCAAAAAGCTGATTAAACAGAATGATCCTTACACAGGAACACCTTGTGCTGGGGACAATAAAATACCACTTTAAAATGTGCAGTTTTGTCACACAACACAATGCCACAGATGTCTCAAGTTTTGAAGGAGCGTACGATTGGCATGCGGACTGCAGGAATGTCCACCAGAGCTGATGCCAGAACATTGAATGTTAATTTCTCTCCCATAAGCTGCCTCCAACGTTGTTTTAGAAAATATTGTGATACGTCCAACTGCCCTCACAACTGCAGACCACGTGTATGGCATCGTGTGGGCGAGCGGTTTGCTGATGTCAACGTTTTGAAAAGAGTGCCTCATGGTGGCAGTGGTGGTTATGGTATGGGCAGGCATAAGCTACAGAACACAATGAACACAATTGCATTTTAGAGAATGGCAATTTGAATGCACAGAGATACTAATTGTTGTGCCTTTCATCCGTCGCCATCACCTCATGTTTTCGCATGATAACGCACAGCCCCATGTCACAAGGTTCTGTACACAATTGCTGGAAGCTGAAAATGTCCAAGTTCTTCCATGGCCTGCATACTCACCAGACATGTCACACATGCTCATGTGTGGGATGCTTTGGATCGACATGTATGATGGTGTGTTCCAGTTCCAGACAGTATCCAGGAACTTTGCACAGCCATTTAAAAAGGAGTGGGAAAACATTCCATAGGCCATAATTAACAGCCTGATCAACTCTATGGCTGTTTCATTTGAGGACAAAAATGTTGACAGCTGTGCCATACAGGTGTGTATGGTAATTCCTGACTCATGGTGTATGAACTAATACACAAAACAAAGCTTGATTCAACAGTTGTTAATTCACGCTCATGATCGGTAATAGTTATTAATGAAAACACTAGACAGATATCCTAACTCTCCAAAATAATGTGTGTGTGTGTGTGTGTGTGTGTGTGTGTGTGTGTGTGTATATACACTGCTCAAAAAAATAAAGGGAACACTTAAACAACACAATGTAACTCCAAGTCAATCACACTTCTGTGAAATCAAACTGTCCACTTAGGAAGCAACACTGATTGACAATAAATTGTACATGCTGTTGTGCAAATGGAATAGACAACAGGTGGAAATTATAGGCAATTAGCAAGACACCCCCAATAAAGGAGTGGTTCTGCAGGTGGTGACCACAGACCGCTTCTCAGTTCCTATGCTTCCTGGCTGAGGTTTTGGTCACTGTTGAATGCTGGCGGTGCTTTCACTCTAGTGGTAGCATGAGACGGTGTCTACAACCCACACAAGTGGCTCAGGAAGTGCAGCTCATCCAGGATGGCACATCAATGCGAGCTGTGACAAGAAGGTTTGCTGTGTCTGTCAGCGTAGTGTCCAGAGCATGGAGGCGCTACCAGGAGACAGGCCAGTACATCAGGAGACGTGGAGGAGGCCGTAGGAGGGCCACAACCCAGCAGCAGGACCGCTACCTCCGCCTTTGTGCAAGGAGGAGCAGGAGGAGCACTGCCAGAGCCCTGCAAAATGACCTCCAGCAGGCCACAAATGTGCATGTGTCTGCTCAAACGGTCAGAAACAGACTCCATGAGGGTGGTATGAGGGCCCGACGTCCACAGTTTGGGGTTGTGCTTACAGCCCAACACCGTGCAGGACGTTTGGCATTTGCCAGACAACACCAAGATTGGCATATTCGCCACTGGCGCCCTGTGCTCTTCACAGATGAAAGCAGGTTCACACTGAGCATATGTGACAGACGTGGCAGAGTCTGGAGACGCCGTGGAGAACGTTCTGCTACCTGCAACATCCTCCAGCATGACCGGTTTGGCGGTAGGTCAGTCATGGTGTGGGGTGGCATTTCTTTGGGGGGGCCGCACAGCACTCCATGTGCTCGCCAGAGGTAGCCTGACTGCCATTAGGTACCGAGATGAGATCCTCAGACCCCTTGTGAGACCATATGCTGGTGCGGTTGGCCCTGGGTTCCTCCTAATGCAAGACAATGCTAGACCTCATGTGGCTGGAGTGTGTCAGCAGTTCCTGCAAGAGGAAGGCATTGATGCTATGGACTGGCCCGCCCGTTCCCCAGACCTGAATCCAATTGAGCACATCTGGGACATCATATCTCGCCTTATCCACCAACGCCACGTTGCACCACAGACTGTTCAGGAGTTGGCGGATGCTTTAGTCCAGGTCTGGGAGGAGATCCCTCAGGAGACCATCCGCCACCTCATCAGGAGCATGCCCAGGCGTTGTAGGGAGGTCATACAGGCACGTGGAGGCCACACACACTACTGAGCCTCATTTTGACTTGTTTTAAGGACATTACATCAAAGTTGGATCAGCCTGTAGTGTGGTTTTCCACGTTAATTTTGAGTGTGACTCCAAATCCATGGGTTGATAAATTTGATTTCCATTGATCATTTGTGTGTGATTTTGTTGTCAGCACATTCAACTACAGTGGGGCAAAAAAGTATTTAGTCAGCCACCAATTGTGCAAGTTCTACCACTTAAAAAGATGAGAGAGGCCTGTAATTTTTATCATAGTTACACTTCAACTATGACAGACAAAATGAGAAAAAAATTCAGAAAATCACATTGTAGGATTTTTTATGAATTTATTTGCAAATTATGGTGGAAAATAAGTATTTGGTCAATAACAAAAGTTTATCTCAATACTTGGTTATATACCCTTTGTTGGCAATGACAGAGGTCAAACGTTTTCTGTAAGTCTTCACAAGGTTTTCACACACTGTTGCTGGTATTTTTGCCCATTCCCCCATGCAGATCTCCTCTAGAGCAGTGATGTTTTGGGGCTGTTGCTGGGAAACACGGACTTTCAACTCCCTCCAAAGATTTTCTATGGGGTTGAGATCTGGAGACTGACTAGGCCACTCCAGGACCTTGAAATGCTTCTTACGAAGCCACTCCTTCGTTGCCCGGGTGGTGTGTTTGGGACCATTGTCATTTTGAAAGACCCAGCCACGTTTCATCTTCAATGCCCTTGCTGATGGAAGGAGGTTTTCACTCAAAATCTCACGATACATGGCCCCATTCATTCTTTCCTTTACACGGATCAGTCGTCCTGATCCCTTTGCAGAAAAACAGCCACAAAGCATGATGTTTCCTCCCCCATGCTTCACAGTTGGTATGGTGTTCTTTGGATGCAACTCAGCATTCTTGTCCTCCAAACATGACGAGTTGAGTTTTTACCAAAAGGTTATATTTTGGTTTCATCTGACCATATGACATTCTCCCAATCTTCTTCTGGATCATCCAAATGCTCTCTAGCAAACTTCAGACGGGCCTGGACATGTACTGGCTTAAGCAGGGGGACACGTCTGGCACCGCAGGATTTGAGTCCCTGACAGCGTAGTGTGTTACTGATGGTAGGCTTTGTTACTTTGGTCCCAGCTCTCTGCAGGTCATTCACTAGGTCCCCCCGTGTGGTTCTGGGATTTTTGCTCACCGTTCTTGTGATCATTTTGACCCCGTGGGGTGAGATCTTGCGTGGAGCCCCAGATCGAGGGAGATTATCAGTGGTCTTGTATGTCTTCCATTTCCTAATAATTGCTCCCACAGTTGATTTCTTCAAACCAAGCTGCTTACCTATTGCAGATTCAGTCTTCCCAGCCTGGTGCAGGTCTACAATTTTGTTTCTGGTGTCCTTTGACAGCTTTTTGGTCTTGCCCATAGTAGAGTTTGGAGTTTGACTGTTTGAGGTTGTGGACAGGTGTCTTTTATACTGATAACAAGTTCAAACAGGTGCCATTAACACAGGTAATGAGTGGAGGACAGAGGAGCCTCTTAAAGAAGAAGTTACAAGTCTGTGAGAGCCAGAAATCTTGCTTGTTTGTAAGTGACCAAATACTTATTTTCCACCAAAATTTGCATATAAATTCATTAAAAATCATACAATGTGATTTTTATGATTTTTTTTTCTCATTTTGTCTGTCATAGTTGAAGTGTACCTATGATGAAAATTACAGGCCTCTCTCATCTTTTTAAGTGGGAGAACTTGCACTATTGGTGGCTGACTAAATACTTTTTTGCCCCACTGTATTTGCTGAGCACTAGTTGACTGCTTTTCCTTCACTCTGTGGTCCAACTCATCCCAAACCATCTCAATTGGGTTGAGGTCGGGTGATTGTGGAGGCCAGGTCATCTGATGCAGCACTCCATCACTCTCCTTCTTGGTAAAATAGCTCTTACACAGCCTGGAGATGTTTTGGGTCATTGTCCTGTTGAAAAACAAATGATAGTCCCACTAAGCGCAAACCAGTCTGGATGGCGTATCGCTGCTGAATGCTGTGGTAGCCATGCTGGTTAAGTGTGCCTTGAATTCTAAATAAATCACAGACAGTGTCACCAGCAAAGCACCCCCACACCATCACACCTCCTCCTTCATGCTTCACGGTGAGAAACACACATGCGGAGATCATTCGTTCACCACCTCTGCGTCTCACAAAGACACGGCAGTTAGAACCAAAAATCTCACACTAGGACTCATCAGACCAAAGGACAGATTTCCACCGGTCTAATGTCCATTGCTCGTGTTTCTTTGCTCAAACAAGTCTCTTCTTATTATTGGTGTCCTTTAGTAGTGGTTTCTTTGCAGAAATTTGACCATGAAGGCCTGATTCACACAGTCTCCTCTGATCAGTTGATGTTGAGACGTGTCTGTTACTTGAACTCTGTGAAGCATTTAATTGGGCTGCAATTTCTGAGGCTGGTAAATCTAATGAACTTATCCTCTGCAGCAGAGGGTCTTCCTTTCCTGTGGCGGTTCTCATGAGAGTCAGTTTCATCATAGCGCTTGATGGTTTTTGCGACTGCACTTGAAGAAACTTTAATAGTTCTTGGCATTTTCCGCATTGACTGACCTTCATGTCTTAAAGTAATGATGGACTGTCTTTTCCCTTTCCTTATTTTAGCTGTTCTTGCCATAATACGGACTTGGTCTTTTACCAAATAGAGATATCTTCTGTATACCACCCGTACCTTGTCACAACACAACTGGGCTAATAAAAACAACTCTGAAAAAAATTAATAACAATGTGCACATTTTATGGACATTTTAAAAAGTGTGTAATTATTACATTTTTATGAATTTGATATTCAAAATGTTTCTGTTAAGTGAATATCTCAGAAATAAATTAGTGAGTTGTCATCACTGTGTATTTTTTTTAAACATTAAATAAGAACTTAACAAAAAAATTGCCCTGCCTCAACTATGTTTTTCACCTACTGTACCCATTGACTGTAATGCCATTTGAAAAAAAGATTTACTTCCTGAAGACCACTACAGTGGACAATTTTTGTTTTCGTAACATGTTTTTTTTCTCACCCCAAACACTTTGACTTGTGTTACTTAAAAACAGAAGTGGGGGGTGGTCTCAGGAGGTTATCAAATCTGACTTATCTATGTGGCCTTCTATGGAAATTGTCTTTTTGGGCCTCATTTTGAGCAGTCGAAACCGTGCGTCTAGACTGGAACCTGCCCCTTGGTTCATGCAGGAACCAATGGCATACTCGAGGGGGGCGTTCCTGCAAATGGAATGCCTATATGCAGGAACGCCCGCAATTGCGGGCTGCAACTATTACCTAGAAATGCTCGAGTTGAGCTGACACGCCCACTGCCCGTAGAAAATCTGCATCCATAACCGTAAATGTACATGTGCACACAACTGTCCCCTCAAAACATATTTATTAGCCGAATGTGTGCTTGGAACTTGAACCTATGCGCAATCGGCCTACTGTACCCTCTTACAGGCTGACCACACTGCTCGCGTTGCGTGCGCGAGAGTTGCAAAATACATTTTGAAATCTATGTTATTCAATTATTGCACCCACACTGCTCCCGTAACGAGTGTCTGCGTTGCCAAGGGATAAAATAGAAATCAGTTCTATTTCTGACGCAGATCGCGCTGCAAGTCCTGCCTCTACCATCTCCTCATTGGTTTATAGAAGCAGGTACCATCTCCTCATTGGTTGAAACTGAAAGACGAACAAGGTCAGTGGTGGTAATGCACCTAATTTATGAAAGTTGCCAACCGCAATATAAAGTCAAGAGAAGAAAAGGCCTGGAAGGAGGAGAGAAGACTAGAAATGATTCGGTTGATTGTTTTATGTATGGATTAATTGGCGGAGTAGAGGACCTTGTGCATTTCAGGTAAAATAACAACTCAATGTTTATATCCCAGGACAAATTAGCTAGTAACAGCTAGCTAGCTAAATAGGACAAATTAACTAGCAAGTGCAAGCTAACTAGCTAAATTGCAATAAATGTTTAATGCTTTTCGACCTGTCACCAAATGAATATAATTGGTTAAGAATTTGTTTTGATATTTTAACCTGCGTGTCGTGATCGCGTTTGGTATAGGGGTACAAAATAAATTTATGCACGATGGCGCATGCGCGCAGCCGGTTTCGGTTCCGTGTTATGCATATGCTAATAGCGCAATTTAAACCATTCAAATGTTAGGTCGACGACTTGTCAACAATACTCCCCCCATGATGAGTTGAAAATAAAACTTACTGCGTCAACTCCTGATGCTAGGATGGCCACAGAAAGACATAGAAACAGAAACCTACAAGAAAGGGGAGAGTATTACACATTTAATATACACTTTACACGGACAATTGCTTCACATAACCGGGCCCACTGAGCACACAATGTCACTTACTTCAGGCTCTTCAGTTCAATCCGGTGTCTTGTCTGCATTGTCCCGCTCATCCGAACTTCAAACTTCATTATTACTGCGCCTATCTTCTTCTCCAGGTGCGACTACCCTAATGCATATCGGGTGGGCCACGAACGAAACTGAGACAAAAAAAATGCAATTTATTTGTTGAACTGGACATTATAAAATTACATTTAGAATATAAAAATGTTTGACACCGTTCGCCCCACGCGTGCGTAAACGTTTGTGAAAGGTACCTATTTTTGGTGGACAATATCAATGAATTGATTTACACATGATATTCATATACAAATGGATGCAGTTAGAAATAGCCTTCAAGAATGGTTGGATTTGGAAAGCGACTTTGTAGGCTTTACGCCTGGGTTGTCATACCCCTATTCCCTAGGCTATTAACAATGGAAATGGCAAAACAACATAAGAACTCTAGTCTGTAGCTATTGAATGAGACAACAATTAGCACAAAAAGCACTTACAGTCGTTGTGTGCACTCTTCCTGGGACGTGTTGCGCTTTCGGGGAAGAGTCTCGCGGCAAGAACTCAAATCACCGCACAGTTGTCCCGGTCGCCCGCTCACCACACTATCCTCAAATATACAGACAAAATTACCAAAAGACTGAGGGCAGTCTTTATCCTGTCTTTATCCTAACAGTCAAAAGTTGAAGTGGTCCTTTGTAACAGGGCTGTGTCCGTGCGTATGGGTGAGGGTGGTCGTTAATAGGGGGTGGGGTGGACGAGAAACAAGAGCAAGTTGCATTGCTCAGAAGCTCACAACGTCTTGGGCAAAGATGCAGCCCAACGCACTGCACATGATCTGCTGGTGATCTACATTCCCCCTGAAGAACAATAACGTTTCAACAAGTGGTCTTTAGTGAGCATTCGGCACAGTTGTACATACGTTTCCATTGCACCCCATCTCAATGATGGTCCATAGTGGTACGCTGGTTCTGTTGGTGGCTGTATCCTACACGATATTTCGGACAGAGGCTAAGGTAAGGGCAATTTAACTAACTTTTTTAATTAACATGTACAAACTGTATTATGTTACTACTATCTATGTGTCAACTTGAGAAATAGGCTATAAATTGTGTGTTTAGAGTTTGTCGTTTAGTGAGGCACACTCATGGTGAGCTCCATGTCTCTCCAAGACTCAGCAGTGACCAGTGAGTGCGTGTGTTATGTTGTAAAATGTATTGAAACTTATCAATTTCTAATATTGCAATATATAGAGCTATGCAGTAGTTGTGAAAATAGCCAAACATTGTCATTTCCAAACTCAGGGTAGCAAATTATTAGGACATATCACCATTTATCAGGATCATATTGGACATCCAATGAATGCTTCAGAATTACAATTAAAAACATAGACAGATTTTCTTTGGATTTTTATGTAAAAAAACAAACACAATTTAAATACGTGCTCCGAATATATAAACATATTCATTATATTTTGGTTATTAAAATACTTACATTAGACATCATGATACTCTGAATGTAATTGATTCACTTTCACAATACATGCTGCTCTGACATATTCTGGCATCCTACCTCCAGAGCAAGGCAGCATGGTCAGTCACAGGGTTTAATGTGGGTCTGAGAATCTCTACAGAGACATTATTCTGTTAGGAACGTTCTGTTCTGTCTGTTTTTGACAGTAGCTTACATGCAGCTCAGTGACGAGTAAAACTGTATTTCATATTACAGTAAACCTAATGTAATATAAATACGGTATCATTATTTAGACATCAGTCACATTAAAATATCATTCAAAAGGTTCAATAAATAAGCAATAAAATCAGTCAAAGGATAAAAGGGGGAGAAGGGAAATCAATGCATATTTCTTGGATGTTTGCTTTCATTTCGCAGTGTGAGTGAATCTAGCTTGAGATTGGGGTTTTTGCTTGAGTGGTTGGTCTGGTTATATGGTTGACAGTCTGTCTGTGTCCTTTTGTTGGGGCAGGAGAAGGGGTGGGGTCTGGGCTCGCAGCAGTTGGGTAGGGTGGCAGTTAGTTTGGCCACTGCTGTATCCAGGGTTGGCGAAGGGGTTGATGCTGGGTCTGGTGTTGGGACTGGGCCCCCGAGAACCAGGATCCAGGAAAACAAGGGGCTGCTGCAGGTGCTGGGTCGGGATCTGGGTCTGTAGAGCAGGGGGAAGGACAACCTGAGGAGCAAACAGACACACAAGGAAGCCCTAGACCCGGAGATCAGTGGTGGCATTTCCCTTTGGCCTGCTCTCTCCGGGTGAAGGTCTGATGTTTGGTCTCATCTGGTGGTCTGGTGCTGGGACTGGTACTGGATATCGGGAACTGGGTTGGTGCTGGTATTGTGACTGGGCCTGCAGAGGGGAGGAAGAACAACCTGATGATTAAGCAGGCACACAAGGTAGCCTACAGGTCTGATGTTTGGTCCCTCCTCTGCACCTTGTCTGGTGGTCTGCTGCTGGGACAGGTACTGGAAACCGGGAACTGGGCAGAGGGGAGGAAGGTCAGTGTTGGCACTCCCCTGTGGTCTGCCTTCTCCGGGTGAAGGTTAGATGTTTGGTGCTCCGACTTGGCCTCCAGAGGGGAGGAAGGACAACCTGATGATCAAGCAAGCACACAAGGGAGCCCCTAGACCTGGAGGTCAGTGGTGGTACTCCCCTGTGGTCTGCTCCCTCTGGGTGAAGAATAGATGTTTGGTCCTTCCTCTGCGCCTCGTCTGGTGTTTTAGTGCTGGGACTGGTGCTGGATCTGCAGAGGCAAGGAAGGACAACCTCAGAGTGTGCAGACACACCTGGAAGCCAGTGACTCTGAGGTTAATGGAGGCAGTCCCCTGTGGGAACCCCCAAGGGGTGCTTGCTTTTTTGTTTTGTTGCCCAAGCCCTACACAGCGGATTCAAATAATCAACTAATCATCAAGCTTTGAGTATTTGAGTCTTCTGTGTTGTGCTAGGGCAAAAAAATGTAACGTGCACCTCTTGCGGTCCTGAAGACCGAGTTTGAGAAACACTGCTTTAAGGGTTTCCTTCCTCAGCGCCCTTGTTGTGGTGGTGTTCTCTGAGTCTGGTCTGGTATCTCCTTCTGTTGAACTGCTCCGGATGGTTGGCGGTTGTATGGTCCTGGTCTGGATGGTGGCCTGAGAAGGGCAGATGGGGAAGAGGGCTCTGGGCCAGGGGGTAGAGGAAGTAAAGCCAAGCCACGGCAGCGTGTGAATATGTACTGTATGTTCATTTGGTATACCTACTTCTGTATCTCTGTGCTTTTTTAATAGTTTGTAAATTAACTCTAAGCTTTCAGAAATGTATTGAACTATATAGAAGCCTGTGATCAGTTAATTTGTGTGTCAGTGTATATCTATATCAGCTGCAAGTGTCTGCACCATCCAACACTTCACTTCCCTACACTGACAGACAGCTCACATTGCATTTCTCTGTTACCTCTTAAATGTCCAGTGTGTCTTTTATCACAGCCTGGCTGTGCTCTGGTAATGTGTAGAGAATGCTGAACATGCAGCCCCCTCACCTCCCTTCCCATCCATAGGGACATGTCTATACATTTTCATTAGCTGGGAAGGCAGTGGTATATGGATGGTTAGGAGAGTATCACTGTCAAGACATAGACTGTTTGGATAGGTTGACTGGAGCCATAACTCCCCTATCTACTTGAAAGAAGGTTTAGAAAGGATAGAGGGCAGACATGTACATCAATTACAGTGTTATTAGTCTATTAGTACTTAAAGGGATACTTCAGGGTTCTGGCCCTTTATCTACTACCCCAGAGTCAGATGAACGCATCCAGTATGAAGTTAAAGGTAGTTTCATGAGCCAATGCTAACTAGTGTTAGCACAATTCCTGGATGTCTATGGTATCTGCTAGCATGCTAGCAGTTACCACAGACTTTCAGTCATTGAGCTACCGCTAGTTAGCAACTTCCTTCAAACTGAATGGAGAGACATAAAAATGGTGTCCATGAGTTCATCTGACTCTGGGGAAGTAAATAAAGGTCCTCATTGCCA
The DNA here is from genome assembly GCF_013265735.2 of Oncorhynchus mykiss. Lineage (NCBI taxonomy): Eukaryota > Metazoa > Chordata > Actinopteri > Salmoniformes > Salmonidae > Oncorhynchus > Oncorhynchus mykiss. Next base: position 24,267,615 of record NC_048586.1, read on the forward strand.
ACATCCTGAAGTATCCCTTTAACACTGCATTTACATTTTTGATAAGAAGAAATAAGTAAATCTGTCCCACAGATTGATCTCTGTGTGTGTGTGTGTGTTTGTAGCACGCGTGCATGTGGGTTTGTAGCAAGGTTATTATAATTTTGTGATTCAATATTTGTTTTTATTTCTATTAGTTAGATTTGTATTTTAAATGCAGTTGCAGTTAGTTTTCAGACTTAATTTACTAGTTTTTGTTTAGTTTCTTTGTGATACATATATTTAGATTGTTTTTAGTGTTGGGGACAGAAAATAGCTTATGCATGGGGGGGCTAGGAGTCATTTATGCGTTGTAGGCATATAGTTCATTTTTTGGGATGTCACTTCTTGCCACTTGCAGTCAGTTAAAGTAATAAGGTGATGGGCCAAGATCATAGACTTGGATAGATATAACATCTCTGTATCTGTGTCATAATGGCGTCTGGGGAGCCATTGAGGCCATCTCATCATGAAATAGTACATTTTCTTCTTCACAAGTAAAATTAATTGGCTGATCCCTCCTGATGACCCATCTGTCACCACTCATGCCAACCAGGTCATCAGGAGGGATCAGCCAATGATCAGCCAAAAACACAGACTTTTGGTCACTATAGGACTCCACACAACTCCATGGCCAGGACATAGGTTTGGTTAGGTTTAAATTATAAAGCAATCTTAATGTGACTTGGATTCAAAGGATAAGTGCCTAGACTGGTGCAAGAAATATGGTGCAAGGAAACTCTTTGCCCATGTTTACACCAATCCAATGCTTTTTAAAATGTTGGTAGTAGATGTAAGAATAATCAGGTTCAACAAATGAAGTCATGGCACATTTAACATGTTTCTGTAATATGAATCATGTATCACTGACTAACCTCTTCGGGTTAATAACAACAGCTGCAGCAAAAACATAATCAACACAACACTTCTTCACAAATCTATCAGTTGACAGCCAGCCAGCTTGTGTGTGTGTTTTCTGTTCAACCAAACAAGATTTTCTGGTTTATCTTCAAGCAGACCCTGAGTTCCAGAGAGGTGGTCCTTTGTTTTCTCAAGACTGATGACAGGCTGAATATTCCCTCCACGAACGCTTGGGATGACCTCAGACACAATATTTGGTGTGAATATTTGGTGCGAGGAAGCTATAATTCTGAATAACTGTGGTCGAGATGCTTGCTGAATTCAACGTGCTGGCATCTTGCGGGATTCCTGCTGCTTTCACGGCTGTACTCTCTGATTTGCTAAAGTACACAAGACTCTGCTTCCATCATCAGTGGCTCCATCTCTGTTGAGCAAAGTGCCAGAGACGCACTTGGGTCCATATGGCAAGCTGCTGCAGGGGTTGGATCGAAGTTGGCTGCCAGAGAATTCTGTATGCATGCGAAGCGCTCACACAGTGACTTCAGGAGGACCTGTGCCAACTGTTTTGCAACAGTAGATGACTGCAAGTGTGCCTCAAGGTTGAGAAGACACGGCACCACATCAGACAGATTGATGTTGGTCGGTGTGGATTGCGAACGGCTTCAGCAACTTCACAAGCTGCGCTAGCTTAGCCGAGTCGCTGGTCAGCAAGTTGGTCGGAGTGGATTGCGAACAGCTCTAGCAGCTTCTCAAGTTGCTCTAGCTTGGCCCAGTTGCGCTCTGTGCTCACCCTCTGATTTCTAGTGATAGTGATGCACAAGCTAGACCAATTTGAAACCACAGCATCTACTGATCACATCAAAAAATATACCTCCAATAGAGCATGTTGGGAAATATGATAATGGCTTAACTTTTGCTTTTGGCTTAACACTGGTTATTAACACTAACACATTGGTTATTTTACACAAATGAGTGTTAACTTACACTTACAGAGTTAATTTAACACCTGAAACTAAAAATGTTACACTGAAAACTTTCCCAGAAATACTCATGTTGGAATTCTGGTCTGTGATTGAGAACGACTGATAAACAGAGAAGAGAGGGAGGAAGAAGAGGATGAGGGGAGCTTGGAGAAAAACATGTATGCTAGAAGTTTCCTATGAGCCTAAAAAAATATCTAGAGAAATAATGAGTTAGCGCTGATGTACTTGCTAGTTAAGTGAATGAACCGTAAAACCACAACTAACCACAAGGCATACCATGCTAATATGGGCCTTTTTAAATCAGCGTGTGTGTAAGGGCGTTCGTCTGTAGGAGGAAGAGAAGCGGACCAAAGCGCAGCATGGTGGTTATTCATGTTTTAATAAATCACTACACATGAACAAACTAACAAAAACAAGAAATGTGAAAACGCAAAACAGTCCTATCCTGTGACAACAAACACAGTGACAGGAACAATCACCCACAAACACACAGTGAAACCCAGGCTACCTAAGTATGATTCTCAATCAGAGACAACTAATGACACCTGCCTCTGATTGAGAACCATACTAGGCCGAAAACATAGAAATGCCCCAAAACATAGAAAAACAAACATAGACTGCCCACCCAACTCACGCCCTGACCATACTAAATAAATACAAAACAACAGAAATAGAGGTCAGAACGTGACAGTGTGTGTGTGTTTGGAAGGAGGACAGTAGGACACCGTACATCTGGACAGACTACCCCCCAGAGATTTAGAGGGCTGAGGAGAGGTGGAAGAGGGAGAGGGGTGGCGAAAGGAAAGGGGAAGGAAAAGTGAACGTGGGTGTGAGAAAAAACATTTGGCAGAACGTTTTGTGTTCTGTTGAATTTGATAGTGTTGCAGATTGGATGACACCATGGGAATCGAGAAAGACAGAGCTAGAAAGAGTGAGGGAGAGAGTGAAGAGTTGCAACATTTTCTGCTCATCTGGATCTGCGGTATGGATTTACGTAAAGTGTTCCGACCCACCCGCGGGAGCTGTGTTTGGATCAACAGCAGGAAGCTTGTGATCCCGGCAGATGTCCTCTCCATATGCCCGTCGAGAATAACATAGTCAATAGATAAACAGATTTCTGTCTGAGGAACATTGGGCCTTTCAAAACAATTACGTATTTAGGATGCTCTATTTTGGGGTTGAAAAAAAGCGACCTGGCCTGAAATATTGTGCCATAAGTTTGTCTTTCTCTCACATGTGTGTCCTGCCTTTAGGTTAATGTAAGTCCTGTGATACTGGTCAGTGGCTTGGCTGTACTCCAGCTGTGTTCTTTATTTCCTGCGTGTGTTTATCGCTTGTTTCTTGAGAGGGAAAAGACCTTGCTACTTACGTGCCTCCGGTTTGGTCTCCCTCTCAATCAGTGGGGCTAACACACACGCATATACTTCCAAATCCTCTCTCCCTGGGCGGTCATGGTCAGTCAGGCCAGTGAGTCATCAGTCTCAGGAGGATGAACAGATTACTGGGTGGAAAAGATGTGTGTGTGTGTGGGATGGGGGGATTGGGAGAGTGGTGGGAATTGAAGATGAACTCCTCAGTGATTTCTAGTTTTTCCTCCTGTTTGGATCATGGTGTTCCCGAGGTCTTCCCAAGGGAGGAAGGCTGGAATGCCGAGAGGGAGGTAACGGCACTTACTGCTGTTTATCTTCCTGCTCCACCGTGTGTGTGTGTGTGTGTGTGTGTGTGTGTGTGTGTGTGTGATTGTTTGCTAATGTGGATTGTTGGTTGAGAAGATCAGGATTTTAGGTCACTGGGGAACTAACCTCCAACAGACAGTATTAATATTATTTGGGGAAGTTTTATTAGTCGTAATGTACGGGATACATATGCTATACACCGTCCAAAGAAATGCTTACACACAGGTCACAGAAACAGCATATGCCTGACACCTGACTCCCCCATTGTAAAAATGCCTACATTTGTAGGAGGTGTTCGTGTGTGTAGTGTATGTGTTTTCATAGGGATCCCTGGGTGGGCTACTCCCAAGTTAATGCTCCTCTGCCCTCATTCTTCGAGTGTGTCAGGTATGCCCCTCTGTGTGTGTTCCTTCTCTGTGCCAGGCAGGGAGAGGATTAGATGATGGATAAGCACAGCGAAACCCCTCTATTCAGCCTGGTTTAAAGCTCAGTCTGATCTGCCATGGTACCAATAAAGCACATCTAGTTTTTTTCCTCTGTCTCTCTCCCACACAGACTGACAATAGAAATACCTGCCTCTCTGTCTTCTCCCACATTATTAACTCTATACAGTTTATCAGTAATTTATTTAATATCACATATCCCAACTGCAGATCCACTCCATATGCAATTGGCCTTATCCATAGGATTCCATACTCAGTCTATAAGATCCACTATGCCAACAGAATGAAGGTCCACTCTGTTTACATGAGGCCTAGTCTGTAAGCTCAGCTATCCCAACAGAGTGGTTAGAGTGAACACGTCCCAAAGTATTGTGTTGACATTTATGGGTGAAGTGGGTGAAACCTAATCCTCAGCTGTAGTTAGTGTGTAACGATGTAATACATCCCCTCGTCTGACACTTGGGCAGCAGAAAGGGTGGGGGTGTAAGGAGAGAGGGAAGGAGTAGGGGGATGTAGGGGAAGAAAAGGGTAATTGAGAGAGAGAGACTTTAGTCAAGCTCTTTGGGTCTTGACCTAGTCTACTAGCCCCCCGGTCATCCCTCCCCCCTTGCCTCAGCCCTCTCTGGTGCTCTGCTGGTGATTATAAGGAGTCTGATGACTTAACTAGATCTGTTAAGCAATGTTCTGTGTTTTCACCTATTCTGCCACGCTCTGTCATTTTTAGACCCCATAGGTCACCCCAGCCTCTACTTACTAGAGCAGATATGGAGACCAGACCAGGATAAGGTTCAGGGGTCACAGTAACATCATTTATGAATCAGGCGGAATTGAAATGGATGTCTTAGAGTTACATGTGAGTAGCTCGGGAAGCTTTTGTTATTGGAGTCGGTGACCAGGTCAGTAAATGGAAAGCACTGTTTGTGTAATTGTGTGTGTGAGTGTGTCAGACGGATGGGTATTTGAACTGGCCTAAGAAGGGAACATTTGCTTAGTTTGTGTCCAGTCTCTAACACAACTTAGGACCTCTCCATGGCAACTATCAAAATTCACGTCGGTCATGAGCCATTCCTCTTTGATGTTCTGTTATAAATAATACTTTTTCAAATGTTACAGATAAACAGCACGTCTGTTTCTCCTCTGCCCCACATCTCCCATCAGTTTAGTTCATGACTGGCTTATTATCTATGTTGTGTGTTTCTAGAACACATTGGCTAGGTCTCAAGTCATTAACCTGTGACATTATTAAGTAGTTGTAACCTTTTCATGCTCTTTAGGGAATGTGAAGGTCATGGCTCATCATTAGGGATATTTCGCTGTTACCTTTCAACTTTCAAAATCACCAGGCAGATTCCCAGGCTCTATCTTTTTTTTGTAATTTAGCAGACACTTATACAGTGCATACATTTTCATTATTTTTTTGGACTGATCCCCCATGGGAATCAAACCCACAACCCTGGCGCTACACAGGACTAAATATCACCATACAAATTAAATCAAATGAATAGAAGCTTTCTGGCTGCACAGATTTGTAATGCCTGCCTTACACAGCACATACTGTTCTGTTGATGAATTGACAGCTGTCTGGATGTCTTTCTTGATATCTGTCCTTCATAAGCCAGCACTCTGTTTCTGTTTTGTTTTTGGCTTGTTTGTGCAGCTGTTTGTCTGTGAAGCTCAGAGAATGAAGTGAATAAGGAGGGAGTGATAACTTACATACATACACACACACACACACACACACACACATACACACAACCCCCTACGCCCCACACCCCCCACTGTGTAACTGGGCCACATGGTGAGCTCATGGGGTTAGCCCAGGGTTAGCGGTTTAGGTTCAAACGGGGAGGACCAGAGGTGAACCTCCTGACTTTCTGTCCCCTCTGAGAGAGATGTTTCCCCTGTCCCTCCCTTCCCCTCTGGGAGAGATGTTTCCCCCTGTCCCTCCCTTCCCCTCTGAGAGAGATGTTTCCCCCTGTCCCTCCCTTCCCCTCTGAGAGAGATAGTTTCCCCCTGTCCCTCCCTTCCCCTCTGAGAGAGATGTTTCCCCTTGTCCCTCCCTTCCCCTCTGAGAGAGATGTCCCCCCCTTCCCCTCTGAGAGAGATGTCCCGCCCCTTCCCCTCTGAGAGAGATGTTTCCCCCTGTCCCTCCCTTCCCCTCTGAGAGAGATGTTTCCCCCTGTCCCCCCCTTCCCCTCTGAGAGAGATGTTTCCCCCTGTCCCTCCCTTCCCCTCTGAGAGAGATGTTTCCCCCTGTCCCCCCCTTCCCCTCTGAGAGAGATGTCCCCCCCTTCCCCTCTGAGAGAGATGTCCCCCCCTTCCCCTCTGAGAGAGATGTCCCCCCCTTCCCCTCTGAGAGAGATGTCCCCCCCTTCCCTTCTGAGAGAGATGTTTCCCCCTGTCCCCCCTTCCCCTCTGAGAGAGATGTTTCCCCCTGTCCCCCCCTTCCCCTCTGAGAGAGATGTTTCCCCCTGTCCCCCCCTTCCCCTCTGAGAGAGATGTTTCCCCCTGTCCCTCCCTTCCCCTCTGAGAGAGATAATTTCCCCTTCCGTCACCCTCCATGACTGGGCCCCTTCAAATAGCTTTGTCCCTTCAATATAATTGTTATTACCATTAGTCCATTATGTTGCTTTGGGGGCCTTTGCCACGCCTAAAACACTTTTCCCTTAAAAAATAATGGGAAACGCTGTAAGTTGTGTGTTGAAGCTGAGGTGAGGTTGGATGGACATAGACACACCTAAAGTAGAAAAGAGTCTAATCATCTCCACGTTTTGTCAGTGTTATGTTTTTAAAGTGGTAGACATACTAACCACCCAGCCCATGTCTAGAAAAATAGAGCAACATTTATAATTTTGCTGTACAGAACATGTGGATACTGATACATGTTGAAAGGTCTGCTAGTGCAATATGGTTTAGTGGTCACCCCTCATATCCTCTCCCTTCTGTTGTCTGGACCATAAGGTCACACACTCAAGCCTGACTGGTATATGGTTACTGTACTTTGCAACACACACACACACACACACACACACACATACACACACACACACACACACACACACACACACACACACACACACACACACACACAGGTGTATAGTTACTTTACCATACATCAGAGATGTTATTAGTTCTTATGGAAGCATGGTGATTTGTGAGAGCAGATTCCTGTTATGGTCCTTCTCTCTGTCATGTGAGTGACTGTAGGCTCTAATTCACACGACCTGAGAACGCTGACGTAGCCATGACTGGTTCTTTATTCTGCTTTCCTTAAAGAACAGATGCTCGATTCATTTCTCTCAACGTTGCCCTACTTTTTGTTGTTGCCCCGTCGGCTTATTGGACTATTCATTTATTCAGCTTGATATGATTGTATTATATTGCAGATTTCCTGAGCGCTTTGTGGTGGCGTCTGACAAGCTAAGCCAGTCATATGATTGTATATACTTACTTTATATCTCAATCTCTGACCATGTACAGTATTGTCTTATAATACGCCCTCTATGCATTGTTGAGCCAGTGTGAAGGCAGATTTATCATTTTAACTGAACCTAGATCAGAGCCACTCATCAATCCCTGTCATCTCTATTCCCATCGCCTTCAACAAAGAACAGGCATGAGAACAGTGGTGCATGTCAGTTGTTGTGGGCTCTAATGTCATAATGTAGGGTTGTAGACTGGGTGTATGTGATCACTAGGGCCGGGACGATATACTAGGGCTGGGAATTGCCAGGGACCTCACAATACGATATTATCACGATACTTAGGTGCCAATCTCGCAGCTCACGATTCTGTATGTATTTTGATTTGATGTTCAAAACATATTGCTCTGTATGTCTGCTGCAGAGACACGAGAGAGCATGAGAATTTATTTTGATCAGTCATTGCAATAAAAGCAAGGTGTGGACTCGAGTCACATGACTTGGATTCGAGTCTGACTCGTGTCACTAATGTGATGACTTGACTTGATAGAAAATAAAACAACTTGAGACTTGACTTGAAGCCTTGCAAAAAAAAGCACTTGCAAAAAAAATAAATGGATTGGCTAGTGAAATGCACACTCTGCCCTCTGATTGGACCAGAAATCTATCAATCAACAAAGGTCTGGTGAACTACATTAGCGCAGTGAGAAGGTTTTGGGGGAGTCCTGTGAAAGTGAAGGGGAAAAGACATAAAAAATTCATACATCCAAGGTGTACAGTTCCTTCGGAAAGTACTCAGACCGCTTTACTTTGTCCACATTTTGTTACGTTACAACGTTATTCTAAAATGGATTACATTTTTCCCTCATCAATCTACAAACAATACCCCATAATGCAACGCTTGTCTGATGAAGAAGGAATGGACCAAAGCGCAGCGTGGTACGTGTTCATGATATTTATTGCAATCTGAACAATAGAACAAAAATAACAAAGCGAGAAACGAACAGTTCTGTAAGGTAATTAAAACTATACAGAAAACATAGAAATAAAGAAACTAGAATGCCCACCCTAGTCACAACCTGGCCTAACCAAAATAGAAAATAAAAACCTCTCTATGGCCATGGCGTGACAGTACCCCACCCCCAAAGGTGCGGACTCCGGCTGCAAAACCTGAACCTATAGGGGAGGGTCCGGGTGGGCCTCCGTAATGGCGGCAACTCTGGTGCGGGACATAGACCCCCCCCCCCCCCCTCCGCTTCTGGCTCCCCCCACTTTGGTGGCGCCTCTGGTGCAGGGACCCTCGCCGCCGACCCCGGACTGGGGACCCTCGCCCCGGACTGGGGACCCTCGTAGCGGGCCCCGGACTGGTCACCCTCGTTGCGGGCCCCGGACTGAGCACCCTCGTTGCAGGCCCCGGACTGGGCACCCATGTTGAATGCTCCGGACTGGAGACCGTCGCTGGAGGGAGGAGACGCAGAGACAGCCTGGTGCGTGGGGCTGCCACAGGGCCCACCAGGCTGGGGAGACCTACAGGTGGCCTGGTCCTTAGAGGAGGCACAGGAAGAACCGGGCTGTGGGGGAGCTCTAGTGCGCAGCCTTGGTGCCACTCCTCCAGGCTGAATGCCCACTTTAGCCCGGCACCTCCAGAGTGCAGGCACAGGTCGAACCGGGCTGTGGGGGAGCACTGGAGATCTGGTGCTTACCACTCGCACCTCTCCACTTGGCCGAATGCCCACTTTAGCCCACCGGAGACACAGTGCGCAGAGCCGGCGCAGGATACCCTGGGCCGAAACGGCGCACCGGAGACCAAGCACGCTGAGCTGCCACAATCTGCCCTGGCTGGATGCCCACTCTAGCGTGGAACTTGCGGAGGGCTGGCATATAGCGCACCGGGTTATAAGCATGCACTGGAGACACTGTGCGCTTTACCGCATAACACGGTGCCTGACCAGTACCACGCTCCCTCCGGTAAGCACAGGGAGTTGGCTCAGGTCTATAGCCTGACTCCGCCAATCTCCCCGTGTGCCTTTCCCCCCAAAATGTTGGGGCTGCCTCTCATGCCTGCTTCGCTGACTTGCCTCTCAGCTTTAGCTACCTCCAGTTCCTCTTTCGGACGGTGATATTCCCCAGCCTGTCTCTAGGGTCCCTCTCCGTCCAGGATTTCCCAAGTCCACGAATCCTGAACCCTCTGCTCCTCCTTACCCCACACTGCTTGGTCCGCTTGTGGTGGGTAATTCTGTAACGCTCTTCTGATGAAGAAGGAGTGGACCAAAGCACAGCGTTGGAAGGTGTTCATGATATTTATTGCAGTCTGAACACTAGCGAACACTGCAGTCTGAACACTAGCGAGAAATGAACAGTTCTGTAAGGTAACTATACAGAAAACATAGAAATAAGGAAACTAGAATGCCCATCCCAGTCACATCCTGGACTAACCAAAATAGAGAATAAAAACCTCTCTATGGCCAGGGCGTGACACATAATGACAAAGCAAAATCCGATTTTTAGATTTTTTTGCCAATATATATATATATATATATATAAACTGAAATATCACATTTACATAAGTATTCAGACCCTTTACTCAGTACTTTGTTGAAGCACATTGGCAACGGTTACATCCTCGAGTCTTCTTGGGTATGACGCTACAAGCTTGGCAAAGCTCTGGAGTATCTTCCATTCTTCTCTGCAGATCCTCTCAAGCTCTGTCAAGTTGGATGGGAAGCGTCACTGCACAGCTATTTTCAGGTCTCTCCAGAGATGTTTGAGCAGGTTCAAGTCCGGGCTCTGGCTGGGCCACTCAAGGACATTCAGAGACTTGCGTTGTCTTGGCTGTGTGCTTAGGGTCGTTGTCCTGTTGGAAGGTGAACCTTCGCCAAGTCTGAGTTCCTGAGCACTCCGGAGAAAGTTTTCCTCAAGGATATCTCTGTACTTGCTCCGTTCATCTTTGCCTCGATCTTGACTAATCTCCCAGTCCCTGCCAATGAAAAACATCCCCACAGCATGATGCTGCCACCGCCATGCTTCACTGTAAGGATGGTGCCAGGTTTCCTCCAGACGCTTGGCATTCAGGCCATAGAGCTCATTCTTGGTTTTATCAGACCAGAGAATCTTGTTTCTCATGGTCTGAGAGTTATTAGGTGCCTTTTGGCAAACTCCAAGCGGGCTGTCATGTGCCTTTTACTGAGGAGTGGCTTCTGTCTGGCCACTCTACCATAAAAGGCCTGATTGGTGGAGTGCTGCAGTGATGGTTGTTGTTCTGGAACTATTGATTTTTTTCCCCCCTTCACTAGACGATACAAGTATTGCGTATCAGTATCGTGGCAAGGAAACAAAACACAAAGTTAATTTGACTTATTTAGGAAAACAGCTTTTTGTTGGAAACAAACATCATTATGTTTCATCCAGACTAGAGCACCCAATATTTAATATACAGCAGGTATTTTTAAGGACCAAGAAGTTTGATCTGATTTGTGATTTCTTTTTTGCCATGGAAAAAAATACACAGCCCTAGTAATGACTACAGGTAAAGACAAACAGGGGAACTGGCAGCCCTGAGTAAGCATCTTAGAGATGTGGCTGATATGGTAATAGTTTTAATGGTAATCAGCTGTGCTGTTCTGTAGTGGTGGCTGGAGGGGTCTGGGAGAGATGGGGAAATGGAGGAAGTTATGAAGCATCTCTCTCTCTCTCGCCCTCTCTCTCCCTCCCGCCCTCTGTCTGTTTACACTACCACTCGCTTTCCTTAGAGGCTTTGTTTTGACCTTTTTGTTTCCATGTGGACCTGGTCCCATGTCAGAGGTGATTGCGTCAGGGTAATTCCTTCCATGGCAACAAACACCTTCCTTACATGACCAGAAAAAGCCCTTGGGTGTTTTGTTGGGAAATGGAACAATGTATGTGGGCAAACACACACACACACTTTTGGACAATGGAACTGCTCCTGTAGCTACGGTCCAAATGGCCTAGCAGACACCTGTATACTCCCATATGGAGTCACTGAGTCAGCCCATTAGTGTGTTCCTCTTTCTCCCTCTAAGTACCTCTCTGGCTTCAGTATAGTTCTTTGTTTCTATTTCAATAGATCTCCCAGATGGTTCCTTGGATAAATATTTAAACTGGTGGTTTCTTGGCCAGTCCTGGTCAACCACAAGGATTTCAGAAGTGTCTTAATGATGTTCTCATATTACCTTCTTGGACAATCCAAAACAGGGTCTGTTGAAGCCATAACTCCCATAAAAATGACATGTTTTTACTGTCAAATCCCTCTTGATTCCACATCTCACATATTGGCTAACTTCTGCAATCCAGGAGTAGCTAATACCAGAGGACTGTTGCCAAATCCTTTATTCTGTGGTGTATTTATTATGTCTTGCAATTGAAACCATTTACCGTTATAAGAACCAAACAGAAGCAAACTGAGAAAATGGAATGAAACGGAGGGAACTACCTGAATATGTCAAGTAGAAACTCTTGTTTTCGTTGCGAAACGTTTTCCATTTCGAGTAAACGGTTTAGATTAAACGTTTTGCAACAGAATCTGCGTAATGAATACACCTCTGGTGTGATCATTGAAAGTAAACATGGGTGTTGGTCTGACGTAACCTCTTGTCACACACTCGCTGACCTGAAGGCCCCGCCTCCTCCTCCTTGTTTGGGAGATGGGATACTTCCTGTATGGGATCAAAACACACATTATTTTTAAAATGTTTTGCTGAAAGAGACTGAGTGAGTGAGAGAGAACATGAGATACAGATTGTGTAAGAGAAAGGTAAAGTAATAGATTAATTCATGTGAGTGCTTGTTTGGTAGGGGGTCTCTCCCAAGTCACAAAGGTCACTGACACACACCCACACACTCCTCATGTGCTCCCTTTTCCAGATTCCAGAGCTTTCTAAAAGGAGAGTGATGCAGACCCTTCTCCTCTTTGCCAGCTTAAAAGCCAAGGATAAGGGCCCTTCCCACTTAAGAAAGAAGGGCTTTCTCCTTCCTTTAGTCCACATCCTACATTCTACAGTAGTATACAGTCACACAGGAAGACAAGCCAGAGACAGAGCAGGGGTACTCAGACTCTCTCAAGCCTGCAGTAGCTCAAAAAGAGGGTTGGCTCACTCAATAAAACAAAACAGCTCTCTCCCTCTCTCAATACCCTATTTGTTCATAGAGAGAAAGAGCAGACTCCAGAAATGCTGCTGCTCCTCCTAAGCCACCCACTTGCTCCTTCATAGACTCTATTTCAAGAGAAAGGGAGAGACAAAGAGAGACAGCGATTACAAGAGAGCGCAGAAGCAACAGTATCTCACCTTCACATCGCACACTGTAGGGAGAGTAATCGCCAGTTTGTAGGTCAAGTGCTGAGAGTCTCACTGGGGATGATGGTGCTTCAGCTTCAGCCTCTTCTGATTTACTGGTGTTTTATAGGTCACACAACTCTCCATTATTCAGAGAACAGCCTCACAACACTGAAAACATACACAGATGCTAGTGTGTGTGTGTGTGTGTGTGTTTTATTTGGCCAGTGCAACTTTTATATAGAAGTGTGTATCAGTTTTATGAGTAATTTATTTGAGAACAATGTGTGTGGGTGTGTGTTTGTGTATGTGTGTGCGTATTAGTTTGTGTTGTATTCCTGTAGGATTGTTAAGGAATGTTTATTATTTTATTGTGTGCAACAATAACCGCCCAAAAGTAATGATGCGTAGGCACACAAACAGACCTCTATACAGCATCCATCACGCACATACTAACACGGACAAGCGCGCACAAACACTTACACGTATAGGGCTGTGACGGTCATGGAATTTTGGATGACGGTTATTGGCCAGCCAAATGACCGCAGTCACCGTAATAACTGAGTAGAAGAAAAAAAAGATATATACACTATATTTGTTGTGAATATGTGCTTTCTGTTGATTCAACTCAACTGACATTACAAATAATACATTCTATAGATGCAGTAAAAAAGTAAATGGAACTCGACCAAAACAATGGAAATGTCATGGAAACGTGTGGGGGAAAGATGCATGTGGGGACCTTTATGGAAAATGTGTTTTTGGAACTCTTCATGTGACATTTTACATGTGAAAACAAAAATTAGTCGCTGTGATACACACACAGACAGTGCTTTTAACATAGTGTTTTCAACTTAAATATTTGACACACATGACTACATTGTGTATGTCTATTTATATTATTTCACCTGCATTTCTGCACGTTGGACTTCAAAGTAAATCTCAGCTTGTTAAGAATTCACAAGAAAAACTATATCACATTGATTCAGGACTAACATTGAAACAAGATAATATGCCCCACCAACATTAGACAACTATACAGATAACTTAAAAAAAAAAATGTTTAACCTTTATTCAACTAGGAAATGACAGCCTAGGAACAGTGGGTTAACTGCCTTGTTCAGGGACAGAATGACATATTTTTACCTTGTCAGCTCTGGGATTCGATCTTGCAACCTTTTGGTTACTAGTCCAACGCTCTAACCACTAGGCTGCCGCCCCGATAGCCACAAATTGCTGAAATAAGTCAATTTAAGTCAATGATGAGAGTAGTCAGATTAACTTATAACTAAAACAACAGCGCAGAAGAGTGCCATTTGTAATGAATGTGTAGGTGAATGCTACAACAAAGATCAGTGCACCTCAAATCCGAAGGATGTGAGTTCAAAAAGCTATAGTATATTAAGGATAACTTTTTTAATGTTTCACTATTTACATTTTGGACAGTCTGCAGCTCTTCAAAACTGGAATCCTACAGTACACAACACTTATTAGGATTGTATTGTAATGTTCATTACACGATCTTCTATGTATAACCAATAAGGATTTTCATGCAGAAGAGGCGAGTATAACACGTCTAAATTCCATACACAAAATGTTCATAGCGATAGCTCTCGAGAATCAAGGTGCCATCCCAGTAATGTTATTAGCCAACTAGTATAGCTAGGAGTCAGAAAGGCAAAGGGTTGAATGCATGCCAAAGCCAAGGTTATTTTCCATGAATGCAGTGCTAGGATTGTCAAAATAACACTTCTACGATCAATACATCTTTGTAGCCATAGCTCTCAAAAATCAAGGAGCCATCCCAATCTCCTCATTGCCCCCCCCCCCCCCCCCCAGCAAAATTAGCCTACATTTACAACTTCTAAATGTTATGCAAAGAAAACTGCCAAATATATCCAAATTGGACTTCAGTAACCACATTGTGGGACTGTTACAATACATAAATCATGACAAATTTGACGAACATCCACTTTGTTGGATCAGATTTGTTGAATATCCGGCATCCCTGTTCCATCCACACGGTCTGTGTTCCATTGACCTCATTACTGCATCTATTCATAGGTTGCACATCTGTCACTCGGTCGCACCATGTCTTTTTCGTTATGTGTCGGACCCCAGTAAGATTAGCTGTCGCCATTGTTATGAACGTTCTCAAGCCGCTCCCTGCCGGTAGCGCCATAGTGGTGCCCTAAAGTGGTGATAAGCCCAGTCATTCTGGACGAATACTAGCTACTATTTCATCTAAATTACACAGTCTGGAAATACAATGACATTGCCAAAGTAGTCAAATATTTAGTAGGAAATAACTTTGCCAGCTTTACCATATTGGTCAAATTTACTTTAGACAGATGGCAATGTTGTCATTAGCTAGCAAAGTTTGTCAAGAATAGCTAGCAATGCTAACGTTAGCTAGCCACAATCCGGTGGCCTCCCCTCGAGTTTAGATTGCTAACGTTATAACCTAAACTCACGTAAACTTGTACATCGCCTTGGTCCGTACAATTGCCCTTATTTTAGTGCCCCAAAAACGTAATACATCCAGATCAACTGTAATGTCAATACCATTGTAAAGCACAATTTCTCCCCTTTCCAACAGAATCAATTACATGACCTAAACGCTGCCCGTTTCTGCATAATTCAAGCAGGAAATGAGTCCCGCTGGGTCTCTGAACAGGCAGTGGCTCGGGTGGTTGTTGTCCTTGATGATCTTTATGGCCTTCCTGTGACATCGGTTGGTGTAGGTGTCCTGTAGGTGAAATTAGGTTTAAAACAGCAAAATAAAACTCTGGCCCATGCAAAATGTGTAGAATTACGGGAAATTAGCTTTTAAACTGCTAAATGTCCTCGCCACCAACAAGAGAGGTGTGAACAGTTGCGAGGGTTGCGAGGTGGGGGTTTATTACTACACTGATAAATGACATTATCCATCCGGATCTGCCACCTAGGAAATTTGTGTGACCAGAGCTTCTTAAATAGTTATTGTGTAGCCCTACGTTAGTGCCTTATTGCAAACAGGATGCATGTTTTGGAATATTTTTTATTCTGTACAGCCTTCCTTTTCATTATGTACAGTAATTTAGGTTGGTATTGTGGAGTAACTACAATGTTGTTGATCCATCCTCAGTTTTCTCCAATTACAGCCATTAAACTCTGTTTTAAAGTCCCCATTGGTGAGCCTGATGGGGAGTTTCAGCGATGAGACAAGATTAAATAATAATAATAAAATAAAGTCCCCATTGGCGTCATGGTGAAATCCCTGAGCTGTTTCCTTCCTCTCCAGCAACTGAGTTAGGAAGCCTGTATCTTTGTAGTGACTGGGTTTATTGATACACCATCCAAAGTGTAATAACTTCACCCTGCTCGAAGTGATATTCAATGTATTTTTTTAAAACCATCTACCAATAGGTGCCCTTCTTTGCAAGGCATTGGAAAACCTCCCTGGTCTTTGTGGTTGAATCTGTGTTAGAAATGTACTGCTCGACTGAGGGACCTTACAGATAATTGTATGTGTGGGGTACAGAGATTAAGTAGTCATTCACAATCATTTTAAACACTCTTATTGCACACAGAGTGAGTCCATGCAACTTATTATGTGACTTGTCAAACATATTTTAACTACTGAACTTATTTAGGCTTGCCATAACAAAGGGGTTGAATATTTATTGACTGAAGACATTTCAGCTTTTCATTTTTTTATACATTTGTAAAGCATAATTCTACTTTGACATTATGGTTTATTGTGTGTAGGCCAGTGACACAAAATCTAAATTTAATCCATTTTAAATTCCGTCTGTAACACAACAAAATGTGGAAAATGTAATTGGGTATGAATACTTTCTGAAGGCAGTATATACAGGGTCAGTTCCAATATCATATTTACAATGTGCAGGGATAATACTGGAGTGATAGAAGTAGAAACAGTGCCTTCGGAAAGTATGCAGACCCCTTGACTTTTTCCAAATTTTGTTAGGTTACAGCCTTATTCTAAAATTGATTAAATAGTTTAAATAGTTTTTCCCCCTCATCAATCTACACACAATACCCCATAATGACAAAGCAAAAACAGGGTTTTAGACAGTTTTTTGTTGTTGTGGTAATTTTTTTTTTTTTAATACACAACTGAAATATTACATTTACATAAGTATTCAGACCCTTTACTCAATACTTTGTTGAAGCACCTTTGGCAGAGATTACAGCTTCAAGTCTTCTTGGGTATGACGCTACAAGCTTGGCACACCTGTATTTGGGGAGCGTTGCTGAACAATTATTTTCAGGTCTCTCCAGAGATGTTTGATCGTGTTCAAGTGTGGCTGGGCCACTAAAGGACATTCAGAGACTTGTTCTGAAGCCACTCCAGCATTGTCTTGGCTGTGTGCTTAGGGTCATTGTTCGGTTGGAAGGAGAACCTTTGCCCCAGTCTGAAGTCCTGAGCGCTCAGAAGCAGGTTTTCATCAAGGCTCTCTCTGTACTTTGCTTTGGTCATCTTTCCCTCGATCCTGACTAGACTCCCAGTCCCTGCCGCTGAAAAACATCCCTACAGCATGATTCTGCCACCACCATGCTTCACTGTAAGGATGGTGCCAGGTTTCCTCCAGACGTGACGCTTGGCATTCAGGGCAAAGAGTTCAATCTTGGTCTCATCAGACCAGAGGATCTTGTTTCTCATGGTCTGAGAGTCTTTAGGTGCCTTTTGACAAACTCCAAGTCGGCTGTCATGTGCCTTTTACTGAGGAGTGTCTTCCGTCTGGTCACTCTACCGTAAAGGCCTGATTGGTGGTGCGGCAGAGATGGTTGTCCTTCTGGAAGGTTCTCCCATCTCCACAGAGGAACTCTAGAGCTCTGTCAGAGTGACTATTGGGTTCTTGGTCCCCTCCCTGACCAATGCCGTTCTCCCCTGATTGCTACAGGGTTCTTCCTTTAAAAGTTGTGGTGTACTGCAGCACAGCTTGCGGGTTGCCGCAGATTTCGTTATTTAAGTGTAAGCCATTGTTGCCAGAATGACGCAATTTACCACAATCTGCCACCATTTACCACAAACGGTCGCGCCATAAGCTCCAAACTTTTAAAGGAAGAACCACTGTAAGTTGGGCGGACAGCCAGCTCTATGAAGAGTCTTGGTGGTTCCAAACTTCTTCCTCTTAAGAATGATGGAGGCCGCTGTGTTCTTGGGGACCTTCAATGCTGCAGAAATGTTTTGGTACCCTTCCCCAGATCTGTGCCTCAACACAATCCTGTCTCGAAGCTCTGCGGACAATTCCTTCGAACTCATGGCTTGGTTTTTGCTCTGACGTGCACTGTCAACTGTGGGACCTTATATAGACAGGTGTGTGCCTTTCCAAATCATGTCCAATCAAAAGAGTTTACCACAGGTCGAATAAGGCTGTTGTTGTGGGGTCTGAAAACTTTCCGAAGGCGCTGTATGTAGAAGGGTAAAGTGACTAGTCATCAGGATGTATGAAAAACAGAGTAGTAGCAGTGTAAATTAATACGATTGTGTGTGTGTAGAGAGTCAGTATAAATGTGTGTGTGTGTGTGTGTTTCATTCACTCATGTTGATGATGGTGACCGCAAGTGTTCTGTAGTTACTACCATAACACCCTCAAATTATTCTCAATGAATTGCAATGGGTTTGTTTAATGGAATATGGGATTTTCATCAGCCACATTCTTTCTCTCTCGTGAGTCTGTTATGTAGGGAAATGTTCTAAAGTGGTCCATACTAGCTGCAGGTTTCCTGACATCTGGCAAACATATGAGGCTTCTTTATTCACACACTCACACTGATGGCTACACTGTGAGCGGGTCAGAAGGCCTGAGAATTTCTCTAAAACAATTGTCACATTTTCTCTAAGGAATGAGGGGGAATTTGGCATGTGATAATTCCTGGACTTGCCTCGGACAGTTGTGTGTGCGTGTGTGTGTGTGTGTTTCTACAGTATATTTGTCTCGTACACTAATGGTTCCTACAGTAGAGTGCTCCTACTTTATCTACCATGTCCAGTGACATGTTAAAGAGTCAATTTCCATGTCAATGCCATATGTTATCCTTCCTGTCCACAACTCTCTCATATGGGTTTTAACAATGGACATTGGATTGTTTTGTATCAGGGAATCTCCACATTCATTTTTACGAGCAGGTCATTATGAGTAGTTTGGCTTTGTTGTCAGTCACACATGTTTTGTTGTGGTGTTTACACATTGGGCCAGTAGTTATCCTGACCATGTGACCTGACCAGGGGAAACGCAGGGCCTTAGTTCTACCGGGTCTTCTTTGACCTGTGTCCCAGTCACATGTTAATATTGTGGTCATGCTCAGTCGGTCATGCGTGAACATAGTGGTGACTGCTTGGTGCGTTCATTAACCTGGCTGTGTGTGTGACTGGCAGGTGCATGTTTGACTGGCAGGTGTGCATGTGAAGCTGTTTCTGTGGTCATGTGTGTGACATGATTACACTTGTATTTTTTACATTGTGGCTCAGCGCTTATAATTATAGGACCAGTTACAGGCAGTAGACTATATATGTGTGTGTGTGTGTTTTTGATTCTTCATTATTTTTCTTTCATGTGGCAAGGTTTTTCAATGCATACTGCAGAAGCATCTGGTGTGTGGGTGTGTGCGTGATGGTCCAGGTTATAAGAACAGTACACAGCAAATCAACACTGAGATTGTTAAATTAACACTGGAAGTGTGAACCCGTATAGACACTGGGGAGTGTTACATCCATAGGTTATTTCCAGTAGGCGCGGCTTATTAGGGGTGTGGCTTTTATAATTATTTTTGAGCTACCTGTGAGAGTAAATGTCATTCCTGTTGATTTTGTTAAGTTTAACATATAAGTTTAACAATATAACATTAAATATTCTGATGTAATATTTTTCCAATTATTATTTGCAACAAAGTGGTTGCCATACCTTTGGGGACATCACATTGGGAGTTGCATAGGCTTTTCAGGACTGCATAAACTTCTGTAAGCTTCATTAAAGCTACGAAGGTGTCAGTGTTTGACCGTAACATGATAACAAGTCAACAGAATGGATGAACCGGAATGACGTTAGTTCTCATGGGTGGCCAAAAATGTCTTCCTGAAAGCCCCGCCCCTACTAAGCTAAGCCACCAATCTTCTGCTCTGACCCGCTGAGTCATATCTCAGCAAACCAACCCTGCTATTTTTAATTGAACACTGTTCAGTGTCTATACGGGTCAGCAGTTTCAGTGTTAATTTAACCCTAGAGAATTTGCTGTGTACATATTCCTGCAATGTAGATGAATACCTTCTGCCCCCTAGCCCAAGAGACATGTTTTACATTTAAATGGTGGGTTTCTTTCTGCTGTGTGTGTACTCTGTTTCTGCTCTATGTAAAGTCACTAAGGGAAACAGAAGGAAACAGGAGCTAGCTGTACAGTCCAGTGCACGTTTCCCATGTCTTTATTGAGTTTAACCAGAGGAAATGTAAGATTTATGTCTGTATTTAACAACTAATGTACGTCTTTAATCCTGGTTGCAATGCTACTTAGCCATATGATGTGTGACTCGTTTTCTGTGTATTGATTTCGGCAGAGAGAAGCCAGCCTCTGCACACTGTGCCAAGCCAAGCACTCGCACGCACAAGAATGACACAAATGGCACGGCACAAGACACACACTGTTTACTGAACCAGTAGTACCAGCCAGTAGCCTCGTCTTCCAAGTAAGGCAGTGAGATCCTGCTGCACTTGTTTTCTCTCCTCCTCTCCCCCTTTCCTCCTGCTCTCTTCTCTTCTTCCCGCCCAACTCCAGAGAAGGCTAGGAATGTCATGCTGCATATCCCAGCCAGTCAGAGTGGGTAAAGGAAATATTCTCCTCTCCTCCCAGGCTGTCTACAGTTTGTGGTTACAGACAGTGTGGTCAACACAGCTGATGGTTTGAAATCAGTTGTAGACAGTTGAATGGTGTTGGTTGGTTGTGGTAATTTTACAAGTATATGATCTCATCAATCATACGTCAATTGCAATGGGGAAAAATGACCATAAAAAGATATTAGAGTGAAAAGAGATGTTCTGGATATTCTTTCTGGACTTTTAATAAAAGTGGTTGGATTGGAGACAAAGCGTTGTTGGCGTGGGTTAGAATCAGAATGTTTGGAGCTGGTAACCTCAATAACCCCTTCTGTGGGCATTGTGTCTAGCACACACACACACCCACACAGCCTCCTTGATCTTCCTACTATCCCAAATCTGCTAGTCACCTGTGTGGAGAGGTGGAGCGTGCTGTACAGACCATAAAAACATCTCTGGAAAAGAGACATGGACCATAGCAGAGCACTGTTGGCATACCGAGCCACACCATTGGAGCATGTATTCTCTACAGCACAACTGCTAATAGGGAGACATCTTTGCACAAGCCTACCACAAACAACAACCAAACTGGATGCCTAGTGGCCGGATGTGCAGGCTTTCTGCAAAATGGATGAGGAAGGAAGGGGGAAGAAAGCAAAGGACTACAACCATCACCACCGCTCAAGATCACTACCAGAACTCACATCTGGACAGGAAGTTTGGATCACTACAGAACAAACTCCAGGATCAGTTCTGAGAACAGCCCCAACACGGAGATCCTATTTGGTAGAGACTGACATGGGCGTATTCAGGAGTAATAGAATTCACCTCTGTCCTACTGGTGATCCCCCAGTGCTTTCACTAGATCAGGCAGGGTTTCAAAAGCTCTAGAAAGGCTGGACTTGTAAAAACTTAAAAGAAACCTAAGTTCAGTATCCTCAGAAAAGGAACAGTTCACATGAGAACAGAACAGTGCTGAGCTAAAAGGAGGAGATGTAGCATGATGTACTACACTACCCATAATGCTCTGGAATGATATCCGGTGTTATTTTTAGGAAACTGTTTAGTAAGTTAACACTATGGTGTCCCGTCTCTATATTCTTACAGGATTCGGATATGTCGCAGCAGTGTGTAGAAGGGAGATTCCAGATGTGAGAAATGTGCAGGAAGTCTTGGTTAGAGGGAGTGTACAGTTGGGATAGAGATAGCACTGTGTGTGAACTCTGTGAGAAAGGGACAGATTTCTAGAGGCAGAACGTTTCCTATGCTGAGGCAGTGAAGAGAATAGAGGATAGCCCAAGGGTGAGAATTCGACTGGGAGCCCTCTAGTGAGTTGGCCTGATCAACTGCACTGAGCCGATGGAGCGGAAGTCACAGAAGATAGATGTGGTAGTTGCAGCAGCAGAGAAATATTTGGGTATGAGAGATTTTAATGCAGAATATCTACAATAAGATGGCCTGGTGTAGGATTGTTTAGGGCCAACGTAGTGGAATGGGGTGGTGGGTTTTTGGGGATAGTGTATAGGTGCACGGTTAGATGGTGGTGAAATTTTCTTTCCCCTTTTTTTTGTGACCAAAATGTGCTATCCACACTCCGACCTGTGAAAGGCAGCAATACGCAACACGGCGTCTAGTCTGCCGGAAATGCACACAAAGAAGAAAAAGGCATTATTGCATAACACTGAACATGTTAATTCCCTAACACTAACCGTCTAACAGTGTCAGCACTAAGCACAGTGTTAATTGAACACTCAAAAGTGTGGACCCATATAGACACTGGCCCAGTGTTAAATTTAACACTGGAGAATTTGCTGTGTGGAAAAGGAATCCACTTTGAATATTTCAGATATACCCAAGTGCATCCAGGCATTTGGTAGAGGTATCTTCAGTGATACAATATTTTGCAACGGTTATCATCCTAGCTGTGGGAAAAGGAGCCAGACTACATCAGAGGTCATTATGGCCCATTATAACATCTCACAACTCAGTAGAGACAGGGGGAACAAACCAGATAGTTGAGACAGGGGGAACAAACCAGATAGTTGCACAACCTTCCTGTAGTGGAATGGGGTGGTGGGTTTTTGGGGATAGTGTATAGGTGCACGGTTAGATGGTGGTGAAATTTTCTTTCCCCTTTTTTTTGTGACCAAAATGTGCTATCCACACTCCGACCTGTGAAAGGCAGCAATACGCAACACGGCGTCTAGTCTGCCGGAAATGCACACAAAGAAGAAAAAGGCATTATTGCATAACACTGAACATGTTAATTCCCTAACACTAACCGTCTAACAGTGTCAGCACTAAGCACAGTGTTAATTGAACACTCAAAAGTGTGGACCCATATAGACACTGGCCCAGTGTTAAATTTAACACTGGAGAATTTGCTGTGTGGAAAAGGAATCCACTTTGAATATTTCAGATATACCCAAGTGCATCCAGGCATTTGGTAGAGGTATCTTCAGTGATACAATATTTTGCAACGGTTATCATCCTAGCTGTGGGAAAAGGAGCCAGACTACATCAGAGGTCATTATGGCCCATTATAACATCTCACAACTCAGTAGAGACAGGGGGAACAAACCAGATAGTTGCACAACCTTCCTGTAACTCATTATCCTCTGTTTAAAGGGTATTTAGCGCAACAGGCTAATCTTGTGATGATCGAATGGTCCAATTGGATGCTCCATAGGTTGTGTGTTCAAACACAGTGTAAGCTGTCTACTTTGCTAATTCTAATAATACTGCAGTTGAAACTACAATGAATACACAAACCACCCCTGGGTCCGGAGAAAGGAGAGTTAAGTTATCTCCATGGTTTTCCCCTCAGTGAAATCTGTATCTGTGGGAAAGGAAGTAAGGAAGACCCCATCCCCTTCTCTGCCCTCGTCTCTCTCCTTTCCCCTTTTTCCTCCATCTTTCAGGAGAAAATGCTAATGTCAGTGCTTGTATGCATTCTGAGGCTGACCAGACACACACTCGGAGCAGGAAGACTTTTGTTTTAGTTTCTGAAAACAACAACAAGCAGTCTTCTTCCACATTCTGACTTCCTGATATGAGCAGTTGAGATAATACCCATAGCCATTCCTCTTCATTCCAGCTGAGGAGGTAAGGAGGAGAGCCATGTTTATGAATGAGTGAGATCTTATGTACTTTCTGTGGTAGGACAGAGGAAATACCTTCAAGCCAGACACAAAACATTGTTATGACTGTCTACCATTGTATCTCATTCAATAAAAAGCTAAGCAGTGGTCTGATTGTCTATACTGCAGGTTCACAATCACTGTGTGTGTGTGTGTGTTGTGTGTGCACATTAGAGGTCGACCGATTATGATTTTTCAACGCAGATACCGATTATTGGAGGACCAAAAAAGCCATTGCCGATTATAAATCGGCCAATTTTTATTTATTTATTTGTAATAATGACAATTACAACAATACTGAATGAACCCTTATTTTAACTTAATATAATACATCAATAAAATAAATTTAGCCTCAAATAAATAATGAAACATGTTCAATTTGGTTTAAATAATGCAAAAACAAAGTGTTGGAGAAGTAAATGTGCGATATGTGCCATGTAAGAAAGCTAACGGTTAAGTTCCTTGCTCAGAACATGAGAACATATGAAAGCTGGTGGTTCCTTTAACATGAGTCTTCAATATTCCCAGGTAAGACGTTTTAGGTTGTAGTTATTATAGGAATTATAGGACTATTTCCCTCAATACCATTTGTATTTCATTAACCTTTGACTATTGGATGTTCTTATAGGCACTTTAGTATTGCCAGTGTAACAGTATAGCTTCCGTCCCTCTCCTCCCTGGGCTCGAACCAGGAACACAACAACAACAGCCACCCTCGAAGCAGCGTTACCCATGTAGAGCAAGTAGCGTTTGAAACGCTATTTGCGGTGCTAACTAGCTAGCCTTTTCACTTCGGTTACACCAGCCTCATCTCGGGAGTTGATAGGCTTGAAGTTATAAACAGCGCAATGCTTGATGCACAACGCACGAAAGTGCTGTTTGAATGAATGTTTACATGCCTGCTTCTGCCTACCCACCACTCAGTCACATACTTAGATACTTGTATGCTCAGTCAGATTATATGCTACGCAGGACACGCTAAATAATATCTAGTAATATCATCAACCATGTGTAGTTAACTAGTGATTATGATTGATTTTTTTTTATACGATAAGTTTAATGCTAGCTAGCAACTTACCTTGGCTTACTGCATCCGCGTAACAGTCTCCTTGTGGAGTGCACAAGCACTAGTTAACTGTAAGGTTGCAAGATTGGATCCCCCGAGCTGACAAGGTGACGTTCTGCCCCTGAATGAGGCAGTTAACCCACCGTTCCTAGGCCGTCATTGAAAATAAGAATGTGTTCTTAACTGACTTGCCTAGTTAAATAAAGGTGCAAATATATATATATATACCGATTTCCGATTGTTATGAAAACTTAAAATCGGCCCTATTTAATCGGTCGACCTCTAATGCACATGCACTTCAGGCTATTGCAGCAACATTTTAGGGAGAGAGGTCTTGGAATGAGGGACTGATTCTCCCACATGCCATGCATGGGTTGAAGTCAGCCGCTGAGGGTTTTTGGGATAGACTGGGGGTTTGTGGGGTGCATCAATCAGTGGTGGGCAGCTATGAAGGCAATGTTGTGCTATACTACAGAAATGTGGCTGTAAGCTCCAAAGGTTGCTTCAGGACATTAGACATACCTGACCTATAGGTTAGATATGCATGTGTTGATGACGCGTCTGACACACCTATTTACAGTACACACTTATTTAGACACGCTCATAAACACTATACAGACCATTCAGGAAAGTGCCAGTAGGTTAACCTACAGTATCAAAGGTGAGCGCACCGCAGTTTCAAAGGCTTCAAGCCAAGTCATGTTTCTGCCCCCATCTGGTGAACAACAGTACTGCTTTCCTAACTCTCAGCTCACCATCATAGGACATGGCAGCAACCTTGTGAGCTATTAAAAGTGATACCAGCCAAAATGGTCTTTCCCACACAGGGAGGAAAAAGTCATGCTGCTTTTTCATAGCAAAATCACCATGGAAACAAACCCTTGCGATTGGACTCTTTTCCTAGTGTAGATGTTTTGACCAGATCTGTGTCTGATCACAGCTTGTTCCACTGCTTGTCTGTAACAGGGAGAAGGAGAACAGAGTGTAGATGGCATGTTACAGTAAAGGGCATATTTGTACAGAAATACCCTCAGAATTTCACAGTGAGAAGAACCCTGTTTGTCTTAGCCTTAGGATTTCAGGGAAAGTCTTGCTGCTAGGGGAGGGAAAACATGCTCTCTCTCTCTCTCTCTCTCTTTCTCTGTGTATGTCTCTCTAGCTAGGCCTCTACAGTAATTGAGTTGGAGAGTCCTTCAGAAAATCAGTCTTCCAGCATGTTTAGAGCTATTTTAGGGTTGTCTTGATTTGAGGCATATGGTCAGTCGGCCAGTCAATCAGGCGTGGTCACTGAGAAGTGATGATCAGGCTCTATGTGAACATCCATCCGCAGGTCTGTATGCTTATCTCTGCCAAGGTGATTATGGACATATACAGTTACGTAACTCTCTCGTACTCTCATCCTCTTTCATATAATGACTGTTTATATGGCTGTCAGACCCCCTAGTATCAATCCACTCTTCCCCCGGCCTCAGTCCTCTAATCTAGAGTCTAAACATTACCTCTCTCCTCAGTATAGGGAGTTTCTAAGAAGAGCTTTACTTTCTGAGTAGTGACATTAGACAAACCAATGATGACTTCAGACAAACTAGTAGGAAAGTGTTGAACTGGCTGAGCTCTTGGGATTGAGCCTACTGTGAGATTTATGGCCAAATGGTCGAATCCCCCCACTTGCATACACACAAAGCTTGTAGATATTTCTACCTCTGGTCCTATCACAGTCCCTTCCTTCTGAACTGACCTTCGCTCTCGCACTCTGAGCTCTGGTAATTGGTCTCTCTCCTCCTTTCTCCCTTTTTTTTACTCTTTCCTCTCCTTCTCTTTCCCTTCACTCATCTGCTGGCACTCTGAGATGCTATCTGTCGGTTTCTAAACAAATAATGGAGCCCATGGGCCCTGTGCAGCATGGCCATGGATTAAACACTCACGCCCACAATTACACACGCATACATACACTGACAAGCAAACACACGCACATGCAAAATTGCACATAAGCACCTGCAGGTCTTCTGGCAAAAATATACACAATACAAATCATTTTGGACAGATTTGACAGGCAGACACACAAGCATACAAATGATACACAACCACGCTTACACTGACTTGTGAGGTTTATGTTGAGGTGGTTATTGTACCTACACCAGACCCAGGCCATTGGCAGCGTCTGAATACCCCTACTTGGTTCTAAATAGTAGGCATTTTGGGTATATAGTATGTGAAATTTAGAAAATGTAGTATGCTTTACATGCTAGGATGTCACACTCATTTAGGCTTTTCACCTAATAGAATTCTGTACACACTATTGAGTAATAGAATCGTATTCCGAGACCCAGGTGTGTCGCACTGTACCAAAATGAACGAATGATGGGAATCAACGCAATTCCGCATTAGATGAGGCATTCTCAGTAGTCTCGTATGCTGTTAATTGTAGCTTACTACATTTGCTTTTACTAAACAATATGTTCTAAAAAAGTATGGAGTATGATTAGTACACAGTATGCAGTTTAAGTAAGTAGTAGGAAAGCCAGATTTTGGCCATGACCATTGTGTACTGGTTACTCAGAAACTCAATACCTTCCACTCAACACCCAGGAATCTCTCCCCACCACTGTAGGTTATTTTCTTTTGAAGTCTGTTTGGAATCTGAAATCTGTTTTGGAATCTGTTTAGTGTTTGAGTATGCAACCGTTCTGGGAAAATGGCTTCACTACAGCCAAGTCAAGACTCATACATCATCCTCACCTCCTACCCTGTACTTTCACAATCATTTCATTCCTCATCCTCTCTGTTCTCATCATTTTCACACTGATTTAATTCTGCTGTCATGGCCTATTGGTCCAGTATGTGAACTAGTGGAGAGAAACCCTCACACATACATACTCACACATGCACAGAGAGATGTTTTATACATTTTACTGCTCTCTGTTATTACTGATAGTCCCCATAGCCCTATAGACTTGGGAAACCAGGTGATAACGCCCTTTTACGATCCCTTTTTCACATAGGACCAGATACTCAACCACCCCACCCACTGGTTGAACCAACATGGCATAGATGTTGAATTGACGTCTGTGCCCTGTGGACAGTCTCTCTCTCTCTCTCTCTAGCAGCACAGGTCATTAACTACAAATCTGTTTTTGTATGGATGTCAGTTCAGTCTGCCTGCTATCTCGCCAATCTGGTGTTTTGGTTTAGTGAGATGCAAAACAGACTGAGAAAGAAAGCAAAAAGGGACATCTAAAAATAGTCTACTCTTGCTTTGATATCCTGTTACATCAGCATGTTGTGGTTAGAGAGTGTGTGATAGACATCGCAGAATGGCAGAGTGAGAACATAGACAGGAGATGACACACACACGTGTGGAAACATTACCACATCATGCGTGTCAGTGTGTTCTGGGTTAGAGGGTTGGGGGTATCTCAGTCATGCAAAGAGCCTGCTGGAATGTTTGATCAGAGAAAGAGGTTTTATCTAACAGGAGGATGGAGGGAAGGAGATAGAGAGAGAACAGAAAAGAGAGAGCATTGGAGGCGGAGGGAAACAGAGAGAACAACACATGGACATTGATCACTGAAATCACTGTCACAAATGTCAGTTTCAACTCTTCTTGGCTTACAGTATCTAACAATCATGGGGATTTGTCAAAATAATGACCAGTAAAAGGTCATGTACATCTGAAGCCATACTGGTGTGAGCTAGAAGATTTTACCATAACAAGTAACAAGTACGTAGATGGTTCATACAGTCGGTAATCTTGCTCTCGCAAGGCAGGCACTCACTCTACCATGTTAATTGACTATTCCTCCAGCACATTCGAAGGACATCTAGTCAAATCTCTATAAAAACAATAGGAAAGTTAGGTAACTGGTGTAAAATGGCTAGCTAGTTAGCGGTGCAAGCTAGTTACGTTTTAATCGGTGACGTCACTCGCTCTGAGTTTCCATTGCTTTGCACGGGCTGCGGCTTTTGTGGAGCGATAGGTGACAATTCTTTGTGGGTGACTGTTGTCGATGTGTTCAGAGGGTCCGTGGTTCAAATCCAGGTGTGAGCAAGGAGAGGGACGGAAGCAACACTGTTACAGAGTGAGGAAAAGAGAAAGAGCAAGAAAGAAGTGGCGAAAGAGAGATTGTATGAAGAAGAGAGGTGTGGCCTGCAGCAAGTCAACATGTACAGTGAATGCAGGTGGGGCCTGAAGTGACGATGAAGATAGCAGGATGGAGATCCAATCTGGTTTGAGTTTTAGAGGGTGACTGATACCCATGTTTACCAGGGTTCTCAGATCAGCAGCAGCAAGTACACATTGATCCACTTAGCCTGGACTTGAGTTGGAGTGGAGGCAGGGTGTGTGTGTGTGAGAGAGAGTGGGGAGTGAACGGGGAATTGTGAAAGGAAGTGAGGGTAGATGATGGAGAAATTTTTATTTACAATGACAGCCTACCCCGGCCAAACCCGGACGACGCTGGGCCAATTGTGCGCCGCCCTATGGGACTCCCAATCACGGCCGGATGTGACACAGCCTGGATTCAAACCAGGGACTGTAGTGATGCATCTTGCACTGAGATGTAGTGCCTTAGACCACTGTGCCACTCTGGAGCCCCTTGTATGTGTGTACTGTATGTTTGGGGTTCTACGACTGTGCTCTGTAGGGGTTACTTAGGGTTAGTCACACATGTATATGTGTGTGTGCTTCTTGGGAGTGTCACTCACATGGCGGTGTGCTCCTTAGCCCTGTCCTCAGTGTTAGCCCAGTCTCAGATATACTCCAGCCTGCTCTGCCTGACAGGGCTCTGGCAGCACGCCTCAAACGTGAGTGAAAGAACAGGTGGATAATGGAGGGAAGAGAGCAGAGATGGGGTACAGGCCAGTTCTCAGGCTCTAGTCCATGGCGAGAGTAAGAGGGAGAGAGGGCTGAGAGAGTAGTGAGGCCAGCTGGTAAACTGTCATGTGGGTAACTGCCTGGTAGGGTTGCTGTAGGAGAGCTGCCCCAAAGCTGCAAAGCAAATGACAACAGTTACCACCACTATTGCCTTTCTTATCATTTGATCTGATCAAATGAATGATTTTGGTTTATGTTGTGTGTGTGTTTATGTTAGTGTCAGTGTTCCCACTGGCAGGATAGCTAAATGCTGTAAAATAATGCAGAGAGCGTTGGAAAACTAGGGGTGATCAGATGGGGAGGATTATGTTGCCCTCTAGTGGTGTAAAATGGTCTCAGTCTCAGTCTATTGATCACTAATGCCGTTTACTGTAAAGTAGATTGATTGCTAATTTCTCTCTCTCTGTAGGGGTGTTCTGGGTCATCGTGCGGAGGAAAATGTGACTGCAGTGGAGTAAAAGGAGAAAAGGTAAGCATTCTGTCCATCACTCCATTGTCACATTGCTCTCTCACGCTCTTGTTTTCTTCACACCATATCTCTTTCACTAACTCACTCATCCTGAGATTCCCACCTACAAACTACAGATTCCACAATCCCTGTTAGGCACAAAGTGGCGAAAGGGACGTTTCTTATGGTACAGTATGTATACATTTTTGGATGTCCATCATTCATTTCGTATGATATGTTACGAATTACACTTAGCTAGGTGGCTAACCTCAGTTAGGTGGCTAACCTCAGTTAGGTGGAGTTAGGTGGCTAACCTCAGTTAGGTGGCTAACCTCAAACCTCAGCGAGGCTAGTAGTTACGGGTTAGGGTTAGAGGAAGGGTTAGCTAACATGCTAAGTAGTTGCAAAGTAGCTAAAAAGTAGTAAGTAGTTAAAGTTAAAATGCAGAAAAATTGAACATGCTACTTTTTGGGTTCCTAGATGTTTGCGTTCTCCCCATGTCATAGGCCACCATCCTCCCGACCTACTTAATTCCTTTAGTTTTTGGCGTAAGCAACCTCCTGCCTTATGTAACCATACCCAACTTAACATATTATACTCATTTGTGTGTCACAGCTGTACATTTACTATGCTAGGTATAGTCTGAGTCGAGGCAGGTCAGTCTAGTCCTTGGTGGAAAACGGCGAAACGGAAGACAGACACGGAGCAGGAATCAGGCGGAATTAGAGCATGTCCAGACATACAGCTGGGCTGAGGCCGCATTCCCACCGGACCGAACAATCTCCCACTCGCTTTTGAAAGAGTATCACACTGTTACAGTACATCCAGCAATCAGTGGTTTAAAATTGTGGTTAGAAGTTTCTAAGACACTTGAAGACAAAGTCTGCACACTGCCTGTCTTATCTCAAAGTAACAATGACACACTCAGTTCCATCTCCACCCTCTCAGGGATTCAAAAAAAAACTATTATGTAGCTGTTACTGCATGTATTGACTCACATTAGAGCCTAGCAACAGTGTCTTATCTACTCTGCATGTGTAGCCTTAAGCTCTCAAGATGACTCACTGTTTTAGAAACAGTAGCCACACAGACATACCACAGAGGAGCTGTGTGTTCTCTGGACCCAGGCCTTTACTGACTGTCTGACAGACTGAGCCTGGTGAAGTCATACCTCATGTCTGTCTGTCTTTTGAAAGGTGTTGAAGCCTGGCAAACCAACCGCTGTTTTAATTCTCCCTGCATAGTTTCGCTGTGATGATGTGACTTCCTGCCGCCCACGATCGGAGTTCTCTTCCCTTGGCGACTGGCCCGTGTCCTGGTTCTCATGGCCCAGAATTTAATGTTCAACTTCAAACCCCGTGTGAGCTTTAGAAATGGAGGGATATGGGAGAGAAAATAGAAAGGCAGGAGGTCAAGAGAGTAAGACAGTCAGAAACACCCACAGAAAAAAGGGCTCCAAAAAACACTGCTTTTCCACTCCTCACCCACCTCCTCTAGATCCCTCTCTCTCACTCTTGGCAGCAGAAAATGTACTTTTAACAAAAATATATATGCAACAATTTAAAAGATTATACTGTTACAATTCATATAAGGAAATAAGTCAATTAAAATCAATTCATGAGGCCCTAATCTATGGATTTCATATGACTGGGAATACATATATGTCACAGATACCTTAAAAAATAGGTATGGGCGTGGATCCGAAAACCAGTCACTACCTCGTGTGACTAACATTTGCCTCATGCAGCACGGCACATCTCCTTCACATAGAGTTGATCAGGCTGTTGATTGTAGCCTGTGTAATGTTGTCCCACTCCTCTTCAATGGCTGTGCGAAGTTGCTGGTTATTGGTTATTGGCGGGAACTGGAACACACTGTCATACACGTCGATCCAGAGCATCCTTAACATGCTCAATCGGTGGCAAATCTGGTTACTATACAGGCCATGGCAGAACTGTGACATTTTCAGCTTCCAGGAATTGTGTACATATCCTTGCAACATGGGGCCATGCTGAAACACTAGGTGATGGCAGAGGACGAATGGCACGACAATGGGACTCAGGATCTCGTCACGGTATTGCATTCAAATTGCCGTTGATAAAATGCCATTGTGTTTGGTGTCCGTAGCTTACGCCTGTCCATACCATAAACCCTACTGCCACCATGGTGCACTGTGTTCACAGCGTTGACATCAGCAAACTGCTCGCCCGCATAATGCCATACACCCATGGTCTGCGGTTGTAAGGCCGGTTGGGCGTACTGCTAAATAATCTAAAAGGACGTTGGAAGCGGCTTATAGTAGAGAAATTAAAATTTAATTTATCTAGCAACAGCTCTGGTGGACATTCCCGCAGTCAGCATTCCAATTGCACGCGCCATCAAAACTTGAGATATCTGTGGCGTTGTGTGATGATAAAAGCTTTTGGTGTGTATGGATAATTTCAGGGATCTTTTATTTCAGCTCATGAAACATGGGACCAACGCTTTACATGTTGCGTTTATATTTTTGTTCAGTGTTCAATGGGTGAGGGCAGACTACATGGCCCCGTGAAAGAACAGTAGCTTCATCTAGTGGCAGATAGAAGGAACACATGAAGCCATCACTACTGACAAGCTGCTGCTGTCTCATCAATCCCCTTCATATATTTTTCTAATCATAATTTGTTTAACCCCACTTGCCTGTAGGCACAGATCTAGGATCAGCTTACCTTACTTAAACCCTAAACTCAACCATGATTCTGAAAAACATAGATCAGCATCTATTCGGTTAACTTAATTCGAATCTGTTCAACCTGCTTTGTGTGTTCTGTAGGGTGAGCGGGGGTTTCCTGGTCTCCAAGGCAACATGGGGTTCCCGGGCATGCAGGGCAACGAGGGGCCCGCCGGGCCGATGGGCCCTAAGGTGAGTGTCAGCTCCAGACCACATCCCTTCAGAGTTTCCCCAACCCACCAGGAGACCTTACTTGGGACAGTATAATGTGATTTACTATGCTTATATTACATGCATGTATAACACATACGCATTCATCATTTTATTTACAAAAAAAATGTGTTATGTCACTTCCATGTTGTCTTAATGTCACATCCATGTCACTTGTCTCTTCCCAGGGAGAATATGGCGAGTCTGGAACTCCTGGAATGAAAGGAACACGTGTAAGTACAATAACGCTATCAGAGCAGACCTCTCCTAGTCTAGAAACCAGTTTTTACTTTCTTACAGCATATTGGCTTTTGTCTGGACTACCTTGAACAGCTTATAACTTCATATTACTGGATTTATGTGATTCTGCCTTCTTATTGGAATGCAATGGCTCAAATATAAAGACTGTGTTGTGATGTCTTGCAGGGATCTAATGGTTTGTCAGGCTTCCCAGGAAATCCAGGGCTACCGGTACGTTCTGTTAATTCCTGTAAACCATAACTTCACATGCAAGTAGTTTTGACTGTTTAGGCCATGTGTCCTACCTCACAAATGTCTTACCTGTCCTTGTGTGTACTGCCTCTCCCCCACAGGGTATCCCCGGACAAGACGGCCCCCCTGGATCGTCAGGTATCCCAGGGTGCAACGGAACAAAGGTGAGTCATTTGTTTGGTATCAACTCTCTGCTGTTACACACCTGTGTAGAAACTGACTTAATAATTCCTGTTATTTATGCACTTCTACCTAACCATGCTGTCTCAACCCTGTCTTCAGTGTGAACTGATGTCTCTTGTCTGTGTTCCAGGGAGATCGAGGGACAGATGGACAGCCTGGGTTCCCTGGTCTACAGGGTCCTCCTGTAAGCGCTCTGCCCCATCAACATTACCAACATGGTCACACAGTGTTTACTTCAACGCTGCCACAGACTTCACCTTAGACCAGTATTTCATACTAGACCTAAATCAATTAACGAAACAAAAGGCACTAGACTGAAAGATGTTATAACAAGCTCTTAATAAAATGTGTTTATCATTCAATCGGGCGAGATCTACAACTCTATCTCTCTCCTCAGGGTATCCCTGGGCTAATGGGAATGAAAGTAAGTTAAAACCGAGGACTTTTACATCCTAAATAAAGTATGTACATTTCAGTGTTGAAAGGTATGGAAGCATCATAAGACATCTACTAAAACATTGTTGATGGGCCCTGTGTGTAGTGTATCAGTCTCTAACCTGTCTCTGTCTGTCTCTCTCAGGGAGACCCAGGTGGTGTTTTAGGAATCATCCCACTGAAAGGAGATAAAGGATTCCCTGGAACACCTGGTTTACCGGTACGTACAGTGCCTTCAGAAAGTTTTCAGACCCCTTGACCTTTTCCACATTTTGTTAAGTTACAGCCTTAATCTAAAATTTATTAGATTGTTTTTCCCCTTATCAATCTACACACAATAGCCCATAATGACAAAGCAAAAACAGGATTTTATACATTTATAAAAAATCTAAAACTGAAATATCACATTTACATAAGTATTCAGACCCTTTACTCAGTACTTTGTTGAAGCACCTTTGCAATCAATTACAGCATCAAGTCTTATTGAGTATGACTCTACAAGCTTGGCACACCTGTATTTGGGGAGTTTCTCCCATTTTCCTCTGCAGATCCTCTCAAGCTCTGTCAGGTTGGATGGGGAGTGTTGCTGAACAGCTATTTTCAGGTCTCTCCAGAGATGTTTGATCATGTTCAAGTCCGGGCTCTGGCTGGGCCACTCAAGGACATTCAGAGACTTGTCCCGAAGCCAATCCTGGGTTGTCTTGGATGTGTGCTTAGGCTCATTGTACTGTTGGAAGGCGAACCTTCGCTCCAGTCTGATGTCCTGAGCGCTCTGGAGCAGGTTTTCATCAAGGATCTCTCTCTACTTTTCTCTGTTCATCTTTGCCTTGATCCTGAATCGTCTCCCAGTCCCTCCCACTGAAAAATATCCCCACAGCATGATGCTGCCACCACCGCACTTCACCGTAGGGATGGTGCCAGGATTCCTCTAGAAGTGACGTTTGGCATTCAGGACAAAGAGTTCAATCTTTGTTTCATCAGACCAGAGAATCTTGTTTCTCATTGTCTGAGAGTCTTTAGGTGCCTTTTGACAAACTCCAAGCTGGCTGTCATTTGCCTTTTATTGAGGAGTGTCTTCCGTCTGGCCACTCTACCATAAAGGACTGACTGGTGGAGTGCTGCAGAGATGGTTGTCCTCCTGGAAGTTTCTCCCATCTCCACAGAGGAACTCTGGAGCTCTGTCAGACTGACCATCGGGTTCTTGGTCACCTCTCTGACCAAGTGCCTTCTCCCTCGATTGCTCAGTTTAGCTGGGAGGCGGGCTCTAGGAAGAGTCCTGGTGGTTCCTAACTTGTGTTCTTGGGGACCTTCAGTAATGCAGAAATGTTTTGGTACGCAAGTTGCAGAAACATTGCAAGGATGATCAATGGAAACAGGATGCACCTGAGCTCAGATTCAAGTCTCATAGCAATGGGTCTGAATACTTATGTAAATAAGGTATTTCTGTCTTTTATAATTAATAAATGTGCAAACATTTCTAAAAACCTGTTTTCGCTTTGTCATAATGGGGTATTGTGTGTAGATTGCTGAGGATTTGTATTTATTTAGTTTATTTTAGAATAATGCTGTAACGTAACAAAATGTGGAATAAGTCAAGGGGTCTGAGTACTTCCC
The DNA here is from genome assembly GCF_013265735.2 of Oncorhynchus mykiss. Lineage (NCBI taxonomy): Eukaryota > Metazoa > Chordata > Actinopteri > Salmoniformes > Salmonidae > Oncorhynchus > Oncorhynchus mykiss. The sequence continues at coordinate 24,303,297 of NC_048586.1, forward strand.
GAAGGCACTGTATGTGTGTGCGTGCTTGTGATTGTTTGTGTGCGCGCGTGCCTGACAACAACTTGTTTATACAGAATATTCATCCTTTCTTTCCTACAGGGACCTAATGGCCCCTCAGGACCCGAAGGCCCCCCAGGAAACCAGGGATCAGACGGACCCAGAGTGAGCGACCACTCTAACACTGGGCCAACACAGGATCACTTAGACTTGATACCCAATTCTATGATACCTTATTCTCACTACTTTTGTGAAGAATGTTAACATTCAGGATCATATTGTCTTTAGAACACAGACTATATTCCTCTTTCCCTTTAGGGTTTCCCTGGCATACCTGGCCCCCCAGGAGAAAAGGTAGGCTTGTTGTCAATTATCTTCTAATAATAGGCCAAAGTTTCCACCTATTGTACTCTATATTGTCGTTCATCCAATCAGATTGCTCTCATTTGTGATGTTCAATAAGTTGCCTCAGTAATGATGTTGGCCTTCTCTCCAGGGTGACCGGCTGTCATTCCAGAGTGAGAAGGGAGACAAGGTGAAACACGCACACGTTCATGTTCACAACAACTTTATAAAGAGTTAATAAGCAATTATTTAGCCATAATAAATCAGTTGTAAACAGTTCTAAAATCCTTCCTTCACCATTGAGGGACAGATTTGGTCCCTTTCTGCCTTTACCTCCTCTTCTTCCAGGACAAAGCCCTCTGCCTTTCCACTCTATATAGTTTTCTTTGTTCCCGTTTCTGATCCGTACCCTTGGTATTTCCCTCTCCTGATAGGGTGCACAAGGGCTCCGTGGTCCCCCTGGCCCCCCTGGACTCCCGTCACAGGAAGCGGGAGGAAATACCGTTACTCATTTCCTCCCTGGACCACCGGTACCCAGCTCTTTATAATCAATTATAATAATGGACGATGACAACTTACTTTGACCTAAGCCCTTGAATCCTTCATGGAGCATAGGCCACTGACGAATGTCCTCCATCTCATTCTGTTAACACATCTATGGGTATCAATGGATGGGTGGATGGATGGATGGATGGATGAATGGTTTGATGAATGGATGAAGGGAAAGTAGGTCTGCCTCCTTACTAAAGGTGTTTGTATCTGTCCTTCAGGGACAGAGAGGCGAGACAGGAGACAGAGGAGACAAAGTGAGTGTTTTAGTATTTTTCAACTTGTTCTTACATGAAATGACATTACAGTACATGAAGTAAATATTTTGATGGCCACTATGAGTAACATTGATGTAATTTCCATTTTTGTCTGCAGGGTTCTTGCATTCCCCATCTAAACGGGGTCAAGGGTGAACAAGGCCCACCAGGACCAAGGGTGAGTGAAGATGATCACATTTCAATATTTTATTGAAGAAAAACAACATTATTTGCTTTCATGGAAGAACTGAGTTTCTGTGTCTTGGATTTCAGGGAAAACCTGGCAAAGATGGCGACAATGGATTTAAGGTATATAGTCATACACGTATACACCTAGTCTCTCACTCCACCCTCTTGTATTTCTCTCTCTCTGTGTCACTGTCCTTCACTCGCTCTCTCTTGGGGTTTTGTCTCAGTAGTTCAGTTGTTTGATGTCTTTGTCCTGATCATTGTGATGTGCCTGTTGTCATACAGGGAGAGAGAGGCTTTCCTGGCGGCCCTGGATACCATGGAACACCGGTAACTACGCAACCATTTATACTGTACCTGTCAAAACATGTACACACCTGTCATATGCTTATTATAAATGATCTCTGATTTACCTTTCAGTTCTGAGGCTAATAAAATTGACATCTCTCTGTGTTCTAGGGTGAAAAGGGAGAGAAAGGACCTCCAGCATATGTAAGTACTGTCTCTGCATACTGTATACCAGTGGTTCCCAAACATGTTTGGCCCACGACCCCATTTTGATATCTGAAAATGATCATGACCCCACCCATGTGAAAACAAATGATGTAATTAACAGCCCATGTTTACTTTTTTAATTATGGCTAAGGCAGTCAATTGTAAAACATTCTAACAGTATTTCTGATCTGAGGAACTGATTGTCTTCTTAACTCACCATCATATACTTTGAAGGTGGGGCTATGACAGTCAATTGCATATTAGTCTGACATCATTTATTTTATCTCACCATCACTAATGAGATGGGTGTGCATGTCGCATCTGAGCTTCTCAAGGTCAGGGGGCGTGGTCGCACCTCATCTCTCCTGTCACATCCAACCTGGATCGCTATTTGTTTTTAATGCAGACGAGAGCACTGAATCAGCGTACCATGAGTTTTAATGCATCGTATTCCCTTTGAGTCAGGAACCAAAACGTCTCCATAGTGACCCGTGAATCTATTGCCTGCAGCATTCGGTCACATGACAGCTAGATCAGCTGTTCCATTTTACTTACCGGCATGTCAACTGAGCCAGGATCACCGTCAAACGGATTTAGCTGATTCTGTCACTCATCTGTACAATTTTGTTGTATTTCCCCTGCATGCTTGCATTCAGTTCGTTCAGTATCCCAAATACTGTATGTCGTTGCATAGGCAAAGATACACATTTTATTGTCATTACACAGAAAGACAACAAAGTCCATTTTTTCACATCCATTGCGAATGACTACAGTTCCTCTCTCAATTTGAAAAATCTTTCCAACACTCTCCCTCGATAACCATCAAGACTCAATATGAAATATAACATTGTCATTCTCTGATCCCATATCTCCATATAGTGGGTGTATCATACAATGCATCCATATGGTAGAGGGAGACCCATTCATTTTTTTTATTTAACCTTTATTGGCCTTCAAGGTAGGCCAGTTGAGAACATAACTAGAGTGAAGAGGCCTGCCTGCCGTCCCGTGATAGATGGAGCCCCATCTTTGCAAAAGCTCACCACTCTATCCCATGAAATCATTTTTTCGTCACTATAGCACTCTGCGTCTCGGCCCACACAGCTAACGTCCATTTGGAGAGCATATGGTGGGGAGTTTGAGTCATTCAGTCAGTTTCGTCTTGATTGCTAGCTTGATTGCTAGCATCAATTTTTAGTTTCATAGTGTTATCTTACAAATGTATTGATGTGAGTTTCTGTTCCTCTATCTATCAAAATATCTTCAATAGTGTGTGGTTTCATAGCATTGCAGGCTTAGCCATTCACTGTGGTAATGATTCAAGGGCAATGGTCAAGTGCTGCACTTTCCCACAATATAAGGGTGCTGTCTCATTGAATTTTTACTTTTAGATTTGAACAATTTTCATTTTTATATCAGGCAACCCCTAGTTTAGGAACCTCTGCTCTGTTCGCTTTCTCTGTAGAGGTGCTGAGACCATTAAGCACGTTTATCTAACTTTGGTATATTTAGGTGCAATTCCCTTTTTCTACCACCAGATGTCACCATACAATCTTTGAAAGTGAAATGAGACCAACAGAGTGCTGAGCATCAGCGTTATTCTTAAATAGTGTAGTAATATATGAGTCTGGTATGCAGGGTGATGGACATTTTGTATTTGTATACATTTTTGTTTTCTGTGATTTTAAGGTTGATAGTGCTCCTGGCTCTCCCGGCCCCCCTGGTCTCCCGGGCTTACAAGGAGAAAGAGGTACCGTGCACCCCACCACCACCCTTTTATAAAACTACACTGTTTATGTTATCACACCAGCATCCATAGAAGAATGCACACTAAGGTTCTATGTAGGCCTTATGTACCACCAACTGTCAATTTTTCCTCTGTCTGAAAGGTTTCCCTGGTCTTCAAGGAGACCTTGGTCCACCAGGTAAGAGAACAAAAACACACCCATCAAGTGATCAGTGCATTCTTTGAAACTTGGTCATATTTGACATCCTCTCTGTCATGTAGTGTGTTAGTTGACATCCTCAAACCTCACTGTGTGCCTCCTCTGTGGTGTATCTTAGGCAGTCTTATTGAAGGACCTCCCGGAGAGAAGGGCCAACCAGGAGAGATTGGTCAGAAGGGAGACAGGGGTGCAGATGGGGACTCTCTCACAGGAAAGCCTGGACAAGATGGATCCGTCGGACCCCCTGGTCCTCCTGGACCTCCTGGTAGGTACACTTTACACATGCATAGTGTGACCTTTGTCATTCTGGAGTCATGTAGCTGATTTATACATATAGCGCCGGAGTCTTTTAAGTGCCTGAGTGTTACCTGAGATGTCTCTCACTTTTACCACCTCTCTCTGTATGTGTGTGTGTGTGTGTGTGTTGTGCTTTCTGTATAGGTGATGAGCCATGTGATCCAGCCCTTGAGAAGGGACCACCCGGACCCCCCGGCCCACCAGGACTACAGGGGGAGTTGGGACAGAAAGGTAAGGAGAGGAGATGGTGAGACTTGGTCATTTCATATAGTGCAGTTGAGAAGTTGACTTTGTTAGCGAGTGATCTCATCCCACGCCGTCACCTACCTGTTATTTCTATACTGTAAACTTGTATTGCGTTGTACCTTCAGGTGATCAGGGAGACACGTGTGTGCAGTGTGAAGCCTTCGGGCCCCCTGGACTCCCTGGTCCACAGGGGCCTAAAGGACTGCAAGGTGAGGTGACCCACACTATTGAATGAATCATAAATTGAGATTACATGTACAGCATTGAAACCGTTTGGTGCCATTGATTTCAACAAGTGATTGGCGCTAAGATTGAGTTCCACATCTTCAGCCTGTATCTCAGGTTAAGATCCTGACCCAAGGGCCTATATTAATCCGCCTCCACACTCTTTCCTATGAGATGGTGTTGATGTGTTTGATTGAGAGGTGTGGTTCGTCTCCTGTAGGATATCCTGGAGCAGCAGGCACTAAAGGAGACACGGGCCTGCCTGGACCTACTGGGCCTGATGGAAGCCCCGTGAGTTATCTTCATCACATTACTCATTCCTCTAATAGAACATGATGACGACCATTACGGTGGAAATGTTGCGTCACTATAGCTCCATGAAGATCAAGATCCTTATTTGTGTGTAACAAGTAGTCAGAGGACGTTCACATTTCAAGTTGTATTAGTCGTATGTACAGGATACACCGTCCAACGAAATGCTGACTTCCAGGTACCTTCTCGACAATGCAACAGCAATTAGAAATAATAAAAGACAAGAATATGAACATAAAGTAAATGGCTGAGTAGAATAGACTAAATTTTTTTAGCATAAGTATAATACAGGAAGGCACAATTTATAGTGCAGTATTGACACGTCATTGCTATGTATGTTTGTCTAGTAGTTTTCTAATAAAATAGATTGTTGATTTGATCCTGCTGTCTCCTCTCCTCAGGGTAATTACGGTACTCCTGGGTTGATCGGGGCTCCAGGAGCCCATGGTGAGCCTGGCGATATCTACGTGGCTCCAGGGCTGAAGGGTGACAAAGGAGGGTCTGGCTTCGTGGGCACACGAGGACTGCCAGGTGTGGATGGACTGCCAGGGAAAGCTGGACTACCAGGCGTGCCCGGACCCAAAGGAGAACCTGTAAGTGTGTGCACACATGCGTGCGTGTGTTTCAGCCATCACTTTAAAGCTTGCAGCATCTCATGCAGTGATGTAGTCACTCATCCCTCTCTATCTCTGATCTCTGCCTACAGGCCCAAGATGGCATCAAGGGGGACCGTGGTCCAGATGGGGAACCTGGGATCACTGGACCCCCAGGAGAGAGGGGTCCTCCTGGTGTACCAGGGTTTGGCCGGCAGGGGGAGCCTGGAGAGAAGGGTACATCTGGCCAAGGAGGCCGACCTGGAATCCCTGGACAACCAGGTGGGTGTGCAGCTGCAGATGAAGCTATAGATGCATACATACATACATACATACATACATACATACATGTATAAGGAGCCTATGACCATGTGTATCTACTCTCTCCCTACGTGTCAGGAGTGAAAGGTGAACCAGGAAAAGGTGTGAGTTCACCTGGACCCCAGGGCACCCCTGGACCTCGAGGAGAATCTGGCATACGTGGACTACAAGGTGAGGAGCAGCTTTGTGTTTATATGTATTGGTATAGCTTGTGGTAGGCTATGGTCCTGCATGGCCCTGCACAGCTCATCATGAACATCTTCTCCATCCCTACCCAGGTGACCGAGGACCTCATGGAGACCCAGGAATTCCAGGATTCCCAGGACAGAAAGGTGACACAGGTGCACCTGGCATTGGATTCTCAGGACCACCTGGACCTAAAGGATATTCTGGAGCTCCAGGAGCCACTGGGTTGCCAGGAGAGCCTGGAAAACCTGGACAGGATGGTTTCTCTGGAATATCAGGCACACCTGGTCCAAAGGTGGGTGTTTTATATGTGTCTTTGCTTCACTTCCTGTTGTTTCAAACTCCACAACCAACCAATCTTCTACTGTCCTCTCTAGGGTGAGCCAGGTAGGGGTCTACCTGGACCTAAAGGTGCTCAGGGTCCTGCCGGAGTGACAGGTTTCCCTGGAGAGAAAGGCAACCTTGGTCTACCTGGAATTCCCGGACAAGAGGGACACACAGGACCACCTGGAGCTCAGGGCATCAAAGGTGACCACGGACCCCCTGGTCAGCATGGTGGCACTGGACCCCCTGGACCCCCTGGAGCAGGAGAACCTGGTGCCCCTGGACCCATGGGACCCCCTGGAGAGTCTGGCCTCTTCGGTCATGATGGTGTGAAGGGTGATAAGGGTTTGCCTGGCTCTCCTGGTCTGGACATGCCCGGCCCTCAGGGAGAGAAGGGAGACTCAGGATTACCTGGACTTTCTGGTTCTAAGGGGTTTCCAGGACGACCAGGCCCCGCCGGCAGAGATGGATTCCCTGGGGGGGCAGGTGAGACTGACATGCCTCAGAACAGTGTAGGAGGTCTGATGTAACTGAAGGACATTGACACTTGTTGACTGGACAAGTCTGTATTGATTGCTGTTGAATTGAAAGAGCATTTGGTGAAATTGAGAAGCTTTGACCTTCAATACTTTGTAAGCTCTGACCTTCAATACTCAGATCTTTTTCCATTTGATTATCATTTATTTGTTGATGTGTGTGTTTCCCAGGCCCCAAGGGAGAGATGGGAGTCATGGGAACACCTGGAACACCAGGATATCAGGGTCCTTCTGGGAACCCTGGAAGTCCAGGACTGAGAGGTGAGACAGTAGAACTACAGCATTTGCACTTCTAGAATACCAATCAGTGTGTTTTACACCACTATACTATTACATCTCTCACAACTAATTTCTTTCTCTCAGGTGACCCTGGTATCTCTGGGCCAAGAGGGGAGTTCGGTGAGAATGGACCCAAAGGAGAGAGGGGAGAGCCAGGTCTCCAGGGCCCTGCTGGCAACATGACTGACGTTGACATGGAGCACATGAAGGGCGAGAAAGGAGACCTCGGGGATCCAGGTATAGAACATGAACATGGCCCATCCTACTGCGCTGTATGTCTGTGTCAGATGATTAGTTCAAATGGTATTTTCAAACCGTCACTGTGAATAGTTTAGTTGTGCTAAATCCCACTTTTTCTCATTAGGTGACCCTGGATACACGGGAGAGAAGGGTTATCCAGGACAGCCTGGAGTACCTGGTATGCCAGGAAAGGATGGAGAGCCCGGTACACCTGGTCAGCCAGGTAAGTCACCTGCGTAGGCTTCGCACCACCCCTCGGTTTATCGGGAATGGTCCAAAATTGTATACTACCTAGTCTGAAAGTATGTATTTGTCTTGCACAATATACAGTATACACTGCCTTCTGAAATAATTCATGACTCTTGATTTATTCCACATTTTGTTGTTACAGCCCGAATTTAAAATGTATTTTTAAAAAAAATGTCTTACCCATCTACACACAATATCCCATAATGACAAAGTGAAAACATGTTTTTTTTTTTTTTACATTTTAGCAAATCTATTAAAAATGAAATACAGAAATATCTCATGTACATAAGTTTTCACACCCCTTTGCTATGACAAAATTGAGCTCAGGTGCATCAAATTTCCTTTGATCATCCTTGAGATGTCGCTACAACTTGGAGTCCACCTGGGGTGAATTAAAATGTTTGGACAGGATTTAGAAAGAAACACACCTGTCTATATAAGGTCCCACAGTTGACAGTGCATGTCAGAGCAGAAACTATACCAAGTCCAATAAACTGTCAGTATAGCGGCAAGATAGATGTGTGATTTAGTGTTAGTGTTTAACATTTCCAAGAGCACAGTGGTGTCCATGGGAAAAATATGGAACCACCCAGACTCTGCCTAGAGCAGTCTCTACTAGAGGTCGACCGATTATGATTTTTCAACGCCGATACCGATACCGGACCAAAAAAGCCGATACCGATTAATCGGACGATTTTTATTTATTTGTAATAATGACAATTACAACAATACTGAATGAACACTTATTTTAACTTAATATAATATAAAATCAATTTAGCCTCAAATAAATAATTAAACATGTTCAATTTGGTTTAAATAATGCAAAAACAAAGTGTTGGAGAAGTAAAAGTGCAATATTTTTTTTTTTTTTATTTTTTTTTATTTATTTTACCTTTATTTAACCAGGCAAGTCAGTTAAGAACACATTCTTATTTTCAATGACGGCCTGGGAACAGTGGGTTAACTGCCTGTTCATTTGCCATGTAAGAAAGCTCATGTTTAAGTTCCTTGCTCAGAACATGAGAACATATGAAAGCTGGTGGTTCCTTTTAACATGAGTCTTCAATATTCCCAGGTAAGAAGTTTTAGGTTGTAGTTATTATAGGAATTATAGGACTATTTCCCTCTATACCATTTGTATTTCATTAACCTTTGACTATTGGATGTTCTTATAGGCACTTTAGTATTGCCAGTGTAACAGTATAGCTTCCGTCCCTCTCCTCGATCCTCCCTGGGCTCGAACCAGCAACACAACGACAACAGCCACCATCGAAGCAGCGTTACCCATGCAGAGCAAGGGAAACAACCACTCCAAGGCTCAGAGCGAGCGAGTGACGTTTGAAATGCTATTAGCGCGCGCTAACTAGCTAGCCATTTCACATCGATTACACCAGCCTCATCTCGGGAGTTGATAAGCTTGAAGTCATAAAAGGCGCAATGCTTGACGGACAACGAAGAGCTGCTGGCAAAACGCACGAAAGTGCTGTTTGAATGAATGTTTACGCGCCTGCTTCTGCCTACCACCGCTCAGTCAGATACTTAGATAATTGTATGCTCAGTCAGATTATACGCAATGTATGACATGCTAGATAATATCTAGTAATATCATCAACCATGTATAGTTAACTAGTGATTATGATTGATTTTTAAAATTTTTATAAGATAAGTTTAATGCTAGCTAGCAACTTCCCTTGGATTACTGCATTCGCGTAACAGGCAGTCAGTCTCCTTGTGGAGTGCAACGAGAGGCAGGTGGTTATTGTGTTGGACTAGTTAATTGTAAGGTTATAAGATTGGATCCTCCGACCTGACAAGATGAAAATCTGTCGTTCTGCCCCTGAACGAGGCAGTTAACCCACTGTTCCTAGGCCGTCATTGAAAATAAGAATGTGTTCTTAACTGACTTGCCTAGTTAGATAAAGATTAAATAAAGCTGTAAACCACAAAAACAAAATATCGTCAAAATCGGTGTCCAAAAAAACCGATTTGCGATTGTTATAACTTGAAATTGGCCCTAATTAATCGGCCATTCCTATTAATCGGTCGACCTCTAGTCTCTACAGCACTTTATGGGAGAGTGGTCAGATGGAAGCCACTCCTGAGAAAAAAGGCATGACAGCGTGCCTGGAGTTTACAAAAAGGCATGTGAAAGACTCCGAGTCAAAAGATAATGTGGTCTGATGAGACCCAAATTGAAATCTTTGGTCTGAATGCAAAGCATTATATCTGGAGATAACCAGGCACAACTCATCACCGGTCTAACACACGCACGAGGAGGCTAAAACAGACTTTCCTCCGTCGCGACATCCCTCTAAGGCCCTTCTGCTAGCTTGCTAGCCCCGGCCTGCTAGCCAAGGCCTGCTAGCCAAGGCCTGCTAGCCCCGGCCAGCTAGCCCCGGCCTGCTAGCCGTCTGAATCGCCGTGTCTCCAGCCAGCTCAGCCACTCTGAACCACTATGATCACTCGGCTACGCATGCCTCTCCCTAATGTCAATATGCCTTGTCCATTGCTGTCCTGGTTAGTGATTGTCTTATTTCACTGTAGAGCCTCTAGCCCTGCTCAATATGCCTTAACCAACTATTTAGTTCCACCTCCCACATATGCGGTGACATCACCTTGTTTAAATGTCTCTAGAGACAATATTTCTCTCATCATTACTCAATGCCTAGGTTTACCTCCAATGTACTCTCTTCCTACCATATATTTGTCTGTACATTATGCCTTGAATCTATTCTATTGCGCCCAGAAACCTGATCCATTTACTCTCTGTTCCAAATGTAATAGACGACCAGTTCGTATAGTCTTTAGCCGTACCCTTATCCTACTCCTCCTCTGTTCCTCTGGTGATGTAGAGGTTAACCCAGGCCCTGCAGTGCCTAGCTCCACTCCTATTCCCCAGATGATTTAATTTGTTGACTTCTGTAACTTTAAAAGCCTTGGTTTCATGCATGTTAACATTAGAAGCCTCCTCCTTAAATTTGTTTTATTCACTGCTTTAGCACACTGCCAACCCGGATGTCCTAGCCGTGTCTGAATCCTGGCTTAGGAAGACCACCAAATCCCCAGAAATGTTCATCCCTAACTATAACATTTTCTGACAAGATAGAACTGCCAAAGGGGGCGGTGTTGCAATCTACTGCAGAGATAGTAAGACAGAGCTCTGCAGGCTATCCAGGTCTGTGCCCAAACAATTTGAGCTTCTACTTAAAAAAATCCACCTTTCCAGAAACAAGTCTCTCACCGTTGCCGCTTGTTATAGACCACCCTCTGCCCCCAGCTGTGCCCTGGACACCATATGTGAATTGATTGCCCCCAATCTATCTTCAGAGCTCGTGCTGCTAGGTGACCTAAACTGGGACATGCTTAACATCCCGGCCATCCTACAATCTAAGCTAGATGCCCTCAATCTCACACAAATTGTCAAGGAAACCCACCAGGTACAACCCCCAAATCCGTAAACACAGGCACCCTCATAGATATCATCCTGACCAACTTGCCCTCCAAATACACCTCTGCTGTTTTCAATCAGGATCTCAGCAATCACTGCCTCATTGCCTGCATCCGTAATGGGTCTGCGGTCAAACAACCACCCCTCATCACTGTCAAACGCTCCCTAAAACACATCAGCGAGCAGGCCTTTTTTTTGCCTGGTTATTCTTTAAAAGTGCCTTCCTCACCATGGCATGTCCATTTAAAAAAAATAGAACCAGGAACAGCTATAGCCTTTGGTTCTCTCCAGACCTGACTGCCCTTGACAGGCACAAAAACATCCTGTGGCGTTCTGCATTAGCATCGAATAGCCCCTGTGATATGCAACTTTTCAAGGAAGTTAGGAACCAATATACACAGGCAGTTAGGAAAGCTAAGGCTAGCTTTTTCAAGCAGAAATGTGCACAAACTCAAAAAAGTTCTGGGACGCTGTAAAGTCCATGGAGAATAAGAGCACCTCCTCCCAGCTGCCCACTGCACTGAGGCTAGGAAACACTGTCACCACCGATAAATCCACTATAATTGAGAATTGCAATAAGCATTTTTCTACGGCTGGCCATGCTTTCCACCTGGCTACCCCAACCCCGGTCAACAGCCCTGCACCCCCCATAGCAACTCGTCCAAGCCTCCCCCATTTCTCCTTCACCCAAATCCAGATAGTTGATGTTCTGAAAGAGCTGCAAAATCTGGACCCCTACAAATCACCCGACCTATATCGATACTAGCCTGTCTTTCTAAGGTCTTCGAAAGCCAAGTTAACAAACAGATTACCGACCATTTCGAGTACCTTTTCCGCTATGCAACCTGGTTTCAGAGCTGGACATGGCCACGCTCAGCCACGCTCAAGGTCCTAAACGATATCAAAACCGCCATCGATAAGAGACATTACTGTGCAGCCGTATTCATCGACTTGGCCAAGACTTTCGACTCTGTCAATCACCACATTCTTATCGGCAGACTCAACAGCTTTTGTTTCTCAAATGATTGCCTCGCCTGGTTCACCAACTACTTCTCTGATAGAGTTCAGTGTGTCAAATCGGAGCGCCTGTTGTCCAGACCTCTGGCAGTCTCAATGGGGGTGCCACAGGGTTAAATTCTTGGGGCCGACTCTCTTCTCTGTATACATCAATGATGTCGCTCTTGCTGCTGGTGATTCTCTTATGCAGACGACACCATTCTGTATACCTCTGGCCCTTCTTTGGACACTATGTTACTAACCTAATGCATGCTCTTCAACCGATCACTGCCCGCCTGTCCAGCATCACTACTCTGGACGGCTCCGACTTAGAATATGTGGACAACTACAAATACCTAGGTGTCTGGTTAGACTGTAAACTCTCCTTCCAGACTCTCATTAAGCATCTCCAATCCCAAATAAAAATCTAGAATTGGCCTCTTATTTCGCAACAAAGCATCCTTCACTCATGCTGCCAAACATACCCTCGTTAAACTGACCATCCTACCGATCCTCGACTTCGGCGATGTCGTTTACAAAATAGCCTCCAACACTCTACTCAACAAATTGGATGCAGTCTTTCACAGTGCTATCCGTTTTGTCACCAAAGCCCCATATACTACCCACCACTGCGACCTGTACGCTCTCGTTGGCTGGCACTCGCATCATACTCGTCGCCAAACCCACTGGCTCCAGGTCATCTACAAGTCTCTGCTAGGTAAAGCCCCGCCTTATCTCAGCTCACTGGTCCCCATAGCAGCACCCACCCATAGCACGCGCTTCAGCAGGTATATCTTTCTGTCACCCCCAAAGTCAATTCTTCCTTTGGCCGCCTTTCCAAAAATCTCTGAAGCTGGAGACTCATATCTCCCTCACTAGCTTTAAGCACCAGCTGTCAGAGCAGCTCACAGATCACTGCACCTGTACATAGCCCATCTGTAAATAGCCCATTCAACTACCTCATCACCATACTGTATTTATTTATTTATCTCGCTCCTTTGCATCTCAGTATCTCATCTTGCACTTTCATCTTCTGCACATCTACCATTCCAGTGTTTAATTGCTATATTGTAATTACTTCGCCACCATGGCCTATTTATTACCTTCCCTCATCCTACCTCATTTGCACACACTGTATAGACCTTTTCTACTGTATTATTGACTGTATGTTCGTTTATTCCATGTGTAACTCTGTGTTGTTGTATGTGTCGAACTGCTTTGCTTTATCTTGGCCATGTCGCAGTTGTAAATGAGAACTTGTTCTCAACTAGCCTACCTGGTTAAATAAAGGTGAAATAAAAATAAAAAACACCATCCCTATTGTGAAGCATGGTGGTGGCAGCATCATGCTATGGATATACTTTTCAGTGGCAGGGAATGGGAGACTGGTAAGGATAGAGGGAACAATGAATGGAGCCATATGCAGGTAAATAGTTGATGAGAACCTGCTTTGGTGTGCCAATAACCTTAGACTGGATAGATTTATGTTCGAACAGGACAATGACCCCAAGCATACAGCCAAAGCAATGCTGAAATGCCTTCAGAACAAGAATGTGAAAGTCCTTGAGAGACCCTGCCAAAGCCGATACTCAAATCCCATTGTAAATCTGAGGAAAGACTTGAAGTTCGCTGGGGAGGGGCGATGAACAGCAAACTTAATTAACAGAGCTTGAGATTCAGGAAGGAAGAATGGGAGAAAATCCCCAAAAATAGATACAGACATACCCAGACGACTCAAATCAGATACAGAAATACCCAAGACCATCAGAGTGCCTGGGTTCGCGCCCAGGCTCTGTCGTAACCGGCCGCGACCGGGAGGTCCGTGGGGCGACGCACAATTGGCCTAGCGTCGTCCGGGTTAGGGAGGGATTGGTCAGTAGGGATCTCCTTGTCTCATCGCGCACCAGCGACTCCTGTGGCGGGCCGGGCGCAGTGCGCGCCAGCCAATGTTGCCAGGTGCACGGTGTAGCCTCCGACACATTGGTGCGGCTGGCTTCCGGGTTGGATACGCGCTGTGTTAAGAAGCAGTACGGCTGGTTGGGTTGTGTGTCGGAGGACGCATGACATTCAGCCTTCGTCTTTCCCGAGCCCGTACGGGAGTTGTAGCAATGAGACAAGATAGTAGCTACTACAACAATTGGATTCCACGAAATTAGGGATAATTTTAATTAAAAAAATAAAAAAATAAAAAATACCTAAGACCACTCAAATCAGATACAGAAATACCCAAGACCACTCAAATCAGATACAGAAATACCCAAGACCACTCAAATCAGATACAGAAATACCCAAGACCACTCAAAGCTGTAATCGCCACCAGAGGTGGTTCTACAAAGTATTGGCGTGTGTCAATACTTATGTATTTAATTTAAAATAAATTTGCTAAAATTACTAGAAACATTCTCACTTTGTCATTATGGGGTACTGTGTGTAAATGGGTGAGGAAAAATAATCAATAATTTTTTACTTCTGGAATAAGTCAAGGGGTATGAATACTTTCTGAAGGCACTGTAGTTTGGGTATTGGGACACAGTCAATGTGGTGATACAATGAAATTATCTTTCAGACACTATGATTCTTGTTTCTCAGGTGATAAAGGGGAGACAGGTTTTCCCGGAGAGCCCGGCAGTATAGGATATCCTGGAAATAAAGGAGGCATTGGCGAAATGGGATATCCAGGTAAGAAAACAACACAATCCTTTCACTGAGAAGAACAGACATCATCCTTTAAATAGAACATCCACTCAGATCTGTTTGCTACGCCCACGAAAAAAGTGTCAATTGTGAAAGTGTCAAGTCTAAGGCTAAGATATGCTAACTGGCCTACTGGTCATGATGCGCTTCAGTTCTGGTTGAATTGGTTCTAACCGAGTTCTCCTGTATGGTTCCACAGGTTCTGTAGGTACGAAGGGTGATAAAGGCATTGTGGGCACACCGGGTCATCCAGGGTTCAGGGGTACAGAGGGGGTGAAGGGAGACAAGGGACAAACCGGTCTGCCAGGTGTTGGAGTACCAGGACCCTCTGGAGAGAAGGTAAGCTACTTACTACCACTTATTGTGTGTTTGTGTGTCTGCTACAGTACACATTTTTGTAATTAGATGCCACTAACGGTCTTTTTCTTTCAATAAATATTTATATGCTCTTCTTTTCTATTTGTTTTTCCCCTCCCTCTATCTCTCCATCCCTGTGTTTCTCTCACTCTCTTTCTCTCTCTCTTTCTCTCTCAGGGTCAGTTGGGTCTGCCTGGGTTCCCTGGTAACGCAGGAGAGAAGGGTCAGAAGGGAGGAATGGGAGTGCCCGGGATGCCAGGAACACCAGGAACCAAAGGAGACACTGGACACATTGGTTACCAAGGTGAGGCTCCATGTCCACAACTACTCCTGTTCGACCTGACTGATTGATTAGTTGGTTGATTTTATTTTGGGTTTAAAAGTAAGCATTATTTGGTACATAGAATTTTTGATAATCTCACAAACCCAGAGATGTGTCTTGTTGCTTGGCAACCTCTAAACCCAGGTGTGTGTTGTAATGTGCAGGTCAGCCGGGTCAGCCAGGAGAGAAAGGTATTGGTGGGCTTCCCGGGTCACCAGGAGAGCCAGGTCAAACAGGTCGACCAGGTAAGCACTCTAACAGATGGAACACAGTAACAATACATCAGGTTCCTTTCAGTACAATATGACAGCTAGTCAAGAAGCTTACCCCTGAATCATTTCCCAAGTGTACATACTGTAGCTACTATGCCCCAGCGGGTAGAGAGACACCCAGGTAACTGTATTGTTTCCTAGGTGAGCCTGGTCTGCAGGGTCCACCAGGTACAACCGGAGAGAAAGGAGCGTCAGGAGTGGACGGCATACCTGGATCATCAGGAGAGAGAGGAGACACAGGTGAGTTACCTCTCCTGACCTTGAAGATGATCGGGTGTGTTTATCATCTTCTAAACCGCTTGTAAACCACATGGTTTTATGATTTGTGCTATATTTCTATTAGAACCCCCACATTTGACTGTCTCCATATCAACTCATGTACTGTGGATCCAAACAGTTAATTGAGTGTGTTTCCAGTCATGGCCTAGAGTTTTAGCAACTCTGTTCTCTTTGTTTCTCCTACAGGTTTACCCGGCAGGGGCTTCTCAGGGACACCAGGGTCGTCTGGGGATAAAGGTGACAAAGGCTCTCCAGGTTTCCCAGGCTCTCCAGGTATCCCGGGTATCCCAGGGACCAGGGGAGACAAGGGTATTCCAGGCTTTGAGGGTTCCCATGGCCAGCCAGGAGAACGGGGTCTCCCAGGACCCGCCATGGCGGGGCCCAAAGGAGACCAAGGAGTGTCAGGAAAGCCTGGAGAACCAGGTACTGTATGCCACACACCTGAATCCTGCTGTAATGTACATTCGGATACATATGACCATCCTCTCATTATCCTCCTCTTCTCATCCCCATCTCAGGTACCAGTGGTGCTCCAGGTCCTGCTGGTGTTCCAGGCAGCGTGGGGGGGAAGGGAGACAAAGGGGACCAGGGTGAACCAGGAGTACATGGGGAGCAGGGTATCAAAGGAGATCAAGGATACCCTGGACTTTCTGTAGGTCACTTCCATGTCAGTCTAGTCTGTTTATCATGACACTTGACTAGTGTCCACCATCTGACTGGTATGTATATGTGTTACAGGGTCAAGCTGGCCTTCCAGGTGTTGATGGACTGAAGGGAGAGATGGGACTGCAGGGAGTGCCTGGTTTCCCAGGTGAGTGGTGCAGCTGATTTAGATGGTGTACACAGTGTGTGTATGAGTCAGTGGTTCTGTTGGTTTTGTGGCTAAATCTCCTCTCTTGCAGGGACAAAGGGTGAATTCGGAGTGGTTGGATTCAAAGGAGAGCTGGGGGACAGAGGATTCCCAGGAGACAAAGGTGAAAGGAAGAGAAACATAACCACCGTTAAACCGAATCACTTAGTGCGCTTGTTTCACTGAAAAGCTCTCCTGAGCTTATATAGCGTCGAACACCTATATTATTACTGTGCCAATGTTATGAGTATATGGATTCTAATATGTTTGATTACATGAAACGTCCTTCCCTTCCTCCTTTCAGGTAATGATGGTCCCCCTGGTCCTCCTGGCCCCCACATCTTCATCAAGGGAGACAGCGGCTTCCCTGGTAATCAGGGCCCTCAGGGGCCTGTGGGGCCCTCTGGTATCCCTGGGCTGAAAGGACAGCAAGGTGAGAGTCCGCACCTCTCTGATTCAGAGGGGTTGGGTTAAATGCGGGAGACACATATCATTTGCATGTATTTAGTCTGACTAGGTATCCCCTTTTTTCAAACCATCCTATCTACAATGAGCCAATCTATTATGACCAAACATCAGCTCTGATCACCCTGCAATATTGCACCCCTCTCATTCATTGTTCTCTTTCTCCCCCCCCCCTCTGTCTCCCAGGTGTGACAGGTATTCAGGGTATTAAAGGTGATGAGGGGAACCCAGGGTTTAATGGTCTCCCCGGCGCCAAGGGAGAACCAGGCTTGCTTGGTCCCTCAGGTGAGTCACACCCCCTTTGTCCAGTTAATAGCCACACTAAAAAGGTCACTACACTGCATGTAGAATAGAATGTCTGATCATTCTAGATGTACTATTTATATCTTGGGGTTATTTTCAGAAAACGTTCCATTTGACCTTTGTCTCTCCTACCTATAGGACCCAGAGGGTACCCTGGACCCCCAGGACCTGATGGTGTTCCGGGTCAGGTGGGTCCTCCTGGCCCCTCCTCCATGGAACATGGTTTCCTGGTAACCAGGCACAGCCAATCGGTGGAGGTTCCACATTGTCCTGAGGGAACGTCGGTGATCTATGATGGATATTCCCTACTCTACGTCCAGGGCAACGAGCGCTCCCACGGCCAGGACCTGGGTAAGCTAGAGAGGGAGGGGAGGTACTGTAGATGAGGCTACCTTGTGATTCAGATTAGCATCACACTAAACTACTTGTGTGTAGGTACGGCTGGTAGCTGTCTAAGGAAGTTCAGTCCCATGCCCTTCCTCTTCTGTAACATCAACAACGTCTGTAACTTTGCCTCCCGTAACGACTACTCCTATTGGCTCACCTCCCCTGAGCCCATGCCAATGAACATGGCCCCTATCACTGGCCAGAGCATCAAGCCCTTCATTAGCAGGTATGTGGGTTTCTTGTTTCTATATGTGGTGCATTTGGCCCTTGCAATGATGGCAGTATATGTTTGTGTACTCACCTGGGGTATGCGTGTGTGACTGTCTGTGTATTGACCTCAGTCTATGCCTCCAGGTGTTCAGTATGTGAGGCTCCTGCCATGGTGATAGCAGTGCACAGTCAGAACATCATGATCCCATCATGCCCCAATGGCTGGGACTCACTCTGGATTGGCTACTCCTTCGTCATGGTGAGAGAAATACAACTCGTATTGCAACGCCATACCTAGTGTACTTATCTGTACTTGCTTTGATGAACTTACCAATGTTTTTGTTTGCATATCCTTAACCCCCCCATGTCTCTCTCTCTGTGCAGCACACTAGTGCAGGTGCTGAGGGCTCTGGACAGGCACTGGCATCTCCTGGCTCCTGTCTAGAGGAGTTCCGTGGCGCTCCGTTCATCGAGTGTCACGGCCGTGGAACCTGCAACTACTACGCCAACTCCTACAGCTTCTGGCTGGCCACCATCGAGGACGAGGAGATGTTTACGTAAGTGTACTCCCTTCTCTCTTTTCCTCTCTCATCAGAGCTCTGACATGGTCTTGATTGAATGGAGGGATTGACTGATGTTGTCTGGTTCCAGGAAACCTGTGCCCACCACACAAAAGGCAGGAAATCTCCGGAGTAACATTAGCCGTTGCCAGGTGTGCATGAAGAGGACATAGGCTCTACCCCCTGACCTCTCTGTGACCCTTAACCACCCACCACAACCCCTGACCCCACCCAGTCCGACGGTCCGGGGCATGACTTCGTGTTATTGACCAAAGGATGGTGCTATTTCACTGCGTGTGTGAGAGGAACAGGCAGACACACTGTGAAACAGAACAACAAAAAAACACCCAGAAAGATTGATGAAAGAACAAAACACACTGTCAGAGGAGGCTGGTGGGAGTAGCTATAGGAGGACAGGCTCATTGGAATGGAATAATGGAATGGAGTAAAATATGTGTTTCATATATGTTTGATACCGTTCCATTTTAACCATTGCAATGAGTCACTCCTCGTATAGCTCCTCCTACCAGCCTTCTCTGACACACCAGAGACCAAACCATAAGATCAACTGGCCCTACGCTCCATCATGCAGAACACTTTACTAACATTTTCACAACGTTTCTCTAGCGAATGTCGCCCAGTTTACGACTGCACTGAGTACATCCCGCCCCCCTCCCCATTAGTAAACTGGCGTCCATTTTGAAAGGGGGTGTTTGTGTAAGTCAGGTGCTATTGAATCTAATCTACTTGCCTTATTCCAGTACATTATGTTTTGTATTTTCACTCAATGCCACTGACTTTCAGCTCTGAGTTAGTTATATATATTGTTATTGTTCCTCACTTTTACTTTTGTAATAACACAATACTAATGTAAGGATGGGAGTTACCACTGGTTACAGATGCTTGTCATGCTGAGACATCACTGTAAGTGAAGGGCTCTATTCAATCTGTCACGGAAGTTCATCGTTACAGCATGATTGAAAATTCAAAGCCAGTGTTCCCACATTAGCAGATACTGCATTCACAGTAAGCGCTGCATACGTCGGCTCAATCGGAAATGACCTTTACATTTATATCATGCAATCTGTAACGCTTCAGCGACGCAGATTGAATAGAGCCCTAGTGGTTGCTAGCATGCATGCATCGCGATGGTTCTGTTGTAAATATATGACTTTTCTTTTTCCTTCCTAAAATAACAGCCACCATAATCTCTTCAGGTATTTACGTTTTAATTTGTGTTATTTCAATTTGTATTTATTTGAGTAAATGTAAAGCTTGAGTGGATTTGAGTCGCCAAAGAACCATAATCAATGTCACTAAAGAAAGTACAGTATGGTATTCTGTTCCAACCTGACCTAGGCACTTATAGTTTTAATACTGGGTTTAATGTTACATGCTACAGTTAGCATACATCAGACCTGCCGCTATAGGCCAACACCTTCAGTGCCTTATCTGTCAGTATGCAGAACAGTAACATAGTGGTGGCAGCATCACTGATAGTGTGTTATTTCATTGGAGCGCATCACACACATCACATAAGGCTGCTGAGGGGAGGACCTCTCATAATAATTCATGTTAATGGAATGGTATCAAACACATGGAAAACATCTGTTCAATACCATTCCATTGATTACGTTCCAGCCATTACTACGAGCCTGTCCTCTTCAATGAAGGTGCCGCCCACATCACACACACTCGCGCATCCACACCCTGTCAGTACGAGGGGGAACATTGACACAGCTTGTCATCTGTAGTATGCAGAGGGTGTGTGTGTTGTCACAAGCCGAAAGAGTTTTCACACACGGACCTGTTGACAGAAGAAGTTCATGGCTTGTAGTTTGTGTGCAGAGCAATCCTTAAGACAGCGAGTCGTCAAACACTCGTCAGTTCACTTGGCCACTCAATCAACTCTGTGTGCATCAATAGTTCTGTGTGATGTACGTTTCCTGAATACGTCCTTCACATTATTTTGTGTGTTGAAGCTTATTAATCAAATGCTAGAACCCAAAGAAAGACATGTATACACACGCACACCTATGTGTACTCTTATTCTTACTCTGATATACTTGATCATGCCTCCTGCAATATTATTCCTGTGATAATTAGCTAGATATATTTAGATTTTCCATTTTGGTCAAAGACAGAGAAGGATATATTTATGACTAAGTGCTTTTACAGATTCCTGGGTATTTTGAATCTACTTTTCAAGCTCCCTTTTAAAATGTAAATTCCCTACTGCTCTGTTTGGCACTTGTCCCTAATCTACTACATCAATCCTACCCTGCTGCTCCCCCTTTTGTCTGAGGGTGAACGCAAAAACCCTAGAACCAAGACTCTCCTGTCCAAGCCCAGAATTAGTCGAGTACTAAAGAAATACTTTACACACTGAAGAAATAAAGTATCCAAACCTCACAAACTACTTGTAACCGGCAATCATTCATAGGTTTCCTCCAATCAAAGCATTCTGAAAGTAAAAGGCTCTTATCATTAGTAGACTGAACTCAAAATGTTTTTTTTTTAATGATTCTTCAGAAAATGCTCATTCATACATACAATTTTAGTAGCACTTGTTTAGGAATACGTTTGAGTTCAGTGGCAAATTTTGCTTGAGAGTTCTTGGTTGTAGTCCCTAGCTCATTATTAACCAACCGACCAAACGTTTTGCCAACTATTCTTCTCACCTCCCAGTCCCCATACTGTGTAAATCATACAATAAAATTATTTGTATAAAATATGGTGTGTAATCATAACCGTCTCCTATTGGTGGCAGCGGTGGGATACAGTCATTGTTGGGGAGCCCAACAGCCTAAATCAATCTCAATGTTTTCTGTCCATTGTGTTGTACATGTAAAAGCTCTGTGATATACTATAGTAGTAGTCTCGTCCACTACAGTTCAGTAGGAAGCCATATTCACTTCATTTCCACCCTGCCATTTTAGTCATTCAGCAGATGATATTACCCAGATTGAAGATGGTCGAGACTACAATGCAGCCGAGCCACCAATATCAAGTAGGCCCAACAATCAACTTGGATATTCACCTTGAGTGTGTTTCTCCCTGCTTCTAGTGGCAGAGTATGCACCACCACATCAGGGATGGCAGCCTCTACATCAGCACTTCTACTAGGCCCGAGGCCAACAAACCCACTCACCCCAGGCTGCTAAACATTAACGGATCAATGCACTCCGGGGAGAGAGGGAGCACAATAACCTCCCCTTCATCTCTCCGCCTCTTGTTTTTCATCCCTTACTGGAATCCTACCCCCTTGTTTCCTCTGCTGTCACTAGCAGCCCAATAAAAACATGTTGCACTTGACTAGGAAGTGTAAACAGAGACTGAGGTAACCCAGGTCGAGCAGAAAATATAGGCTCCTATTACGTCCTCATCCATAAGCAATGTCCAGTCCCTTAACTTAACCACTACCCATTGGATATAGCAGATCTGAAGGAACTTGATTGGCTACACCTAACCTTCCAGTAGACTAAGGGGAGCGTCCACCATATTGCTTACATTTATCCAGTTCGTTTCAGCTCTTCAAACATTGAAGGAGTAAGGGCAGATGCAAGGGGTTGTTTTTGTACTTGCCCTTCATGTCACCCCATCTGGTGACACATGGAAGTTCACTACTTAATATTTTTTTTAAATTATATATTTTTAAATTAACCTTTTATTTAACTACGCAAGTCAGTTAAGAACAAATTCTTATTTACAATGCCAGCCTAGGAACAGTGGGTTAACTGCCTTGTTCAGGGGCAGAACAACATATTTTTACCTTGTCAGCTCATTTGATCTAGCAACCTTTCGGTTACTGGCCCAACACTCTTACCACTAGACTACCGCTCTAACCACTAGCAGAAGTACAGTATACATTTAGTATCATAAATTATATACGCCTAAAAGTATAGTTTTGTTGATTTCCACTGGTGACACTTACAGTGGGGCAAAAAAGTATTTAGTCAGCCACCAATTGTGCAAGTTCTCCCACTTAAAAAGTTGAGAGAGGCCTGTAATTTTCATCATAGGTTCACTTCAACTATGACAGACAAAATTAGGGGAAAAAATCCAGAAAATCACATTGTAGGATTTTTAATGAATTTATTTGCAAATTATGGTGGAAAATAAGTATTTGGTCAATAACAAAAGTTCTCAATACTTTGTTATATACCCTTTGTTGGCAATGACAGAGGTCAAACGTTTTCTGTAAGTCTTCACAAGGTTTTCACACACTTGCTGGTATTTTGGCCCATTCCTCCATGCAGATCTCCTCTAGAGCAGTGATGTTTTGGGGCTGTTGCTGGGCAACACGGACTTTCAACTCCCTCCAAAGATTTTCTATGGGGTTGAGATCTGGAGACTGACTAGGCCACTCCAGGACCTTGAAATTCTTCTTACGAAGCCACTCCTTTGTTGCCCGGGTGGTGTGTTTGGGATCATTGTCATGCTGAAAGACCCAGCCACGTTTCATCTTCAATGCCCTTGCTGATGGAAGGAGGTTTTCACTCAAAATCTCATGATACATGGCCCCATTCATTCTTTCCTTTACACGGATCAGTCGTCCTGGTCCCTTTGCAGAAAAACAGCCCCAAAGCATGATGTTTCCACCCCCATGCTTCACAGTAGGTATGGTGTTCTTTGGATGCAACTCAGCATTCTTTGTCCTCCAACAACGAAGAGTTGAGTTTTTACCAAAAAGTTATATTTTGGTTTCATCTGACCATATGACATTCTCCCAATCTTCTTCTGGATCATCCAAATGCTCTCTAGCAAACTTCAGACGGGCCTGGACATGTACTGGCTTAAGCAGGGGGACACGTCTGGCACTACAGGATTTGAGTCCCTGGCGGCGTAGTGTGTTACTGATGGTAGGCTTTGTTACTTTGGTCCCAGCTCTCTGCAGGTCATTCACTAGGTCCCCCCGTGTGGTTCTGGGATTTTTGCTCACCGTTCTTGTGATCATTTCGACCCATTGGGTGAGATCTTGCATGGAGCCCCAGATCGAGGGAGATTATCAGTGGTCTTGTATGTCTTCCATTTCCTAATAATTGCTCCCACAGTTGATTTCTTCAAACCAAGCTGCTTACCTATTGCAGATTCAGTCTTCCCAGCCTGGTGCAGGTCTACAATTTTGTTTCTGGTGTCCTTTGACAGCTCTTTGGTCTTGCCCATAGTGGAGTTTGGAGTGTGACTGTTTGAGGTTGTGGACAGGTGTCTTTTATACTGATAACAAGTTCAAACAAGTGCCATTAATACAGGTAACGAGTGGAGGACAGAGCAGCCTCTTAAAGAAGAAGTTACAGGTCTGTGAGAGCCAGAAATCTTGCTTGTTTGTAGGTGACCAAATACTTATTTTCCACCATAATTTGCAAATAAATTCATAAAAAATCCTACAATGTGATTTTCTGGTTTTTGTTTTCTCATTTTGTCTGTCATAGTTGAAGTGTACATATGATGAAAATTACAGGCCTCTCTCATCTTTTTAAGTGGGAGAACTTGCACAATTGGTGGCTGACTAAAATACTTTTTTGCCCCACTGTATGTAGGTGTCATAAGCATCCATAAAATAACTATATGTCACAAGTGTAAATATATGGGTCATGACAGTTTTTTCAAATCATATGAGCAATTCTTTTTGTTGTTGCTTTATCTGAGATGCAAAACCAGACAAGATAAAGCGTACCTATCTATATAATGAATATTAACTGGGTGGGTTGAGATTATTGAATATAAAAGCACTAAACCTCTCTCTAAAAGCTTCACTTATACAAATGTTTTACTTGAACCCTAAATGGTTCTCAAATAGATTACTAAGAAAAGTTATCCATTGTTTAAACATTTTTGTGGGGGGGGGTTCCAGATGGTTAAGGGGTAGCTCTCGGGGAACTGTTCGGAGGATCTTGGAGGGCTGGTGGCCTGGCGGTTGGGAGCTTGGGTCGGTGGCTGGTAGATCGCTGGTTCAGGTTCCCGTTTTTGTGGGAAATCTGTCGACATGCCCTTGAGCAAGGCGTCGCCCTGGTTGCTTCTGTGGGTCGCTCTGAATGGGAGTCTGTTAGATGACTGAATGTCATGTAAATGTTAAGCGGCTTCACTGCAAGTAGATTGTATGTTTTAATATTATTATTTTTTTTAAATCAAGATTTAATGTTGCTAAAATGCTGTCAGTTCCACTGATTTAACACTATCAATAAGTAAAATCATCAAAAACTCAAATGTACTGTTATGCCAGACAATAACCAGGTGTTGTCAAGGGAATTCAAGCTGTTATATATCAAGGCATAATGGTTGGGATTCAATCCGATCACGGGTTTTTGCCTATGCTGCTTTTAAAGACAATGCTGTCGTCTTGATGAAGAATGTATAAACAGTCAAATGCTGCAGATTTCGGCTCAATCTGAGATGACCTTTAAATGGCGAATTGTCGACAGACGCGATCAGATCCTGGCCTTCGAGTTCATAACATATAAAATATATATTTAGGTAATACAACCCTTACCCTTCACCCTTAAAGTCATTTAACTCTATCAAGAAGTAATATCATAATGCTCAGATGTAGTATAGTAACTGATATGTAGATGGTCTCTAATGTAAATGTACTGCCAAAGAAGAACCTGAGGTAATCAAGGGAATTCATGCTGTCACATTTAAAGGCATTTGGAGTACAGTACAACAAAACATATTTAGGAAATACATTCCTTACCCTATACCTTTAATCCTTGAAATCCTTTAACGCTATCAATAAGTCATATCAAAAACGATATATATTACAAGTAGCAATGCATATGTCGATGCTTTCTAATGTAAATGTACTCTGATTCCAGAGTAGAGTGGAAGGTCTTACAAGAATCCTAACGACCCACGACAGGCTTCAGCTCATCTCGGGGGACAAAAAAGACACACACACACCATGAATCTCTCTCCCATCAGATCATTGAGTCCCAGCCACACTCATCCTCATAGTTGCTGCAAAATAAGTTGAGCTTGTCCGTCTCCGGCCTGGTGACCCACTGACAATCGTTGTCCGTCTCCGGCCTGGTGACCCACTGACAATCGTTGTCCGTCTCCGGCCTGGTGACCCACTGACAATCGTTGTCCGTCTCCATTGCCCCAGTCGTCCCATATTTCTCAATTCTGAACCCGTGATCCGGGGCCCAGTCCTGATAGCCACTATCCACTCCACTCACCCAGAACCAGGGTGCAGGTGTAGCGCAGGACCAGCCAGACGTGGTCGGTGGAGGCCCTCCTAGCTCTCTGTGGGACCCTTTGGGAGTGGACAGAGACCAGGTCAACATGCTTCTCCCTGCAGTCATCCAGGGCTTCACCCCACGTCTTGTTCTCTTTGAAGCTTGTCTGGGGAAAGAAGAGGGATTCAGTGAATTTAACACTTCCAAGACAGAAAGAAAACATACAGATTTTATATTTTTACTCACAAATATCCTTTTTGTAATCATTTTGAGGAGAAATATTGATAGCGTTGGTAAATTTGTATGAATAATCCTTATTGTCATATTTTTCATATCTATCATATAGTCTATCAACTCTTCTGCACCTATAGACCTATGTCAGCTAATCACATTAGTAAAGATCAGCTCAACACTGTGGCAGGAAAAGATCATCATAGCAGAAAAAAACTGTGTTTTCAATCACATGGCACATCCTTCCATCTTCCTTCATATTCAAACAAGGACAAAGCAGTCTTCCTGTTGCCATCAATGTCTGGTGTTCCCTGCTGCCAGTTGGTGAATAAGGTGTTCCTCTGATCAGACCATCCCCAGTTGCCTCTGGAAAGGCCGACCCATTTCACCCTGGAAGAAGTTTCTCATATTCTCATCAATGTTCCTCATGCTAGCCAGGTCAGTGTGATTCTCTCTGCAGTAACTGAGCTGCTTCCCAGGTCTTCCACTCCTCTACTAGGATGTATTTATAATTTGACCCTTTTGATTTGTTTGTTCTCCGTACCTCCAGTTCCTAAACTCAGCCTCTCCCACTCCATAAAAACATGAATCAACCAGAGACCACTGCTAGCTATCATACAGCCCAAGCCTCGCCTGTATAACCACTGTCTAAAGTTTTGATTAGCCTGTCTATATCCTCCATGTTGTGTATGGTGGCCAGGTCAGTGTAGTGCTCTCTGCAGTAATGCAGGGCTTCAACAAAGTGAAACTCATGACTGAGACCTTAAGAAAGCAGCCAAACTCCTGTGTAAATAAATATATAAATATTGTGAGCTCAGATGGAATGTATTACACACATTCAGACAGACAGACGGACGGACGCAGGCACGCACTGACCTGAGCTTAGAATGATCGCACAGGCCAACCACTCCATCTCTGAAAAAAGTTGAGGTAAGGGCAAAAACAATGATTTCGTATACATTTGATAAACAATATTTTTTTCCCAAGTTGCCTTTAACATTATTTTCTATACATTTTGTGGTACTGTACCTATTTTAGCCATCTGTGATCAAAACATGTAATTAACTCTAATAAATTGTTCCAGCATAATATGCTATATTATGGCAGTTCTATGTGTGTTGGGTCAGTGGTTTGTTTTATAGTTAATACAACACAAAGAACTTATATAACACCCAGTATGACTGAAAGTAGAGCTCACCTGTTGTTACCAGTGTGTCCCTCTCCCAGCCTGTTCTGGTCCTCCTGTATCTCAGTTATATCCTGCACCGATATATGACCATCCTGCAGTTCCTGTTCATGACCTCTCTGGATCTATGTGATGTTCTGTTGAGTGACGTTAGATGTTTGATGTTATCTATTTGGGATGCTGTTGTTGATGCTACAATGTCTGTGTGATGTTATTAATTCCTTCTGAGCAGCAACCAACTGTACAACATGCAAACATGATGTTCCTATTTTTTCCCTGGAAAGACGAAATGTGCATGGGCCTTACTGCATGTCTCACCGACAGTAGAATACAGACAGTTGTGTTGTAAGGCATCTCTATGATAAACTAGCCAGGACACCGGGATGTCCCGGATGGGGTAAGAGCCTTGGGCAGCCTCACGTAGCCATAACATTGTCCTTCTGTCTTCACAGTCTCATGTATGACAGGAATAGATTCACCCCATCTCACACACGCGCATGCACTTGTGTGTG
Organism: Oncorhynchus mykiss; assembly: GCF_013265735.2. Lineage (NCBI taxonomy): Eukaryota > Metazoa > Chordata > Actinopteri > Salmoniformes > Salmonidae > Oncorhynchus > Oncorhynchus mykiss. Next base: position 24,331,133 of record NC_048586.1, read on the forward strand.
TGTGTGTGTGTTTTTCTGTGCGTGTCTGCATGCACATACACAGTGGACCAAACACTTAACCCCTCCAGGCCCTGATAATACTGCTCTGTTTATTAGGTCATGAACCCTCACCTCTTCCTTTCCCTCTTTTCCCTGTCTTATACCTTCCTTCACTTCTCAGGCCTCACATAAGGCAGCAGCCCTCCCTCCTGGTGTGTGTGTGTGTGTGTGTGTGTGTGTGTGTGTGTGTGTGTGTGTGTGTGTGTGTGTGTGTGTGTGTGTGTGTGTGAAAGAGAGAGATCTTCTGCCATATTGCTTACACCAATCCAATTCCTTTAGATCTCTGAACACTGAAGGAGTAGGGTCAGATAAAATGTGTTGTTTTTGTGTTCTGCCTACATGTTTATCCAAACTATATCTTACAGTTCAGGTACACAGCTCCCCAACTGGAAATTACATTTAAGCAAAATGACCTTTAAAAAACGGATTAAACAACAACTCATGGAACGGCAGAGACAGTGAGGCGACACAGACACAAACACACATCCAAACACACTCTAAAACACACATCCAAACACACTCTAACACACACATCCAAACACACTCTAACACACACATCCAAACACACACATCCAAACACTCTAACACACACATCCAAACACACTCTAACACACACATCCAAGCACACTCTAACACACACATCCAAACACACTCTAACACACACATCATTATTTGTTGTATTGTTTGTATTATTTTTGTTGTTGTATTGTTTGGATATCATTGTATTTTAAATGTGTGTGACTCCCTGGCTATTAGTGTATCAGTGTTTGTTGTCATGTTTTGTGTTTTTTGTGGACCCCAGGAAGAGTAGCTGCTGTTTCTGTAAAAGCTAATGGGGATCCAAATGAACAAAAAAACTGGTGATAGACGGAAGTTTACTCCCTCAAATCAGCAGAAGTACAGTATACATACAGTATCATCAATGGAGATTGTTTTAGGTGTACAGTATATCTGTTATCAATTAAATTCAATCTGTTACATTTAATTACATTTGGAGTATATAACACTTAAAATACTATTTAGAAAATTCATTTCTTACCCTCCACTTAATCCTTAAAGTCATTTCATGCGATCAGTAAGTAATATCATCAAAAACTCCAGAAAATCTATAGCAAGTAGCAGCTTTTTGTAAATGTATTGTGATTCCAGAGTAGAGTGGGAGGTCTAACAAGAATCCAAATTACCCACGACATGCTAAACCCATGGCCAGGGGCCCAGTCCTGGTGCCCACTGCCCACTCACTGCCCATTATTAGTGGTGGCAGGTAGCCTAGTGATTAGAGCGTTGGGCCAGTAACCTGAAAGGTTGCTTGATTGAATATCCGAGCTGATAAGGTAAAAATATGTTGTTCTACCCCTGAATAAGGCAGTTAACCCACTGTTCCCCGGTAGGCTGTCATTGTAAATAAGAATTTGTTCTTAACCGACTTGCCTAGTTAAATAAAGGTCAAATCAAAATGACCCAGCCAGACGTGGTGGGTGGAGGCCCGTATAGCTCTCTGTTGGACCCAGTCCTGGATCCTCTGGGAGTGGACAGACCGGCCTCTGGAAAGGCTGATCCATTTCCACACTCCTGGAAAAATCCTCCCCACCTTCGTATTCCCATCCTGGTACATCATGTTAGTCGGTGTGATGCTGCGTCCCAGGATGTTTCTGGATATACTAGGATGTATTTATCTTCGGACCCTTTTGCTTTGGTCATTTCTTTCAGAGACAACAATGGTTGACAAGCTGGACAGGGTATGATACCTGTTATTTCATTGTCAAACGAACAACTGATTAATATCTCCGAAATAGTCTATGAAATAATCTAATCTAATCTTTAATTTGCTGATTTAAATTGGTTCACTGTATGACTGGGGCAATCACCATCAAAGCAAACTGAATTATACTGCCCACTGCACAGCAAATTGGCCAGTGCTACCTAGTGTTGATTTTTCAGTGTAACAGTTCTAGTTTTGATTCAGGAGATAAATGAACTCTCTAGGAGTGAGATTTAAACTCAGTGGTGTAAAATAACCCCAGCGTTGGTGTTAATAACACTAACAAAGTGTAACAGCGTCAGCACTAAGCACAGTGTTAATTTAACACTTAAAAGTGTGGACCTGTATAAACACTGGCCCAGTGTTCAATTTAACACTGTCAGTGTTGATTTAACACTGGACAATTTGCTATGTATGTGAAGCTCTGTTGAGTGACGTTAACACAGAATACTATGCCCACCAACATTAGACAACTATACAGAAAACCCCTTGATTTTGCTGAAATAAGTCAATTAAATCAATTATGAGAGACTAGTCAGACTAACCAGTGCAGATGGCACTCTTTCACTAAGTGCAGAGATGTATTACAGGTAATGAATGTTTAGGGGAATGCTACAGACTTTATTGAGCTGACGAAAGATCAGCGTTTCTCAGATTCAGATATTGTGAGTTCCAGGGGCGGTCAGTGCCATTTTAGATGAGGGAGGCCAATTGTTTTTCATGATCAAATTCTATTGATTGATTTCTATTACAGCATATTGGACGACTGTTATTCATATTCCATTCACCCAGTTAAATGTAACAGTGTTTGGTTTAGGCTACTACATGTTACTACATGATACAACCTAGCCTATGAATGTAAGTTTACAATGTAGGTGCACACAGGTCGAGAGACAAATTTGATGTGACAGACAATGACATTCAATACCGCCTTGCACACTCTTGCCTGCATCTAGCTGATATTTGCTTTAATCCTTAGTCCAACAGTTGCAAAAATAGTTTCTATTGAACAAAATCAGGTATGTTTATCACCATTTTGTTCCATTTGTTTCAGGTTTAAGAAACGTTTTTTAACAGAATCAGCGGAATGAATACACCCCTGATCACACCTAAACACAGTTGACAGTTTCATAGCAGCCACGTTGTATTCCATCTCACATCTAGGTTATACACTCTCCTCCTTTCAGCTCTTCCCTTCACTTGTGGACTTCAATGCACAACACATCAGCTGTAAGTGACCAGGTGAAAAAACCTTTCCAAGTCAAACCACTACACACAGCCTACATCATTGTTACCATATTAGCTAAAGTAATGTCATAGTCAGCATAGCTAATATAACTAACGTGTTAGTAAACCCGCTACAATCATGAAGTAATGTTATTTTGTACAGTCAGTAAGCAGATACACCGGCGGGCCCCGGTGTCAATAAATTTGTAAAACCAAAAGCTTACCTTGACTTGGAAGAGTTCCAGTGTTGTGTTTGATAGTCATAGCCAGCTAGCTAACATATCATCCCTCTGTTTGAGCAGGGTGTTTCAGTAGGCTAAACTAGCTTGCTGCATTTGCTAGCTAAGTAAGTGAATCTGAAAGTGAAAGAAATTATGAAATTGCTATCTCTATTCCCTCTTGTTCTCCATCATTTAGGAATAAATTAATTTGTTCAAAACTATTTTCTTTCTTTCTCTTTGAGTCAACTACTCACCACATTTTATGCACTGCAGTGCTAGCTAGCTGTAGCTTATACTTTAAGTACTATATTAATTCTCTGATCCTTTGATTTGATGGACAACATGTCAGTTCATGCTGCAAGAGCTCTGATAGTTTGGAGGACGTCCTCTGGAAGCTGTCATAATTAAGCTGTCATAACTACTGTGTAAGTCTATGGAAGGGGGTGAGAACCATGAGCCTCCTAGGTTTTGTATTGAAGTCAATGTACTCAGAGGAGGACGAAAGCTAGCAGTCCTCCGGCTACACCATGGTGCTACCCTACAGAGTGCTGTTGAGGCTACTGTAGACCTTCTTTGCAAAATAGTGTGTCATAATCAATCATTTGGTTACATGTGATTATATTTAGTATATTTTAATCTTAAAAGGATAACTTTCTAAATTTTTGAAACATTTTGTTTTCATGAAAGTCACTGAGGAGGTTGGTCCTCCCCTTCCTCCTTCTGCGGAGCCTCCACTGGTGAGTTCAAATTCCAGGTGAGGTCATATTTTAGCTGAACAGTGATACACATGAAATTGCACATTGTAAAACATGTGATCACATATGAAGTGTTTCAAAAACCCATGTTCACATCTGAAATGTCACATGTGAAGTGTTCCAAAAACAAGTTTTGAAATCATGTGGTTCAACATATGATAAATTGAAACTACACTGTTACAGCATCCGGATGCTTCCCACGTGAAACAGTTCGAAACACTTTGTGCATATATTATGATGACATTTTGTGACATTGTTGTTCGTTTTGGTCTTTGGGAAGGTTTTTTTGGGCTGTTCGTGCAGACAAAAATGTTTCTTGAGGCAAGCTGAAGTTCGGTTGCAGAAGTCTACCCCTCTTCGTCGGTGATTGGTCAACAGTAAATGTTTTTTGGGATACTAGATCCGATACTGGCACAAACTGAAATAGCGGAAACAACTTTTAATGTATTTCTACAACTGAACTGTAGTTTGTCAGTAAATATACAACAATTAACTGTATTCAGGAAGTACACAACAATCTAAATATAATTAAATACATTTTTCACCAGAAATGTAGGAAATGGAATCTGGTTTACATCCTTAATTGACTGGAACTTAAATGGAATTGACCTCAACATTGGTTACCCCACTTGGGACACAACCACAACTAAGATTTGAACTCACAACCTATTAAATGACAGCAACCTGCATTTCATTCTTTGCCAACAGGGCTGCAAAACTTGTACTTTTAGTGTTTAATGCTGGGTTTCTGTATAAGAACTCTGCTGATGTAAAAAGGGCTTCATGGCCTCCTGGGTGGCGCAGTGGTCTAGGGCACTGCATCACAGCCACCAGAGACTCTGGGTTCGTGCCAAGGTTCTGTCACAGCCAGCTGCGCCATGGGGCGACACACAATTGGTCTAGCGTCGTCCGGGTTAGGGAGGGTTTGGCCGGTAGGGAAATCCTTGTCTAAATGCGCACTAGCGACTCCTGTGGCGGGCCAGGCGCAGTGCGCACTAATCAGGTCGCCACGGGAGTTGTAGCGATGAGAAAAGATAGTAACTGCTAACAATTGGATACTACGAAAAGGGGTTAAATTCTAAAAAAAAAAACTTAAAAAAAAGTTTCAGAAATACATTTGATTGATTGATTGATTGATTGTGGCAATGACTGAGATCGGCCACAGATTTATTGGCAATAATACATACAATAATCGTACAATTATCTGACAATACCATTTAAAAGTAACAGTGCACCGGCACAATTGACGTTAAGTCCTAGATTCAATCAGATCAAGCACAAACACGCGATAGCCGATACCTGCAGAGCTGGTGTTTTAGGGTGTCAGAGGTCTGACGACACTCAAATTGAGAATAATTAAAGAAAATAAGGAGGATTTCTATTAGTCTTATCGAGGTGTAGATTACATATCACATTCAAGTGTTCCAACTTGAAAACAAGGCTGTATGGGATTTCTCTTAATGCAGCTCCGTGCAGCCAATGGCAATTTCCGCTTCAGGTGTAATGGCAGGAGATGCTTGTGGATTTGACAGCTCTAACACAGTTCTACTCTGACAAAACAACCCCTTGGAAATGATAGAATATAGCCTCAAGTGTGCATAAATGCTCTCCGGATTTGAACGTGAAACTTGTTGGTTTGGAGTGCATTAATGTCTCAGCAATGCCACCAGATATTTGTTTCCAAGAACGTACAGTACCAGTCAAAAGTTTGAACACAATTACTAATTCAAGGGTTTTTCTTTATTTGGACTATTTTCTACATTGTAGAATAATAGTGAAGACATCAAATCTATGAAATAACACATGGAATAATGTAGTAACCAAAAAGGTGTTATACAAAACAAAATATATTTTATATTTGAGATTCTTCAAAGCAGCCACCCTTTGTCTTGATGACAGCTTTGCACACTCTTGGTATTCTCTATACCAGCTTCATGAAGTAGTCACCTGGAATGCATTTCAATTAATAGGTGTGCCTTGTTAAAAGTTAATTTGTTGAATTTATTTCCTTTTTAATGCGTTTTAGCTAATCAGTTGTGTTGTGACAAGGCAGGGGTGGTATACAGAAGATGGCCCTATTTGGTAAAAGGCTAAGTCCATATTATGGTAATAACAGCTCAAATAATCATAGATTTGATGTCTTCACCATTATTCTACAATGTAGAAAATAGTCAAAATAAAGAAAATAATAAAAATAGAGAAAAACAATTGAATTAGTAGGTGTGTCCAAAAGCTCTTTCTTGCCCTTCATTTGGCAAATCTGACCATAATTATATCCTCCTGATTCCTGTTTACAAGCAAAAATGAAAACGGCAAGCACCAGTGACTCGGTCAATAAAAAGTGGTCAGATGAAGCAGATGCTAAGCTACAGGACTGTTTTGCTAGCACACACTGGTATATGTTCCGGGATTCTTCCGATGGCATTGTGGAGCACACCACATCAGTCACTGGCTTCATCAATAAGTGCATCGATGACATCATCCCGACAGTACCTGTACATACATACCCCAACCAGAAGCCATGGATTACAGGCAACATCCTCACTGAGCTAAAGGGTAGAGCTGCCGCTTTCAAGGAGCGCAAAGCTAATAAGAAATCCCACTGTGCCCTCAGACGAACCATCAAACAGGCAAAGCGCCAATACAGGACTAAAATCGAATCGTACTACACCGGCTTCGACACGCGACGGATGTGGCAGGGCTGGCAAACTATTACATACTACAGAGGGACACAGCCGCGAGCTGCCCAGTGACACAAGCCTACCAGATGAGTTAAATTACTTCTATGCTCGCTTCGAGGCAAGTAACACTGAAACATGCATGAGCGCATCAGCTTTTCCGGACGACTGTGAGATCATGCTCTCCACAGCCGATGTGAGTAAGACCTTTAAACAGGTCAACATTCACAAAGCTGCAGGGCCAGACAGATTACAAGGACGTATACTCCAAGCATGCGCTGATCAACTGACAATTGTCTTCACTGACATGTTCAACCTCTCCCTGTCTGTAATACATTGATATTTGACCAGTTGAAAAATAATTTTATTGAAATAGATGACACGATTGAAGAGAAACGCACAGCTCTGCAAGGAACTGTTAATGATGACTACTTATTCCAGTTATTAAGAAGCACTCACCCATTAAGAAAATGACTGTAAAAACAGTTAAATCCCCTTGGATTGATGAGGAATTGAAAAATTGTTTGGTTGAGAAGGATGAGGCAAAAGGTATGTCAATTACATCTGGCAGCCCAAATGACTGGCAAATGTACTGCAAATTAAGAAATCATGTGAATAAACTAAATAAAAATAAACTACATTATGAAACAAATATAAATTATATAAAGAATGATAGTTAAAAGCTTTGGGGCACCTTAAATTACATTTTGGGGAAAAAAGCCAACTCGGCTCCTTCATTCATTGAATCAGGATGGCTCATTCATCACAAAGCCCACTGATATTGCAAACTACTTTAATTAATACATTTTTCATTGGCAAGATCAACAAACTTAGGGATGACATGCCAGCAACAAACACTGACATCACACATCCAAGTATATGGGGCCAAATTATGAAAGACAAGAATTGTACTTTTTAATTCCGTAAAGTCAGTGTGGAAGAGGTGAAGAAGTGATTGTTGGTAGACAACAATAATAACTCACTGGGGTCTGACAATCTGGATGGAAATTTTCTGAGGATGATAACAGACGATATTGCCACTCCTATTTGCCACATCTACAATTTAAGCCTACTAGAGCCCTCAGGCCTGGAGGGAAGCTAAAGTCATTCCGCTACCCAAGATTAGTAAAGCCTCCTTTACTGGCTCAAATAGCCAAACAATCAGCCTGTTACCAACAGTAAACTTCTGGAAAAAATTGTGTTTGACCAAATACAATGCTATTTGACAGTAAACAACTTGACAACAGAATTTCAGCATGCTTATAAGGAAGGACACTTACACAAATGATTGGTTGAGAAATTGATGATAACATGATTGTGGGGGCTGTCTTGTTAGACTTCAGTACAGCTTTTGACAGTATCGATCATAGTCTGCTGCTGGTTAAACATATGTGTTATGGCTTTACACCCCCTACTACAGTGCCTTTCGAAAATATTCGGCCCCCTTGAACTTTGCGACCTTTTGCCACATTTCAGGCTTCAAACATAAAGATATAAAACTGCATTTTTTTGTGAAGAATCAACAACAAGTGGGACACAATCGTGAAGTGGAACGACATTTATTGGATATATCAAACTTTTTTTAACAAATCAAAAACTGAAAAATTGGGCGTGCAAAATTATTCAGCCCCTTTACTTTCAGTGCAGCAAACTCTCTCCAGAAGTTCAGTGAGGATCTCTGAATGATCCAATGTTGACCTAAATGACTAATGATGATAAGTACAATCCACCTGTGTGTAATCAAGTCTCCGTATAAATGCACATGCACTGTGATAGTCTCAGAGGTCCGTTAAAAGCGCAGAGAGCATCATGAAGAACAAGGAACACACCAGGCAGGTCCGAGATACTGTTGTGAAGAAGTTTAAAGCCGGATTTGGATACAAAAAGATTTCCCAAGCTTTAAACATCCCAAGGAGCACTGTGCAAGCGATAATATTGAAATGGAAGGAGTATCAGACCACTGCAAATCTACCAAGACCTGGCCGTCCCTCTAAACTTTCAGCTCATACAAGGAGAAGACTGATCAGAGATGCAGCCAAGAGGCCCATGATCACTCTGGATGAACTGCAGAGATCTACAGCTGAGGTGGGAGACTCTGTCCATAGGACAACAATCAGTCGTATATTGCACAAATCTGGCCTTTATGGAAGAGTGGCAAGAAGAAAGCCATTTCTTAAAGATATCCATAAAAAGTGTTGTTTAAAGTTTGCCACAAGCCACCTGGGAGACACACCAAACATGTGGAAGAAGGTGCTCTGGTCAGATGAAACCAAAATTGCACTTTTTGGCAACAATGCAAAACGTTATGTTTGGCGTAAAAGCAACACAGCTCATCACCCTGAACACACCATCCCCACTGTCAAACATGGTGGTGGCAGCATCATGGTTTGGGCCTGCTTTTCTTCAGCAGGGACAGGGAAGATGGTTAAAATTGATGGGAAGATGGATGGAGCCAAATACAGGACCATTCTGGAAGAACTCCTGATGGAGTCTGCAAAAGACCTGAGACTGGGACGGAGATTTGTCTTCCAACAAGACAATGATCCAAAACATAAAGCAAAATCTACAATGGAATGGTTCAAAAATAAACATATCCAGGTGTTAGAATGGCCAAGTCAAAGTCCAGACCTGAATCCAATCGAGAATCTGTGGAAAGAACTGAAAACTGCTGTTCACAAATGCTCTCCCTCCAACCTCACTGAGCTCGAGCTGTTTTGCAAGGAGGAATGGAAAAAAATGTCAGTCTCTCGATGTGCAAAACTGATAGAGACATACCCCAAGCGACTTACAGCTGTAATCGAAGAAAAAGGTGGCGCTACAAAGTATTAACTTAAGGGGGCTGAATAATTTTGCACTCCCAATTTTTCAGTTTTTGATTTGTTAAAAAAGTTTGAAATATCCAATAAATGTCGTTCCACTTCATGATTGTGTCCCACTTGTTGTTGATTCTTCACAAAAAAATACAGTTTTATATCTTTATGTTTGAAGCCTGAAATGTGGCAAAAGGTCGCAAAGTTCAAGGGGGCCGAATACTTTCGCACCTTCTTCCACATGTTTGGTGTGTCTCCCAGGTGGCTTGTGGCAAACTTTAAACAACACTTTTTATGGATATCTTTAAGAAATGGCTTTCTTCTTGCCACTCTTCCATAAAGGCCAGATTTGTGCAATACACGACTGATTGTTGTCCTATGGACAGAGTCTCCCACCTCAGCTGTAGATCTCTGCAGTTCATCCAGAGTGATCATGGTCCTCTTGGCTGCATCTCTGATCAGTCTTTTCCTTGTATGAGCTGAAAGTTTAGAGGGTCTTGGTAGATTTGCAGTGGTCTGATACTCCTTCCATTTCAATATTATCGCTTGCACAGTGCTCCTTGGGATGTTTAAAGCTTGGGAAATCTTTTTGTATCCAAATCCGGCTTTAAACTTCTTCACAACAGTATCTCGGACCTGCCTGGTGTGTTCCTTGTTCTTCATGATGCTCTCTGCGCTTTTAACGGACCTCTGAGACTATCACAGTGCAGGTGCATTTATACGGAGACTTGATTACACACAGGTGGATTGTATTCATCATCATTAGTCATTTAGGTCAACATTGGATCATTCAGAGATCCTCACTGAACTTCTGGAGAGAGTTTGCTGCACTGAAAGTAAAGGGGCTGAATAATTTTGCACGCCCAATTTTTCAGTTTTTGATTTGTTAAAAAAGTTTGAAATATCCAATAAATGTCGTTCCACTTCATGATTGTGTCCCACTTGTTGTTGATTCTTCACAAAAAAATACAGTTTTATATCTTTATGTTTGAAGCCTGAAATGTGGCAAATGGTCGCAAAGTTCAAGGGGGCCGAATACTTTCGCAAGGCACTGTATAATGTTTACATACCCTACATTACTCATCTCATATGTATATACTGTACTCTACACCATCTACTGCATCTTGCCTATGCCATTCGGCCATTGCTCATTCATATATTTGTATGTACATTTTCTTATTCATTCCTTTACACTTGCACTTGTAAGGTAGTTGTTGTGAAATTGTTATTTTAGATTACTGCATGGTCGGAACTCGAAGCACAAGCATTTCGCTACACTCGCATTAACATCTGCTAACCATGTGTATGTGACAAATACAATTTGATTTGATTTGATTTAGAATTTTGCTAGCTAAGCTAGCTAGCTATCCCAGAAGTTGCTAATAACATTTGTATCAAATATATTTGCAAACATTTTTGATCCTGCTCGTTTGATCCTGATCTAATTTCAAATGCTCACACAGACTTTTTCCCACTCGGGTCATACGAATAATGCCTTATTACCAACGCGGTATTGTACAGCTTTGACAGTGATCATAATGGTGGCACTTGGCTTACACGTGCAAATTCAGCACACACAATACCCCCACACATAAGCACAGTACAGTTGTACAGTTGAGACAAAGAAATCAATAAATGTCTGATTACATAATACAGTATAAGGTAACTATAATGCCTAATGTCAGTGCAGTGGATGTGCATTAGCCTTTTCAAAATGTAGTATGTTGGAGCATTTTGTAACACAACTCTCTGACAACTGATCAGGGTGTTTATGAATGGTAGGCTATATGTGTGCTGGGTTCAACCATAAACCACAAACAAATAGATTAACCACACAGGTAAACAGACAGACAAGAGTCATAACCAGGTGAGCTTGGTGCAGTACTTGAAGCCCATTACAGCTTTCTCCTGCCCTCTCGCTCACCCGCTCATCCCCCTCTCAGTCCATCAATCACAACTGAGTTGCCAAACCGGTACAGAATGATGATAATTAATAAATCATAGAATAGCTCTGGAATAACTCCTATAGTTATTGATTATGGCTAGTTTCACATCGCCTTCTTGAACAGAATATTCAAGGAAAATATATTAAAAACAGACAGGGTTCTCTGTCAGAATATGGAATGATTTATTTACTTTATATGTTTATCTGTGATGTGGTCGTTTCCTCCCACTGAAGATTCCCCATAGAGGCATCATCCAATCAGCATCCGATTCACACCTGGACCAATCACATCCTTAGTCTCACCTCAACCAATCAAATCCTTATTTACACATAGACAAGCCTGAGCCACCTGCTCACACCACAGCCCTGCCAGGTACATGAGCCCTCTGTTATGACGTAATACAAACAGATACACCCCAGCCAGGCACTGTGACATCCAACTCAAGGGTTAACTTCTTATGGCTGCAGGGACAGTACTGAGTAGCTTGGATGAAAGGTGCCCAGAGGTGCCCAGAGTAAACGGCCTGCTCCTCATTCCCAGTTGTGAATATATGCATATTATTATTAGTATTGGATAGAAAACACTCAGAAGTTTCTAAAACTGTTTGAATGATGTCTGTGAGTATAACAGAAATCATATGGCAGGCAAAAACCTGAGAAGAAATCCAAACAGGAAGTGAGAAATGTGAGGTTGGTCGATTTTCAACCCAGGCCCTATTAAATTCACAGTGGGATATGGATGAGGTTGCACTTCCTAGGGTTTCCACTAGATGTCAACTGTCTTCAGAAACTTGAATGAGGCTTCTACTGTGTTGTGGGGCTGAATGAGAGGGGAATGAGTCAGGTTACTGGCTGAGAGCCATTTCCTGGTCACTCGCATTTCACATGATATCGACCTGCGTTCCATTGCTCCTCTACACACAAAGGAATTCTCCGGTTGGAACTTTATTGAAGATTTATGATAACAACACCCTAAAGATTGATTCTATACTTAGTTTGAAATGTTTCTAAGACCTGTAATATAACTTTTTGAAGTTTTTGTCCGAAGTTATGCCTGACCTGCACGAGCGTTTGGATGTTTGCACCTAACGCGCTAACAAAAGTAGCTATTTGGACATAAATAATGGACATTATCAAAAACAAATCAAGCATTTATTGTGGAACTGCGATTCCTTGGAGTGCATTCTGATGAAGATCATCAAAGGTAAGGGAATATTTATAATGTAATTTCTGATTTCTGTTGGCTCCAACGTGGCGGAAAATTTTATTTGTTTTCTGAGCACCGTCTCAGATTATTGTATGGTTTGTTTTTTCCGTAATTTTTTTTTTTAATCTGACAAAGCGGTTGCATTAAGGAGAGGTATATCTATATTTCCATGTCTAACACTTGAATTTTCATCGACATTTATAATGAGTATTTCTGTAAAATATGTGGCTCTCTGCAATATCACCGGATGTTTTTGGAACTAGTGAACGTAACGTGACAATGTAAACTCAGATTTTTTTATCAAACAAAACATACATGTATAGTGTAACATGAAGTCCTATGAGTGTCATCTGATGAAGATCATAAAAGGTTAGTGGTTCATTTTATCTCTATTTGTGCTTTTTGTGACTCCTCTCTTTGCCTGGAAAAATGGCTGAGTTTTTCTTTGGCTTGGTGGTGACCTAACATAATTGTTTGTGGAGCTTTCGCTGTAAACCATTTTTTAAATCAGACACTGTGGTGGGTAACAAGATTACCTTTAAAACGGTATAAGATACATGTATATTTGAGGAATTTCAATTATGAGATTTCTGTTGTTTTGAATTTGGCTCCCTGCACTTTCACTGACTGTTGTCATGTCGATCCCGTTAACGGGATTGCAGCCCTAAGAATGAACTGTAGCCCAAAATCTATGTTGGTGTATATTAATGTACTGTGCACTAGTGTGTTACTTTATATAATGGTGTTAAATGGTGACGATAATGATTCCATCTGTAGAACTTGGCTCTCATGTGAACAACGATCACAATCTAAATATGATCGGACATCCGACAATGTATTCAGATAAAGCCAAACATGGTCCCTCTTCCTATTTCTAGTCCTCCTCCTCTTCCTCCCCCTCTTCCTGTCCCTCGTCTTTACACTCCAACTCACTCCTCCAAAACCGAAAGAACGGAAACAGCTCTCACAGGGGAGGGGAAAAAAGCAGAATGGAGCAGTTGGACGGATGAATGAAGAACAGAGCGCCCACACAGTGAAGAGGAGGAGTGGAGAGGAAGAGAGGATGAGAGGACGCCACGGCAACAGAGAGAGTGTGGGTGCAGGGAGATGTGTGGGAGTGATGCGGGCTGCATTCCAACAATGCTCTCTGTCTCTCCATCTTTTTTTGGCTCTGCATCTCATTCATGTGTCCTTCTGTCTTCAAATCACTTCCTCTTGTCTCGTTTCCTTTTGATATCTTTATCTGCAATGACTTTAATGTAGAATTTATGCAAAAATATTGAATCCTCACATACCACACATCAAATTATCGTGTTAAATAAACACTGACCGTGTTAAATTGAACACTGGGCCAGTGTCTATACGTGTCCACACTTTTGAGTGTTGAATTAACACTGCACTTAGTGCTGATGCTGTTCCACTTTGTCAGTGTTAGGTAATTAACACTTTTATATAGAATTTCTAACAATAGGAGCGGACTACAGTAGGTGACAAATCTGTCAATGTACCCATGAGCAAGAAACTTATCCCTAATGGCTGCTGTAGGTCGCTCTGGATAAGACCGTCTGCTAAATGACTAAAATGTAAATATATATAGTTTACACAAATGGTGTTATGCAATAACACCTTATATAGTAGGTCCTGAACAATTCCAATGTAAAAAAGCCTTTCGAGTGACTAATATCACCCATAATATTTTTGGGCGATATACATTTTCTGGGTAGAACAATTACTTTTTCTCTCATGGCTAACAACCAGGAAGCTTGAAAAGACAGGCTGAGTGGGTAGGAAGCTTATATTCATGAACGCCTTGACTGACAGCTCTTTGAAATGCCTATTTCAGGAACCTTGGATGCAGTGAGCAGTGTTGAAACAAAAGCAGCTCAAACAAAGTTGACGATACACAAAACAACTCAAACAACATTGAAATTGCATCCATGTCAATTTTGCATCAATGTAATATATTTCTCATCTGATGTGGTTCACAGCAGCACTGAAGGATGTGTTGACATTATAACTGTGTCAGAGTATTGAACGACCCTTCCCCCCATTTTGTTCCATTCTGGCTGAAGCACTAGCTACCCAGCAACAAGGTAACACCAGACACATATGAAAGGGACTTCAAGTAAGTAAGTATCTTTGTCATAGATGAATAGTTTAAACTTGTAATTACATTTGCTGACACCCTACAATCAGATTTTGCCACCAGTAGAGTAGCTTTCTAGCTATATTTTTATTTTATTTTTATTTTTATTTAACCTTTATTTAACTAGGCAAGTCAGTTAAGAACAAATTCTTATTTACAATGACGGCCTAACAAAAGGCAAAAGGCCTCCTGCGGGGATGGGGGCTGGTATTAAAAATAAAAATAAATGAAATAAAAACATAGAACATAACACACATCACGGCAAGAGAGACAACACAACTCTACATAAAGAGAGACCTAAGACAACAACATAGCATGGCAGCAACACATGACAACACAGCCTGGTAGCAACACAACATGAAAACAACATGGTAGCAACACAGAATGGCAGCAGCAGCATAACATGGTAGCAGCACAAAACATGGTACAAACATTATTGGGCACAGACAACAGCACAAAGGACAAGAAGGTAAAGACAACAATAAATCATGCAAAGCAGCCACAACTGCCAGTAAGTGTCCATGATTGAGTCTTTAAATGAAGAGATGGAGATAAAACTGTCCAGTTTGAGTGATTGTTGCAGCTCGTTCCAGTCGCTAGCTGCAGCAAACTGAAAAGACGAACGACCCAGTGATGTGTGTGCTTTGGGGACCTTTAACAGAATGTGACTGTCAGAACGGGTGTTGTATGTGGAGGATGAAGGCTGCAGTATATATCTCAGATAGGGGGAAGTGAAGCCTAAGAGGGTTTTATAAATAAGCATCAACTAGTGTATCTTGTAACGGGTATACAGAGATGACCAGTTTACCAAAGAATATAGAGTGCAGTGATGTCCTATAAGGAGCATTGGTGGCAAATCTGATGG
This sequence comes from Oncorhynchus mykiss, assembly GCF_013265735.2. Lineage (NCBI taxonomy): Eukaryota > Metazoa > Chordata > Actinopteri > Salmoniformes > Salmonidae > Oncorhynchus > Oncorhynchus mykiss. The sequence goes on from NC_048586.1 coordinate 24,346,788, forward strand.
CTGAATGGTAAAGGAAATCTAGCTGCTCAAGAGCACCCTTACCTGCTGATCTATAAATTACATCTCCGTAATCTAGCACAGGTAGGATGGTCATCTGAATCAGGGTTAGTTTGGCAGCTGGGGTGAAAGAGGAGCAATTACGATAGTGGAAACCAAGTCTAGATTTAACTTTAGGCTGCAGCTTGGATATGTGCTCAGAGAAGGACAGTGTACCGTCTAGCCATACTCCCAATTACTTGTATGAGGTGACTACCTCAAGCTCCAAACCCTCAGAAGTTGTAATCACACCTGTGGGGAGAGGGGCAGTCTTCTTACCAAACCACATGACATTTGTTTTGGAGGTGTTCAGAACAAGGTTAAGGGCAGAGGAAACTTGTTGGACAATCAGAACGCTTTGTTGTAGAGCGTTTAACACAAAATCTGGGGAGGGGCCAGCTGAGTATAAGACTGTATTATCTGCATATAAATGGATGAGAGAGCTTCCTACTGCCTGAGCTATGTTGTTGATGTAAATTGAGAAGAGCGTGGAGCCTAGGATCGAGCCTTGGTGACAGGCAGAGGCTGAGACAGCAGATTTTCTCTTTGAGAGAGGTAGTTAGCAAACCAGGCCGAAGATCTCTCAGAGACACCAATACCCCTTTGCCGAACCACAAGAATGGAATGGTCTACCGTATCAAAAGCTTTGGCCAACTCAATAAAAATAGCAGCACAACATTGCTCAGAATCAAGGGCAATGGTGACATCATTGAGGACCTTAAGGTTGCAGTGACACATCCATAACCTGAGCGGAAACCAGATTGAATACCAGAGAGAATACTATAGACATCAAGAAAGCCAGTTAGTTGATTATTGACAAGTTTTTCCAACACTTTTGATAAATTGGGCAAAATAGAAGTAGGCCTATAACAGTTAGGATCAGCTTGATCTCACCCTTTAAATAAAGGATGGACCGTGGCTGCCTTCCAAGCAATGGGAACCTCCCCAGAGAGGAGATAGGTTTGGCGATAATAGGAGTAGCAACCTTAAAGAAGAAATGGTCTAATCCATCTGACCCAGATGTTTTTTTGGGGTCAAGTTTAAGGACTCAGTGACCACCTGCAGGGAGAAACTTTATAGCGAGGCAGAGGAAAAAGAGGGAGGAGCATCGGGGCTAGTCGCATTAGAAGGGGTGGGAGATGAGGAAATAATGGAAAGACAAGGAGGCATCGCTGAGTCAAATAGGAATCCATACTTAATGAAGTGGTGATTAAAAATTTCAGTTATGTGCTTCTTGTCAGTAAAACCACATCATCAACTTTAAGGGACATGGGAAGCTGTGAGGAGGGTTTATTCTCCAGGTCTTTAATCGTTTTTCCAGAACTTCTTGGGGTTAGACCCACAGAGAGAACTGCTTCTTAAAGTAACAAACTTTGGCCTTCCGGATAGCCTGAGTGCACTTATTTCTCATTTGCCTGAACAAGTGTCAATCAGCCAATCAGTGTGTCGAGCCTTTTGCCAAATGGAATTCTTGGGGTGGAGTAACTCTGCAAGATCACGGTCAAACCAGCACCTGAATCTGTTTTTATTCAAATTTTCTTTATGGGGGTGTATTTGTTAACAATATCATTGAAAATATTAAAAAATAATGTCCAAGTCTCTTCGACAGAGGAGATCAAGCTGATTTTATACCAATTTACAGAGGCCAGGTCATGAAGGAAGGCTTGCTCATTAAAGTTTTTTTAGCAAACGTCTATGACAAATCAGGTCTTTTCACTGAACAGCCATTACGAACACAGGCTGTAAAACATTGATCACTAAGGTCATTACAGAAAACACCAGACTGATACCTATCAGGATTATTTGTGAGGATTACACAGAGGAGAGTAGCCTTTTCTGGGCTACCTTGTAGGATTGGTAACAATCTGAGAAAGACTGAGGGAGTCCCATTGGTTTAGGACTTGGTCAGGTGGTTTATGCACGTCCCAGTTTAGGTTACCTAGCAGGACAAATAAGGAAGGGGCCAGGAGAGAGTGTTAATGTGCAGAAAACCCAGGCTTTTACGAGAGCAGAAATCAGTGAAACAGATATCAGAACAAGTCAGAATTGGGGCTAGCAACAGTAGATGAGCCAGGCCAGGGTGTACATGCACATTTCCAGATATCATCAACAGCTCTGCAGTGTTTATTTATGACATTTGAATGTGCATTAGATGGCAAAAATATCCTACTATGCAGCAATTTAATCAGGCAACGTGAATACAAAGCTGTCGAGAGGTAGTTAGAATAGGATGGGAGGCCAAAAGTCTGTGTAACCAATAGAGAGTCAGAATCCCAAGTGTGGGAACAAACATAGTCTGTCCCACGGTTGGGTAAACAAGAACGTTCATAGTCAGCAAAGCATGCTGGAGTCATGAGGCAAATAGCAAAATAGCAAAATGCACAAGAAAATAATATGACGACTTGGGGCTAGCCATTGTATGTTCAGAGTCACTCTCCCCAACAGTGCCGTGTGCTGGAGGTGAGTGAAACCTCAGGAGAGAGAGGCGAGTGTGGTGGGGGTTCCTGTACCAGACAGGGGGAGACAACCAGGGCAGACGGTGAACAGATCGCCAGGTGGAATCCAAGCAGCAGTGCAGCAGGCAACGAGAGAAGGAGTCACACCCACTTGGGAGAAGCTTTTATTTCTGGAGGCAGATATCTTGTAGAAAATGCCAGTAGATGGTCTCTGAACAGCAGGAGGGGGCTTCAAGGCCTCTGGATTTGGGTGGGGTAGCCTGCCATTTGTTGGGCTCAAAGGCTTCGACACCGCTCACTTCACACCTCAGTGCTAACTGAAGTTGTATCAGGGTCTGTCTGGTCTGTCTCAGTTCCAGGTTGGATGGTGTATTAATCCTTACAGATCATTTTGTCCAAAATTAGGTTGTAGGTTTGGAGTTTTGATCTGGACTATAGGTTATGCTGTAGAAGCTAGCATCCTGTTTAGCTACCCTGCCAAAAAAATCTGAGTTTATCTAACTCCAAATCTATATTTTTGAAAAAAACATGTTGAAAAATGTGAGACCTCACATGCGGCTGTGTCTCTCTCTCTCACCACCACACCCTTCCGCAAATTTGCCTTCTGCAATGTTGGTTACAAGGAGGTACTTATTTTAATTACAGTGGCTTGCGAAAGTATTTACCCCCTTGGCATTTTTTCTATTTTGTTGCCTTACAACCTGGAATTAAAATAGATTTTTGGGGGGTTTGCATCATTTGGTTTACACAACATGCCTACCACTTTTAAAATGCAAAATATTTTATTGTGAAACAAACAAGAAATAAGACAAAAGATTTGAAAACTTGAACGTGCATTCACCCCCCAAAGTCAATACTTTGTAGAGCCACCTTTTGCAGCATTTACAACTGCAAGTCTCTTGACGTATGTCTCTATAAGTTTGGCACATCTAGCCACTGGGATTTTTTTCCATTTCCATTTTTTCCATTCCATGGGGCAAAACTGCCCCAGCTCCTTCAAGTTGGATGGGTTCCTCTGATGTACCGCAATTTTAAGTTATACCACAGATTCGCAATTGGTTTGAGGTCTGGGCTTTGACTAGGCCATTCCAAGACATTTAGATGTTTCCCCTTAAACCACTTGAGTGTTGCTTTAGCAGTATGCTTAGGGTCATTGTCCTGCTGGAAGGTGAACCTCCGTCCCAGTCTCAAATCTCTGGATTTTAATTTCCCTGTATTTAGCGCCATCCATCCTTCCTTCAATTCTGACCAGTTTCCCAGTCCCTGTCGATGAAAAACATCCCCATGGCATGATGCTGCCACCAACATGCTTCACTGTAAGGATGGTGTTCTCGGGGTGATGAAAGGTGTTGGGTTTGCGCCAGACATAGCGCTTTCCTTGATGGCCAAAAAGCTCATTTTAGTCTCATCTGACCAGAGTACCTTCTTCCATACGTTTGGGGAGTCTCCCACGTGCCTTTTGGCAAACACCAAATGTGTTTGCTTATTTTTTTCTTAAAACAATGGATTTTTTCTGGCCACTCTTCTGTAAATCCCAGCTCTGTGGAGTGTACGGCTTAACGTTGTCCTAGCTTTGCAGCTCCTTCAGTGTTAACTTTGGTCTCTTTGTTGTCTCTCTGATTAATGCCCTCCTTGCCTGGTCCGTGAGTTTTGGTGGGCGGCCTCTCTTGGCAGTTTTGTTGTGGTTTACATATTCTTTCCATTTTTTAACAATTGATTTAATGGTGCTCAGTGGGATGTTCAAAGTTTCTGATATTTTTTTATAACCCAACCCTGATCTGTACTTCTCCAGAACTTTGTCCCTGACCTGTTTAGAGAGATCTTTGGTTTTCATGGTGCCGCTTGCTTGGTAGTGCCCCTTGCTTAGTGGTGTTGCAGACTCTGGGGCCTTTCAGAATAGGTGTATATATACTGAAATCATGTGACAGATCATGTGACACTTAAATAAAGTCCACCTGTGTGCAATCTAACTAATTATGTGATTTCTGAAGGTAATTGGTTGCACCAGATCTTATTTAGGGACTTCATAGCAATGGGGGTGAATACATATGCACGCACAACTTTTTTAATTTCACTTCACCAATTTGGACAATTTTGTTTATGTCCATTACATGAAATCCAAATAAAAATACATTTAAATTACAGTTTGTAATGCAACAAAATAGGAAAAACGCTAAGAGGGATGAATACTTTTGTAAGGCACTGTAGGTAAGAGAATATCTTACCATTGGTGTATTAAAATGAGAGTTAGGGTGATGTCAACCTATCTCTTCAATAATCCCACCTCCAGAATCCAAGTGTGTGATATAGAGGAGGGGATCAGTAACTTTTGGTGAAACACAATAAATCATCACAAATCCACTTTGAGTTACTTTCACCAACAGTCCCCAACCTCTTCTCCACCCAACCTGCCACCACCTATTGGTCAGCTAGAATACAATGTTTCAGCCCCGTGTAACAGACTCAGAGCATACCCCCTTCCCGACACAGAATCCAAGGTAGTAACAGTACAGCTTCACAATGAATGCAACCAGGACTATGACACACCTGAAGTCAGCGGCTAGGAGGGTCCTGGATGAAGACAACGTCTGGACTGGGGCACGGAAATGGCTGGTCCAGTTAAGATCGGAGGCGGAGTCCAATCCTCCCCAACACCATCACGCTGGGGAACAAAAAAGGCTCCGTCCGCTACTACGGCATGCTCAAACTGTGTAGGAACTGCGGCCAACTGGGCCATCTGGCTGCCATCTACACAGCCATCATCTGTGAGCTCTGTAAAGACAACCATCCCACCTCAGACTGTACCTGCACATGCCCCTGCAACCTGTGAGGGAAGGGAGCCACTTATTCAGAATTTGCCCCAGTTCCTATGCCGGCAGGGCAAGGGTGAACACCACCAACCCCAAACCCACTAACCCAAATCCCAAACCCACCACCCCCCTCCACCAGACAACAACCAGACCCAGACCTTTCCACAGGCATCCCCCATCCCACACCAACTGCCCTTGACCCCCCTACCATTACCCCTACTGCCTCTGACCCCTCCCCCCTAATCCTTAGTGACCCAGTTCCACCCCCAATAGGCCTCTCTGCCCCTGATTCTGCACAGCAGCAAATCAGCCAGCCTCAATCCAGACCCCCCGGACCCTCCGAACTGCCTTCACTCCACCCAGCATCCTCCATTCTATAGCTATGTCAGTACAGAGGGACACCAAGCAGTCAGTGGGGAGATATGCCAAGACCTGTGAACAGCCAAGCACCAAGCACCACCCAACAACACAAACGACCCGCTAGAGGCCCTCATCCAAATTTGCAATGAAATGATCAGAAAGACACACTCCAGATGAATGTTCATGGTTGCCTCTCGACTAGGGAATCAATCCATTGACGGCACAAGGTACATACAGAGAAATTCCCCCACAGAGGCATTCAAACTGAACCAACTGTTGGTGAGTGCTCCGAGGCAGGTCTGGGCCCTGTTTGTTCCCTCTAGCCTTGTCGCCGCTTCACACCTTCTACAGCACCAGCCAATGCCAGTGGACATACTCTCCACCGCTCCCTTCTCCATCTCTCTCCTTCTTCCTCCCTCTGAGTGAATTCTTGCTCCTCGGGTGGTCCTTCCTACCCTCTGCAGATCCAGTACCAGTCCTTGCACCAGCATCCACCCAGTACCCGATTTCCAGCACCAGATGTCCCAGCACCAGCTCACCAGATGAGGTGCGGAGGAAGGACCAAGGATCAGACCTTCACCCAGAGCGAGCAGGACACAGAGGAGGACCACCATTGACCACTCCGTCGAGGACTCCCTTGTGTTTCTGCTTGCTCCTCAGGTTCTTTCCTCCCATCTACAGACCCAGATCCCGACCCAGGACCTATAGCAGCCCCAGTTCCCGATTCCTGTTTCCCGGTTCATGTTGTTCCACAGTCCCAGCACCAGACCAAGCACCAACCCCTAGTTTCCAGCCCAATCCCAGTACCAGCACAACTTCCAGTCCCAAACCCAACACCAACCCAGGTTTCTCCCGGTCCCAGATCCAACACCAGCAACAACCATGAACACAGCCCCAACCAACCACAACTGCCACCTCCATACAGCAACTTTAACTTTAACATGGAACAACCATTTCAGTAACGTGTGCAATAAAGCTAACCAACTGCTTGGATTAGTTTAGAAAAATGTACGTTATTTATCTTTATAAGATAAATGTAAGATTAATCAATCAATCGATGTACATAAAAAAACACAGGTATTTAAAACAATCCTAAATATGTTTGGAAATAAGATAATGTTGGGCGTGGTTTTGATGGGAATGTTTAAGTCCCCACAGAGTAAAACAAACACAATCACACTCTCAACACTGGGGTTCTGTAACACTCGTCTGATGAAGAAGGAATGGACCAAAGCGCAGCACGTGTTCATGATATTTATTTAAATCTGAACACTAGAACAAAAATAATAAAGCGAGAAACAAACAGTTCTGTAAGGTAACTAAACTATGCAAAAAAACAACTACCCACAAACCCAGGTGGGAAAAAGGCTACCTAAGTATGATTCTCAATCAGAGACGAGGATAGAACCACACCCAGCCAGACACAAAGAAATGGAAAACATAGAAATAAATAAACTAGAATGCCCACCCTAGTCACAACCTGGCCTAACCAAAATAGAGAATAAAAGCCTCTCTATGGCCAGGGTGTGACAGGTTCAGTTACACCAATGTGTGTTAATTTCACTGCTAGAGTGTTAATTTAACTCCTCAATCGCCACTAGAAATTATACATCACTAGGTAACACTGGACAATATTCCTTCACCTCGTGTCGTTGCCTGTACTTCTAACAACACATAGAGAGGTATGGGATACCTAGTCAGTTGCACAACTGAATGCATTCAACAGAAATGTGTCGTCCGCATTTAACCCAACCACTCTGAATCAGAGAGGCGTGTGGGCTGTCATTGGTGCATGGTGAGCGGTTGTTGTCAGGGGTTAACTGCCTTGCTCAAGGGCAGAACAGCAGAGTTTTCCACCTTGCTGGCTCTAGGATTCAAACCAGTGATCTTTCAGTTACATCACTCAATGCCCTTAACCGCTATGCTACCTGCCACCGAGGGAGAGGGAGAGAGACAGGGGGACTTTCAATGAAATATAGGATTTCATTTCAAAATGTGTCCTTTGTATCTGCCTTCCAAAAGCAAAATACTGGAAGAAATGCATGAGGGTCTGCCTGGTCCTGCTGGAGTGTCACTACCATCAGATGGCTGAGCAGCCCTGACATCTCTCTCTCTCTATCCCTCTCTTTCTCACACACACAGCACAATTAAGAGTGGAAAAACTGCCAAGCCAGAAAATAACACAATCTGGTTGAAAAATATATTTTGTACAAGACTCTTTGACTGTCATTCTATGTCATAGTAAAAAATGAAGCACATTTCCAATATCTTATAATCTAACAATCATTTAAGTGCGGAAGTGAAGAGTCATCCTTTCCAAGAACAATCAGATCTCTCTCTACGGAAAGTACAGACAGACAGGGGTCTAGGGAAACCTACCAGGCCTTGGGGCAATGATGTTGACAATTTCTATAGCTACACAAGGTGTGTATGTGTGAGTTTGTGTTTACCCAGACACATTGAGGGGGGTTTAACAGGGAGTTGAGTACCTGAATTGAATGGATTGTATGTTGAAAAACAGGGACGACTCTGCTTCTTATTTGGACAAGGATCGGACAAGTCTAAAGACTGGGAGGTGAGGAATGTTTCTGTCTGTTTGTGTGTGTATTTGTGGTGGTATGTGGTGATTGGGGGAGGGGGGGGGCATAGTAAAATTTGTCTCAGTTCAGAGAGGCATCATGGGAAGTGGTCATTTGGTATTACCAAAAAAATCTCAGGCAGGTGAGTTAAGGTCATGAAACAAGGGGTTGTATATAGAACATAGAAAATAAACTGTATACAGTAGCATGTAACCCTATAGTAACCCTTCAGTAACCCTATAGTAACCCTTCAGTAACCCTACAGTAACTCTATAGTAACCCTACAGTAACCCTATAGTAACCCTTCAGTAACCCTATAGTAACCCTACAGTAACCCTATAGTAACCCTATAGTAACCCTATAGTAGCCCTACAGTAACCCTACAGTAACCCTATAGTAACCCTACAGTAACCCTATAGTAACCCTACAGTAACCCTACAGTAACCCTACAGTAACCCTTCAGTAACCCTATAGTAACCCTACAGTAACCCTATAGTAACCCTATAGTAACCCTATAGTAGCCCTACAGTAACCCTATAGTAACCCTACAGTAACCCTATAGTAACCCTACAGTAACCCTATAGTAACCCTACAGTAACCCTACAGTAACCTTATAGTAACCCTACAGTAACCCTATAGTAACCCTATAGTAACCATACAGTAACCCTACAGTAACCCTATAGTAACCCTACAGTAACCCTATAGTAACCCTACAGTAACCCTACAGTAACCCTACAGTAACCCTATAGTAACCCTACAGTAACCCTACAGTAACCCTACAGTAACCATACATTAACCCTATAGTAACCCTATAGTAACCCTATAGTAACCCTACAGTAACCCTACAGTAACCCTATAGTAACCCTACAGTAACCCTATAGTAACCCTACAGTAACCCTATAGTAACCCTACAGTAACCCTATAGTAACCCTACAGTAACCCTACAGTAACCTTATTGTAACCCTACAGTATAACCCTACAGTAACCCTATAGTAACCATACAGTAACCCTACAGTAACCCTATAGTAACCCTACAGTAACCCTATAGTAACCCTACAGTAACCCTATAGTAACCATACAGTAACCCTACAGTAACCCTATAGTAACCCTACAGTAACCCTACAGTAACCTTATAGTAACCCTACAGTAACCCTATAGTAACCCTACAGTAACCCTATAGTAACCCTACAGTAACCCTACAGTAACCTTATAGTAACCCTACAGTAACCCTATAGTAACCCTACAGTAACCCTATAGTAACCCTACAGTAACCCTGATTCAATATCATGCTCTCATATACTCCTTGTGCTTGTTGTTGTAGGGACCACAGTCGACTTCAGGTCTCAGGCAGGGTGACACCACTACACCAGGCCATAATTTCATACGAGCCTGTCATTTACAAAGCATCTGTCAAATATAGATGGACATAAAATGACGTAAAATAATATATGGGCTTTCTGTTCCACATGGTCTATACTGAGATTAAAACCCCCTCTGACACTCCCTTGGGTGAAAAAGATCAAACTGAGGGGAAGCCAGTGGGGTGCTATAATGTAGCTTTAAAGTCCAGACTGTCAGAAATGCTAATAGGTTCATCTCATTACAAGCATTTCGCTACCCTCGCATTAACATCTGCTAACCATGTGTATGTGACCAATAAAATGTTATTTTATTTGATATCTGCTTGATTAGTATGTACAGGATGTGGGGGAGGAACTCTTGTTTATGGACGTTTTGTCAGTCAGGAAATAATCTACACACACACACACACACACACACACACACACACACACACACACACACACACACACACACACACACACACACACACACACACACACACACACACACACACACACACACACACACACCTCTTGAGTTGTGGACAAAGCTCCTGTGAAGGATAATGAAGGACTATACAATGAGCTGATGAGCTGGGCCTAAGACTAATACACTGTGGATCAATGGTATGGAGGATGGTGGATATGTTTTGTATGTGCAAAGCATCTTAGTGATATAAGCAGTGTTGAGAGACGTTGGGGTAATTTCAGGACAAAATGTCTGTTTGTATTTGTGTGTGTATTTTCAGCTGAACTGAAGTCACATCTGCAAGTTTGAGAAAGAGAAGCAGACATATTAGGATCTCTCCTATTTAGACTTGATGGGTCTTCAACCAGTAAGACATCACAAGACCTGTACTGCTTTTTACAACACAGAGCCATTTTAATGGATATTATAATCATTAAGATGTTTGGGAAGAAAGGAATGCTCAGCTCCATGCGTTGTAGCGTACACTACTGTTCAAAAGTTTGGGGTCACTTAGAAATGTCCTTGTTTTTGAAAGAAAAGCTATTTTTTTGTCCATTAAAATAACATTAAATTGATCAGAATTACAGTGTAGACATTTTTAATGTTGTAAATGACTATTGTAGCTGGAAAGGGCTGATTTCTTATGGAATATCTACATAGGCGTACAGAAGCCCATTATCAGCAACTATCACTCCTGTGTTCCAATGGCACGTTGTGTTAGCTAATCCATTTTAAAAGGCTAATTGATCATTAGACAACCCTTTTGCAATTATTTTAGCACAGCTGAAAATTGTAACTTTCTTCTGAAACTCGTCAGTCTATTCTTGTTCTGAGAAATGAAAGCTATTCCATGTGAGAAATTGCCAAGAAACTGAAGATCTCACACAATGCTGTGTACTACTCCCTTCACAGAACAGCTCAAACTGGCTCTGACCAGAAGATAAAGAGGAGTGGGAGGCCCCGGTGCACAATTGAACAAGAGGACAAGTACATTAGAGTGTCTAATTTGAGAAACAGATGCCTCACAAGTCCTCAACTGGCAGCTTCATTAACTAGTACCCGCAAAACACCAGTCTCAATGTCAACAGTGAAGAGGCGACTCCGGGATGCTGGCCTTCTAGGCAGAGTTCCTCTGTCCAGTGTCTGTGTTCTTTTGCCCATCTTAATCTTTTATTTTTATTGGCCAGTTTGAGATATGGCTTTTCTTTGTATCTCCACCTAGAAGGCCAACATCCCAGAGTCGCCTCTTCACTGTTGAAGTTGAGACTGGAGACTCAGTAAATAACCTCTTACTGGGTTTCATGCTAAATTACACCAGTTAATATCACGGGCCGGCTTCATGCATATCTTATCTAACTAAAATCCACTGCATGGCGTACTAGTCATTTGCATGTTGAGTGAAGTCATCATTTAGCCCTCTCTGTCCATACAGGCAAGCACCATTAACCAAAACCCAAAGCTTTTCTCCCCAAAAGCAAGATCAATTACACAACATGACAGCCGCTAGGTAGCTAGAACGCTAACAGCCAACCAGCCATAGCTAGCTACTGTCTGCACAGGCCTAGAATGGAGTGTAACCAATGTCAGGGTACCATTAAAGAAAGGGAATGGAAACTAACCAGTTGTGTTATTACCAGTCATACTTCTCCAGATTTAGAGTGAATGTTGACTATCAGGGAACTACTAGGACCTAATGACTATTCACATTCAGATAGACAAATGTAATAGTATATGATCATGTTACAGAATGTTAATAATATGTCAGTTACTGCTGCATTTACAGAAAACATACAGAGATAATGGCTAGCAGAAAGGTTCCTGTCTTTTACTGTTACAGTGTATATACAATAACAAGCACTCTTTTGCTGTTGGGCTGTTATGACCTGACTGAGTGGTAAAGTATTCAGACTAAGGTCTATTCTACTTGGAGTTCAAAGGTCATAAAAACAACTCTGGGGTGAATGGATTTTGATCCCATTACTGAGGGAACTGAGAGACAAACAACCGTGAAAACTAGTATTCTGCTTACCATTACTATGACCACGAGTTTAAATAATTCACAAAGATTTTATGTCTATTGTTTAACTGTAAATAGCAGAGAGTATAATATACTGTAATGGTTCTGGCTGTGTGTGTATTGATGTTTGCATGTTTGTGAGTTAGGCTATGTTAGTTTTTGTGTGGGTGGTAGAACTGAAGAACTGTACAGCAATCCTCCAGTGGTAAATCAACACTAACCAGGTTTCCATCCAACCTTTTAATGCGAGTGAAATGTACGAGGATAAATAATGTCACAATTGACTTGCTGCTGATTAAAGGCTGTGCGTGATCACGTAATACACATTAAATTAACTTTTGCAATTAAATTCTCATGTCTATATAAAAAAAATACAGAAAAGCCTGGGTCCACACAAACTGCATTTTCAACTCTACTGATGGTTTTGTCCCCCCAAAATGGTCTTATGCCAACTCTGGTATTGGTATCTGTGCTCTAGTCAACAGATTGCATATACAGTGCGGATAGGCCTATAGCCTACATGATGAGATTATTATGGACAAGGAGAGATTATTTGTATTTATCAAACGGCAGCCAAGCATCGATCATCATGTGACCAGAACAAGACCCTCAATATTTATTGGAAAGGAGTATCAAGCGCATCACCTTGCACTTTCACCACCCTGTGAAGTTCATCATTACTTATTTAATCTGCAGCCTAATAAAAGCCTGATGGAAACAGCACATTTGTGACTCGTTTCAGGAAACTAGGTGTGTGTTGTGCGTCACTAATTCACAGAAGAGGCATTTGAATGTAAACTTGTTTTTTTTCACATACTGGTCAGTATGTGTAGGTAATCCTTTCTAACGCAAATTTTGAAAGATATCACGTAGTAGAACTGCAAAAGTGTTGATCTCCACTTTCTGGAGGACCGAGTTTTGAAATCATTGGAATGTCCAGTGGGAATTTGATTGATTTGTTTGATTGCAAATATGCAGAGGGAATCGAAAAGAGAACAAACAGAAGGCTGTTGAAGAAAACACCTGTCTCTGGATTACATCTTCAAACTAAGGGCAACCATGGCATCTGTGACAGAGAGGGAGAAGTGTCCATCCATGTAAGATCGTCTAGCTAGCTACATTTTCAAAAATGATACGTTTCTAATTTTGTCAGAAATTCGTTTTCATTTCTAGTTAAAGCATACTGTTAGCTAGCTAACATTCATTGGCTGGCTCGCTGGCTACCGTTACGTGTACTGAATGATCTGTGTAGTATTATTATTTGTATCTCTGTACCATTTGCATTGCTTGTTATAGCCTAATGTTAGCTAGCTAGCAGATTCATGCAGTAGTAGAATGCCCTGCTTTTAATTTTTTTTTTACCTTTATTTAACTAGGCAAGTCAGTTAAAAACAAATTCTTATTTTCAATGACGGCCAAGGAACAGTGGGTTAACTGCCTGTTCAGGGGCAGAACGACAGATTTGTACCTTGTCAGCTCGGGGGTTTAAACTTGCAACCTTCCGGTTACTAGTCCAACGCTCTAACCAACGCTCTAACCACTAGGCTACCCTGCCGCCCACACTCACTACTGTAAGCTATTTTGGCTCGCCATTAAATTGGAAATAATGATCTTGTGAGTTTATTTTCCTGTAATAATGAAGACAAATGAGCTAAAGTGAAGACGTTGTCAGCTACAGTTGAAATCGGAAGTTTACCTACACTTAGGTTGGAGTAATTAAAACTTGTTTTTCAACCACTCCACAATTTCTTGTTAACAAACTATAGTTTTGGCAAGTCGGTTAGGACATCTACTTGGTGCATGACACAAGTAATTTTTCCAACAATTGTTTACAGACAGATTATTCCACTTACAATTCACTGTATCACAATTCCAGTGGTCAGAAGTTTACATACACTAAGTTGACTGTGCCTTTAAACAGCTTGGAAAATTCCATAAAATTATATCATGGCTTTAGAAGCTTCTGATAGGCTAATTGACATAATTTGATTAAATTGGAGGTGTACCTGTGGATGTATTTCAAGGCCTACCTTCATACTCAGTGCCTCTTTGCTGGACATCATGGGAAAATTAAAAGAAATCAGCCAAGACCTCAGAAGAAAATGTAGACCTCCACAAGTCTGGTTCATCGTTGGGAGCAATTTCCAAACGCCTGAAGGTTCCATGTTCATCTGTACAAACAATAGTACGCAAGTATAAACACCATAGGACCTCACAGTCGCCATACCGCTCAGGAAGGAGATGCGTCCTGTCTCCTAGAGATACAGTAAACGTACCTTGGTGCGAAGAGTGAAAATCAATCCCAGAACAAAAGCAAAGGACCTTGTGAAGATGCTGGAGGAAACAGGTACAAAAGTATCTACATCCACAGTTAAACGAGTCCTATATGAGTCCCTTAACCCGAAAGGCCGCTCAGCAAGGAAGAAGCCACTGCTGAAAAACAGCCATAAAAATGCCAGACTACAGTTTGCAACTGCACATGGGGACAAAGATCGTACTTTTTGGAGAAATGTCCTCTGGTCTGATGAAACAAAAATAGAACTGTTTGGCCATAATGACCATCGTTTGGAGGAAAAAGGGGGATGCTTGCAAGGCGAAGAACATCATCCCAACCGTGAAGCATGGGGTGGCAGCATCATGTTGTGGTGGTGCTTTGCTGCAGGAGGGACTGGTGCACTTCACAAAATAGATGGCATCACGAGGGAGGAAACTATGTGGATATATTGAAGCAACATCTCAAGACATCAGTCAGGAAGTTAAAGCTTGGTCACAAATATGTCTTCCAAATGGACAATGACCTCAAGCATAATTCCAAAGTTCTGGCAAAATGGCTTAAGGACAACAAAGTCAAGCTATTGGAGTGGCCATCACAAAGCCCTGACCTCAATCCCATAGAGCATTTGTTGGCAGAAATGAAAAAGTGTGTGTGAGCAAGGAGGCCTACAAACCTGACTCAGTTACACCAGCTCTGTCAAGAGGAACCGGCCAAAATTCCCCCAACTTATTGTGGGAAGCTTGTGGAAGGCTACCCGAAACGTTTGACCAAAGTTAAACAATTTAAAGGCAATGCTACCAAATACTAATTGAGTGTATGTAAACTTCTGACCCACTGGGAATGTGATGAAAGAAATTAAAGCTGAAATAAATCATTCTCTCTACTATTATTCTGACATTTCACATTCTTAAAATCAAGTGGTGATCCCAACTGACCTAAGACAGGGATTAGTTTAAATGTATTTGGCTAAAGTGTATGTAAACTTCCGACATCAACTGTATATGATATGGTCAGTATTTGAAATGGCTAGCCATCGAACTTAACATTAGCTAACTAACAAGCTAGAAACAAATCAAAATAATGTTTAAAAAGTTACTTTTAGTTGCCTAGTTTGCTAGATTGACATATACTAAATTCATTTTTAAACGGGTGGATTTATTGGTGTTAAAATACACAAGTTATGCTATTTTGGACCACCAGGCTGCTGTTGTCATGCAACCTGTAGTTTGTGTTTATACTTTTTCATAACGACAATGGCAAGTTTGATGTCGGACGACAATAGAATGTTCATGATGTCACTGCGACAACTGTTGATAGATGTAGTATAAACCAGCCTTTAGTCTTGAAATCTTTGCTTGTTTAGTACATGGCCTTACATGTGAATCCTTGAAGAGTTGCGTGGGGAAAAGGCTTAAGAGGGTGTGAACGATGCTGAATAGGTGTAGACAAAGAAGAGCTCTCCGGTAGGCTTACCAAAACATTCAAGTCCCTACTTTTATCCAATGTAAAAATCCACAATTTCAAATTTTGCTACATATGACCAAATAAAGCCGGTCGGTCACATTTGTCAGTAAACTTTCCAAATGTCGACAAAACAAAATACACTAGACAAGTTGGATGTTTTTGTGTCTGTAACGAGTGCGCTGAGATTCAGAAGCAAGTACAGGGAGTGCGTATTATAATAAATAAACAAAACAAAGACGAAACACAAACAATGCACCGACATGAAACAGAGTGACTAACACCTGAGGAAAGAATCAAGGGAGTGACATATATAGGGAAGATAATCAAGGAGGTGATGGAGTCCAGGTAAGTGTCATGAAGAGCTGGTGCGCTTGACGATGGTGACTGGTGACAGTGTCAGTAAAATGAATTATGCGATAAATGGCGGTGGACTCAAAGTAAACTTGGAGTTATGTGATGACATGTCCTATGATCATCTCACTAGGACTTGGGAAAGCATGCAGTTTATTAGGCTACAGGGTAGTGAAAGTGCAAGGTGATGAGCTTGATGCTCTTTGATGAGCTTGGAAATCAGGACGTCTGTCCGGGACCTATTGCATAACACCATTGGTGCAAACTTTCTACACCTCCTTGTGTTAAAAATACTGCAGCAGGTGTTATTGCATAACCCTGAAAGTAGTAATTCCCTAACACTAACAAACTGTCATAGTGTCTGCACTAAGCATAGTGTTAATTTAAAGCTCAAAAGTGTGGACCCATATAGACTCTGGCCCAGTGTCAAATTTAAAAGGTCCTTAACAGTCATTATGATTCCCATGTAAAATAGCCTTATGTCTTGACTAAAATATCACCCATAATATTTGGGATAGAAATGCAAAACATTTGAGAAAAAAGTACTTTTAGTCAAGACAAGGAAACAGTAAACAAGGAAATAGTACTGTTTGTCCATTTTGAGATGCCATAGTATACACTTCCTCAAAATAGAATGAATCTAAGATAACTCAAGAAAACTGTCATTAATGTTGATGTTTATTGCCAAGGAGATCTTAGTGACACAATTTGACATCTAACTAAGATGTTTGGTGCAGTATTTGTCAATTCAAAAATGTGCATGAAAATGAGTCGTCTCTCGTTGAATGACAACAAAGACTTGATTGAAGAAATCCGACTGTTGACCCATCAACAACGAATGGGAGTGGACTTCGGCTACCGACATCGGCTTGCCTCAATATTTTTATGGGTGTAGCCGAACAGTCGGAAAAAACCTTACTGAAGTCCAAAACGTACAAAGACGTCACAAAATGTAAACTTTAACCAAACTGTTTCTGCTGGGAAGCATGCAGACGCCTTTAGGGTGATGTCACCCGATCCCCTTAATAATCCCACCTCCTGAATCCAAGTGTTCGAAAATGGGGAAGGGGACAAATAACTGTATGATCATACTTGATCAATGTAGAAGCAACTTTCATTTGTCATACTTTGGTCATGATACTTTCATCTGGTTTCATTCAAATATCATCGAATTTCATGAAAAACATGATATTGACTGTTCATGATCTTTAAGAGGTTAAGTACAACCAAATAAAATGACCTTTTACGTAGGAGCATGTGGAAATAAAGACTATATTATTGCAATAACCTTAACCCTTGTCAAGAGACACCAACCTGTTTGTGAAACGGTTAAAAACACCAAGTGAGATGTTATTGCATAACACTAAAAGTGTTTATTCCCTAACACTGACAAAGTGTAACAGCATCAGCACCAAGTGCAGTGTTCATTTAAATTTCATGAAATTGGATGATATTTGGATGAAAGCAGATCAAAGTATGATGACCAATGTATGAAAAATTATTGTTGCTTCTACATTGATAAAGTTTGATGATATTGTTACTGGTCCCCTCCCCCATGTCAAACACTTGGATTCAGGAGGCGGGATTATTAAGCAGATAGGTTGACGTCACCCTAACTCATTTTAATACACCAATGGTAACATGGTATTCTCTTACCTAATTTAAATAAGTACCACCCTGTAACCAACATCGTAAAATGTGTGTTTGCTGTGAGGCGTGGTTTATATAGTTAAATAGCTACTCTACTGGTGTCAGAATTTGACTGTAGGGTGTCTGTAAATATAATTACAAGTTTACACTATTTATCTATGGCAAAGGTACTTATACTGTAGGCCTCCCCTTTCATCTGAGTGTGGAATTTGAGTCTGGAGTCGAAGTCTGGAGCTTGTTACTGGCTAGGTAGGTTTTCATGGAACAAAAGAGGGGGAAGGGTTGTTAGTGTTGTTGTGAACTGCATCACAAGACAAATGCCAAACTAGGGATATATAAACAAATTTACATTCATTTCAATATATTTTGAGTTGATTTCTGTATCGCCAAATTGGCTTGATGATTTTACTGCAACACTGCTCACTGCATCCAATTTTCTTGACGTATGTGTTTCAGTCAAAGCTCCCTGCCCACTCAGCCTGTCTTTTCAATCTTCTTGGTAATTAGCCATTAGAGAAAAAGTACGTTTCTCTACCCACAAATAATTATGGGTGATATTTTAGTCACTCAAATGTGTTAAATGTTACACTGTCAGTGTTGATTTAACACTGGAGAATTTGCTGTGTGGACTTAGCACTTCACAATGGCATAAGCTGCTCAGTGAGTCAGACTTAGCCCAGCTAACATGCTTCCTTTATCCCCTTACCCACTCGGGCTTATTTAACTATAGCCCTGAGCCCGTTGTCCAGCACTGCCCAGCGCTCATTCTGATTGGGCTCGTTCCTCTGGACAGGGTTGGGATGAACCTCAGACGACCTCACTCAGCTGGAAACAGACTGGCACATACTGGCATAATGGGTAGCCTACCTTATCTGACCCCTTGAATCAGAGACACAGAGGAATCTTTCTAGACCTTTATGTAGATTGCTGTAGACAATGGAGAAACGGAAGTGGATATAATGAAAAAAAGGTAACAGAGGGTACATAGAGAGGTATAGAGAAGCATTCTCTTCTTTCTAGCTTTTTTTTCTCTCATTTTCTGTCTCTACATCTGACACAAATGCTTTCCCTTTGCTAATTTCATCAATAAAGAGACAATAGGCTAAATTTGTTTTTATGACAGCATGTGAGGGCGGATGTAAGATGCCAGTTTGTGTGTAAGATACGACAGGTCTAATTTTGGCTAACACCTACCATGTGGTCATTCCTCATTAACTTCAAACACATATGGCACATTTGAAAACAACATTTCCGTATTTCACACACACATACACATGCACGCACACGCACGCACGCCAACTGATAGTGTTTGAGAAAGATTGGATTTTATCAGGACAGACCAGTTAATCAAGCTAATGAGAGGGAAGGTAAACAGAAACGCTGCCAACCAGAGAAGGACAGAGAGAGGGAGAGGGAGAGAGAGATGAAGAAACATTTGGTCACATTGAATATAGAAAAGGTTTACAAGTATGTTTTGTCTTAACCAAAGCAAAGTTATCTCTGTCTCACAGTCTTAAATAAAGATTGAAATCAAAAAGTGTAACATTTTTGTAATGTGTGCACATTTTAATGGAATTCTATGGAGCTTTTATCTATTTTCACTGGAGGTGGTCTTTAAATACCCCTCCCCTATTACTGTATTCTTCAATGTATCCTGAACGGTCTCCAGGGAATTATAGAAGGCACACGTATCAATAATATGGATTTATCACCCTAAAGCTAATTCTCATTTTCCATAATCACCTGGGATGAATGAAGGTAAAAGAACACTCAATATTCCACCTCACCATGGGAATACCATTACTCTAGTAGGCTAGCCACTGTAGCACAAAACAACAATATCAACAATAACACAACCTAATCTAAGGGGCATACAAAAATGGTTTCAATTCTATTCTACAGGGACCCTGTGCAATATCCTGAACCCATATAAAATATTCAATTAGTTCTTGCTTGTAGGTTGAACTTTTTGTAAATCATACAACCTACCCACTCCACTCCACTCCCCTAAATTCTCATGTAAGGCCCTTGGGGAGGGGCAGTCCCAGAGATGTATTGGCTTTAATCAACAGCTTGGCTTTAATCAACACTGTGGCGATGATGAATGCAATCGCGGCACATTTGCATATTTACCGAAAAAGGGAAATTGCCCTTAGAAAGGGACAACCGTCCTAAAACAAAAGCTTTTGCGGGCTACTTTTGAGAAAGCCTTGTTCATTAGCTGCAAAGCCTAGAGCTCTAGCACACAAGGCTATAGGAGTAGGGCATCAAACGCTCAGGATGCTGCACAAACTATGGAGGCTCTAGTCTAGAGCACCTGGTTAAATTGTGTTTGAGAGCATTTTTAAACTATCTAAATGGTTAAATGAGTGAGAAATAGATGTTATTGTTGCAACAGTTTGTGAGTGGGCAACATATACTATCATCTGAAATTAACATAATATATTTTGCCATATTAAATGATTGTATGTTGCGCTAATTTGCCTAATGTGGACAGTTTGTGCTACTTACTATCTTATACAAATTACCATTTTCCCCCCACAAAATTGAGTGGAATCACACATCCTTTTAACCTCAGATTGGTAATGTCACGATGACACACTGTAAAATGGATTGTTTAAAACAGATCAAAATCTTTGGTTTGGTTGATTTTGTTACGTGCTGGGATGTGCAGGATTTAGGATGCAGAGTTAATGAAAATCCCGCCTATCTCCCGCTAATTTCATATACTGAAACGCCTATCACTTATGCATGTGGAACTGTCAAATGAAGCACAATGCTGAAAATCTATCCACATAAACTAGTCTCGCCATCGTTCTTTGACGAACACAGAAGGTTGTATATTGAATTCAACAGGAGAAAACAGAGAGAGGAGAGAGAGACAGTTCCTTAATGTAGCCATTGGCTGTATTATACAGCCAAAACATTAAGGAACTGGCTCTCTCCTTCGCTCTCTGTTTTCTTCTATTGAACTATATGTAGCCTAATATTGAAACACTTAGCTACGTTTAGCTAAGTGGGCAGGGGGGAACATTGACATGCACTAATTCGAAATATGGAATTAGGCTGTTATAAGGTATTATGTAAGCCAATGGTCATGGTTATTCAGAAAGTTTCATCTTTGGGTCTATAATAAACCATGTATAAGGCATTTATAAATTGTGTGTTCAACATTTATTAATCATTACTCCCACGGCAATCATTAGTATTGTTGTATCACTAATCCTGCTATTTATACTTTATAAATACTTTATAAATGTTTTGAGTGACCAGTATAATTTCTCACAAAAAGATGGGCATGCCTTTGGTAGACATTCTTGCAGTACCTGGTAAAATAACAAGCAAACAACACAGGATGTTAATGGAAATATATATACATGTGTGAATAACTAGCTTACTAACATTTAATGAGTAATGTTTAATAAATAGTGAGCAAATGGTTTTTAAATACCTAATAAATGCCTCATAAATGGTCTATTATGTACCCTTAAAATAAGGATGTTGCTGGGCCCAGTACAGGTATTGTGGTCCCCTGGTCTTCTGGTCCCTGTGATGCTAGAGAACATAATCTCATGTGAAATGAATGTTCATAAATGTGGCAACTTTGGGATGCAACATTTCAACATGTGATACCATGACAACATTTGAACACACGTGAAAGCCCAGGTGTCAAATGTAATATAAAATATTTTACAGATGGTCCCTTGCAGGTTTTGTCTAGTTCCCACTTTGTTCTAGGGACACCCCAAAGACGTTTTTAGGATGTTCTTAGAAAGTTGCGTCATGGTCCCCTGGAGGTTTTTTTCTAGTTGAGGTGAAACTACTGAATTTGTACAGCTAAATGCAGGTGTTAATGTTGGCAATATTTTGACTGTAAGTTATTGCAACTTTTATAATAATTTACAGACAAGTAGTTTCCAGTTAAGAAATAACAAATATACAGCAACAAGTCACCATTAAGTTACAGGAAAATGCACAATTAACACTTCACATTGCAGCTCATTACTGACACGTTCTCTTACAACATTTGCAAAACAGACAGTGCCAAAGGAGGGGCTCTATGTACATCGACATAACCATCAAACACTTCAACTGTTACAACACTTCCACTGAGAGATTGCACAAATGGCATGCCCCCCAAAATTTTAATGAGCCCCACCAGTACATTATCCCCACCTAACAAAGCGCATTGATGATTGTACTTTATTTTCAAAGTATTGGGGAGAAAAATGTCCCATTGTACAGTGCATCTACAAGGTACCGAACTGTACCATGTGAGTTCATATGTGTTCATAAGTGTACCTTTGACCTTGTTGTACCCCAGGTAACAACACTGTATCCTAACCATACACTTTTTTTTGGGGGGGGGGGGGGGGGGGGGGGGGGGGGGATATAGTATGAATAAGTATGAACCTGGTGGCACTGCAGAAACATTGATACACTCCCAACCAAGAGGTTGCAAGTTTTACGCCGGTTTTACGTTGATGTTAGGTTGGTGGTGATAACTGGATTTTTAAAAACTTGATTATGGGCAGCTTTAGGCAAAGTGCACATATGTCTTTCACGCTCACAGTTCTGGTGGTGTAGCTGCACTGTAGTAGGACATTCCAAGTGTGAGTGAGTCCCAAGTGTGGTCACAGTATGAAATGTTACAAGCTTTTTTTGTATACTAATTGAAATAGTAATACAGCAGCATAGTGTCATTTTATAGAAATAAAACCTTCATGTTGCTGTATATATTTACAAACTTTTTCTCTGCTACTTTAGGCAAACGGCAAAAATATATACTTGCCAATCTCCATTATGTCCACAGACCTGGTAGCACAGCAGGAACTTCCGTTAGCTAACAGCCAAGAGCTTGTGAGTTTGAGTCCCAGATAATCAGCATACAGCATCATACCCCCTTTTGTTGCCAGTAACCTACAGGATGCTTGCTGCCACTAGCAATCTTGCCATCAATCAAATTGTATTTGTCACACACTCCGAATACAACAGGTGTAGTAGACCTTACTGTGAAATGCTTACTTAACCAACAATGCAGTTCAAGAAAGAGTTAGAAAAATATTTACTAAATGAACGAAGGCAAAAATAGTAAAATAAAAATAAAAAGTAACACAATAAAAATAACGAGGCTATATACAGGGTGTACCGGTACTGAGTCAATGTGCGGGGGTACAGGTTAGTCGAGTTATTTTGTACATGTAGGTATGGGTAAAGTGACTATGCATAGATAATAAACAGCGAGTAGTAGCAGTGTAAAAACAAAGGGAGGGGGGGCATGTCAATGTAAAAAGTCCAGGTGGCCTTTTGATTCATTGTTCAGCAGTCTTATGGCTTGGGGGTAGAAGCTGTTAAGGAGCCGTTTGGTCCTAGACTTGGCACTTCGGTGCCGCTTGCCGTGCGGTAGCAGAGAACAGTCTATGACTTGGGTGAGTGGAGTCCCTGACAATTTTTGGGGCCTTCCTCTGACACGCCTAGTATATAGGTCCTGGATGGTAGGAAGCTTGGCCCCAGTGATGTACTGGGCTGTACGCACTAACCTCTGTAGCGCCTTATGTTCAGATGCCGAGCAGTTGCCATACCACGCCATGATTCCATCTGGTCAGGATGCTCTTTTCAGTCTTTTCAGTCTCCTGAGTGGGGAAAGGTGTTGTCGTGCCCTCTTCACGACTGTCTTGGTGTGTTTGGACCATGATAGTTTGTTGTTGATGTGGACACCAAGGAACTTGAAACTATCGATCCGCTCCACTACAGCCCCGTCGATGTTAATGGAGACCTGTTCGGCCCGCCTTTTCCTGTAGTCCACGATCCGCTCCTTTGTCTTGCTCACGTTGAGGGAGAGGTTGTTGTCCTGGCACCACACTGCCAGGTCTCTGACCTCCTTCCTATAGGCTGTCTCATCGTTGTCGGTGGTCAAATCAAATCAAATCAAAGTTTATTTGTCACGGGCACCGAATACAACCTTACAGTGAAATACTTACTTACAGGCTCTAACCAATAGTGCAAAAAAAATATTAGGTGAACAATAGGTAAGTAAAGAAATAAAAACAACAGTAAAAAGACAGTGAAAAATAACAGTAGCGAGGCTATATACGGTAGCGAGGCTATAAAAGTAGCGAGGCTACATACAGACACCAGTTAGTCGGACTGATTGAGGTAGTATGTACATGTAGATATAGTTAAAGTGACTATGCATATATGATGAACAGAGAGTAGCAGTAGCGTAAAAGAGGGGTTGGCGGGTGGTGGGTGGCCGGTCACAATTCAGATTGCCCGGTTAGCCAATGTGTGGGAGCACTGGTTGGTCAGGCCAATGGAGGTAGTATGTACATTAATGTATAGTTAAAGTGACTATGCATATATGATAAACAGTGAGTAGCAGCAGCGTAAAAGAGGGGTTGGGGGGAGCACACAGTGCAAATAGTCCGGGTAGCCATTTGATTACCTGTTCATGAGTCTTATGGCTTGGGGGTATAAATAGTTGAGAAGCCTTTTTTGTCCTAGACTTGGCACTCCGGTACCGCTTGCCATGCGGTAGTAGAGAGAACAGTCTATGACTGGGGTGGCTGGGGTCTTTGACAATTTTTAGGGCCTTCATCTGACACCGCCTGATGTAGAGGTCCTGGATGGCAGGTAGCTTAGCCCCACTGGTGTACTGGGCCGTAGGCACTATCCTCTGTAGTGCCTTGCTGTCGGAGGCCAAGAAATTGCCGTACCAGGCAGTGATGCAACCATGCTCTCGATGTTGCAGCTGTAGAACCTTTTGAGGATCTCAGGACCCATGCCACATCTTTTTCGTTTCCTGATGGGAATAGGCTTTGTTGTGCCCTCTTCCCGACTGTCATGGTGTGTTTGGACCATTCTAGTTTGTTGGTGATGTGGACACCAAGGAACTTGAAGCTCTCAACCTGCTCCACTACAGCCCCGTCGAAGACAATGGGGGCGTGCTCGGTCCTCCTTTTCCTGTAGTCAATAATCATCTCCTTAGTTTTGGTTACGTTGAGGGATAGGTTGTTATTCTGGCACCACCCGGCCAGGTCTCTGACCTCCTCCCTATAGGCTGTCTTGTCATTGTCGAAAAACTTAATGATGGTGTTGGAGTCGTGCCTGGCCATGCAGTCATGGATGAACAGGGAGTACAGGAGGGGACTGAGCATGCACCCCTGGGGAGCTTCAGTGTTGAGGATCAGCGTGGCAAATGTGTTGCTACCTACCCTCACCACCTGGGGGCAGTCCGTCAGGAAGTCCAGGATCCAGTTGCAGAGGGAGGTGTTTAGTCCCAGGATCCTTAGCTTAGTGATTAGCTTTGAGGGTACTATGGTGTTAAACGCTGAGCTGTAGTCAATGAATAGAATTCTCAAATAGGTGTTACTTTTGTCCAGGTGGTAAAGGGCAGTGTGGAGTGCAATAGAGATTGCATCATCTGTGGATCTGTTGGGGCGGTATGCAAATTGGAGTGGGTCTAGGGTTTCTGGGATAATGGTGTTGATGTGAGCCATTACCAGCCTTTCAAAGCATTTCATGGCTACGGACGTGAGTGTTTGTAGTCATTTAGGCAGGTTGCCTTCGTGTTCTTGGGCACAGGGACTATGGTGGTCTGCTTGAAACATGTCGGTATTAGACTCAATCAGGGACGTGTTGAAAATGTCAGTGGTCACCTGCCAGTTGGTCAGCACATGCCCGGAGCACACGTCATGGTAATCAGTCTGGCCCCGCAGCCTTGTGAATGTTGACCTGTTTAAAGGTCTTACTCACGTCGGCTATGGAGAGCGGGATCACACAATCGTCCGGAACAGCTGATGCTCTCATGTATGCCTCAGTGTGGATTGCCTCGAAGCAAGCATAGAAGTGATTTAGCTCGTCTGGTAGGCTTGTGTCACTGGGCAGCTCGTGGCTGTGCTTCCCTTTGTAGTCTGTAATAGTTTGCAAGCCCTGCTACATAAGATGAGCGTCGGAGCCGTGTAGTATGATTCAATCCTTATCCTGTATTGATGCTTTGCCTGTTTGATGGTTCGTTGCAGGGCATAGAAAGATTTCTTATAAGCTTCCGAGTTAGAGTCCCGCACCTTGAAAGCGGCAGCTCTACCCTTTAGCTCAGTGTGAATGTTGCCTGGAATCCATGGCTTCTGGTTGGGGTATGTATGTACAGTCACTGTGGGGACGACGTCCTCAATACACTTATTAATAAAGCCAGTGACTGATGTGGTGAACTCCTCAATGCCACCAGAAGAATCCCAGAACATGTTCCAGTCTGTGATAGCAAAATAGACCTGTAGTTTAGCATCTGCTTCATCTGACCACTTTTTTATGGACCGAGTCACTGGTGCTCCCTGCTTTAATTTTTGCTTGTAAGCAGGACTCAGGAGGATAGAGTTGTGGTCGGATTTACCAAATGGAGGGAGAGGGAGAGCATTGTACGCATCTCTGTGTGTGGAGTACACGTGATCTATAATTTTTTCCCCCCTGGTTGCACATTTAACATATTGATAGAAATTAGGTAGAACTGGGTAGAACTGATTTAAGTTTCCCTGTACTAAAGTCTCCGGCCACTAGGAGCGCCGCCTCTGGGTGAGCTTATTTCCTTATACAGCTGACTGAGTGCGGTCTTAGTGCCAGCATCTGTTTGTGGTGGTAAATAAACAGCCACGAAAAGTATAGCTGAAAACTCTCTAGGCAAGTAGTGTGGCCTGCAATTTATCACAATGTACTCTACTTCAGGCGAGCAAAATCTAGAGACTTCCTTAGATTCCGTGCACCAGCTGTTGTTTACAAATATGCACAGACTCCCCCCCCCCCCCCCCCCCCCCCCGTGTGTTGTTCTATCTTTCCGGTGCAGAGTATTTCCCGCTAGCTGAATATCCATGTCGTCATTCAGCCACAATTCCGTGAAACATAGGATATTACAGTTTTTGGTGTCCCGTTCAGGGCTACAACTGTTGTGTCATCAGCAAACTTAATAATGATGGTGTTGGAGTCGTCTTTGGCCATGAAGTCGTGAGGGAACAGGGAGTACAGGAGGGGACTGAGCACGCACCCCTGCATTCACTTACTTACTTATTGACAACATGCTGATTGGCAGCATACTGTAACAGTGGCAGCCTATCAGAAGATTACAGGTGTGGCTTATTCCAGGCTTTTAG
This sequence comes from Oncorhynchus mykiss, assembly GCF_013265735.2. NCBI lineage: Eukaryota > Metazoa > Chordata > Actinopteri > Salmoniformes > Salmonidae > Oncorhynchus > Oncorhynchus mykiss. The sequence continues at coordinate 24,373,735 of NC_048586.1, forward strand.
CTAGCTCTTTTTGGTTTCCCATAGAAGGGAATGTAATCCCAGTTAATGTGCTCTGTTCATAAACTTTGACCTCCTGAAGCTAGGGGGCACAAATAACGTTCCCAAAGGGGGAAGGGGGCAAAAATAACGTTCCCAAAGTAAACGGCCTATTTCTCAGGACCAGATGCTAGAATATGCATATAATTGACAGATTAGGATAGAAAACACTCGAAAGTTTCCAAAACTGTCAAAATATTGTCTGTGAGTATAACAGAACTGATATTGCAGGCGAAACCCTGAGTAAAATCAAACCAGGAGGTGGCTTCTATTTTGAAAACTCCATGTTCCATATCCTCCCATTGCTCCAATTAAAGGGATATCAACCAGATTCCATTTCCTATTGCTTCCTCAAGGTGTCAACAGTCTTCAGACATAGTTTCAGGCTTTTATTTTGAAGAATGAGCGTGAGTGACCACATTGCGTAAGTGGATAGGTGGGGGCTCTCAGAGTGAATTGTGCGCAAAAGAGAAAGGCGGTCATTGTTACTCCCGGACCTAGTGAAAAGCCAACTGTCCCGGGTGATCTATTATCGTATAGATATTTGAAAAACACCCTGAGGATTGATTATAAAAAACGTCTGACATGTTTCTGTGGACATTATGGATATAATTTGGAATTTTTTCTGCGCTGTCGTGACCGCTCTTTCCGGTGGATTCCTGGGCATAACGCACCAAACTAACGGATGTATTTGTATATAAAAATATCTTTATGGAACAAAAGGAACATTTGTTGTCTAACTGGGAGTCTCGTGAGTGAAAACATCCGAAGATCATCAAAGGTAAACGATTAATTTGATTGCTTTTCTGATTTTCGTGACCAAGTTACCTGATGCTAAGTGTACTTGTTTTGTCGAGCGATCGATAAACTTACACAAACGCTTGTATTGCTTTCACTGTAAAGCATAATTTCAAAATCTGAGACGACAGGTGGATTAACAAAAGGCTAAGCTGTGTTTTGCAATATTGCACTTGTGATTTCATGAAAGGAATATTTTCTAGAAATATTATTTGACTGTGGCGCTATGCTATTCAGCGTTGCTGATGACAATTATCCCGGATCCGGTATGGGTGGTTCAGAGAGGTTAAGCTTGGACATTGTCAGTTCTGCAGTGTTGTTAAAGACTGAAGAAAGTGCATGTGATACCAAAGAACCTTAAGATATTTCATTTATAGATAGTCCCCATGTCACACCCTGATCTGTTTCACCTGTCCTTGTGATTGTCTCTACCCCCTCAATGTCAACAAAAAAAGGAGATGATTGTGGACTTCAGGAAACAGCAGAGGGAGCACCCCCCTAGACACATCGATGAGATCGCAGTGGAGAAGGTGGTAAGCTTCAAGTTCCCCGGTGTACACATCACTGACAAACTGAAGTGGTCCATCCACACAGACAGTGTGGTGAAAAAGACGCAACAGTTGAAGAAATTTGTCTTGGCACCTAAAACCCCACAAACTTTTGCAGATGCACAATTGAGAGCATCCTGTCGGGATGTATCACCGCCTGATATGGCAACTGCACCGCCTGCAACCTCAGGTCTCTCCAGAGGGTGGTGTGGTCTGCCCAATGAATCACGGGGGCAAACTACCTGCCCTCCAGGACACGTACAGCTCTCAAAGTCACAGGAAGGCTAAAAAGATCATCAAGGACAACAACCACCCGAGCCACTGCCTGTTCACCGCGCTATCATCCAGAAGGCGAGGTCAGTACAGGTGCATCAAAGCTGGGACCGAGAGACTGAAAAACAGCTTCCATCTCAAGGCCATCAGACTGTTAAATAGCCATCACTAGCACATTAGATACTGCTGCCTATATACATAGACTTGAAATCACTGGCCACTTTAAGAAATGGAACACTAGTCACATTAATAATGTTTACATATCTTGCATTACTCATCTCGTATGTATATACTGTATTCTATTCCACTGTATCTTAGTCTATGCCGCTCTGACATTGCACGTCAATATATTTTCATATTCTTGATTCCATTCCTTTACTTAGATTTGTGTGTATTGGGTATATGTTGGGAAATTGTTCGATATTACTTGTTAGATATTACCGCACTGTCGGAGCTAGAAACACAAGCATTTTGCTACACCTGCAATAACATCTGCTAAACACGTGTATGTGACCAATAAATTTGATTTGATTTTGAAACTGACTCAGGCTCCATGAATTGATGAGGAATTGAAAAATTGTATGGTTGAAAAAGATGGGGAAAAAGGAGTGGCTAATAAGTCTGGCTGTACATCTGATTGGCTGTTGACGAAACTCAACAAAAAGAAGAAGAAACTGTATTATGAAGCCAAAATCAATGATATAAAGAATGATGTAAAAAAACATTGGAGTACTGTAAATTAAATTATGGGCAGAAAGGCAAATTCAACTCCATCCTTCATCAAATCAGATGGCTTATTCATCACAAAACCATTTGATATTGACAATTATTGGCAAAGTGGGCAAAGTTAGGCAGGAAATGCCAATAACGAACAGTGAGCCATCGTATTCATGCATAAAAAGCTAATAATAAAATACCAAAATACCAACGACCAGGCCCACAGTCCCAGCACCACACCCAGCACCAACCCCTGGTTTTCCAGCGCTTGTACCAGCACGATTTCCAACCCAGCCCCAGGTTTTCTTCCTGGTCCCAGCCCCAACACCAGCACCAACCCTGGACACAGCACCGACAAACCACAACTGCCACATTCATCCAGCAACTGCCAGCTCAGACCCCCCCTCAACACAACAACACACAAACCACTCCAACAGACCAACCATGACTGACTGACTAACTAACTAACTATCATTGACAGACTGATGATTATTAAATGTTATTTGATTGAATGCATTTCTTGTTTTTGGTATTAATTTGTTAATTTTATTTTTATTAACTTATGTTGGATTGATTTGTTGTTTGAATTGTTTATTATTTTGATAGTTTTTTAATTATGTAATTAATTTGACAAAAAATTCAACTGTTTATGACAATACATTAAATGTATCAAAAAGCCTTACTTTGATGGCCATGTTCTACCGCCAACACAGTAGTGTAAAGAACCTGTTGGTTTACAAACCACATCGGGTCTGTAAATCACATTATGTTGGATTACAAAGTGATGTGTAGTTCCTACTGGAATCTAGCCAGAGTTAGGACAGCCAACAGTTGGAATTTTTATTGACCTGCATCCTGCACATGACATGACTGTTAGAAATATTGGTTAAAGGAGACTACCCAAACCATTTAAACTGGAACAACCATTTGAGTAATGGGTGCAATAAATCTAACTGAAACTGATCTTTGTGTAGCATAATTTTAATCAATCAATAAATGTACACGCAAAAACATAGGTATTAAATACAATCCTAAAAAAAATCTAGCTTTAGTAGCGCATGCTGAGAAATAAGATAATGATGGGTGTCGTTTTGATGGAACGTTTTACTGTCCACTTAGTAAAACTGACACACTCTCATACTCAACACTGGTTATTAACACCAACAACCAGGTTATTGTACACCACTAAGAGTTAATTTAACTCCTGAATCAACACTAGAAATACTAAACTGAAAAATCTACATAAAGTAACACTAACCAATTTGTTGTGCACTTGTTAAATCTCCCTCTGTATAACTGACTCAACAGAGACTTACAATAATGTATGTTCCTTCCTTTATAGAATGGAGGAGGATTATTCGTAATGAATAATACCGAGCAGGGCCTGTTCCAGGCATAAGCGACTGTTTAGGGCCCTAGGGGCCCCCACCCAATTATTAAAAAATATTTAGGAACTCATTCGGGGTCTAAACTTACTGTAGAGAGTTACAATAGTAGAATATATGGCAAAATGTGTCGAATTGCAGGAAATTAGATACAAATTTGCAAAAATGTATCTCTGAACTATGGCAGCATGTTAGCTGTAAAACTACAAATGTTTCTTTCTGCCCCATGGCAAAATTAGTAGAATTGCATGAAATGAGTTACAAAACTGCAAAATCTTCTCTTTGCCCTATGGCAAATGTGTAGAATTGTAGCAAACTTGATTTGAAACGGCATCATTTTCTCTGTGTCTCATGAGAAAATGTCTAGTATTTATTGCATATTAACTCTAACCACACACTTATCTATGACCGTTGCATTGATGTTAGACGAGGACACTGAAGGTGAGGTCTGAGGCTGAGACTCTTACACCATGACTCAGTATCAGGGCCGGCCACTAACATGTTTTACCTGTAAGGTGAGGGGTCCCACAACAAAATTTTGCTTAGGGCCCACAAAAGGATAGGGCCGGCCCTGATACTGAGTCATGGTGTAAGAGTCTCAGCCTCAGACCTCACCTTCAGTGTCCTCGTCTGACATCAATGCAACGGTCATAGATAAGTGTGTGGTCTGGTCTGGAGTTGATATGAGGGTTCTAATAGGTCTAATATCATGAGGGGAGATGTGATTGTCCCTGTTACTCATGGATCAAATGTAATACAGCAAACATAGAACATAGAAGTTTGGAGCATTACACATTGACGAAGTGGTAGTGAAAATAGACAGTGGCTGAGGTTCCAAAGGTAACCGTGCTGTTCTGCCGCCTGTCCCGCCCCCCTGGAAGCCTCTCCTCCAGCGAGGAAAATCTGTATCAAGTTCTGCGCATGTGTTTCTTTACCTCTACACACACATGTTTGTGGTAAGTTTTATGAGTGAAACGTTTATACAGCATCTGCATGCCAACCATTTGATCTCAAACTGTAGCATACCTGTGTTTTGTTTAAATCAATGCAAATATTTTGCCTTATGGCGGCCATGTTGAGTTTTGGCCGCATGAGAGTAAAATAGGGGGTTGCATTCACATGTGCTTGCATGTGTGTGTGCACGTTTGTGTGTCTATGCAATTGCATTGGAGGATATGCATACTGTATTTGTTAGTGAATGTTCTTCATTCAGCATCTCAGACAATGGAACTCAGTTTGACTTGGTGCCTTGAGAGAAAAACAGAGATGTTGTGAACAATAAAAAAGAGAGAGAGAAAAAGAGAGAGATGAGAGAAGCCAGACAGCTAAGTTATGCATGTGGCGTGATTAACCAATCAAGTATTTTAATTGAATGCTTCGTGTTAATGACTGTCTGTCTGAGAGGAACAGATAGGGCCCATGGGTAGGAGAGGGGACACTCCCTCTAAAACTCAGTTAATCACATAGTTAAAGACATGCCCCGGACCTTTGGCGCCTACTAAGTATTTTTTAAAGGCTGAATGTGTCAATGTGTAGTTCATACATGCATAATCTATGAGCAGAATTACTGTTTAACCTCAATTATGAACTCCCTTGTTTGAAAGCGACTGTTTTTCTGGAAGCTATGCTGTGCCATTTTCCCTACATTTTCCACCATGTGGTCCAGCCCCCAAGTAATTCGTGTTCTAACCAATGATCTTCAGCCTCTCGCCATTTGAGTGATAGCAAGACGCACACACAGTGCCATGGTGGTGGAAGCATCGTGCTGTGGGGATGTTTTTCAGTGGCAGGGACTGGGAGATTAGGAGACTAGTCAGGATCGAGGTAAAGATGAACGGAGCATCATCTGCTGGACTGTTCATTAATCACGGTACTCCATTTTGTTAATTTTTTTCTTTATCTGTCGGCCCCAGCCTTGAACTCAGGCCCTGTGTGTAGTTAACTGACCCTCCCTGCCCATTCATCGCCATTTTACCTGTTGTTGTTGTCTTAGCTGATTAGCTGTTGTCTTACCTGTTGTTGTCTTAGCTAGCTCCCCAAATCACCACCTGTGATTGCTTTATGCCTCACTTTATGTCTCTCTCAAATGTCAATATGCCTTGTATATTGTTGTTTAGGATAGTTATCATTGTTTTAGTTTCCTGCGGAGCCCCTAGTCCCACTCAAAATGTCTCAGATACCTTCTTTGTCCCACCTCCCACACATGCGGTGACCTCACCCAGCATAACTAGTACTTCCAGAGATGCAACCTCTCTTATCGTCACAAAATGCCTGGGTTTACCTCCACTGTACCCGCACCCCACCATACCCATGTCTGTACATTATGCCCTGAATCTATTCTACCACGCCCAGAATTCTGCTCCTTTTATTCTCTGTCCCCAACGCACTAGACGACCACTTTTCATAGCCTTTAGCCGTACCCTCATCCTACTCCTCCTCTCTTACTCGGGTGATGTGGAGGTTAACCCAGGCCCTGCGTGTCCCCAGGCACTCTCATTTGTTGACCTCTGTAACCGAAAAAGCCTTGGTTTCATGCATGTTAACATCAGCAGCCTCCTCTCTAAGTTTTTTAAAACTCACTGCGTAAGCACACTCCGCCAACCCTGGTGTCCTTGCCGTGTCCGAATCCTGGCTTAGGAAGGCCACCAAAAATTCTGTGATTTCCATCCCCAACTACAACATTTTCCGTCAAGATAGAACTGCCAAAGGGGGAGGAGTTGCAATCTACTGCAGAGATAGCTTGCAAAGTTATGTTATACTTTCCAGGTCTATGCCCAAACAGTTCGAGCTTCTAATTAAAACAATGAATCTCTCCAGAAATAAGTTTCTCACTCTTGACGCCTGTTATAGACCCCCCTCAGCTCCCAGCTGTGCCCTGGATGCCATATGTGAATTGATTGCCCCTCATCTATCTTCAGAGTTCGTTCTGTTAGGTGACCTAAACTGGGATGTGCTTAACACCCAGGCAGTCCTACAATCTAAGCTAGATGCCCTCAATCTCACACAAATGATCAATGAACCCACCAGGTAAAACCCAACATCCATAAACATGGGTACCCTCATAGATATTATCCTGACCAATTTGCCCTCCAAATACACCTCTGCTGTTTTTAATCAGGATCTCAGCGATCACTGACTAATTGCCTGCATCCGCTCATCACTGTCAAATGCTCCCTAAAATACTTCTGCGAGCAGGCCTGTCTAATCAACCTGGCCCGGGTATCCTGGAAGGATATTGACCTCATCCCATCAGTAGAGGATGTCTGGTCGTTCTTTAAAAGTAATTTCCTCACCATTTTAAATAAGCATGCCCCTTTCAAAAAATGCAGTCCTAAGAACAGATATAGCCCTTGGTTCACTCCAGACCTGACTGCCCTCGACAAGCACAAAAACATCCTGTGGCGGACTGCAATAGCAACGAATAGTCCCCGCGATATGCAACTGTTCAGGGAAGTCAGGAACCAATACACGCAGTCGGTTAGGAAAGCAAAGCTTTTTCAAACAGAAATTTGCATCCTGTAGCTCTAACTCCAAAAAGTTTTGGGACACTGTAAAGTCCATGGAGAACAAGAGTACCTCCTCCCAGCTGCCCACTGCACTGAGGCTAGGTAACACTGTCACCACCGATAAATCCACAATAATCGAGAATTTCAACAAGCATTCCTCTATGGCTGGCCATGCTTTCCTCCTGGCTACCCCATCCCCGGCCAACAGCTCCGCACCCCCCGCAGCTACTTGCCCAAGCCTCCAAATCCAGACAGCTGATGTTCTGAAAGAGCTGCAAAACTTGGACCCGTACAAATCAGCTGGGCTAGACAATCTGGACCCTCTCTTTCTAAAATTATCCGCCGCCATTGTTGCAACCCCTATTACAAGTCTGTTCAACCTCTCTTTCGTATCATCCGAGATCCCTAAAGATTGGAAAGCTGCCGCAGTCATCCCCCTCTTCAAAGGGGGTGACACTCTAGACCCAAACTGTTACAGACCTATATCCATCCTGCTGTGACTTTCTAAAGTCTTCGAAAGCCAAGTTATAACAGATTACTGACCATTTAGAATCCCACCGTGCCTTCTCCGCTGTGCAATCCGGTTTCCAAGCTGGTCACGGGTGCACCACAGCCATGCTTAAGGTACTAAACGATATCATAACCGCCATCGATAAAAGATTGTAATGTGCAGCCGTCTCCATCGACCTGCTCAAGGCTTTCGACTCTGTCAACCACTGTATTCTTATCTGCAGACTCAACAGCCTTGGTTTCTCGAATGACTGCCTCGCCTGGTTCACCAATTACTTCTCAGACAGAGTTCAGTGTGTCAAATCGGAGGGCCTGTTGTCCGGACCTCTGGCAGTCTCTATGGGGGTACCACAGGGTTCAATTCTTGGGCCGACTCTTTTCTCTGTATATATCAACAATGTCGCTCCTGCTGCGGGTGATGCCCTGATCCACCTCTACGCAGACGACACCATTCTGTATACATCTGGCCCTTCTTTGGACACTGTGTTAACAAACCTCCAATCGAGCTTCAATGCCATACAACACTCCTTCCGTGGCCTCCAACTGCTCTTAAACGCTAGTAAAACTAAATGCATGCTTTTCAACAGTTCGCTGCCCGCACCCGCCCGCCCAACTAGCATCACAACTCTGGACGGTTCTGACTTAGAATATGTGGAAAACTACAAATACCTAGGTGTCTGGCTAGACTGTAAACTCTCCTTCCAGACTCACATTAAATCTAGAATTGGCTTTCTATTCCACAACAAAACCTCACTCACTCACTCACTCACTCACTCACTCACTCACATACCCTAGTAAAACTGACTATCCTACCGATTCTCAACTTCGGCGATGTCATTTACAAAATAGCCTCTAACACTCTACTCAGCAAACTGGATGCAGTCTATCACAGTGCCATCCGTTTTGTCACCAAAGCCCCATATACCCCCCACCACTGCGACCTGTATGCTCTATTTGGCTGGCCCTCGCTGCATATTCGTTGCCAGACCCACTGGCTCCAGGACATCTATAAGTCTCTGCTAGGTAAAGCTCCGCCTTATCACAGCTCACTGGTCACGATAACAAAACCCACCCGTAGCACGCGCTCCAGCAGGTATATCTCACTGGTCATCCCCAAAGCCCTCTTTTGGCCGCCTTTCCTTCCAGGTCTCTGGTGTCAATGACTGGAACGAATTGCAAAAATCTCTGAAGCTGGAGACTTATATTTTCCTCACTAACTTTAAACATCAGCTATCCGAGCAGATAACCGATCACTGCAGCTGTACATAGCCCATCTGTAAATAGCCCATCCAATCTACCTACCTCATCCCCATATTGTTTTTATTTACTTCTCTGCTCTTTTGCACACCAGTATTTCTACTTGCACATCATCATCTGCAGATCTATCACTCCAGTGTTAATTTTCTAAATTGTAATTACTTGCTACTATGGCCTATTTATTGCCTTACCTCCTCACGCCATTCGCACACACTGTATATAAACTTTATTTTTTCTATTGTCTTTTTGACTGTACGCTTGTTTATTCCATGTGAAACTCTGTGTTGTTGTTTGTGTCGCACTGCTTTGCTTTATATTGGCCAGGTCACAGTTGTTAATGAGAACTTGTTCTCAACTAGCCTACCTGGTTAAATAAAGGTGAAATAAAAATATTTAAAAAACAGAGAGATCCTTGATAAAAACCTGCTCCAGAGTGCTCAAGACCTTAGACTGGGGTGCAGATTCACCTTCCAACAGGAAAACCACCCTAAACACACTGCAAAGACAAAACAGGAATGGCTTCGGGACAAGTCTGAATGTCCTGGAGTGGCTCAGCCAGAACCCAGACCTGAACCTGATCAAACATCTTTGGAGAGACCTGAAAATAGCTGTGCAGAAACGCTCTCCATCCATCATGAAAGAGCTCCCCAAATACTGGTTTGCCAAGCTTGCAGCGTCATACCCAAGAAGACTTGAGGCTGTAATCGCTGTCAAAGGTGCTTCAACAAGTACTGAGTTAAGGGTCTGAATAGTTATGAAAATGTGATATTTCTGTTTTTAATTTTTAATAAATGATCAAAAATGTCTAAAAACCTATTTTTGCTCTGTCATTATGGGGTATTGTGTGTAGATTGATGAGGGGGAAGACACAATTTAATAAATTTTAGAATAAGGCTGTAACCTAACAAATTTGAAAAAAGTCACAGGGTCTGAATACGTTCCGAAGGCACCGTATGTGACTTAGTATGCCATTTTCGGGGACCACTTTTGATCTCTTTAATGGACTTTGCTGAGTTTCTTAGTGTGCAATGCAATTTTGCTCGGCATTTGCTTTTGTAACAGTGGACTCATTAGTGTGTTATTGGCTTATCTGATGCATCTCTGCAATTAAACCACATGAGGAAAGAGAGGGGCTGATTCCCTCTCTCAGACAGTAGCCATCTATTCCATTAGAATCAGTTGCTCTCTAAGGGTAGACATCTGCATTGGGGAGTTCATCCCCTACTCCATTTACAAGTAATACCATACAATATGATGTTTTTGTAGTCCATTTCCATGGACAGTGTGCTCATATATTTATGATACAATTCCATATGTCTTCTTTCATATCATGTTTTAATTGTTTTTTATATATACATTATTCAATACCACAATGGTCCTGGTATTATGTTATTTAGAAATATATACATTATTCAATGCCACAATGGTCCTGGTATTATGTTATATAGAAATATATACATTATTCAATGCCACAATGGTCCTGACATTATGTTATTTAGAAATATATGCATTATTCAATACCGCAATGCCCCTGGCATTATGTTATCTTATGCCAAAGCATTGGGACGGCACCTTGTGTGAATGGAGGCTGTAAAAACAGAGACTCTAAAAACATTTTGTGTGATTAAAGGGATACTTTGGGATTTTGGTAATTGTCTCTTTTATCTACTTCCTCAGAGCCAGATTAACTCATGGTTACCATTTTTATGCCTCTGCGTGCAGTTTTAAGGAAGTTACTAACTAGCGTTAGCGCAATGCCATCGTATGGGCTTCAGCGTTGAAGGAAGTTACTAACTAGCGTTAGCACAATGCCATCATATGGGCCCCAGCGTTGAAGGAAGTTACTAACTAGCGTTAGCGCAATGCCATCCTATGGGCCCCAGCGTTGAAGGAAGTTACTAACTAGCGTTAGCGCAATGCCATCCTATGGGCCCCAGCGTTGAAGGAAGTTACTAACTAGCGTTAGCGCAATGCCATCCTATGGGCCCCAGCGTTGAAGGAAGTTACTAACTAGCGTTAGCACAATGCCATCGTATGGGCCCCAGCGGTCGATCTCATTGAGCAAGTCTCCACTCTCTCTTTGCTTTTGCTCTGCGGGCGAAGGTTGTGTTTCACATGTGTTTTTGACTGTGGGTTCTAGTGCTAGCTGGTTTAGAGTTACCTGGTTGGGCTCTGGCTTGCTGCTTTGCCGACCGTGTTGGTTTCTGTGTGGATTTATCTGTTTTATTGGATCTAAATTTCTCTCGTGCAGCTGTCCAATGGCTCCTCTCTGTTCCTCCTGTTTACGCTCCGCCCTGGCGTAATATGGTTTCCCTCTCCCTGTTATTTCCAGACAAAATACTACTCCCCCCGTTGCCGCCTGAATAATAATTATGGTCTCTCCTCTGATGTACTTATCCCTGCCCACTCATCATGCATCCTACGTAGACGCTGCTACCTGCATCGTGGCTCCCATCGCAACTGGTCAGTCAACTATACTAGTGGTAGCAACATTAACTCTCTCTGGTCTCACTCTGGCCCTGCCAACGCCCCCTTCAATAAACCACTATCCATAAACTCCCCCCTCCTCAACATTTGATCAATGAACAACAAAGCCCCCATGTTCAATGAACTAATATCTGAAAAACAAGATAGACTTCCTCCTCCTAACTGAAACTTGGCAACAACCTGGTGATTTCTATTCTCTTAACCAAGCTACTCCCGCTGATTATGGATACCTGTGTCACCTCCGCTCCACTGGCCATGGTGGCAGCCTCACTGTACTGTAGAACTCCAAAATCTAAATAACTGAACTGTCCTCCCTACTGTCTCCTCATTTGAATACATTGCCTACAAATCCTCTTGCTCCATGGCCATTATCCTTGTGTACCATCCTCCTCAAGCTAATGAATCATTCCTGTCTGAACTATCTGAACTAGTCACCATTGCTGTCCCACTCTCCCCCCGCTTACTGTTGCTTGGCGATATGAATATTCATGTTGACTCGAACTCAAAACTTGCCTCTGATTTCATTGCTGTTTGGGACTGTTTCGATATTAACCAACACGTCAATTTTCCAACTCACATCGAGGGACACATACTTGACCTTGTATGCTCTGTTGCCTCAACCTAACTCATATTTGCCCTACCATGTTCCCATTGTCTGACCACTGTCACGCCCCAACTCATCTGATGAACTAGCTGCCAAACGAACTGCTCTATCTGTCTCCCTGAACTCTCTGGCCCCTCTCCAAACTAAACCTATCCTTCTCCTTCCACTGGTTTACCCCTGAGCTCAGTGCTACAAGTTCCACCTACTTCTCGAAAATCATCAACAGCTCCAATAAGAACTCCAGGACTCTGTTCTCCACTGTCAGCAAACTACATCAGCCTCTTGACGACACCTTCTCTACTTCCTGCACTGAACTCTGCAACTCCTTCCTTTGGTTTTTTCAAGGATGAGATCACCAAAATAAACTCATTATTGACTGACCAAGCTCCCAACCGTCACCCTTGAAACCTGTCTCTATATTTCTACCTCTCAGACCTTTTTCTCCTCTACCAACCCACACACGCAATTCCATACACTGATGCATCACACTCTTTCTGATCCACCGCTCTCTTTATTCATGTGTCTGTTCAGTCTGATGTATTGTTTTGACTCCTGTTTTTTTTCTCTACAATTGTAAAGCGACTTCAGGTCCTTGAAAAACTATATAATTCCCATATATTATTATTATTATTATCATCATCATGTAAACTAGCCTACTCGCACAGCCTACACACACTGTATCTGTGAGCTGTTGGCTAGAGCGCGTGTGCCAAGACCAGAGTAGCACATTTACTATTTAATGCAACTGTTTTTGGCAAAACTATTGGTAGAGTTGAAACTGCAATGGAAACCCATTGAACTATAGATTTTCATTTGGTACATAAAAACTCATGCGAAGAAGTACATTTTGTGTGCACTACTTCATCATGCACTGATTTTTTCTGAAACAAGTCAGTTTGGTGGGAACACCACTGGTGGGAAAATGTGCATATTTTCTGTATTGCCAGTTGAGAATATTTGCATGAAAATCTGTCGCCAGTTGGATGGAAACCTAGCTATAGAGACATAAAAATAGTATCCACAAGTTCATCTGACTCTGGGGAAGTAGATAAAGGACCTCATTGCCAAAATATCCCTTTAATGTCTCATGTTTTCTACTGCAATAAAGTTGTTATTAGTCAGGCTACATTTTATTGAGCGGCCCATGTTGTTCAGGCCAACGATGAGACAGTGATGATATTTATTAGGAGTGTAGCAGGCTGGAGAGAGTGGAACATGGGGAGGTATGTGAAGAAACATGAGAGAGAGAGAGAACGAGAGAGAGAGAGAATGTTGTTATTCTGTTGTTTAATCTGTCTTGTGCATAGCAGTCAGGTGAATCTCAGAGGATCAGACTAACCATCAGCTGCTTTCACCTGCGCGAAAGCATTCCACAGGGATGCTGGCCCATGTTGACGCCAATGCGTCCCACAGTTGTGTCAAGTTGGCTGGATGTCCTTTGGGTGGTGGACCATTCTTGATACACACAGGAAACTGTTGAGCATGAAAATCACAGCAGTGTTGCAGTTCTTGACACACTCAAACCTGTGTGCCTGGCACCTACTACCATACCCCTTTCAAAGGGACTTAAATCTTTTGTCTTGTCGTTTCACCCTCTGAGTGGCACAGATACACAATCCATATCTCAATTGTCTCAAGGCTTGAAAATCCTCCCCTGTTCCACCACCTCTGAGTGAGAGGAGAGGCACTCTCACACCCCTGGTTATGCATCACTACAGACCCTGGTTCGATTTCAGGCTGTATCAAAACCTGGCCGTGACTGGGAGTCTCATAGGGTGGCTGTAACGCTTGTCGTCTGGAGAAAGAGAGGAAGACCAAGGTGCAGCGTGGTAAGTGATCATTATTATCATTAAGTATGATTCTCAATCAGAGACAACGATCGACAGCTGCCTCTGATTGAGAACTATACCAGGCCAAACACAGAAATACAACATAAGAAAAGAACATAGACTACCCACCCCAACTCACGCCCTGACCAAACTAACACAAAGACATAAAAAAGGAGCTAAGGTCAGAATGTGACAGTACCCCCCCAAAGGTGCGGACTCCGGCCGCAAATCCTGAACCTATAGGGGAGGGTCTGGGTGGGCGCCTGTCCGCGTTGGCGGCTCTGGCGCGGGATGTGGACCCCACTCCACCATAGTCTTGGCCCACTTTAGTGGCGCCTTTGGAGCGGCGACCGGGTTGTGGTGGAGCACGCAGCCTTGGCACCACTCCTCCAGGCTGGATGACCACTTTAGCCCGGACAATCCAGAGTGCAGGCACAGGTTGAACCGAGCTGTGGGTGAGCACTGGAGATCTGGTGCATACTACTCGCACCTCTCCCTTAGGCTCAATGCCCACATTCTAGGCTATGAGCGCGTACTGGTGACACTGTGCGCTCCAACGCATAACACGGTGCCTGCCCGGTCGCTCTCTCACCACGGTAAGCACGGGGAGTTGGCTCAGGTCTCCTACCTGACTTTGCCAATCTTTGCCAAAGTTCTTTGGGGCTGCCTCTCGTGCCTGTTGCGCTGCCGTGTTCTTGTCGCCAACTCCATTCTCCTGTAACCCTCCTCGCACTGCTCCAGAGAGTCCCAGGCGGGCTCCGGCACTCTCCCTGGGTCGACCGACCACCTTTCTACCTCCTCCCAAGTTGTCACATAGTCCAGATCTCGCTGCCTCTCATTACCACGCTGCTTGGTCCTTTCTTGGTGGGGTGATTCTGTAACGCTTGTCGTCTGGAGAAAGAGAGGAGGACCAAGGTGCAGCGTGGTAAATGTTCATTATTTTAATAAAACAACTGAACACTGAACAAACACAACAAAAACGACAGACGAACCGTCCTGTAAGGTGACGAAAAACACTAAACAGAAAATAATCACCCACAACCAAAATGGGGAAAACAGGCTACCTAAGTATGATTCTCAATCAGAGACAATGATTGACAGCTGCCTCTGATTGAGAACCATACAGGGCCAAACACAGAAATACAACATAAAAAAAGAACATAGACTACCCACCCCAACTCACGCCCTGACCAAACTAACACAAAGACATAAAAAAGGAACCATTTTTTTATTTTACCTTTATTTAACTAGGCAAGTCAGTGAAGAACACATACTTATTTTCAATGACGGCCTAGAAACAGTGGGTTAACTGCCTGTTCAGGGGCAGAATGACAGATTTGTACCTTGTCAGCTCAGGGGTTCCAACTTGCAACCTTCCAGTTACTAGTCCAACGCTCTAACCACTAGTCTACCCTGCTGCCCCAACTAAGGTCAGAACGTGACAGTGGCATCGTCCAGGTTAGGGTTTGGCCGGGGTAGGCCATCATTGTAAATAAGAACTTGTTCTTAACTGACTTGCCTAGTTAAATAAATGTTAAATTAAAAGAAACAAAGAAACATAAGCAAATGTGTGTACATTACACACTTTAAGGAAAAAACACATGGATTTCACGCGAACATGTGATCATGTGACGTTAATGTGATAACGTGACAATGCGAAGCAACATCTGAAAACATAAAACTTCACGTGACCACGTGAGAACGTGATCTCGTGAAATGAATTTGAAATAAATGTGACAACAATGGGATGCAAAATTTCAACATGTGATAACATGAAACTACACAACAACATTTGAGCACATGAAAACATGATCTTGTGAAGACAATGTGACATCATGGGATACATATTTTTCCATTTGATGCCATGAAATTACATATGACAACATTTGAGCACATGTAAAAGTTCAGGTGTCAAATATAATTTTGAATATTTTACCTTAAAAAGGTATAATTGACATGAATTCAAATTAAACAGTCATGTCCCTCTGCAGGTTTTGTTCCAGGGATGTACCCAATTATGTTTTTAGGACGTTCTCTGAACATTGTGTCATGGTCACCTGGAGGTTTTTGTCTAGTTGAGGTGAAAATGCGGTAAATGTACAAGTTCTGTATTTTTACAGCTAAATTAAGGTGTTGATGGATAGTATGCAGCTGTATTCTGATTACTCAGGACTAAACTTCAATTTGGATTTGAACTGACAACCTCTTTCTTGCTAGCAACCGGAAATTCCTGCTGTGACACCAAGTCTTCAGGCATAATGGAGATTCGCAGTACCAGTACAGTACCAGTCAAAAGTTTGAACACACCTACTCATTCAAGGGTTTTTCTTTATTTGTACTATGTTTTACATTGTAGAATAATAGTGAATACATCAACACTATGAAATAACACATATGGAATAATGTAGTCACCAAAAAAAGTGTTAAACAAATCAAAATATATTTTCTATTTGAGATTATTTTCTATTTGAAATTCTTCAAATAGACACCCTTTGCCTTGATGACAGCTTTGCACACTCTTGGCATTCTCTCAACCAGCTTCATGGTTACCTGGAAAGCATTTCAATTAACAGGTGTGCCTTCTTAAAAGTTCATTTGTGGAATTTCGTTCCTTCTTAATTTAATGCATTTGAGCCAATCAGTTGTGTTGTGACAAGGTAGATATATACAGAATATTTGGTAAAAGACCAAGTCCATATTATGGCATGAACAGCTCAAATAAGCAAAGAGAAACAACAGTCCGTCATTACTTTAAGACATGAAGGTCAGTCAATCTGGAAAATCTCAAGAACTTTTAAAGTTTCTTCAAGTGCAGTTGCATAAACCAAGTGGTATGATGAAACTGGCTCCCATGAGGACCGCCACAGGAAAGGAAAACCCAGAATTACCTCTGCTGCAGAGGATAAGTTCATTAGAGTTACCAGCCTCAGAAATTGCAGCCCAAATAAAGGCTTGACAGAGTTCAAGTAACAGACACATCTCAACATCAACTGTTCAGAGGAGACTGCGTGACTCAGGCCTTCATGGCCGAATTGCTGCAAAGAAACAACTACTAAAGAACATCAATAATAAGAAGAGACTTGCTTGGGCCAAGATACATGAGCATTGAGCATTAAACCGGTGGAAATTTGTCCTTTGGTCTGGAGTCCAAATTGGAGATTTTTGGTTCCAACCGCCATGTCTTTGTGAGACGCAGTGTGGTTGAACAGATTATCTCCTCCTGTGTGTTTCCCACCATAAAGCAAGGAGGAGGAGGTGTTATGGTGTGGGGGTGCTTTGCTGGTGACACTGTCAGTGATTTATTTAGAATTCAAGGCACACTTAACCAGCATGGCTACCACAGCATTCTGCAGCAATACGCCATCCAATCAATCTGGTTTGGGCATAAAGGGACTATTATTTGTTTTTCAACAGGACAATGACCCAACACATCTCCAGGCTGTGTAAGGGCTGTTTTACCAAGAAGGAACATGCTACTGTGTTGTTCCCTGGTTTACAAAAAGTTCAAAGGTACACTTCACAAGTACATATATGAACTCACATGGTACAGTTCAGTAGGTATAATGGGATATTTTTTTACCTAATATTTTTAATATAAGGTACAATCATCACTAGGTAGGTAATGTACTGGTGTACATTAGTATATTAGTATATTTGGGTGTGTGGTCAAATGTGCATATTTGTGCCAACCGTCCATGGAAGTGTTATAGCGGTTTAAGTGTTTGATGGATATGCCAATGCAAAATGAGCTCCTCTATTGATGCTGTCTGTTTTATAAACTTTGTCAAAGAATGGTTCAGTAGTGAGTTGTACTGTAAAGACATTGCTGTGCATTTTCCAATTATTTAATGGCAACCTGTCATTTCATAACTGGAAACTACTTGTCAGTCAGTTACTGTCAAAACGTTGCAAATAACCTACAGGGTACTTGATGCCACTAGCAATCCTTGGCAGTAGCAATGTTATCTTTGATACCGGAGCTACAATGCATGCGTCGAAATTGCTAAGCAGTTTACTTTGAAACAGTGTGCCTGTATCCCTTAATCAGAAGCATGTGATCAATGACGTCCAAAGCTTCATTTTGTCAAACAATCACCTGATTGGTTTGGTATTGGGTAGAAGACAAAAAGGAAAGTATTCAGACCACTTCACCTTTTAAACATTTTGTTATGTTACAGCCTTATTCTAAAATGGATTATAAATATACACTACCGTTCAAAAGTTTGGGGTCACTTAGAAATGTCCTTGTTTTTGAAAGAAAAGCACACAAGTCTGTTTCTCAAACTAGACACTCCAATGTACCTCTTGCTCAGTTGTGCACCGGGGCCTCCCACTCCTCTTTCTATTCTGGTTAGAGACAGTTTGCGCTGTTCTGTGAAGGGAGTAGTACACAGCATTGTACCAGATCTTCAGTTTCTTGGCAATTTCTCACATGGAATAGCCTTTATTTCAGAGAACAAGAATAGACTGACGCGTTTCAGAAGAAAGTTATTTGTTTCTGGCCATTTTGAGCCTGTAATCAAACACACAAATGCTGATGCTCCATATACTCAACTCGTCGAAAGAAGGCCAGTTTTATTGCTTCTTTAATCAGAACATCTGTTTTCAGCTGTGCTAACATTGTTGCAAACAAGGTTTTCTAATGATCAATTAGCCTTTTAAAATGATACACTTGGATTAGCTAACACAACGTGCCATTGGAACACAGGAGTGGTGGTTGCTGATAATGGGCCTCTGTACACCTATGTAGATATTCTATAAAATAATCTGCAGTTTCCAGCTACAATAGTCATTTACAACATTAACAATGTCTACACTGTATTTCTGATAAATTTAAAGTTATTTTAATGGACAAAAAGTTAGCTTTTCTTTCAAAAACAAGGACATTTCTAAGTCAAATCAAATCAAATGTTATTTGTCACATACACATGGTTAGCAGATGTTAATGCGAGTGTAGCGAAATGCTTGTGCTTCTAGTTCCGACAATGCAGTAATAACCAACGAGTAATCTAACCTAATAATTCCACAACTACGACCTTATACACACAAGTGTAAAGGGATAAAGAATATGTACATAAAGATATATGAATGAGTGATGGTACAGAATGGCATAGGCAAGATGCAGTAGATGGTATCAAGTACAGTATATACATATGAGATGAGTAATGTAGGGTATGTAAACATTATATTAAGTGGCATTGTTTAAAGTGGCTAGTGATACATTTTTTACATCAATTTCCATTATTAAAGTGGCTGGAGTTGAGTCAGTATGTTGGCAGCAGCCACTCAATGTTAGTGGTGGCTGTTTAACAGTCTGATGGCCTTGAGATAGAAGCTGTTTTTCAGTCTCTCTGTCCCTGCTTTGATGCACCTGTACTGACCTCGCCTTCTGGATGATAGCGGGATGAACAGGCAGTGGCTCGGGTGGTTGATGTCCTTGATGATCTTTATGGCCTTTCTGTGACATTGGTTGGTGTAGGTGTCCTGGAGGGCAGGTAGTTTGCCTCCGGTGATGCGTTGTGCAGACCTCAGTACCCTCTGGAGAGCCTTACGGTTGTGGGAGGAGCAGTTGCTGTACCAGGTGGTAATACATCCCGACAGGATGCTCTCGGTTCTGCATCTGTAGAAGTTTGTGAGTGCTTTTGGTGACAAGCCGAATTTCTTCAGCCTCCTGAAGTTGAAGAAGCGCTGCTGCGCCTTCTTCACAACGCTGTCTGTGTGGGGGGACCAATTCAGTTGGTCCGTGATGTGTACACCGAAGAACTTAAACCTTACTACCCTCTCCACTGCTGTCCTGTTGATGTGGATAGGGGGGTGCTCCCTCTGCTGTTTCCTGAAGTCCACAATCATCTCCTTTGATTTGTTGACGTTGAGTGTGAGGTTACTTGCCTGACACCACACTCCGAGGGCACTCACCTCCCCCCTGTAGGCCGTCTCGTCGTTGTTGGTAATCAAGCCTACCACTGTAGTGTCGTCCACAAACTTGATGATTGAGTTGGAGGCGTGCATGGCCATGCAGTCGTGGGTGAACAGGGAGTACAGGAGAGGGCTCAGAACGCACCCTTGTGGGGCCCCAGTGTTGAGGATCAGCGGGGTGGAGATGTTGTTACCTACCCTCGCCACTTGGAGATGGCCTGTCAGGAAGTTCAGTACCCAGACAGGGTCTCGAGCCTGATGACGAGTTTGGAGGGTACTATTGTGTTAAATGCTGAGCTGTAGTCGATGAACAGCATTCTCACATAGGTATTCCTCTTGTCCAGATGGGTTAGGGCAGTGTTCAGTGTGGTTGTGATTGCGTCGTCTGTGGACCTATTGGGGCGCTAAGCAAATTGGAGTGGGTCTAGGGTGTCAGGTAGGGTGGAGGTGATATGGTCCTTTGACTAGTCTCTCAAAGCACTTCATGATGACGGAAGTATGGTGCTGGGCGGTAGTCGTTTAGCTCAGTTACCTTAGCTTTCTTGGGAACAGGAACAATGGTAGCTCTCTTGAAGCATGTGGGAACAGCAGACTGGGAAAAGGATTGATTGAATATGTCCGTAAACACACCAGCCAGCTGGTCTGCGCATGCTCTGAGGACTCGGCTGGGGATGCCGTCTGGGCCTGCAGCCTTGCGAGGGTTAACACTTTTAAATGTTTTACTCACGTCGGCTGCAGTGAAGGAGAGTCCGCAGGTTTTGGTAGCGGGCCGTGTCAGTGGCACTGTAAAGTTATTTAGTCTGTCTGGGAGCAAGACATCCTGGTCCGCGACGGGGCTGGCTTTCTTTTTGTAATGCGTGATTGACTGTAGACCCTGCCACATACCTCTTGCGTCTGAGCCGTTGAATTGCGACTCTACTTTGTCTCTATATTGACGCTTAGCTTGTTTGATTTCCTTGCGGAGGGAATAGCTACACTGTTTGTATTCGGTCATGTTTCCGGTCACCTTGCCCTGGTTAAAAGCAATGGTTCTCACTTTCAATGCTGCTATCAATCCACGGTTTCTGGTTTGGAAATGGTTTAATCGTTGCTGTGGGTATAACATCGTCAATGCACTTTCTAATGAACTCGCTCACCGAATCAGCGTATTCGTCAATGTTGTTGTTGGACGCAATGCGGAACATATCCCAATCCACGTGATCGAAGCAGTCTTGAATCGTGGAATCAGATTGGTCGGACCAGCGTTGAACAGACCTGAGCGCAGGAGCTTCTTGTTTTAGTCTCTGTCTGTAGGCTGGAAGCAACAAAATGGAGTCGTGGTCAGCTTTTCCGAAAGGAGGGCGGGGGAGGGCCTTATATGCATCGCAAATTTAGAATAACAATGATCCAGGGTTTTACCTGCCCTGGTTGCGCAATCGATATGCTGATAGAATTTAGGGAGTCTTGTTTTCAGATTAGCCTTGGTAAAATCCCCAGCTGCAATGAATGCAGCCTCAGGATATGTGGTTTCCAGTTTACATAGAGTCAAATAAAGTTTGTTCAGGGCCATCGATGTGTCTGCTTGGGGGGGAATATATACGGCTGTGATTATAATCGAAGAGAATTCCCTTGGTAGATAATGTGGTCGACATTTGTTTGTGAGGAATTCAAAGTCAGGTGAACAGAAGGACTTGAGTTCCTGTATGTTGTTATGATCACACCACGTCTCGTTAATCATAAGGCATACCCCCCCCCCGCCCCTCTTCTTACCAGAAAGAGGCTTGTTTCTGTCTGCGATATGCTTGAAGAAACCAGCTGGCTGCACCGACCCCGAGTCTCTCGAGTGAGCCATGTTTCCGTGAAGCAAAGAACGTTACAGTCTCTGATGTCTCTCTGGAATGCTACCCTTGCTCGGATTTCATCAACCTTGTTGTCAAGAGACTGGACATTGGCGAGTAGTATACTAGGGAGTGGTGCGCAATGTGCCCATCTCCGGAGCCTGACCAGAAGACCACTTCGTTTGCCACTTTTACGGCGTCGTTGTTTTGGGTCGCCGGCTGGGATCCGATCCAGTAATATTCCTGGCCGTAATGATGGTGAGTTGACGTTGCTCTTATATTCATTAGTTCCTCCCGACTGTATGTAATGAAACCTAAGATTACCTGGGGTACCAATGTAAGAAATAACACTGAAAAAAACAAAATACTGCATAGTTTCCTAGGAATGCAAAGCGAGGCGGCCATCTCTATCGGCGCCGGAAGTAAGTTACACCTAACTTTTGAACGGTAGTGTATATATCTCATCAATGTACACATAATACCCCATAATGACAAAGCGAAAACAGGAAAACAATTTTTGGGGCAAATGTATTAAAAAGAAAAACAGAAATAGCTTATTTACATGCATCCTGTTTCCATTGATCATCCCTGAGATGTTTCTACAACTTGATTGGAGTCACACCTGTCTATATAAGGTCCCACAGTTGACAGTGCATCTCAGAGCAAAACCCAAGCCATGAGGTTGAAGGAATTGTCCGTAGAGACAGGATTGTGCTGAGACACAGATCTGGGGAAGGGTACCAAAACATTTATGCATCATTTAAGGTACCAAAGAACACAGTGGCCTCCATCTTTCTGAAATGGAAGAAGTTTGGAACCCCAAAGACTCTTCCTAGAGCTGGTTGCCCGCCTACACTAAGCAAACGGGGGAGAAGGGCCTTGGTCAGGGAGGTGACCAAGATCCCGATGGTCAATTTGACCAAGATCCAGAGTTCCTCTGTGGGGATGGGAGAACCTTCCAGAAGGAAAACCATCTCTGCAGCACTCCACCAATCAGGCCTTTATGGTAGAGTGGAAAGACGGTAGCCACTCCTCAACAAAAGGCACATGACAGCCCGCTTGGAGTTTGCCAAAAGGCACCTAAAGACTCTCAGACCATGAGAAACAAGATTCTCTGGTCTGATGAAACCAAGATTGAACTCTTTGGCCTGAATGCCAAGTGTAACGTCTGGAGGAAACCTGGCATCATCTCTATGTCATGCTATGGGGATGTTTTTATGCGCCAGGGACTGGGAGATTAGTCAGGACTGAGGGAAAGATTAACGGAGCAAAGTACAGAGAGATCCTTGATGAAAACCTTGTCCAGAGCACTCAAGTTCACCTTCCAACAGGACAACAACCCTAAGCACACAGCCAAGACAATGCAGGAGTGGCTTCGGGACAAGTCTCTTAATGTCGTTGAGTGGCCCAGCCAGAGCCGGGACTTGAAGCTTACATTTCTGGAGAGAAAATAGCTGTGCAGCGACGCTACCCATCCAGCCTGACGGTGCTTGAGAAGATCTGCAGAGAAGAATGGGAGAACTCCCCAAATACAGGTGTGTCAAGCTTGTAGCGTCATACCCAATAAATATTAAGGCTTTAATTGCTCCCAAAGGTGCTTCAACAAAGTACTGAGTAAAGGGTCTCAATACTTATGTAAATGTGATATTTCTGTTTTTCTTATTTAGAAATTAGCAAAACAATTCTAAAAACCTATTTTGCTTTTTCATTATAAGGTATTGTATGTAGATTAACGGGGAAAAAATGATGAAAAAACATGACAAAATATGGAAAAAGTAAAGGGGACTGAATATGTCCAAATGTACTGTACACCTACAGTACAGTTAATCGCACAATGATTGACTTGATTCTGGGGAACTTTTAGCAAAGTGCAGAAATGTATTATTGCCATTAAATCGGTGGCCGATCTCTGTCGTGGCCACAGACCTGTGGCAAAACATGAAATTCAGGTTGCTGTCATCTATGAGGTTGTGAGTTCAAATAGCACATGGGGTTGCATTCCAAGTAGGCTAACAAAAGTTGGGAGCAATTCCTTTTAAGTTACAGTCAATTCAGAAAATAAACCAAATTCCAAATGTTCCAATATTGAAAATAACTGATTTAGAATTGGAATTTCTGTGTACTTTCTGAATACAGTTCGTTGTTGTATGTACTGAGAAAATACAGCTCAGATGTAAAAATATATGTAATATTGTTTACATGATTCTTTCCGTAACTCAGTAGCCGGTAACTTACTATAAAATTACAGGAACATTTATTTTACAGTTTGTGCCATTAGCACATCTAAAGTAATCTATAAGTTTAAATGCAATTGCAAATGAGACATGCCAAGTTAATTTGCAGGACGGGCCAAAAAATACCCAAGTGCATTGTGATTGACAGTAAATATATAGAAAAAACACATATACAGTATCCTATTACTGTAGACATGTACAGTATAATGACTGTAAAATTTACAACAAAATTGACAGCAATGACTAACAGTGTAGTTTCATGTTATCACATGTTGAAGTACTGTACATGATTTCACATTTGGAAAATCACATTGTGAAATTTCACCTGTGAAATAATCTGAAAACTTTTTTTGGAACATGTTGTGTGACATTTCACATGTGAATACGTGTTTTTGGAACACTTCACGTGACATTTCACATGTGAAAACGTTTTGTGATCATGTGAAACTTCATGTGAAATATCATCACATGTGAAGTGTTCTAAAAACACATGGTTTCACATCTCTCCTCTGTATACTGTCTCCATCTCTATTTCTCCCCTATAACCCTCACCATGTCTCTCTCCTTCAACTGTATGCTTTCCGCTTACCAAGTCCAAATGATACATCCATCCGACCATTCTTCCATCCGTCCCTCCATCCGTCCCTCCATCGGTCCGTTGTGGTTCTATGAAAAGGCAGGGACACATGAGCAAGAGTCAGTCTCTAGCCCTGTGACCGCCACCATCCAAACCTCCATCTTTGTGCTGCTAACCTAATGAACTTTGAACTTTAAGAGGCCATGACCCCATGATCCCAGACCCAATGGCATTTAACCCTCTGCTGTTGTTGTTTTTAATCCACAAGGCCACCAAGACAAGCCATTCTGTCTTGCAGTGTTGCCGAAATGTGCTGCTATGCGTTGCATAAAATACCATTCTGTGTCAAAAACAAAAGAAACAAGCCAACAGAGATTTGATGGATGCAGTCGATTTCAGTTTTGGCTGTGGCTACATTCATATACTTAGAGAATCATTTTTTGTCAAATTATTTTACTGCTTGACTTGCAAAACCATAGGCATCAAGGAGCACAGTTCGAGGCAGATAGTTACCAATCTATGGCGCTGAGTGCAAAATCTCACAGCAACAATGAGGTGTCCTGTTTTTACGACGTTTTTGTTACTGTTAGTGCGTCTGATTTATGACCCCTGGCATATGGATGGGGAGTGGTGGGAAGATTGTAAATATACATCCTTCATCTGTCCCCTAGAGCTGCCAGCAGACAGATCAAATCCTGGAAATATGTTATCCCTGCTGTCTCTGTTTCCTTGTACACAACTTCTCTGGTTTCTTAACCTCCCTTTCTGTCTTCTTGTCCCCTCCCTTTCTGTCAACTTGTCCCCTATTTCTGTCTCATTGTCTTCTATTTCTTAGAGCACCCCGTCCCCTACTCTGTCCCCTACTTCCCTATGTCATACTCCAGTATTGCCATGTGGATGCCTACATGCCATTTATTACAATAGGATTTCCCAATTTCAGTCCATCCATATCCCTCACCATTCTATAACATCTGGAGTTGTAAATAAGGAAGTGATGTTGTGCTGTATATCACATTTGGCGTGCCATCCCTCATTGACATGACAACCCCATCCTGGGCTAAATAAATGAACCCATAAAGCCTAATGGACTCATACAGACTGGTGCGGATGGGCCGTGTTTAAAGCCTTGTAAATCAGGGTGTGATGGCCGTTTAATGAACTCGTAAATTAATTCACCACGGTGTATAATTCGCATGGGCGATAAATATGTATGTAGTTACCTAAGAGGACGGAGAAGACATTGGAGATGAGCAGATGTGCACACTGCTAAGGACTGACGGAATCCAGGCAAGGCATTTTATAGGCCTATCAGAGACGCGATCCGTTCGTTTTTGTTCTAAATATTATTGTATTTTTGTTCTAAATCTATGGACATGACCCAGTCGTTTGTTCTAAATGTTCCGTTTTTTTTTTTAGATACATCCATAACAATGACTTAAGGCATAGAACATTTTCTCTCTTGCCAAGCCACTGTTTGGAAGAGATAGCCAACCACACAGCCAGGGTTGGGGAGTAACGGATTACATGTAATCTGTTACATGTAAGGGATTACAACAATTTGGTAACTGTAATCCTTTGCGTTACCAGCAAAAATATTGCAATCAGATTACAGATACTTTTGAAAAACTAAATGATCACTTCAAGGATTTTTTTAAAATTCAGAAAGGATGTTAGTGAAAAACATTATTTGACACTTCTCTGTTTTCTCAATGACATTCAAATCAGCATTGGAAAAAAACGCACGTTTAAGTTTGTTCTAGCTGAGCCAGTTTGACCGAAAGTCAGAAACCACTATGATGACACACCAAATGGGTTTGATGGATCGCGGGAAAAGAGCAGGAATAGGCTTTTGTAGGCTACAGTCCAAGCCATGTCTTCCAATGGTGCGGCTGCTGTCGGCATCCTAGATTATCCAACTTGAATAAACGCTTGGAGGTAAGGATGACAGCAGTGGTGTAGTCTACAGCGATACGGATATCACTTATTACTGATATCTCCATAGCGCACTGATGTGAATCACACTGCTGCTCTCATATATATCCATTGATTCTTGAAGAATATAATTTATAAATGCCTCATGAGTTTAGTTTAACTGTCACGCTCCATGAGAACCCAAAATATAAGCTTGTTTTCCCCAAAATGTTTGTAAACATTGTAAATGTAAACAAACAATGTATAGCCTCGTAACATGGTTAAAACAATCATTTTGAGATCATGGATGGTCAGTCCTTGCATCCATAGCTCTGTCTATTAATCTGAGAGTGGTTACATTTCTCTAGGCCCATCCTTCAGCTTTTTACCAAAACAGGGGTGGGGTGGATTTGCCCTTTAAACAGCTGCATATTATCAAGATATCAGTGTCACCAACAAAGAGGTAAACAATAGGCCTATAGCAAATGCAGCATATGACATTCCTTTTTCACACGTAAATAGCACTTTTCAGTAGTGCTGAAAGCATGCCATTCCATGAGGGCAGCATTTGTTTTTCCACTCAAATCAATGAGCCCAATCAGTCCTCCATGACAACACAATACATAAATAATAAACAAAAGAGTGGGGCTGGCTAGTAAATTCTTAGTTTTGGGGTTATGCTCAGGTAAAACAATTTGGCTAATCTAAACTTCCATATTTCCAAATCCTATTCTTGAAGATCGAGGGGTATAATATTTATTGGAATTCTGAAAGGTTTTTAATGTAAAGATATATTTTAATTGTATTATTATATATATGTAGTAGAAAGCGATTGGTTAGAAGAAGCTTACTTAACCAACCCATAAAGTAAAAATGAACATCCATATATTGGCCAGCTGTGTAAACTTTAACATTAATTTATCCTGCAATAGATGACATTAAATGTGTGTCTTCTTCTAATGCCTCTAAAGGAGAAAGTCATCTAAAAGTAATTGAATGTAATCAGATTACGTTACTGAGTTTGGGTAATCCAAAAGTTACGTTACTGATTACAATTTGACAGGTAACTGTAACGGTTTACATTTAGAACATAACCTACCCAACCCTGCACACAGCCAACACAATCACTTCAAATATAAGCTGGAATGACAGCAAACTAGCTGCATTTCGTGTTTTCCTATTGACATTTCTTCATATTTATCCATAAAAATGATGCTGATTCATGATTTCGACTGGCTGAGAAAAGCTGCCAGCCTGTCTGTCTCATCCCGACACCTTCATTATCGTTCATTACACATTTCAATAGTCTCCTTCACATCAACATGGACCAAAGACGGATATAAAACCCTCAACCTATTAAAATTGCATTTGACATATCAGCGCTCCCGTGCTTCATAAATTAATAATGTGATCGTAAAGAGCCTTAGAGGTTGTGGGAGGTGGTGATTAGGGCAGAGAGGGGTGCAGCAGGGTCTACACCCAAATTAAATACAGGCCCATACCCAGGACCTGATGCCCGTCCATTGATTCACTTGAATAATTTGCTGGCTATAGGGGAGCTGAGGGGAGAAAGCGGGTCAGGCTGATGTCACTCCGTGATTTGATTCCATTTCCAGTGCGGCAACAGTCAAATCAGTGCTATTGGTGGCATAATTGACCCGTGCAGGGCACTGTGTAATTGACCTTGGTGCTGAGGACAGAGTTGACTGGCTGCTGAGCCAGCAGAAAGGTTATTAACAGGAATAAAGAGCAGTGAGGGAGGAATATGTTGACATTTTCATCTTTATGCAACTTACATAGACCACTTATGTGGTAGACAGACTGACTGTTAGAACTAGAAGGATCTCTAGTTGAAAATACATTAGAGAAAGTGGGTTGGATATCTATGTTTGGCTATCTCTGTCATATCTGTGTCATTGCAGCAAATGTACAAGTGTTGAAATCTCAGTGTTAAGGTAAAAAGTGTAGTGAGTGTTAGAGCTGATTTTTGATTTGAGTGGGGTTAACACCAGTGGGATTGAAGTGTTATCTGAATCATAGTGAAATCAACACTGCGTTGCTTTGTGTTGTTGTTACTCGACTGTGTTGAGTTAATTTCTGTTCATTCTCTCGGTGAAAGGATGTGGGAGGGGCCTCATTATCATTCTCCCATTATTTTTTTTAGAATAGTTTGTTTTAATATACTGTGCCTCCGAGAAAGTAATCAGACCCCTTGAAATGTTCCACATTTTGTTACGTTACAGCCTTATTGTTTTTTAATCCTCAGCAATCTACCCACAATACCCCAAAATGACAAATCAAAAAAAGGTTTTTAGAAATGTTTACAAATGTATGAAAAAAACCCTGAAATACCTTATTTACATAAGTATTCAAACCCTTTGCTTTAAGACTTGAAATTGAGCTCAGGTGCATCCTGTTTCCATTGATCATCCTTGAGATGTTTCTACAACTTGATTGGAGTCCAGCTGTGGTAAATGCAATTGATTGAACATGATTTCGAAAGGCACACACCTGTCTATATAAGGTCCCACAGTTGACAGTGCACGTCAGAGCAAAAACCAAGCCATGAGGTAAAAGGAATTGTCCGTAGAGCTCCGAGACAGGATTGTGTTGAGGCACAGATCTGGGAAAGGCACCAAAAACATTCTGCAGCATTGAAGGTCCTGAAGAACACAGTGGCCTCCATCATTCTGAAATGGAAGAAGTTTGGAAACACCAAGATTCTTTCTAGAGCTGGCCGCACGGCCAAACTGAGAAATTGTTGGAGAAGGGAGGTGACCAAGAATCCGATGGTCATTCTGATAGAGCTCTAGAGTTCCTCTGTGGAGATGGGCCAAACTTCCAGAAGGACAACCATCTCTGCAGCACTCAACAAATTAGAAATGTATGGTAGAGTGGCCAGACGGTAGCCACTCCTCAGTAAAAGGCACATGACAGCCCACTTGGAGTTTGCCAAAAGGCACTTAAAGACTCTCAGACCATGAAAAACAAGATTATCTGGTCTGAGGAAACCAAGATTGAACTCTTTGGTCTGAATGCCAAGTGTCACGTCTGGAGGAAACCTGGCACCATCCGTATGGTGAAGCATGGTGGTGGCAGCATCATGCTGTGGGGATGTTTTTCGGCAGTAGGGACTGGGAGACTAAACAGGATCGATGAAAAGATGAAAACCTGCTCCAGAGTGCTCAGGACCTCAGACTGGTGCGAAGGCTCACCTTCCAACAGGACAACAACCCTAAACACACAGCCAAGACAGTGCAGGATTGGCTTCGGGACAAGTCTCTCAATGTCCTTTAGTGGTCCACCCAGAGCCCGGACTTGAACCCGATCGAGCATCTCTGGAGAGACCTGAAAACGTTGCCCACTGTCAGAGAAAGGATCTGCAGCGAAGAATGGGAGAAACTCCCCAGGTACAGGTGTACCAAGCTTGTAGCGTCATACCTCTAATAAAGTGTTCTTTAAATCGGGATTTGCACCATCCATGGTGTAGGTATTTAACGGGGTCACATAATTGATACGAACGTGTTATAGGTCCTGAACAGTCATTCTGATTCCAATGTAAAATAACATTTTGAGTGACTAAAATATCACCCATAATATTTTTTTTCAGGATTGAAATGCAAACATTTTTAGAAAATATTTTGTTGTCTTATGGCTAAGTACCAGGACGTTTGAAAAGACAGGCTGAGTGGGCGGGGAGTTTATATTTATGAGGTCTCCTTGACTGACAGTTCTCTTAAATGTTCTTTTAAATGCCAAGAAGCTTGGATGCAGTGAGCAGTGTTGCAGTAAAATCATCTCAAGCAGATTTGGTGATACACAAAGCAACTCAAACAACATTGAAATTGCATCAATAGCTAGGTTTCCATCCAATTGGTGACAGATTTTCATGCAAATAAATAAAAAATCCTCACCAAGAAAATCTGCACATTTTCCCACCCAGTGGTGTTTCCACCAAACGGACTTGTTGCGAATAAAAATCTGTGCTTGATGACATAGTGCACAGAAAATGTACGTTCTCGCCTATGTTTTCATGTACCAAATAAAATATAAAGTTAAATGTATTTCCATTGTATTTTCAACTCTATGGATAGTTTTGTCACAAAAACTGTTGCGTTAAATAGCAAATGTCTAGCCAACAGTTTGCAGATACAGTGCAGGTAGGCTCTGCAGGTAGGCTAGTCTACATGAAAAGATTATGGATAAGAGCAAGAATGCTTTATTTGTCAAAACCATTGTCAAGCACCGATCATCATGCCACCAGAATCAGACCATTGTTTTGTTTTTTTTTTGGGGGGGGGGGGGGGGGGCATCAAGATCACGTGCACTTTCACCACCCTGTGAAGTTCATTCTAAGTTATTTGTAGCCTAATAAACTGCATGGTCTCCCTAGTCATAGTGGGATGACTACACACCATGTCATCGCGTGACTCATATTGAAGTTTACTTTCAATATTATGGTTATTACATCAATACAGTATTTGCGCATGAAGACATTTCCACAACCATTTCTCACATAATGAATGTTACCAACACAAAAAGATCCCACCATGTTGCATGAACAAAATATCTGTCAGCATTTATAAAAATGCTTCAAAACGTTCTGTTTCCTCCACAGCTGTTGTGAATTATTTTTTGATACTGTATGACTTTACTTGCATAAAACTGTGAATACAAAACGTGGCTATTGTTGTCAACAGCTCCCATTTAACATGTTTCTTGTGATGTAGTTCACAGCAGCCATGATGGATGTGTTGATATGACAACTGCATCAGAGTTTTGAATGACCCTCCTGAATCCAAGTGTTTGACATGGGGGAGGGGACCAGTAATTTTATGATCAAACTTTAACAAAGTAGAAGCAACATGAATTGTTCATACTTTGGTCATCATACTAGTTTCATCCAAATATCATCTAATTTCATGAAAAACATGATTTTGACTGTTCATGACCTTGACGTTTAACACTGCTGTGTTCAAATTCTGATCTTAAATTCGCAGTGCATCTTCTTCGCAAACCACTGCATGAAAGCATTTCCATTTAAAACATGACATAAGAATGACTTTAACGTAATTTTTATTAACAGTATTAGTGGCACTAATTAAGGGGAGATCATTGTGTTAGTAGGTGTCTAAAGCATCCCATCAACCCTCTCTCGATCATCCATTCCTGGAAAAGCTGCGTCACCGGTACAATGTAGTGCCACCGAACAGAACAACACGACCTTACATCACCTGCCTGGCAGACAAATAGGGTGTTTTCATAAAAGACCGCCTCTCCTCTCTACTGGAAAATAATCTGGGATGGTGGCATGGAGAGGATTTGGGGTTGTGCGATAGCTATTTTTGTTGTTTTCATGTTGAGAGGGGCTCTCTCCCTCCCCTGCCAGTGTGTATGTATGCTTTAGCCCAAACGCAATAATATAGGCATCATCTCCAGAACATCGAATACACACAGCATCCATATGTTCAATGGTCACAACCACCCCTTTGCTCACACACAGTCTGCAAAGGCAAATATACCCACGCATGCAAATAAGGACACAGTATTCAGAAACGCTAGAGCTACTCGTACTGAACAGTTGGGAGCCAGGGCGCATTAAAAATAGATCAGTGGGCACGCGCGTTACGTAACAAACTACACTGCGCGCTTTGCTCTCGCAGTTTAATGATTCTCTTCTTGCCCAATGTTGTAAGAGAGGAAAAGAGGGAGAAGAACTGCATAACTCCCTTGCCATCATGGCGCAGACATGAATCTAGGGTATGATGATCGGGGACGCAGGGGAATTATCGAGTGTTTCCTGCGTCAGAGGCGCTACCTCGATCTCTCCCGCTCTCCCTCCCAGCCTAGTTGTGTGACAGAGCCGCAGTCTAATCTTGAAGCTTATTTTCTTCTGAAGTTGGAGGGCAGCGGCTGGGGCCTCTCACCCTCCCCTCGCTACGTGTGCCTCAGTCACGTTGTTGTCGCAGTTGAATAATATATTGTAGAATCTACTAGATCACACAGTGTTTTTTGAATTGTGTAATAACGCATGCGTAATCAAATGCCAATAGACATAGTGCTTTATATCATCATTGGGTTGTTATTTAAATGCCACGGGTGATATTGTTGCACAAGCCTTGTATTAGGATATGTAGGCTAATATAGGCATAATTCTTTCTTGACACCACATAATTGCGTAAATTAACATTTAGAACATCAAATAAAAGAAAATGTTATTGGTCACAAACACATATGTATAAGATGTTATTGCGAGTGTAACGAAATGCTTGTGGTGCAGCGAAACACTTCTGCTTAATGTTACATGCCTACATTCCCACGAATTTCGATCAGTTTATACACTCTGAAACTTCTGACAGCTAATGTTCTTATTTCATATCAATAAACTGATAATTGACCGTGTCCTCAATAATTCTTATTGCGCACAAACCGATTACATCAATACTTAACCCAAATAGCCAACACGATCTGTGATAGGCCTCTTAATGAATACGTTGATAAATTGCCCTGGGAGAAGAGTATATACGTAAGCAGTTATGCATAAATGCATCATAGACAGATGAGCGGGTTGACAGTTCCAACCGTACCCAGGGTGAGTCGGAAGAGGGCAGGAGTGTGTGTGTGTGTGAGAGAGAAAGAGAGAGAGAGAGAGAGTGTGTGGGAGGGCTTTCGCTCCCATCTGACTGAGTCTTTCACTATCATTCAGCCCTGTCCACCAATGAGCCCATGATCTCATCAAATAGGCGAATTTGCAGGTACGCCCCGTCGGCTTGCACCGCCCCAGTGTCAGTGTGTGTATTTTTCCCTGCCCTTCTCTTTTTTTGTAACTAAAGCTTGACGTGTAGAACGTCACACGTTGTTTCTCTCTTCACTTCGGTAACTTAGCGATATGGGTTATTTACTGTTAAACTGTTACATACGCCGGACGCACAACCGGCGCCTGGAGTGAAACAGAGCCTTGGAGAGATACGGACTATAAACTACAGTTGATCTCTCCAGCCTTCGATAAGTGAGGATATAACAACAGGTTAAGGAAAGTGAGTTGTTAAAAAAAACGATAGAATGGCAAATCCACCAAATACTGGAGGACACTTGTTATCCAACGCGAATATTAACAACAACAAAATTAAGAAATGTGGATACCTCAAGAAGCAGAAGCACGGACACAAGCGATTTTTCGTTCTGAAGGAGCCGAGCGAGGGTTTCCCTGCCCGGCTGGAGTACTACGAGAGCGAGAAGAAATGGAAAAACAAGTCGGCGGCAAAGAGAGTTATTCCGCTGGACTGCTGCCTCAATATCAACAAGAGAGCGGACTCCAAACACAAACACCTTATCGCCCTCTATACCAAGGACGAATATTTTGCTGTGGCAGCAGAGAATGAACAGGAGCAGGAGAATTGGTACAGAGTCTTAACTGATTTAATGAGCGAGGGGAAAGTGTACTCAGACGGCTCCGCATCCAATTCCGCGTCCTCGCTGGTGGGGTTTGATGAGGGGAACTACGGGATGATTACGCCGGTAACGGCTGTGTATAAGGAGGTATGGCAAGTTAACCTAAAATCCAAAGGGCTGGGACAGAGCCGGAATCTTACCGGGGTGTACAGGCTGTGCTTATCCAGCCGGACTATCAGCTTTGTGAAGCTCAACTCGGATGTTGCGTCCGTCAGTTTACAGCTGATGAACATTAGGAGATGCGGGCACTCGGAGAGCTTTTTCTTCATCGAAGTCGGCCGGTCAGCAGCCACAGGACCCGGCGAGCTGTGGATGCAGGCTGACGACTCCGTTGTGGCGCAAAACATCCACGAGACTATTCTGGAGGCGATGAAAGCCATGAAGGAGCTGTCAGAGTTCCGGCCGCGCAGCAAGAGCCAGTCATCGGGCACTAACCCCATTTCCGTGCCCACCCGGCGGCACCACAACAACCTTCCCCCAAGCCAGACCGGGCTCCAGCGACGGTCGCGCACTGACAGCATGGCCAAAAAGTCCCCCATGAGTAAATTCACCTCCTGTCGGATACGCACTGCCAGTGAGGGAGATGGCACCATGGCGCGCACCTTGCCTGTGAACGGGAGTCCCCTCAGCCCTGATATTCACCGGACCCTATTAGGGAGCTCAAACACCATCACAGCCCAGCACTGCCGGACATTTGAATCCTCTTCCCTCCAGCACAGTAAGTCCATGTCCATGCCTCTGTCCCACTCCCCACCCACAGCCACCCCCAGCCCTGTCAGCCTGTCCTCTTGCTCTGAAAGCAGTGCTCCTCGCCCCTCCAGCTGCAATGCATCTGTCTCTGGCTCCCCCAGTGATGGCGGCTTCATCTCCTGTGATGAGTATGGCTCCAGTCCTGCAGCCCTGTACCTCACTCGCAGCAGTAACACTCCAGAGTCCCTAAGGGCAGACACACCCCCCTCCCGGGATAGCAACGACTTGCATGGCTACATGGTGATGGAGAGGCAGAAACAGAACGGTTTCCGCCGGTTACCAGAGCTGGACAAGGCATACCGGAAACGCACATACTCCCTTACCACCCCGCCCCAGCACAGGGCGCCGCCACAGGTCTCCTCCACCTCATTGGACGAGTACACGCTTATGAGGGCCACCTATACCAGTAGCGGCCAATCGGGTCGCAGCTCTCACACCGCCTCCCCGAAAGTTACCTATCCTGAGGACTATGGTGATGTCCAGATAGGCTCCAACGGTCACCTAGGTGACTGTGGCTACATGCCCATGACTCCGGGCATTGCCGCTCAGACAGGGTGGGTCAAAGGTGATGCTTATATGCCCATGAGCCCCATGTGTGTGTCGGCCCCCAAGCAGATCATCAACCCCCGCTCTCACCCCTCTCCAGCTGGGCTCTGCTCCCATACCGACTCCCCTGGAAGCGTGTCTCTGGAGGACAGCGGCTACATGAGAATGTTCTGCGGGGCCAAGATGTCTGTGGACAGCTCCGACGGGAAGCTCACCAACGGGGAGTACCTCAACATGTCCCCTGTGGACCCCGTGGTCTCCCTCACCCCCCCAGACTACATCCTCACAGACACTACCCCCCAGCTTCACCCTCACCACAGACAGCCTTACTCCATCAGTTCCCTGCCCCGCTCTCTCAAAGCCCAGCCGCAGAGGAAGGGAGTTACAGACACAGACCAGTACGTGGTGATGAGTCTACAGAAGAAGAGGATAGAGGAAGAATCCAACTACTGTCCCATCTCACCTGTCTGCTCCGCTACACCCCCCACCTCCACTCTCTCCTCAGCCCCCTCACCCCTCAGAGCCGGCACGGTCACTCAGGAGGGGGGTCTGGTCCACAAGGGGAGGGTGAGCCGGCCTACCCGGCTGGCCCTGGACTCTCTAAGGACGCTGCCCTGTATGATCGAACACCCCCTCCCCTCTGAGCCCAGGAGTCCCGGGGAGTACATCAACATTGACTTTGGCAACACTACACGCTACCCGCCCATCTCCGCCATGACTGAGCGCTCTCGTTCATCACTGGGCTCGGTGGACGGGCTGATGAGGAGTTCCCCGCCACTCTCCGATTACGTCAACATTGACGTCAGATCGCACTCTCCCAAACACGGCGATTCCCCTTCTTCAATAGGGTGCCTGGAGCCGAGTTCAGTGCTTCCCTTGTGTCCCAGCCAGCCTCCCAGAGAAGAGCAGAGGGAGAGTGAGGAACAGGAGAAGATAATCGTTGTGGAATATCCTCTCCAAAAGCTTGCAAGCCCTGTATACCTGGTTGGTGATGTAAAAGACGACTACACTGAGATGACCTTCAGTCCTACCAACCCCCCTCCCTCTGCCCCTCTCCCTGCCACCCTGTGCCCCTCTGCTGCCACCACCCCCCTGCCCACCAGCCCGTCTGCCTGTGTCCAGAGACTCACCCTGAGGGGAGAGGGTACAGTGGGGTCCCCCCCGGTTCCTGTCGAGAACTTCTTCCTTGGGTGTCCGTCCCTCTCCATCTCCCCTGTCAACCCAGACAAGGGGGCAAAGGTGATCCGGGCTGACCCCCAGGGGCGCAGGCGCCACAGCTCAGAGACCTTCTCCTCCACCACCATGGTAACGCCAGTGTGCCCGTCGTTCGCCCCTGATGCCAACAAGCGGCACAGCTCGGCATCGGTGGAGAACGTGTCGCGGCCGGTCCGGAGCTCGGAGGGTTCAGATGAAGAGTACGGGAACAGCATCAGCCCCATGTGCCGGGAGACGTCGGCAGGCTACCAGAATGGACTTAACTACATTGCCTTAAACCTGATGGAAGGGAGCCTGGGGGGTTGCAGCACTCTGGGGGGCAGTGAGGGACTGCTGAGGTTCAAGGCAGCGTGTGGATGCAAGGGGGGCATGAACGGTTTTAACACCAGCCCCTATGCCACAATGGGCTTCAAGGAAACTGCAACAGCAGTGAAAGGTGAGCCAGCGCCGACTCTGTGTGGCGTGTGTGTTTGCATGCTTATCATGAGCCCATTCATTCATCCAGGTGTTCATTCAAACAGTCAGTGTGTGTCAGTGCTTGAGTAAAGATATCGCTTTAGTGATAGCAACCCATTTATTTGGCATATCTACCCGTTGCTAAGCAGCAGTGCACTCCAAGTTTGTCGTGTCCTAAGGAGACGTTGTGTGTTCGCTGTGTCAAACTGAAGCCAACATTCTAATAATGCCAGAGAATTTAGACTGCCTATGTGGCACGGACAGCAGCTGCCTATGTGCGCGCGTGATTATCATTATGCGATAGCTCGGCACGCAGACCACGGGTTTCTATCCCTCATAGTCTGAACTCAACCAACCCACTGTAGCCAGCCAACTCACTACACTGTGGCTTACTGTACACACTAATGTATCGACAGGCAGTGAAATTGAGCTCTGCTGCCCGGCTCTAGGGCTAGCAGCTCCCTGTCACTTTACCCAAGTGGAAAAAACAAACAGACTTGCGCAGTGGTTACAATGGCGCTGTTTATCAAGGCTGTATACTTGGTATTTGATATACCGTTGACGCATGCTATATTTAATGTCATTTTGTTTTTTACACGCCCTTTGTAATTAGGTGGCGAGACGGCATGATGGTTTTGAGCAACCTAGTCATGAGAGAGAGAGAGAGAAACACTATATATGTTTACGGAAGCAATGCAGTCTTATAATGATGAAGCGCGCGCATATTAGCCTACTTTTTATGTGACAGTTTTATGTGCTGTATATTCAAGGAAAATATGAATATGGAAAAACAACCATGTTTTTCAAGCTGTTTAGTGTTCATCTGTTTGTTATTGCAAGTTCGTTTAAACAAATGCATTGGTGCTTATAGTATGACTACTATTTCGACCAGTGATATCAAGCAAATTTAGCCCCTGGGCCACATTCGGTCTTCAACGAGGTCTGGAGGGCTGCACTAAAAATGTGTTATATTTAATTTCCCTCAAAAATAACAAAATAATTGTCTTCTAACCATCGTTTTTGGAATTTCCGATGCTCCCTGACTGTCGAGTGACTATTGGCGAGCTGGACAGTCAAGAAACTGGATGAATGCAGGTCCGTTGAATGCACAGTGATTATTAGTGAGCTGGACAGTCAAGAAACGGTATAATTTCTACACAGTTTCGATTTGGTTTTAGTCAACTTAAAGTATATTGAGTTTGTTTCCCCCCCCCCCAAATGTTGTTTTCATTATTAGACATTTTTGTTCGATGTAGATGTTTACTCAAACCACCCGCGGGCCAGACTGCCCCCCCTCGCGGGCTGGATGCTTGACAATTCTGAACTAGACCATAGACTTGAGATATTATTTCCTTCTCTAAACGTGATTTATCAAACATGTGGATGGTGGATGCGATGAAACAGGACAGGGCAAGTTGAAGCACCATGATAAATGTACAGTAAATGTTCCAGCCCTGGCAAGCAGTATAATAAGTACTTGTAAACTGTGGTATTTGGATTGGATTAGGAGTAGCCCGTCACACCCATACAGTACATCAGTTAGCCCAAGACTGTGGGAAATATGCATGGTGTTGTGAAGTAAGTAATTGAAGTCGTTTCTATTCTGGATCAATGTGTGCCCTCGAGTCCCACCCAGCAGCAGTCCCTGTTACGTAGTTATTATCTTTGTACCAGACTACGCTAGTACAAATGTTAGAGAAAACATCCCAAGGGGTTCAATGATGCAGAAGATTTTTTCCTCCGCATGCTAGAACAATCCATTAGGAATAGCCAACCCACTGGTCACACACTGGTTGAATCAACGTTGTTCCACGTCACTGAATTGTCATCTGTGTCCAGTGGGTATGGACCAGGGTTTTTCTTATTTCTATAACACAGTTAGGCTATATGTGCTCTGAGAGTTTACCTTAGGATACAGCAAATATAGTGGAAAGGAAACTAATTTCTGTTCAAAATGATAATGGGGAAAAAAATATATTTTGGGGACAGTTTTTTCATCTAACAAATCACACTTCAACCCCGGTAATGTAATGTGTAAATATTGATGCGTCCCCGTATGAGATAGAGAGTTGGGGACACCAAAACATGACCTTTCACCTTGTATGTCTACTGCAGCATCAGTATCTTGTTGTACAAAATCAAATAACAATTTATATTCCTTTTAAGCGCTATGTCATAAGTTACCATAGATCTGTACCCATTGTATAATAGGTTTGCACATTGATGGTGAAATATGAATGACTTGTAGGCCTATAGGTAGTGGTTACACAATGTTGTTGTTGTTGAAGCTCCCCACTGACATAGTGATCTGCAATGCACTGGTGAAGGGAGCTCTCTCTCTCTCCTCCTCCTCTTTCACTCTTCCTCCTTTTCTCTCTCATCTGTCTCCCTCTCTGGCTGTATACCGTAGGGCTGGGTGCAGTCTGTGCACTGGGTCCCCCAGAAAAACAAGTGAGTCAGTTGTTTATCAGTTATCAGGTACTGGGCTTCAGGGCAGGAATGCAGGCATTGTGCAAAGGTTGCTGGGAGAGGTGAATGCTCACTTGTTTTTCTAACCTACTGGAGATGCTTTTGTTTTTTTTTACTGTGAGGAACTTTACAAAACAGACCATAGTGTACACACACACACACACACACACACACACACACACACACACACACACACACACACACACACACACACACACTCACTGAACTTGCTCTCGAAAGAACTAAAATTCTTCACGCTTATTGGCCAAACATACTAAATCAAGGGTGTGTGTGTAGTTGTAGTATGTATTATGCCAGTGTATTTAAAAAAATATACATGTGCAATAAGGTATTTCTGTTGGGTTGTCTCTGAATGTGCATTTGAGCATGAGTATGTCTGCTGAGTTGTTTTCTAGGTAGGGCAGGCATTTCCGCACTCATGTGTTTTTTTCTACTAAATAAGTTGAGCAGGAAGAAAGACATGGCCCTAGGCTATGGAAGGAGAGGAGATGGGAGGAGGAGGAATGGAGTGACGTTAGTTTGTTTTTCAAAATCATGATAAAACAGACCACAGGGAGCCAGTAGGTAGAGGGAGGGAGAGGCTAAAGAACGAAGGAGGGGGAGAAAGATAGAAAGAAAGGGAGCAGTGTTGATCCGGTAAAAGTTGGCCGTGGCTGGCTTGCCTGGTTATTTACGGGATTCCTGAAAAACAAAAGATCAGCCGGAGAAAGAACAGTTAGCTGTGTTTCCGGAACGGCCCAATAGTCTGCCCCGATCAGGAATGCTGTCAGGACAGCCAGCTACTCACTAACACTCTAATCATAAACACCCACCCCACAGAGAGGCTTAGACTTCAGCCACAGGCCTCACTGTGTATGTGTGTGTTTACTAAGATATTACCGGCTTTTCCACATTCTCCCCTCACCATCACAAGGCGAGACAGTCTACATTCCACATGCTCACATTCATTTTCGAGTGGCTAGATTTGAAATGCAAATCATCTGAGGCTGAAATTACCTTTTTTATTGTGTGTGTGTGCCTGCTGCTCTTTTGACAAACACATTATATTAGAGATAAAGCCTTCAAAGCTCTTTACCTACACACTAAGGATATGGGCCTGACATCCTGTTCTAAACGTGTGTGCACACGTGTGTTAGTGTGACAGCTGCTGTGTGTATCTGTGTGTAGATTACTCTGGCCTTGTGTTTTTGTGAATGAGGGATCAGGGTTTGAGATGTATTAGTTTATTGGCTCATTGAGCTGATGGTCGGTCGATAGCGTTTTTGCCAGTGTTGTTGTTTTGGTTTGGGAAAATGCATACACTCACTGACAGGGGATGGGGTGAGGGGTCTCTGAGTGGGTTGGAGGCTGTTTAAATTTCAACACGCCCCTGTACGGCCCACCCCCACCCCTCACTATGCTCCCATCAGAAGTGTGACCTTTGAACTGCCCTTGGGTGTGCAAGGGCTGTTGGGATTAGCATTTTGCCTGAGAAACACCAGATATCAGCAAACAGAAGAAACATGCACACTATTCAGTATTTAGCTATTTATCTCCCCTACTGTCTCGTTCTCTCTGTGTCTGACTTTCTCTCTAATCTTTATCTCTCTGTCTATCTTCTACCTCTCTTTTGTCACCTGACGTTCTCTGTTTTTCTCTGAAGCTCTTTATCATCCCTCTCTCCTGCCTCTCTCCATTCCTCATGTCTTCCCCTTGTTTACCAGAGCTCTCTCTCTCTCTCTCTCTCTTCTCTGGCCGGGGTTAGTCAGGTGTTTGGTACAGACAGAGGGAGACGGGGGAGTTGACTGACTCACTCTCTTCATGTTTTTATTTAGGAGCCCTGACCAAACCCTCTCACCCCTTTTCCTTCCCTCTCTACCTCAGTGTGTGTTTGTGAGTATGCCCGTGTGTGTTAGCAGATGGTGATGGCCGGGGTCTTGCACCTGCGCCTCCAAGCACTGGTTATCTGGCCCTTCAGAGGGAGTGACAATACGCTAATGACCAGCACCATCTGCCACAACAACAGAGAGAGAGAGAGAGAGAGAGGAGAGACGGACAGAGAGAAAGGAGGAGAGACGGACAGAGAGAGAGATGGTGGAGAGAGGGGGGGTTGGGATGGGGTGTGGGGCAAAAAGCCAAATATCACTCTATCCCATATCCTACTCTCTCTCTCTCTCCCTCTTTCACTCACTCCCTCTCTCTCTTTCTTTATCTCCCTCACTTTTTCTAGCATTAGTTTCTCTTTTCGGTAAATCATGTGATCTGGCCTCCCAGTCAGTTGGTCTCTGCCCTCCTCTCTCTCTCCTTCCAGAGAGCCTTCTGTCTATAGTGCCTAGTTCCAGCTGAGTGCCACTGATTGGCTTTAAGGCCAGACCACGGAGGTTTGTTTAATGACTAATTAAACAAGTAGCTCATCAGATAGCTAATCAGCCCCATTACAGGAATTCCTTGAATTGCCTTCTGTTTTATGGACTTTGAATAGAATAATGGCTTTCATTAATTTGAACTAAATTAGTTAACTAAATTAACTTTACTGAGGTGGTGTGATTTTAGAGGATAGCATAGCAGTGCTGAAAAAGTCTGATTGAATTGTCAGCTGCTGTGTGTGGTTAATTATAGAGCAGTCCTATAATAAACCTAGATGTAGTGGCATATTTAAAAAATATATATTTTGTCCACACCTGTCCTCCCTCCCTCCCTCCCCTGTCTCTCTCTTTCACCCGTCTTTCACCTCCCTCCCTCCCTCCCTCCCTCCCTCCCTCCCTCCCTCCCTCCCTCCCTCCCTCCCTCCCTCCCTCCCCTGTCTCTCTCTTTCACCCGTCTTTCACCTCACCCCCCTCCCTCCCTCCCTCCCCTGTCTCTCTCTTTCACCCGTCTTTCACCTCACCCCCCCTTCCTCCCTCCCTCCCTGTCCGTTACAGTACCTTTGAGTAAACTAGGGCGGGATGTTCCATGGGTAGATAAAAACTCTGTCAATGTTCCCTCCATTTAGCTGGGAGTTAAGGAGGATTACATTCTGTTCAGGATTAGACATTGTTGAGCAGCTTGTTTTGAGTTAGGGGAACGGAGAGCACACACACTGAGGTGTTTTTCCCAAACAGTGAGGTGAGTTGAAGTTAGGATCAATTAAGCCTCATTGTGCTCATGTCCTGACTTCTCAGATACAGGCTTCAGTCCCTCAGCCAACTACTACAGTTACATCATAACACAGCTCTCATGTCCTTTCCTCTCCGCAGAACAATGTGTATGTTTATGTTTGCCAGTCAGTCAGATGTCAACTGCATGTGTGTGGGTGCGAGTAGTGCTCTGAGACATGGTCGTACAAATGGCTAGATTAGTGTGTTGTTGGATTACCTTGGCCATTTGTGATGAAGTTTAATCTGTGTCCCAGAACACGTGTGTGTTCGTGCGCGTTGAAAAATAAATATTGAAAAAGAAATATAAACACATGCGATTTGTAATAATAGAATAGAAATGGGTGCTGGGCTCTCTTTAAGGGCTTGTGCCGTGACTGAATATAATTGCCCAGCATGTGACATGATTTTAAATGAACGCATTTCTCCCCGTGCACAGAGAAGCACTTGGCGGTTGGACAGATGTGTGTGTGACTAATGTAATATGCTATTGCGATAATGACTTTATACAATCAGAGGAAATGTAATGGCTGTAATGGTAGTGATGGTTATTGTCTGACCTCGTTTAGTAATTTAGGCCTATTTGGACAATGCCAAGCGGTTTTTACGTGATCTCCTCACCCATTCCTTCTTATCCTTCTTTCTTTAGTTCATTCTTTTTCCCTCCCTCTTCCTCTCTCAAAAATGGAAATGTTCACATTTCACATGATTTTTTAACACAACCCTGTGCCGAAACAAAACATCTACCTCCCCTCCCTACATACACCACCATCCCCCCACATACACCACTACCCCCCTACATACACCACTACCCCCTCCCCTCCCTACATACACCACTACCCCCCTACATACACCACTACCCCCCTCCTCTCTCTACTTACACTACTACCCCCTCCCCTCCCTACATACACCACTACCCCCCTACTTACACCACTACCCCTCCCCTCCCTACATACACCACTACCCCCCCACATACACCACTACTCCCTACATACACCACTACCCCCTCCCCTCCCTACATACACCACTACCCCCCTCCCCTCTCTACTTACACCACTACCCCCTCTCCTCCCTACATACACCACTACCCCCCGACATACACATACACCACTATCCCCATACATACACATACACCACTACCCCCTCCCTTCCCTACACACACCACTACCTCCCTCTCCTCCCTACATACATCACTTGTTGTGTGATTAGCTGTCTTTGTGTGTGTGTTATGAATGTATAATGTGTTTGTTATGAATGTGTTAAACGTGTGTGTCCTTCCTGGAAGCTTGTGGGTGTGTCTGTGTGTGGGTGGCCTAGATAGGAGGAGGAGCTGACCATGTTAGCAATGTAAACAACGTGGATGTTGTTGTTGTCTGTTTGGTGTTTGTTTGTTGTTTGTTTGTCCTGTGGGCTCTTGACTTGCTGAGAAGAGAGAGAAGGAGAGCGGAGAAGGGAGAGCGATGGCTGATGATATTACATCTCCCCATGTCCCCCCCTCCCTCTTCAGGCGTGGCAGAAAGGCTACATTGGGGTATGTCCTGTTAGGAGAGCTACAGGCCTGTTATGTCTGAGCTATGCTACTGCTAGTAGAAGCATATAAATCAACTACTGCTAGGAGAACCATATAAATCAACTAGTAAGCACATAACAACATGTTTACTGTACTTTAAACTACTGTACTAGCAGTATAGTACTGTGTGTGTGTGTGTGGTAGAGTGTTCCTGGCCTGAGAGATGCAGGTCTAAATATAGCCAGTGAGAAATACATAACTCATGTAGAGAGCAGTGTGTACGTGTGGGACGGGGTAGGGGTACCTTCCAGGGATGGGTAGCAGGGTCTGTGTGGCATGGCTGCAAGGGGGAGGGTTACAGAGTAACGGGTTCATTTATCCCTCCCTCTCCCCCTCGCTCTCTATCTCTCTCCCTCTGTGATTAGCGTGTGTAAGATTAGCTGTGTTAGGAGAGGTTGTCTTTCTCAGCTGACACACTGCACTCAACAGGGCTGGTTGAGTCTCCACTGACAAAAGGAGATTGTGATAGCTGGGCAGGAGTGTGTGATTGGTAACCAGAGATGTGTGTTTAGAGACCTGGCCTGTGTGTCTTGAGATGATTCAACTCTGATTCCCGGCAACCTTCCCTCATCCCCACTCCCTCATACCCCTGTGTCTGCAATCAACAGGTCTGAACCGGCCCT
This sequence comes from Oncorhynchus mykiss, assembly GCF_013265735.2. Taxonomy (NCBI): domain Eukaryota; kingdom Metazoa; phylum Chordata; class Actinopteri; order Salmoniformes; family Salmonidae; genus Oncorhynchus; species Oncorhynchus mykiss. The sequence continues at coordinate 24,418,355 of NC_048586.1, forward strand.
GCTGGCACACACGCATGGCCTCACCACATTCTCATGTCTGTGTGTCAGGTTGATTGTGTTACTCTGGTTTTCCGACCCTTTCCTCCTTTCCCTGACCCCTCAGGGAAAGTGACTGGGCCTTGGTGTAATTGGCCCTGTGAAATTCAAACTACTACTGTGAACTTTGCCCCCCTCTTCCCGTCCCACACATACAACACAATTGACCACTCAGAGTGGTGTGTGTGGGACAGGGAGAGTGAGGGCAAAATTCACAGCAGTTGTTTTAATTTCTAGTTTGAACACAGAAGTGAGAAGGCATTTTATCAGCTGTGTTGTTATGAGTACCCACATGAAAAATGATTACAGTTTACTATAGAATTCTACAGTACTTATTGTAGAGTTATATTGTAAACTGTAGTATATTGTAGAATACTCTACTTCACACTGTAGTATCCCTCGATCATGTGTAGTAGTTACTATATAATGTTGTAGAATACTATAGTATACTGTAATATCTGCAAAAACACTACAGTCCACAAAAACATTACACTTTTTTTAACTATAGTAAATACAGTATTTAATTTGCATATATCCTGCCCATTACCCTCCCCAATATCGCAATTTGTGCCACCAATAATTGTGAAACCCACATGCCAAGAATAGACCATATATTTTGTTCCCTACATGATATAGAAAACAGAAGAAGTTTTGAAATCAACACATTGACTTTAGTACTCACGCTTCAAAAACTCTTGACCATTGTTATTTTCCCTTCCGGGATGGCTATAGGGCCCTACCCTGCCCTCCCTTTGGCAAATCAGATCACGACTCCATTCTGCTCCTCCCTTAAGGCAGAAACTCAAACAGGAAGTACCCCTGCTAAGGTCTATTCAATGCTGGTCTGACCAATCGGAATACATGCTTCAAGATTGTTTTGCCAACGTGAGTAAGACATTTAAGCATGTTAACCCTTGCAAGTCTGCCGGCCCAGATGGCATCAGTAGCCACGTCCTCAGAACATGTGCAGACTAGCTGGCTGGAGACTTTATGGAGATATTCAATGTCTCGCTATGCCATTCTGCTGTCCCCACTTGTTTCAAGATGTCCACCATTGTTCCTGTACCCAAGAAAGCAAATGTAACTGAACTAACTGATTATCACCCTGTAGCACTCACGTCTATCATCTTGAAGTGCTTTGAGAGGCTAGTTAAGGATCATATAACGTCCACCTTACCTGACACCCTAGACCCACTTCAATTTGCATACCGCCCCAATAGATCCACAGACGATGCAAATACCATCGCACTACGCACTGCCCTATCCCATCTGGACAAGAAGAATACCTAAGTAAGAATGCTGCTATAGCTCAGCCTTCAACACCATAGTACCCACCAAGCTCCTCATTAAGCGTGGGGCTCTGGGTCTGAACCCCGCTTTGTGCAACTGGGTCCTGGACTTCCTGGCGGGCCGCCCTCAGGTGGTGATGGCATGAAACAACACCTCCACTACGCTGATCCACAACACAGGGGCCCCACAAGGGTGCGTGCTTAGACCCCTCCTGTACTCCCTGTTCACCCATGAGGCGTGTGTGGCCACGCAGTCACTTTGATAATGTTTAAATACTGCTTTACTCATATGTATTCTACTGTATTTTAGTCAATGCAATTCCGACATTGCTTGTCCTAATGTTTATATATTTCTTAATTCCATTCTCTTTACTTTTAGATTAGTGTGTATTGTTGTGAATTGTTAGGTACTACTGCACTGTTGGAGCTAGGAACACAAGCATTTCGCTACACATATGCTAAATATTGGTACGTGACCAATACAATTTGATTTGATTCATGCGATAGTTGAACTATAAATTCTACAGTATACTACAGTGAATACAGTAAAGGCCCTCAAAACACTACTGTTAATACTATATATAGTATTTATACCATAGTATATTGTATAGTATTTTTCATGTGGGTAGTGTGCGTTATTAGGTGTAGTGTTATGGCTAGGTTTTGTAACCTACCTCAGTGTTTCCCCTAGGAAATCTATAATTTTAAAGCATATTTCCTGCAATTCTACACATTTTGCCATGTTCTTATGCTATCAAGTGTCTCAAACATTATCACAAAATTAATTAGATTCTCCCTGACTGTCTATTTTTTATTTTGGTGATTGTTGGTTTTCAACGATGATCTGATTAAGAAAGATATACATTCAGAAAGTATTTAGACCCCTCCATCAATCTACACACAATACTCCATAATGACAAAGCAAAAAGAGGTTTGTGTCTACAAACTTTATATAGGGTTTTAGTCGTTTAAGTTTACACTGAAAACGATTTGCCGAAAATAATAATAAAACATATATACTGCATTTTGGTAAGGTTGGACAGCTATGAGGTTTGGTTCCCAGTACCAGGCTAGGTCCTGCTTCCTGGTTTACTGTCTCAGACAGAGCACAGCACATGGTGAGACAGGATGTCTGTGGAAATGGGTCAGCCCTTCTAATGTGCTTAGCAGGTTAATGGAGACGCTAATCAGCCTCGTGTGTGTGTGTGTGTGTGAATCACTCCTCTATATACTATAGTATACGATGTACTGCTCCTCCTCTGTGACTGAAGTTTTGGGTATAAGCAGTGCACTTGTATTAACCAGATTCCTCTCTTTCTCCTAGTCGGTGGATATAGGGGATCAGTAGTCTGGAAAAGTACCAGTATTTTAGTGTTTTGGGCTGACCTTTATGTTTCAAGTTCTGGTGTGTGTGTGTGTGTGTGTGTGTGTGTGTGTGTGTGTGTTGTAACACTGGGGGTTCTGAATTGGGGGTTTGTTTAAGAGAGTGACGATCACATCGAGCTCTGTGAAAACACCTCTTGTTCTCTGCTTGGAAAAGGGAGGAGTGAGTGAGGCATTGCTATGTGCTGTTAGCTGAGACTTCCGCTGCCATGTGAGCACTGCATGCAAATCACACTGCACAAACAAGTACACAGGAGCAAGGGTGAAAGAGAGAGAGAGAGAGCTTACACAAGGCCAGAAAAACACTGTGTATACGTACATGTTTGTCAGTGGGTGTTTGTTTTAATCACATTTCCTATTGCTGCAGGATTATTTTCCTGCTGTAATCACTGGCTCAAGTTTAAGATCCTACATCTGTATGTGCTTCTGTGAGTTCTGTATTCTTAGCTGTGGGTTGGTTCTTATATCCTTGTGGGGACCTAAAATAACCAAAAGTCCCCACAAGGATAGTAAAACAAGGAAAATTCACCCTCGTGGGGACATTTCCCACGTCTCCATGAGGACAAAGGTTATTTTACACTAAGGGGTTAGGTTTACAGTTACAATTAGAGTTGTGGTTAGAATTAGGGTTTGGGTGAGGGGTTAGGGTTAGAAATGTATTTTAGGTTCCCATGAAGATAGAAGAACATAATGTGTATGTGCGAGTGATTTATGAGGTTGGAATGGGAGCCACAGGAGAGAAAGGTCAAACGGTGTATCCCCACTCTGTTACCAAGTATGGAATAAGTGTTCTTCAGCAAGGGGGAATGGTGTGTGTGTGTGTGTGTGTGTGTGTGTGTGTGTGTGTGTGTGTGTGTGTGTGTGTGTGTGTGTGTGTGTGTGTGTGTGTGCGTCAGCTGGGAGCAGGTGCTTTTGCGGCAGGGGGAAAACCGTGGCATTTAGCACTATGCAGCTGACGGAGTACAGTCTCCAATGACGACAAACACAGACCCATACAAGCACTAACTGACACACACACAAAACAACATCACACTCATGCACACACACATCATTTTCAAAGGAAAAGATAGCGAGAGCGTAGTGGGACAGAAAATGTAATGTATTCCTATACCTGTATGTGTAATTTGCTAGTAGATACATACAGCAACCTATTTAACCAAATCCCTCCCCTCTCTGTTTCTCTTTCTCTCCAATCAGACTGAACACTGATGGCACCGCCCCCTCTTACACCCCCTGTTCCTCGCTCCCTCTCTCTTGTTCGCCTGGCTGTGAATGAGGGATAAATCTGCAGCCCAGTGACAAAGTCGCCACGCAGACAGCTGGACCATGTGCTGCAGTAGACAACCTTTAACCTCCACTATCCCCTCCCCAGGGGTCAACGGGACCACCATCGTCACGGCAATGTGGACACCCCCCCTTCCAAGCTTCCTATCCTCCCCACATTCGGCACCCAAATATTAAGGGTCCGTCGCTGCTGCTCTCTGAACAACTACAACTTAAAGGACTGTACTCATCGATGAATATCTATGTACATACAAAGTTACTTCTGCAAAATAATTATTATAATTATTATTATTATTCCACTGGTTTTCATTTGGCTTTGGCTGACAGGGCCAGTTACCCTCACTTTAATAACCTGTGAACCAAACCTGGAGATATTCCACACACTCCCACTCCCACACGTTATATATACGTACACATCACATATTTATTTATTTATGCACTTTGTTGTGTATATGTGTTTGTGTGGATGTGTACACTAAATTTGTACGAAAGAGAGTTGGCATTTTACGAACATATTCAGTATATAACAATGTACTAAGTTAACAGTTGCTTAAAAGCCTACCTCAGAGCAAACCAGGTTAGTACTTATTTACACACCAGAATTGTACAAAACATTAGGAACACCTGCTCTTTCCATGACATAAACTGATCAGTTGAATCCAGGTGAAAGCTATGATCCCTTATTGATGTCACTTGTTAAAGCCACTTCAATTGAGACATGGATTGTGTATGTGTGCCATTGAGGGTGAATGGGCTAAACAAAATATTTAAGTGCCTTTGAACGGGGTATTGTGGTAGGTGCCAGGCGCACTGGTTTGAGTGTGTCAAGAACTGCAACGCTGCTGGGTTTTTCACGCTCAACAGTTTCCAGTGTGTATCAAGAATGGTCCACCACCCAAAGGACATCCAGCCAATTTGACACAACTGTGGGATGCATTGGAGTCAACATGGGCCAGCATCCCTGTGGAATGCTTTCGACACCTTGTAGAGTCCATGCCCCGACGATTTGAGGCTGTTCTGAGGGCAAAAGGGGGTGCAACTCAATATTAGGAAGGTGTTCGTAATGTTTTCTACACTCAGTGCATACAGAGATATATTTATTTATTTTCACAGGTGAATGAATTTATGAACACCAATCCAAAGCCTTACTTATCTACTGTCCACTGTTACTGACAGACATTTAGTTTGGACCTATAAACACGCAGAATATCTAAGACTTAAACCGATCGCCATGGAGATGGAATTTTTGTCTGAGCAGCCGGAGAGGAAGAAATCTTTCCTCTTTCCCTCTGCTATCATAGATTCCTGAGATTATTACAGTTTGTTCACATATAGGTACTATATATTAATGTCATAGTAATATATGTATCATTGCATACAAAGGTTAGGAGAAGAATCTCTTAGGCATTATTCCACACACACAATGCAAATACAGAGAAGAGAAGGAAAACGGGACCTAGGAGGATTTTTTTGGAGTAGGACATGCACACCATCGTCACACACACATCCCAGTTTGACCTGGGCTTCTGGTAGTCTTTAGTGACTAAAACACCATTATAGAGACAAAGCGGAAGGTACCTTTATATACTTTAACCTATTACCTTGTTTACTCACAACAACCCACCTGTGACATGTTTTCTCACATGATGCCTCAGCACTGAGCCTCTGGTAAGCTGTGATAGGCTATTTGGCACATAGGTGAGCTGTCATTGGGCGGGTGGGCAGACACATACACACACCTGGCTGTTCAGGGAGGTTTTGACACGATTGAAGCCATCGCTGCTGCTTTGGGATCTGACACTGAGTGAGGAGACACCAGAGCTGACGCTGCACGGTCTTGCACTTACAAACTCCCTAGATTGTAAACACAAGACACTTTTGAATGTAGTCTATTCCATGTTCTCCTCTTGGGGAATGTAACCACCGTGACAGCAAGGAGAAATACCACACCAATACTAATAAAAACAACTACTACAACAACTTCATGCAGAATGAGACAACAAAAAAAAAAACAGATACGAAAAGCAGTGTCACTTACTTTGAGTTTGTTGGTACTCAACGTTTGCCTATATACTGTAAATAATGTACAAATACAGAGAATTACAAGTGAGTGCAAGCTGAACCTTTAGCTTTGGAGATATTTTAAGTTAAATATGATAACTTATGTTGTTTGTACTGTATATATGTGTTTGGAGTGAATTCTTGGAAATGAAAGCACTAATTATTGTTATATACGCCAAGCAACAAAGTTTGGACTTGATTTTTTGAAACTATTATTACAGGATGGTCTTGTGAAATGAATGCCACTACAAGGACATTTTCTAATGCTGTAATGCCAAGATAGATTTTAAGAGAAATTATTAATTAAAAGTTAATTCTTGCTACTTAGGTACAATTCACGAATGGCATATGCAATATTTACATTTCTTTACAGAGAGGTACCACATTTATAAATACTATGTTAATAATCTTTGTTAAACCTCAAAACATATAATTTTTTGGCCTCTTTGTAAAAAAAATTCTGCCAATTTCTATTGGAACGTTTTTGTTTGTTTTTGCTATTGGAGCCTATTGGTGATTTGAGCAGTGTTTTTTGCATTTGGATAACGTTCCCGTTGGGTTTTAATTTAGCATCTAAAGGATAAGATAACATGACAAACTAGCTTAACTTGCTGTGTCTTCCATTGTAAATACTTAATATCTTATGGCTTATTGTGATTCTACTAAGAGATGATAATTTAAACCTAGTGTAGTTACCATGGCTTTGGACTGTATTGATTCTTTATAGACACATGCAATAAAGAATAACACTATTTAAGAAAGCTAATGTCTCTGTCTTCTCTCTCTTTCCTCTCCTCTATATTTCTTCACAAACGACTGTGGAGTTGTTTTTCTCTCTCATCTGAATGGCAGAATGAAGGAGCATCACCAGTCTCCTCAGACACCAGATGACTCAATTCGTTTTAGGCCTTGTTCAATGACAGGGTTTCTTCATTACATCAAATAATATCCCTCTCTCAGAATGTCCTTTGTGTCTTAGCCACTCATGTTCCTCTGTTCCCTCTCTGCTAGTGTCCTTCAGTAAGTGTTGTTCTATGATTTCTGTCCATTGAACAACACCCCAGTAGCAATATGAACAAATGAGAAGAATTATCTTAGCATCCTCTAGCATTAAAACTGTTATTGTTTTGCCCCTCTCCACTCCCCCTGCACCCATTATCTTCCTCCTTCCCAATTCCCCTTCCACTTCCACCTGCCCTTCTCCTCGACCCCTTACAATAGTAATTAGACTAGCTTGTCGTCAGCGACATGCAGAACTGTGAGGGAATAAAAAAAAGCAGTGATGGGATTATGATCCTGTGCCCTCAGCCACATGCTGTCAGATTAGTCCTTCTCACAGCTGTGCTAATTAAAATGGTAATTAAGGCTGAGAAACCAGGTATCAGTGTAACAGTCTGGTTGGGATATAAGTGTGTGTTTGGGGGGGGGGGTATGTGTATGGGGGGCAGAGTTTATGGAGGGAGGTGATTGTATTTTGAATGCATGTGTGTGTTGGGGGGAGGGTGGGGTGTGTATGTTTGTGAGGGGGTGGGTAAGATTGTTATTGTGTGCATGTAGCATGTGTGTGTAGGTGAGAGGATGAGACATATTTGTGTGTTGACATGTTTATGAGTGTGAAGAGTTGGTTTCGAGGGACAACAGACCAAATCAAACCCAGTCTATTATTTCAGTTCTGTCCTGAGCAGGTAGAGCTGTGTGGGGCAGGGGCTAAAGAAGCATATATTACAGAGAGGAATCACAGTAGCCTGGGTAGAATATAACACAGGAATGAAGGACTGGTTGTACCCAAGTTAGTAAAGAGGGGTAACAGAAAGGGTCAGGGTTAGATTCAATCCATAGCGATTGAAATTTAAAGGCAATGTTTTCACTTTCGCAGAGACTGGATTCACGGTAAACGTTGCATATGCTCAATCGGAAATTACCATTACATTTCAATGGATCTACAGCGTGGATCTTAATCGCAAAGGATTGAAGGGGGTAGGAGAGAGGGATATAGGATTGAAGGATTCAGTAGCGTGACATTTGCGGGCCAAAATGCTTGACTTTGCTGACATAATTCTGAAATGTTGCATGGCAATTAACAATGATTTAGTGCAATTTGTCATGAAAGTGCGCTGATGACGGAAAAGGTTTGTTGACAGTGTGGTGATTGGTTAAAATTGCGATTTTGTAGTGCATTGAGCGGACTGTTACTGTATATGCGGTAATATTGCGATGACTTTACTGTTTTATGCGGTAATAGGGATTGGTCAAAGATGCAAGCCCTGGCATAATATGCAGGGAATTGTTGATTTTGCCAAAAATCTTACAATCCTGAAAGGACTGAGGATTCTGACAGGAGAGGGCTCACCTGTTCTCTCTAAATGAGGTTCCATCCATCACGTCTCTCCTCCCTCTCTGCTCGTTAGGCCTAATTAAGCACACTATTTTGCCCTATTAAATAAAGATGAATGTATCAGGCTAAACACAGACAAAATGTTCTCTATGGACACACACACACACACACACACACACACACACACACACACACACACACACACACACACACAATCCATCATGACTGTCACAATTACAAAATATTGTGTGAAAGGGTAATATCATGCTGTAGCCTGTATTCTGAAATATGTGTGAGGCCCAGGTCAGGTCAGGTCCCCTGTGTTTACAGTGAGGGGTTACTGGAGGATATAACAGAGAGTGACACATGAGCCAGATACAGTCAAGACTGTGGTGAGGAAATGGAATGTTCAGCCTTACCGGAACCAATCAGCACGGGGTTACTAATGCAATTTGGTTCACTATGGTGTCTGTAGTGTGGTGTTTTAGCCCAGGTTGACTCAAAACCCACCACAAGCTGAGCTATGAAAAAACATACCCAGAGCAAAGAGCAAGTTAAATTGCTAATTGCTAATTAACTTGCTAAGCAAGTTAATAAACCCCTTTTCTCCAAAACATTTAACTGAATGTAATTTGAGTGTGGGTGTAAGTAAAAATACTGTAAAGTACTACTTAAGTAGATACTATTTATATATATATTTTTTACAACTTTGACTTTTACTCCACTACATTCCCAACGAAAATATTTTACTTTTTACTCCATACATTTTCCCTGACACCCAAAAGTACTCAAATGTTTAGCAGAACAGGAATGGTCCAATTCACACACTTATAAAATGAAGAATCCTACTCTCTAATGTGGGGAACTTACTTTAAAAAAAATGAACTTGGCAAGTCAGTTAAGAACAAATTCTTATTTACAATGATAGCCTAAGGACAGTGGGTTAACTGCCTCGTTCAGGGGCAGAACAACAGCTTTTTACCTTGTGAGCGCAGGAATTTGATCTAGCAACCGATCGGTTACTGACCCAACAATCTAACCACTAGGCTACCTGCCACCCCACTAAACACAAATCCTTTGTTTGTAAATTAGTGTTGGAGTGTGCCCCTGGCACTTTTAGCAATTACATTTACCTTTGATACTTAAATATATTTAAAAACAAATACCTTTAGACTTTTAGTCATATAGTAAAAATGTAGTTTGCCAAATTTTTGCCCTGCGTTTCCACTTATTGTGAAGTGGAAACGTCTAGGAGCAACAACGGCTCAGCCCCGAAGTGATAGGCCACACAAGCTCACAGAATGGGACCACCGAGTACTGAAATGCGTAAAAATCTCCTGTCCTCGGTTGCAACACTTGCAGCCGAGTTCCAAAATGCCTCTGGAAACAAGGTCAGCACAAGAAGTGGGTTTTCATGATGGAGCAGCCGCACATGAGCCTAAGATCACCATGCGCAATGGCAAGCTTTAGCTGGAGCGGGGTAAATCTCGTCGCCATTGTCATTTGGAGCAGTAGAAACGCATTCTCTGGAGTGATAAATCATGCTTCACCATCTGGCAGTCCAACTGACAAATCTAGGAGAACACTACCTGCCCCAATGCATAGTGCCAACTGTAAAGTTTTGTGGAGGAGGAATAATGGTCTGGGGTTGCTTTCATGGTTCGAGCCCCTTAGTTACAGTGGAGGGAAATCCTAACACTACAGCACATAATGACATTCTAGATGATTCTGTGCTTCCAACTTTGTGCCAACAGTTTGGGGAAGGACCTTTCCTGTTTCAGCATGACTATGCCCCATGCACAAAGCGAAGTCCAACCCCATTGAACACCTTTGGGATGAATTGGAACACTGACTGCGAGCCAGGCCTAATGGCCTAACATCAGTGCCCAACCTCACTAATGATCTTGTGGCTGAACGGTAGCAAGTTCCTGCAGCAATGGTCCAACATTTAGTGGAAGGCCTTCCCAGAAGAGTGGAGGCTGTTATAGCAGCAAAGGAGCTACCAACTCCATATTAATGCCCATGGTTTTGGAATGCGATGTTCAACCATGCGGTGTCCATATACTTTTGGTCATGTAGTGTATCTTTACTTTTAGTCGAGCATGACAATTGGGTACTTTTTTCAACACTGGTACTTGTGTCCAATTTTATGAAATGTACTGTATAATAATGAAATACTTTGAAACAATGCACAAAGAAATGTCATCCTGCGACCCACCTGGACTCCTGCCGTGACCCACAGTTTGGAACCACTGTTTTTGACTGAATACATTGTGTGTGTGTGTGTGTGTGTGTGTGCTATTTTACAATTCTTATTTCCAAATGCATTATTTCAAATATCAAACAGACCTGGATTCAAATGCGTGGAGCATATAAATATTTGAATTTGAAAATAGACTTCAAACACATGCCAATACTTTCCAAGTGTATGTTTGTGTGTGTGTGTTTAGGGTTGTACTCTTCTTGAGTATGTGATTTTCTGGGTTGCAGGCATTGGGTCACTTAGTTGGGTAGTTTTCTTCAAAAACAGCTGGGTTATTGACGCTGGGTGCTGGCTTATAGCGATATGACACAGCTCGTCAGATCAGAAGACTGGAGGCGTAGTTTAGTAGGGGTGTGGCATTCAGCTAGTTCTTTTTAACTACCCATGAGAGTAAATGTCATTCCTGTTCATCTGGTGTGTTGCTCAGTTATCATTAGTGATGGGAAACAAAGGCATTTTGCAGGCTTTGGTGCGTTCACCAAATTGTACTGATTGCTGGTCAGCAATAAATAGCAGTGTGTGATTATTAGATATATGTTATTCCTATCCGTTGGCTTTAGTAGCCTATAATCAGTTGGAATGACAAACAGTTTCACGTCTTACATCACGCTTCCATTTTTCGCCTGCCATTATTTAGGATGTTGAAGACAGACCCTTATACTATACTAAATAAAACAAACCATTTGAAAAACAGTGCAGAAAATGTGGTTTCAAATTAAAACATTTCTAATAGTGTACCTTCAACAGGATTCAACATCATACTGTTACATCACTGACTGTTCCATTGTTCCCTACTTTACCTGCTAAGCTGCCAGTCAGGTAAATCGTTTTGTACAAAAGTACGGTCTCCAGTAGAGGTTGGTGTTTAACCTGTTTAGGACTGGGGTTCTGCTCACCAAAAGCCAATGAAATGGCAGGGTGCCAAATACAAATCAACAGAAACCTCATAAATCAAATTTCTCAAGTATTAGGCACCATTTTAAAGATAACATTCTCATTAATCCAGCCACAGTGTCTGATTTAAAAAATGCTTTACAGGGAAAGCTCCACAAACGATTATGTTAGATCACCACCCAGCCAACAATAAATAATTGTTTTGTTCGATAATGTCCATAATTTATGTCCATTTATGTCCAATAGCTTCTTTTGTTAGGGCGTTTGGTAAACAAATCCAAATGTGCGATCTGGTCCATTCGGACGAAACCTTCAAAAAGTTATATTACAGGTCAAAGAAACTTGTCAAATTAAGTATAGAATCAATCTTTAGGATGTTGTTATCATAAAAGTTCAATAATGTTCCAACCGGAGAATTCCTATGTCTGTAGAGAAGCAATGGAACGACAGCTACCTCTCAAGTGAAAGCGCGTGACTGAGAACGAGGCTGTAGGCAGACCATTGATTCAAAGAGCTCCCATCCGGCTCCACATCACAGTAGAATCCTCATTCAAGTTTCTAAAGACGGTTCTAAAGACGGTTGACATCTAGTGAAAGCGCTAGGAAGTGCAACTTTATCCATATCCCACTGTGTATTCAATAGGGAGTTCAAAAACTACAAACCTCAGATTTTCCACTTCCTGTTTGGATTTTTTTCTCAGGTTTTTGCCTGCTATATGAGTTCTGTTATACTCACAGACACCATTCAAACAGTTTTAGAAACTTCAGAGTGTTTTCTATCCAATACTACTACTAATAATATGTACATATTAGCATCTGGGACTGAGTAGGAGGCAGTTCACACTGGGCACGCTGTTCATCCAAAAGTGAAAATGCTGCCCCCTATCCCAAACAAGTTAAAGGCAGCTTGGAATAGAAGAAAGCACAGAAACAACAACGCAAACACTGGGATCTCGCATTTTGCAACAAATTGTTTGAAAAAGCACTTGATCAAATGACGCTTCGTATGTCATTGATGACGTACTTCTGATAAAGTGATACATGCATTGGCACACTGCTTCGAAGTTAGCTGCTTAGCGATTTTGACACCTTCCTCAGAGCTCTGGTATCAAACAGGACATCACAGTTTTCACATGCTAAAGTTGAACATTGATCTTCTTATGCGTTCAATGACACTTACAGAAGTGTATGCATTCCCTAAAACCCATGCAAACTGCATTGTCGGGATACAATAAGGTGATATACTTTGTTTTAATCTATAATAAATAATCTTAATATTATAGACTGTGTTATAAAAATTATCATATGATGAACATGGATGACATTTACTTTCGTGGGTGTCCAATAAGGTCTATCTAAAAGACACTCCCTTCATACGCCAAACCTCCCAAAAATAATTTAAGGATTATATTAAAAAAGACCCAGCTTCTAGGTCAACCCAGCATGAGAGTAAAACATACATAACAGATGGTTAAATTAACCCATGTTTGGGTAATCCCAACAACCCAACTTTATTACTATAATGCATTTTTCACGCAACCCAACTGGCTGGGTCAAAATTTCCCAATGGTGCTTCTGTCCACTATTTAACCAGTGCTGGGTAATCAATAACCCAAATTGGGTTGTTTTTAGCCCATAATATTTTTTTGAGTGAACCATCGCCTCTCTCCTCTTCTCTTCCCTTCCCGCTCTCCTCCTCTTTCCTCTCCTCTCCTCTTTCCCACCCCTATAGTCCATGTAGTCAGTCATGGTCCAGTGGAACTGTCCCAGCCCCATTATTTCCACTACGACAGGAGCAGGAGGTGGGAGAAAAGGGATAGAGAGAGTGGATCGGGAGAGGAGAGGAGGAAAGGGGGAGTACAGACACAGCCTGCAGTTTGTGCCACACACACACACATACACGCCTCATTGCCACTCACCACCACACACATACATACAGTATACACCTACAGCTCATTGCTACTCACCACCATGAATACCCCACATGCATATACATACACCCCCACGGCCACTCACTCACTCACACACGCCTCATTGCCATTTAGCACTCATTGTGTTGAGCACTTATGGCTAGGGTCCAGGTGGTGTTTCCCTGTTGCTGAGGGAAGGGGGAGGAGGGATGAGAAGGCGAGAGGGTAAGGGGCGGGATGTCTGGGAGTCGTATGCCGTCTCCACCATATCACCCAGGGCTGGTAAAAGGGAGAAGGAGAGGGGAGTGGGTGATGGCTAGCGAGATTTCTAAAACTCTCCCCAGCTCAGCCAGCTCTGAGAGGGGCTTCTGTCATCTCCAGGCAGTTATACTGTAGCTATTATGAGGACTGGATCAGGAGAAGCTTGTTTTTTTCCCCAATACTCTTGGAATTAGTGGTAACTCAAAGAACCCTGGAGATCCTCAACGAACCCCTGGAGTTTCTCAAGGAACCATTGCTAGTCAATGCTTCATATTTGCACCTTCGGTTAGTTAAGGAGTTCTTGGAGGAACTTTTAATAGTTCAATGTAGCAACGGGTTCCTGGAGGAACCCTGGAGTGGAGGTGTGGTTTAGTAGGGGAGTGGCTATAAGCTAGATATTTTTTGTCCCACCCATTAGGGTTCTGTTGTAGTGACATTACATATTAAGGTTGAATACAGTTTTGTAGTTTCAATGCGGTCAACAGAGTATGAGTTCTTCAAGAGTCAATGCCTTTTTAAAATTTGGATTAATTACTACTTTATTAATGTATCTAATCGGCTATAATGTAATGTGCATAAATATTTGAGGAGTGTTTAAACTTGCACTGTGCAAACTTAACATGAAGAACAGGGATGTCACCAATCTGATAGGCTGACATCTCTACAATATAATGTATTATTGAAGGTCCTGAACAGTCATTCTGAAAAGTACATTTTCTCTCATGGCTAACTACCAGTTTGAAAAGACAGGCTGACTGGGCGGGGAGCTTATATTGCCTTGACTAACAGCTCTTTGAAACAACTATGTCAAGCAACTTGGATGCAGTGAGCAGTGTGGCAGTGAAATCATCTCAAGCAAATGTGGTGATACACAAAGCAACTCAAACAACATTGAAATTGTATCAATGATATCAAAACAAATGTTGCATTCTTCTTCGATGAGGTATCACAGCGGTTGGCATCCAATACATGTTGTGTTACCGCCACATACCTGACTGGATTATAACTCCCTTATACTTTCCTTGAAAATAAATCAACAAATACTATACCATCTAACCCTACACCTTCTAAAACTCCACCACCCTACTCCACTATTTCAATCTATTTATTCCTACATCAGGGCAACAGCCTGAAAGGATGGGACACCACCACTCAACACACCCTGTAACTCTTCTGAAGTCAAGTCTCGTACATACAAATACCTCTTTGATAGGTAACACCACAACCTCAATTTTCTGTGACTTATGTTTCATCCCTGCAGTGCAGTTGATAACCATTTCTATAAACGCTAAAAAGCCAATCTTGCTGAAGCATATATCACCTGTTAGCCTATCCCTTTGTACTAGTATGAATCTACTACTCACACCACTCCTCTCTGGATCCCTCCCCCTTAACCCATCTTCCTCTACTTTCTTCACTGCCTCAGCATACGACAACTTCTGCACTACTGCACTGCCCTGGAAACCTCAACCTGCCTCTCTCGCACCGGACATTTCTGATCACCAGCCCATGGGCACCCCTACAACTAACACATACCACTACTTTCCCCAATGCTAACCATTCTTTTGTCTCATGCTTTTCTGCACACTTCTCACACCTAGGAACCTCAGTCCTACACACTGCTGCCACATGCCCATAAGCTTGACTTGACACCTGTAACAACGTAATGTATTCGGCACAAAGGCTCATACAGGGTCATTTATATATCCTAACATCACTTTATCGGGCAAAGACTCAACATCCAAACTCAAAACAGACGACTCTTCTGTTTCACCACTCACGCCACCCTGTCTGCGTTGCACCAAATATGAGCATCATAAACACCGGGAATCTTCCCCTTTCACATTTACTGCTACCCCAGTAATCACTCCTTTCAATGGGGCAATTTTCTTGTCCCAATTTGTTTAATGCGGAGGGCCTGCTCCCTCTGACCCGCAGAAACCCACACAATTATCACAAGACCACTTCTTGTTACCCTCACCGATTCCATAGCACCCAACTCTGAAGCCACAAACGGATCAGAGCAAAGGCAAGGGTCCGCTTTTAAAAAAATGTCACTCCTACCATAACAGACTAATCTTTATGCTGACCCTTGGTGCAAGCATTGGGCTTCGAGAACTTCACCACACCTACCCCTTCGATACTTCGCCCTTACTCACTTCCATTCGAACTCCTGTCTTGGATCCGGCATACAGCATACAGCTTACACTTTCTACCATTCTTCTTTCAGAAACCATCTCCCTTTTTTCCACCATTTTTTAAAAATAAATTCAGATTCAAGCTCACCCTCTTCCTCTCTCTCTTAGACCTCCTCTGCTTCTCTTTTCCCCTCCATTCCTCCTCCATATTTCAAGTATATGCCTCCTTATGATAATACTGCACTTTTCCTGAAATACATCTTGTTCTTGCCCTCTCAAGGGATGGCATTTTCCTCGACACACACCAAACAGGGTGCTCGGCTGCTATCCCGTCTCCCACCTCAAAATGTTTTTTATACACACCAGCACTGATGGATGTGTCAACTTGACAACTGCGTCTGTGTTTTGAAATACCCTTCCCCCCATTTTTCATGCTGGCTGAAGACCTTGCTAGCCAGTATCTATGCTGAACAAAAATATAAATGCAACATGTAAAGTGTTGGTCCCATGTTTCATGAGCTGAAATAAAAAATCCCAGAAATTTCTCTCAAAATTTGTGCTCAGATTTGATTACATCCCTGTTAGTGAGTATTTCTCCTTTGCCAAGATAATCCATCCACCTAACAGGTGTGGGATATCAAGAAGCTGATTAAACAGCATGATCAGCACAAGGTGCAATTACACAGTTGCACCTTGTGCTGGGGACAATAAAAGGCCACTCTAAAATGTGCAGTTTTGTCACACAACACAATGCCACAGATGTCTCAAATTTGGAGGGAGCTTGCAATTGGCATGCTGATTGCAGGAATGTCCACCAGAGCTGTTGACAGAACATTTTAGGTTCCTTTTGTCTGCCATAAGTAGCCTCCAAAGTCATTTTAGAGAATTTGGCAGTAGGTCCAACCAGCCTCACAATCGCAGACCACGTGTATGGCTTTGTGTGGGCAAGTGGTTTGCTGATGTCAGCGTTGTGAAGAGAGTGCGGTGGGGTCATGGTATGGGAAGGCATAAGCTAAGGACAATGAACACAATTGCATTTTATCAATGGCAATTTGAATGCACAGAGATACTGTGACGAGATCCCGAGGCCCATTTTTGTACCATTGATCCGCCGCCATCACCTCATGTTTCAGCATGAAAATGCACAGCCCCATGTCACAAGGATCTGTACACAATTCATGGAAGCTAAAAATGTCCCAGTTCTTCCATGACCTGCTTATGCACCAGACATGTCACCCATTGAGCATGTTTGGGATGCTCTGGATCGACGTGTATGACAACGTGTTCTAGTTCCCGCCAAAATCCAGCACAGCCATTGAAGAGGTGTAAGACAACATTCCACAGGCCACAATCAATAGCTCCATGAGGCAAATGGTGGTCACAACAGATACTGACTTGTTTTCCGATCCACATTTTTTAAAGGTGTCTGTTATCAACGAATCCATATCTGCATTCCTAGTCATGTGAAATCCATAGATTAGGGCCTAATGATTTTATTTAAATTGACTGATTTCTTACTATGAACTGTAACTCAGTAAAACCTTTGAAATTGTTGCATGTTGTGTTTATATTTTTGTTCAGAATAGCTAACACCAGACACAGATGAAAGGGGAAACATATAAGTATCTTGGCCATGGATGAATAGGGTAAACTTTTAATTATATTTGCTGGCATCCTAAAGTCAGTAGAGTAGCTATCTAGCTATATAGACCATGCCCCTCTGCAAACACACTTTGTCCGATGTTGGTTACAAGGCGGTACACATTTAAATGAGGTAAGATAATATAATGTTAACATTGGTGTATTAAAGTGAGAGTTAAGGTGATGTCACCTTGTCCCCTTAATAAGGAATCCAAGTTTTTTGACATGGGGGAGGGGCAACATGATCTCATAGCTTCAAATCGGGATTTGACTTAATGTGGATGAACGTCTAATTTTGACCCATTAATTCCACATGGTTACAGGGCTCATTCCGTGTGGCTCCATGTTTTTATCAGAAACAACTCAAAGGGTTAAGTTTAGGTATTAATTCCAAGTGGTTAAGGTTAGTGCTATGGTTTGGGGAAAGCATAAAACATAATAATAATAAAAACAATGCTCTGTTTCCATTTAGCATCATAAATACTCTCCCTGCTTGCTGGAGAATTGTGAACTGCCGTGGCGCAGTGGCCTCAGCAGTGTTCTCTGGCTCTGAGTGTTATGAGTTTGAGGCCAGTGTTGTTTATCAATGTCCTCAGGACCTTCTCAAAAGTGAGAAATTGACATGTGTTTCTGGTGAGCAGGCTGGGCAGGGACCAGTAACTTTATGATCAAACTTTATCAATGTAGAAGTAACAGTCATTTTTCACACTTTGGTCATCACACTTTGATCTGGTTTCCTTCAAATATCATTCAATTTCATGAAAAACATGACGGGTTGGAACCTTTACACAGTGGTTCCTCTAAGACCCTTTTTAGTGGGATTCTTCAAGGAACCTTTTTCAAATGGAAAGGTTCTGACAGGGTGGTAACCCTAAAGGTTCTTCCAGGCACCTTAACTTCTAAGAGCGTACTGTCCATCTCTCTCTTCAATTTCCTGTGTCCCCCCTCTTTACCATGTCTCCTCTTTTTCCCCTGTCCTCCCTCTTTACCATGTCTCCTCTTTTTCCCCTGTCCTCCCTCTTTACCATGTCTCCTCTTTTTCCCCTGTCCTCCCTCTTTACCATGTATCCTCTTTTTCCCCTGTCCTCCCTCTTTACCATGTCTCCTCTTTTTCCCCTGTCCTCCCTCTTTACCATGTCTCCTCTTTTTTCCCCTGTCCTCCCTCTTTACCATGTCTCCTCTTTTTCCCCTGTCCTCCCTCTTTACCATGTCTCCTCTTTTTCCCCTGTCCTCCCTCTTTACCATGTCTCCTCTTTTTCCCCTGTCCTCCCTCTTTACCATGTCTCCTCTTTTTCCCCTGTCCTCCCTCTTTACCATGCCTCCTCTTTTTCCCCTGTCCTCCCTCTTTATCATGTCTCCTCTTTTCCCCCGTCCTCCCTCTTTACCATGTCTCCTCTTTTTCCCCAGTCCTCCCTCTTTACCATGTCTCCTCTTTTCCCCCTGTCCTCCCTCTTTACCATGTCCCCTCTTTTTCCCCTGTCCTCCCTCTTTACCATGTCTCCTCTTTTTCCCCTGTCCTCCCTCTTTACCATGTCTCCTCTTTTTCCCCTGTCCTCCCTCTTTACCATGTCTCCTCTTTTTCCCCTGTCCTCCCTCTTTACCATGTCTCCTCTTTTTCCCCTGTCCTCCCTCTTTACCATGTCTCCTCTTTTTTCCCCTGTCCTCCCTCTTTACCATGTCTCCTCTTTTTCCCCTGTCCTCCCTCTTTACCATGTCTCCTCTTTTTCCCCTGTCCTCCCTCTTTACCATGTCTCCTCTTTTTCCCCTGTCCTCCCTCTTTACCATGTCTCCTCTTTTTCCCCTGTCCTCCCTCTTTACCATGCCTCCTCTTTTTCCCCTGTCCTCCCTCTTTATCATGTCTCCTCTTTTCCCCCGTCCTCCCTCTTTACCATGTCTCCTCTTTTTCCCCAGTCCTCCCTCTTTACCATGTCTCCTCTTTTCCCCCTGTCCTCCCTCTTTACCATGTCCCCTCTTTTTCCCCTGTCCTCCCTCTTTACCATGTCTCCTCTTTTTCCCCTGTCCTCCCTCTTTACCATGTCTCCTCTTTTTCCCCTGTCCTCCCTCTTTACCATGTCTCCTCTTTTTCCCCTGTCCTCCCTCTTTACCATGTCTCCTATTTTTCCCCTGTCCTCCCTCTTTACCATGCCTCCTCTTTTTCCCCTGTCCTCCCTCTTTACCATGTCTCCTCTTTTTCTCCTGTCCTTACACACTTATCTCTCATTCATTGGAGAGATAACTTTGTTTTCCCCTGTTCTTCATGACAGTATTAGTTGTTGTTGAGATCCTCTCTGGAAATTCTGGTGGAAATACTGTGCTTGAAGAAACATGCTCTCTATGTGTTGTAATAAAGACACACCCATACCTGACCTACAGCAGCTGTAAACACACAAATGCACACACCCAGAACTTGCACACACACACACACACACACACACACACACACACACACACACACACACACACACACACCTACCAGGGATGAGTCACTCTGGGTAGCTTGAGTCGGGAGACATAGCATGAGCTCATTACATCGCTCACACTCCCTCTCTCTCTCTCCGTTTTGTCTCATCTTGCCCCCCCCCTCTCTCTCTCTCTCTCTCTCTCTGTCTCTCTCTCTCTGGTCTTTGTTGTTCTTCTCTCTGTGATCAGAGGCATTAAGGGGTGTGGCTGAGGTGGGCTACATTCACCTGGTGGCCAAGTGTAGGCAGGGCCACAGTCACCGTGAGAACACTACCTGGAAAACAGCTGGGAGTGTCTGGAGAAGGAAAACAGGCTGACCAAAACACACACACATCCGCACGCTCACGCACTCACGCATGCACGCAAGCACGCACACACGCACGGACAAACACACACGTACAAACACACACACACATGTACAAACACACACACATGGACAGCTGGGACATCCTGACTCATTTCTAAGGAATCCCATTGGTTGTTAAGAAATGCATAAAACCTCTTATAAGAAACGCAGCATCATGGGGAGATCTGGCAGGAATCATTTTCTTTCTTACGCAATAACTTATTTTGTTTTTACACTCTCTCCCTTTCTCTCTCTGTTTCTTCCCTCACATATTTTCCTTCTTCTCCCTTTCTCCTGTGTTCAGACAGGCCTGTGGAATGCCCTCGCCCTTCTGTCTTCTCTGTTTGTTTACCTTCAGACAGACACAGTTCTGACTTCCATTCCCAGGCTCTGCACAGAACCACTGAACTGTGAGTGTGTGTGTGTGTGTGTGTGTGTGTGTGTGTGTGTGTGTGTGTGTGTGTGTGTGTGTGTGTGTGTGTGTGTGTGTGTGTGTGTGTGTGTGTGTGTGTGTGTGTGTGTGTGTGTGTGTGTGTGCGCGTGTGTGTGTGTGTGTGTGTGTGTGTGTGTGTAGAGAGAGTCTCTGACCTCTCTCACAGGGCACCAATTAGACCCCCACAGCCACCCATAAAAACATCCACCCTCATACTGCCTCCCAAAACAACAGTAAAAAAGAGAGAGAGTGGGGACGCTCTATTCAATCAGATACGCTTCAGCCGTCATCCTATAACGTTTGTTTTGGAGGTGACACTGCATTATAGCTGTCAAATCCACAAGTGGCTCCTGGCATTATACCTAAAGCGGACATTGCCAATGGCTGCATGGAGTCGCATTAACAGAAATCCCATGCAGCCTTGTTAACAAGTTGGAACACTGGAATGTGAGTTGTATGCTCCACCTCATATAGGATGTTAGACGTAATTTACACTTCCATTAGGATGATAAAAATCCTTATTTTTATATCTATATAGCCTAAACTTTCTCCTTCTGCACTTCTAGCAGGAGTGGGTGGGTGTGGCTTCATGACAATGATCTGCAAGAGCAGATGCTCACAGATTTGAAGGCTCCAACTATCAGGATTCTCAGGATTCTCTATATTCTCTATTTTGGTTAGGTCGGGGTGTGACTAAGGGGGGTGTTCCTATCTAGGTGGTTTATTTCCATGTTGGTCTGGTATGGTTCCCAATCAGAAGCAGCTGTTTATCGTTGTCTCTGATTGGGGACCATATTTAGGTAGTCATTTCCCCACTGTGTTTTGTGGGATCTTGTTTTTGTGTTGTTGCCTTTGAGCACTTCATTTACATCACGTTTTGTTGTTTCTTTATTTTGTCTTGTTCAAAGTTTCACATGAATAAATATATGGAACCCAGATCACGCTGTGCTTTGGTCCGAGTATGCTTCCCAACGATGATTGTGACAGAAGATCCCACCACAACAGGACCAATCAGCATGCCCAGGAGGAGGAGGTATCCTGGACTTGGGAGGAAATCCTGGATGGGAAGGGATCCTGGACTTGGGAGGAAAGGACATGATCGCCTTCCTTGGCGGCAGACGCAAGGAGAGAAGGGAGGACAGCGACGACGCCGGGATAGAAAGCCACAAAAACAGCCCAAATGTTTTTTTTGGGGGGAGCACACGGGGTGGTCGGCGGAGGCGGGGAGTGAGCCAGAGCCTGTGTGGGAGTTGATAGAGGAAGGTAATGAGAGATACCGGAGAGAGGTTTTGGCAAGGAGTATGCTGCAGCGGAGGCGCGCTGAAGAGTTCCTTCTCAGCCCGGCACCATCTGTGCCAGCACTACGCACCAAGTCTCCAGTATGCCTTCACAGCCCAGTACGTCCTGTGCCAGCTCTCCGCACTCGCCGTGTGAAGTGTGTCATTGTTCCAGTACAATTTGTGCCGCCGGCTCTACACACCAGAACTCCAGTGCGCCTCCACAGCCCAGTACGTCCTGTGCTAGCTCCCCGCACTCACCGTGCGGTGGTTGTCATCTGTTCGGTACCAGTTGTGCCGGCTCCACGCACCAGGTCTCCAGTACATCTACCCAGTCCGGTACGTCCTGTGCCTGCTCCTCACACTTGCCCTGAAGTGTGTGTCACCAGTCCAGTGCCACCTGTGCCGGCTTCACGCACCAGGCTTCCGGCGACGGTCCACAGTCCAGAGCTTCCGGCGACGGTCCACAGTCCGGAACCTCCTGTGACGGTCCACGGTCCGGATTCTCCTGCGACGGTCCACAGTCCAGAGCCTCCATCGTCAGGGCAGGAGCGTTTTTCTGCGCCGATGCCCAGTCCAGGCACTGCGTCCAGTCCCGCTCCATGGCAGGAGCTTTCCTCTGCGCCGGTGCCCAGTCCAGGCACGGCGGCCAACTTAGCTCCATATCCAGAGCCTTCCTCAGCGCCGGTGCCCAGTCCGGGTGCGGTGTTCAACCCAGCTCCATGGCCAGGGCCCTCCTCTGCGCCGAGGCCCAGTGCGGGCATGGCGTTCTACCCGGCTCCAGGGCCGGACCCGTGTTCTGTGCGGGGGCAAAGACCCGCACCGGAGCCGCCACCGACACTAGTCATCCCCCTACCCTCCCTAGTTGGTTTCAGGTTTTGCACCTTTTGGGGGGAGGGGGGAGGGGGGTACTGTCACGCCCTGACCATAGAGAGCCTTGTTATTCTCTATTTTGGTTAGGTCGGGGTGTGACTAGGGTGGTGTTCCTATCTAGGTGGTTTATTTCTATTTTGGCCTGGTATGGTTCCCAATCAGAGGCAGCTGATTATCGTTGTCTCTGATTGGGGATCATATTTAGGCAGCCATTTCCCCACTGTGTTTTGTGGGATCTTGTTTTTGTGTTGTTGCCTTTGAGCACTTAATTTACATCACGTTTTGTTGTTTCTTTATTTTGTCTTGTTCAAAGTTTCACATCAGTAAATATATGGAACCCAGATCACGCTGTGCTTTGGTCCGAGTATGCTTCCAACGACGATTGTGACAGGAAGATGGTCGCCGCCCTGGAGGGGAGTGGAGACAATCACAAAGACAGGATTAACAGATCAGGGTGTGACACCAGAGACATCCTGGACCCAGACTCAGTTCCACCACTGCGTTAAATGACCTGTTTCCGATTGATTAGATGTGTGTCCAAAGGTCTTTAATCATAGCAAGTAATAGCCAAGTATTGACAAGTCACAATAAAAAAAGATCTCACCAGTCATGAGTTTGGAATGCCGGCGGTGGAAGTCAACGATGAGGACTGGTCCAGGATGTTTCTAGCGGGGACCCAGCACCTCTCCTCCGGGCTATAACCCTCCCAGTCAACCAGGTACTGGAAACCCCTGCCCTGCAGTCGAACACTCATGAGGTGTCTCACCGTGTAAGCCGGTTGGCCGTCGATGAGATGGGGAAGAGGAGTGGGCCTAGAAACAGGAGACAAAGGGCTGTGAGACATGGGTTTAACTTTTGACACATGAAAGGTGGGGTGTATATGAAGGGTACAGGGCACCAGAAGACAAACAGCAGAGGAACTAATAGTTTTAGAGATGGGAAACGGGCCAATAAACCGGGGGGAGAATTTGCGGGATTCCACCCGGAGGGGCAGATAGCCATACCTTCTTATTCCTTCTTATTCCTTCTTATTCTTATACCTTCGTATTCCACCCACACAAGCTACTGGCTCCAGGTGGTGGGGTTGGCGGAGACCAGGCAGCGCAGAGTTGTCTCAAGGTCCTGTTTAGCTCACTCCGACTGGCCATTAGACTAGGGGTGGAACCCAGAGGACAGACTGGCTGATAACCCAATGAGGGTGGAGAACGCCTTCCAGAACCGGGACAAGAACTGAGAGCCCTGGTCGAATACTATGTTCACGGGCAGTCCATGGATCCAGAAGACGTGCTGCCCCATAAGCTGGGCCGTCTCCTTAGCCGAGGGTTGTTTGGAGAGAGGAATGAAGTGGGCAGCCTTGGAAAACCGGTTGACCACCGTCAGGACCGCAGTGTTGCCCTCAGATGGGGATGCCCGTGACAAAATCCAGGGATATGTGGGACCAGGGACGCTGAGAGACA
Organism: Oncorhynchus mykiss; assembly: GCF_013265735.2. Classification (NCBI taxonomy): domain Eukaryota; kingdom Metazoa; phylum Chordata; class Actinopteri; order Salmoniformes; family Salmonidae; genus Oncorhynchus; species Oncorhynchus mykiss. Next base: position 24,442,696 of record NC_048586.1, read on the forward strand.
GGCAGAGGTTGCAGAAGGCCAGCCAGATGTCCGTGCTTGACGCAGTCCGCTCTGCGGTCCTGGAGTGGGCCCACTCTTCCAGACTGGCCTGCCATCCTGGTTCCTGCCAGCCAGAGCTTGCCAAGGAGTCTTGTTCTGGGCACACACTGGCGTTTGTGCGACAACGCTTTTGGTGGCCCACCGAGACAGTGCATCCAGCTTGACATTATTGGGTCCCGGCCGATATGAGAGGGAGAAGTTGAACCGTGTGAACAGCAGGGCCCATCTAGCTTCCCTGGAGTTAAGGCGTTTGGCGGAACGAAGATACTCCAGATTTTTGTGATCGGTCCATATCGGTCCATATCATGACCGACCACAAGGGGAGAAGCCAGGGTGCGGTAACCCGGGATGAAGTGGCGTTAGAAGTTGGTGAACCCCAGGAAAGATTGCAGCTGCACCCTGGATGTTCTCCCCCTTCCAGCCAGTGCCTCCATTCCTCCAACACCATCTTCACTGCGAGAACTCACGATTTCCCAGATCAAAGTTTTTCTGTGGCGTTGACGCGATGGGAGAAGAAGGTACAGGGATGTAGCTTCAGGTCCAGGGCAGAATGCTGGGACAGGATCGCCCCCACTCCTACATCCGATACATCGGTCTATACCATGAACTGACGGGAAGGGTTTGGAAGAACCAGGATGGGAGCAGTGGTGAAGAGGTATTTGAGGTCCCGGAACGTCCGGTCAGCAGCAGGGGACCACGTGAACGGAAACTTGGGAGAAGTGAGTGCTGACAGGGGGGAAGCCAGGGTGCGGTAACCCCGGATGAAGTGGCGTTAGAAGTTGGTGAACCACAGGAAACATTGCAGCTGCACCCTGGATGAAGGCTGGGGCCATTCCAGCACCACTCTCCCCTTCCTGGGATCCATCGGGACACTCCCAGCGGAGATGATGTACCCCAGAAAGGGGATGGTGGAGCGATGGAACTCGCACTTCTCTGCCTTAACAAACAGCTGGTTCTCCAGGAGGCGTTGAAGAACCTGTCGGATGTGGAGCACACGTTCTTGGGGGGAGCGGGAGAAGACGATGCTGTCATCAATGTAGACGAAGATGAACCGGTTCAACATGTCGCAGTAAACATGATTTACCAGAGCCTGGAACACAGTAGGCTGTGCTAATCATAGCAAGTGATAGCCAAGTATTGACAAGTCACAATAAAAAAATATCTCAACAGTCATGAGTTTGGAATTGTTGTGAACTTCACCAGTCCTAGTCATCAGCTCTGGACACAAAACACAGCTTAGCTTGTTCTTAATCCACCTGGCGTGTCAGATTTCAAAAACTATTTTTGGTGAAAGCTATCCAAGCGTTTATGTGAGGACATCTCTCTCAGCAGACAAAACATTACAAACAGCTTGCAGCAAAGTAGATTGGTCACGGAAGTCAGAAAAGCAATAAAATGAATCGCTGACCTTTGATGATCTTCGGATGTTTGCACTCACGAGACTCCCAGTTACACAATAAATGTTCCTTTTGTTCCATAAAGATTATTTTAAATCCAAAAACCACCATTTGGTTGGCGCGTTATCCAACCAATCCACCACAAACATATCCTGTTTGTATGTTCTACATTTTATATGTTTTTGGTGGTGGGAATGGTAAAACAAATTGTAAAAACACAATAAAACAAGTCTCAAACATTATGAAAATATCTCTACATTTCAGCTGTTTCAAAAACATTGCTCTGCTTTTACCATTTATTCCGTAGAAGTTTTGGCTCAACGAGGCAATTCTTTTTACACTGCACTGCTTCAAGGGGGGCAACTGTCGGGTGAGTGTCGTGCACTACCTCCGGAGGTAGTGGTCAAGATGTAGCAAGTACACACGTTTACATTTGATTAATATGTGTAGCAGATGGTATTTTTACAGCAAAGATTTAGAGGATTCAATACAAAGATAAGGTTTGGTTTGTTAACTATATTCTAAAACAGCATGGTTTTGCAACATTAGCTATGTTCAGAAATCCACAGACTCGAGCGGTCACGACAGGGCATACGAAAATTCCAAATAGTATCCGTAAAGTTCAAAGAAACATGTCAAACGTTTTTTATAATCAATCTCAGGTTGTTTTTACAATAAATAATCGATAATATTTCAACCGGACCATAGCTTTTTCAATAGGAGTGAGAGAGAAAATGTCTGCTCCAAGCTCTGCTGGCACCCAGGCATCCAATGACACGATGTGTTCTTTCTTGCTAATTTTTCAGAATACAAGCTTGAAACTATGTCTAAAGACTGTTCACACCATGTGGAAGCCATAGGAAAAGGAATCTGGTTGATATCCCTTTAAATGGAGGGAAGGCATGCAATGGAACAGAGAGGTTTCAGGAAAAACAGCACATCCTGGTTGGATTTTCCTCAGGTTTTCACCTGCAATATCAGTTCTGCTATACTCACAGACAATATTTTGACCTTTTTGGAATCTTTAGAGTGTTTTCTATCCTAATCTGACAATTATATGCATATTCTAGATTCTGGGCCTGAGAAATAGGCAGTTTCATTTGGGTATGTTTTTCATCCAAACATCAAATACTGCCCCCTACCTTCAAGAGGTTAAATATAATATAAATTCATACCATTCTCAGTGGAAATGTTGTTTGTAGAGAGCACAAAATGTGTAACACTGGCGACAAATAACTTTTGGTTTATTTAATTTGCTTTTACCAGTTTACTGTCAATTTCTTTGTTGTCTTTGTTTGGAGAGCATGTGCCCTGTTTCTCCGTCATGTTTAATGTTGTGTGAACGCGCGTGCTTTAGCATACATAGATATACCTGACCTGCGCGCCATGAATAGGTGTGGCCAAGTGTATTTAAATGACCATTTGGGGATGTTCTAGTTAGTTCTCTTTTGGGTAACTCAAAGGGTGGCCATATCTGAGCCTGGTAGACTCCATCTGTGCTTTATTGGTTAAGACAGGTTTTGCCTAATGAGAGTCTTTTCCTTTTGAATGCTGACATTTTGATGTCAGAACTTTGTCTATATTTATACATTTCACCTTCATCTTTTAAACACCAGCACTGTGTAAATATATCCAACACTCATTTGAACCTCTTCCTGCCTGCCTCCTGCTGAATATCTATCCTTATGACTGCTAGAAGGCCCCTATTTCACGCTGATACAGTGTAGCGGAGATACAGATTTCGCACCCACCTGTCACTTCAAAAGCACACAATGAGTCTTGACATTTGAACTTGATGTTTGTGGTATAGCGTGATGTAAGCAGAATTCAATGTAATTCCAATGCAAGAACCCCAAAGAATGAATAGCCCCCTCGTCGACTTCAACTGCCCCCTCATTCACTTTATCCTGGTTCCGGGTACATTTTAACATCAAGACAAAAGCCCAGTTGCTAGAACAGCATTTACTAAATAACGTTAGCCTATCAAAAATAAATGATTAACCCTATCAGACAAATATAAAAGTACAGTAGGTCTACCTTACAACATTACAACAAACCGATCAATATCATGCAAATCTTTACATGTGGTGAAAGCAAATTGCGAATGAAAACGTGGGTATGTTCCCTGCAACTAGCTGTTTTATATGGGAGCCCATACCCAAAAATGTAATGCTGATTTGTAAACATGCACAATTAGTCTGTGCTTCAGTCTGATCAACTTCAGCCTACTGATAACAACCACAGCTGCAGGTAGCCTAGAGAAGCTTATGCACTCTGATCCCATCTGGGCCTGGCCAGGGGTAACATAACCTCATGTTTGTATAGCCTAAGCTATGAATTTATAGCCTAAGCTATGTATTTATAGTTTAAAATAGGCCCATTTATTTGTGTTCTTAGAAAATTGTATTTTAATCAAACTTGGTTTATATTCACAATTCGGGTGGCTAGGTTACCTAGGCCTTTTTAATCCAAAACTATTGACTGGAATTCATCCGTCAACACAGTAGGGATGATATACTGTATGAGTATCTTTTTAATAACAGATGCAAAGCTCTACACAATGCAACCCTGCGTACAGCGAGCTCATTGTTCATTTTTGTCCAATCACAGTTGTTGTCTCTTTGTCTGTGTAAAGGGTTTTAATGTTTTCAACCTCCCTAGTGCCAGGAGTTTTTCCAGGAGTTTTTAAAAAGAACATATGACCTAATTAGAAACATAATCTGGTCCCATCATAGCCCATATCATAGCCCACATAAAACAGTTTTTCTTTTACAGCTTATTTATTACTATATCCTACGCTATAGCTAGGGTCCGGAGTTGGTTAGGTTAGCTTACTACCAGATCATGAAAACAATTCCCCCGCCACCACTCTAGAATAAAAAAACATATCCTGTTTGTATGTTCTACATTTGATATGTTTTTGGTGGTGGGAATGGTAAAACAAATTGTAAAAACACAATAAAACAAGTCTCAAACATTATGAAAATATCTCTACATTTCAGCTGTTTCAAAAACATTGCTCTGCTTTTACCATTTATTCCGTAGAAGTTTTGGCTCAACGAGGCAATTCTTTTTACACTGCACTGCTTCAAGGGGGGCAACTGTCGGGTGAGTGTCGTGCACTACCTCCGGAGGTAGTGGTCAAGATGTAGCAAGTACACACGTTTACATTGGAATAATATGTGTAGCAGATGGTATTTTTACAGCAAATATTTAGAGGATTCAATACAAAGAGAAGGTTTGGTTTGTTTACTATATTCTAAAACAGCATGGTTTTGCAACATTAGCTGTGTTTCCATTTAATTGGCGACAGATTTTCATGTGAATATTCAAAAATCTGCATAAGGAATGTATGTGACTGACCGGTTCAAATCGGTCTTATGTACCAAAATTTGAAATTGTGTTTTTTTTATATTGGATAGAGACTCAGAACTATAAAATGGTATATCATACACTGCATTTTTGAGGAACAATAGGAAATTAATTCTGCTTTGCAAGTTGATAAACTTGTAAACTCCCTTTTGAGAAAATGACCTTTGAATGTTTTGGTACCTATTGGAGAGCTCTCCTTTGTCTACTCCCATTCAGCACTATTCACACCCTCTTAAACCAGCTCCACCCATCTCTTTAAGGATTCACATGTTATGTGGTGCTAAACAGTGAGTAGTGTAGTAAAGATTAAGACTGAAAGTGATAAAAGTAGTAGCCTACGATAAGGAAAAATTCCAGGGAAACAGAAAGTGCCCGGATAAAAAATATTTAAACCTGTTGACGGGTGAGGGTTCCCTTTTGGGAACGACCCCTCCCACGTTCAGCTGGAACGTGGCGCATGGAACGCAAAAATATTCTTAGAAATATTTAACCTCCACACATTAATTAACAAGTCCAATACCTCAAATGAAAGATAAACACCTTGTTCATCTACCCAGCATGTCAGATTTTTTAAATGTTTTACGGCGAAAACACACTACATATTTATATTAGACCACCACCGAAACGAAGACAAGAGGCAGCCATTTTGTCCCAGAAAATATAAAATTATAAAAGCAGGATTAAAAAATAAATCATTCACTAACCTTTTGAAAATCTTCATCAGATGACAGTAATAGGACATGTTACACAGTACATTTTTTTTCTTCAATAATATGCCATTTACAGTGCCTTGCGAAAGTATTCGGCTCCCTTGAACTTTGCGACCTTTTGCCACATTTCAGGCTTCAAACATAAAGATATAAAACTGTATTTTTTTGTGAAGAATCAACAACAAGTGGGACACAATCATGAAGTGGAACGACATTTATTGGATATTTCAAACTTTTTTAACAAATCAAAAACTGAAAAATTGGGCGTGCAAAATTATTCAGCCCCTTTACTTTCAGTGCAGCAAACTCTCTCCAGAAGTTCAGTGAGGATCTCTGAATGATCCAATGTTGACCTAAATGACTAATGATGATAAATACAATCCACCTGTGTGTAATCAAGTCTCCGTATAAATGCACCTGCACTGTGATAGTCTCAGAGGTCCGTTAAAAGCGCAGAGAGCATCATGAAGAACAATGAACACACCAGGCAGGTCCGAGATACTGTTGTGATGAAGTTTAAAGCCGGATTTGGATACAAAAAGATTTCCCAAGCTTTAAACATCCCAAGGAGCACTGTGCAAGCGATAATATTGAAATGGAAGGAGTATCAGACCACTGCAAATCTACCAAGACCTGGCCGTCCCTCTAAACTTTCAGCTCATACAAGGAGAAGACTGATCAGAGATGTAGCCAAGAGGCCCATGCTCACTCTGGATGAACTGCAGAGATCTACAGCTGAGGTGGGAGACTCTGTCCATAGGACAACAATCAGTCGTATATTGCACAAATCTGGCCTTTATGGAAGAGTGGCAAGAAGAAAGCCATTTCTTAAAGATATCCATAAAAAGTGTCGTTTAAAGTTTGCCACAAGCCACCTGGGAGACACACCAAACATGTGGAAGAAGGTGCTCTGGTCAGATGAAACCAAAATTGAACCTTTTGACAACAATGCAAAACGTTATGTTTGGCGTAAAAGCAACACCCTGAACACACCATCCCCACTGTCAAACATGGTGGTGGCAGCATCATGGTTTGGGCCTGCTTTTCTTCAGCAGGGACAGGGAAGATGGTTAAAATTGATGGGAAGATGGATGAAGCCAAATACAGGACCATTCTGGAAGAAAACCTGATGGAGTCTGCAAAAGACCTGAGACTGGGACGGAGATTTGTCTTCCAACAAGACAATGATCCAAAACATAAAGCAAAATCTACAATGGAATGGTTCAAAAATAAACATATCCAGGTGTTAGAATGGCCAAGTCAAAGTCCAGACCTGAATCCAATCGAGAATCTGTGGAAAGAACTAAAAACTGCTGTTCACAAATGCTCTCCATCCAACCTCACTGAGCTCGAGCTGTTTTGCAAGGAGGAATCGGAAAACATTTCAGTCTTTCGATGTGCAAAACTGATAGAGACATACCCCAAGCGACTTACAGCTGTAATCGCAGCAAAAGGTGGCGCTACAAAGTATTAACTTAAGGGGGCTGAATAATTTTGCACGCCCAATTTTTCAATTTTTGATTTGTTAAAAAAGTTTGAAATATCCGATAAATGTCGTTCCACTTCATGATTGTGTCCCACTTGTTGATTCTTCACAAAAAATACAGTTTTATATCTTTATGTTTGAAGCCTGAAATGTGGCAAAAGGTCGCAAAGTTCAAGGGGGCCGAATATTTTCGCAAGGCACTGTATATCCATAAATGTCCATTTACATTGAATTCATGTTCAGAAAATACTGAAAAATGTCCGCAGAAAATATAGATAGCGCCGCAAGATAACGTAAATAGACATCATAAACTTTGACTAAATATACATGTTCTATATATAGTTAGAAAGATACACTGCTTCTTAATGCAATCGCTTTGTTACATTTCTTTTTAACGTTACAGAAATCGCTCATTATTCAATATTCTGAGACGGCGCTCAGACATAAGCAATATTTCTCCGCTATATTGGAGTCAACAGAAACACACAATTTCAGCATAAATATTCCCTTACCTTTGATGGTCTTCGTTCAGAATGTACTGGAAGGGTTCATACTTACCCAAAACATCGTTTGGTTTCAAGTCTTGTGTCTTTGTATTAGCATCTGCTAACAATATCAGCTGAAATGCACCCAAAATTTCCTCTGGTCCCCAAAAGTTGCGCTTTAAAACTTCAAAATTACATATTATATGTCGACTAAACAGGTCAAACTAAGTGCAGAATCAAGCTTTAGGATGTTCTAAACGTACAAAACAACTTTCAATTCAACCGGTCATTGTTAGTTTTCCTCCGGAGTGCTGGAACAAAGGAATGAATGTGACCAAATCGCGCCCTAACGCACAGGTATTTTCTCGCGACACGCACTCAATCCACTCCCATAGGGCCAAAACTCGCGGGATTTGAACGATTAAACGCTCTACTGAATGAGGACATCTAGTGGAAGACATAGAAAGTGTCCCCAGATCCATAGCTGGTTGGGAAGGGTGGGGGCGATCACGTCAAAGTTGCCCCAACTTTCAAGATCCCAAAACTAGTTTGGAAGAATGCCTGCCCTGTGAGTTCTGCTATACTTACAGACATAATTCCAACGGTTTTAGAAGCTTTAGAGTGTTTTCTATCCAATAGTAATTATTATATGCATATATTAGCAATTTTGGACAGATTTTTTTTCAGTTTACTATGGGCACGCAATTCCTCCAAAGGGGGCAGTATTCTGCCTAGCCTTAACAGGTTTTTAATAAATATTAGATGACGCTTACCCAGACTCACTTTTCTAAATTGATGGGTCATTTGAAAGAAATGCTATAACCCCCAGCCACATCCATTGCTGGAAAAAGTACTAAATTATCATACTTGAGTAAAAGTAAAGATACCTTAATAAAAAATGACTCAAGTAAAAGTAAAAGTCACCCAGTAAAATACTACTTGAGTAAAAGTCTAAAAGTATTTGGATTGAAAATACTTACGTATCAAAAGTAAATGGAATTGCTAAAATGTACTTAATTATCAAAAGTAAAATAATTTCAAATTCCTTATATTAAGCAAACCAGATGGCACAATTTTTATTTTTATTGATGGATAGGTAAGGGCACCCTCCAACACATTTACAAACAGAGCATTTGTGTTTAGTGAGTCTGCCAGATCAGATGCAGTAGGGATGTCCAGGGATGTTCTCTTGTGTGTGAATTGGAAAATGTTCCTGTCAAAATGTACTTTTGGGTGTCAGGGAAAATGTATGGAGTAAAAAGTTGATTATTTTATTTCAGAATATAGTGAAGCAAAATAAAAAATTGCCCAAAATATAAATAGTAAAGTAAAGTACAGATACTGCCCCAAAATACTTTAGAAGAACTTTAAAGTATTTTGACTTAGGTAATTTACACCACTGGCCACATCTTGCTAAGTAGACGGGTCTCTACACAAGCTGTAAATGGTACAGCAAAATGGTTACTTGCGTAGTAGCAATATCAGAAATAGATAGATAGTGTCAATATAAATACAAATATATAGTATACAGTATGTACAAGAACAATATTAAAACCAATATCAGTGGTTATATCTGCATACAATCAGGGGTAAAGTGGCTGAGCAGCAGGATAAAAAAGTAGCAGCAACGTAGCTGCAACGTATGGCGTGTGTGTTAGGAGAGACTAATTTGAATAGAGGCACTGCAGATTAACCACACATGAACAAGGGAATCTATATTCGGAGAACCTGTTTCTGTCCTGCCCTTGACTTTGGTGCAGGGCATGTGATGTCCATAGCCTCTTTGTTTCAAAACTCCCTGATCTTCTCAAAAAGATAAGTCTGTCTAGCTGTGTCCAGTCCAGTTGGTGCTTGTGAAGGCAGACCATCTATCAGCTGAAACCTGGCACCGACTAAGTCCGAACGCTCCTTGACGACAACAACACCAGGCTCCAGAGCATCGAAGCTGTAAAACAGGAAATAACAAAACTATTTTAGAGGACACTACAACCTTGCACAACATCAATTCACCTCCCAAGTTTAGATGAGAGGAATAACCTCATACAAAGCAATGAAAATGATATCCCCCTGATGTGCTGGTACTGCTAGATCTGTGGCAGCTGCCTGAAGTACGGAGTCAGGTGTTGTTGCCAGCCATACAGTAGCTTTCCACCAGCACCGTACCATCCTCCAGTCCAACCAGCTGTGGGATGTTGACCCCTGTCACAGTGCTGTCCTTCACAACATCAGCAATCTCAGACAAAGTGTTCACTCTGGTCGTTCTGAAGCACTGTTTGATGAGGCTGGAACAAACTGGGTGGGCAAACTTGGTGTGGCCTGTGATCAGGAAGTGAAGGTCCAGACTGTGTTGGAGCATACAGAAATAATGTGAGATCAATAAAAGTAGTGCCAATCGTGTTGGAGATTAATTAAATAATCAAAGCTTTACATACCAATTGTTGTCATCGATTCCTTGAAGAGACGCCACACTGCTGCTTTTGTCACATGGCATGGCAGCAGCTTTCCACCAAAGTGTTTGTGTCCTGTGTGGCATCCTGTTAATACTATTGCATTATCTTCTGCGTAGTTGTTGATGAAGTTCACCACTCTCTGCAAGTCCTCATGCTTCAGGTGTAACCTGTGCTTGCTTGGGCCAGCTCTCGTCTTGATGGGAGGCATTAGACCATTCTCCTTGTATGACTGGAGGAGGAGAGTCAAGTGTGTTCTACTGATGAAAGACGAATTCCAAATACAAATATTTTAGCATTATTAAATGTGAAATGGCATTCTGAGATTACGTGTGTCATGTATTGTCATGTTGTGTCTTGTTTCTGTCCTTTCTCTTCACCCTGTCTCCCTCTGCTGGTCGTACTAGGTTACCTTTTCTTCCCCTCTTTCCCCCAGCTGTTCCTTGTCTTCTCTGACTACCTCGTTCACCCCTTTTCCCACCTGTTCCCTTTTTCCCTCTGATTAGGTCTCTATATCTCTCTCTGTTTCTGCTCCTGTCTTTGTCGGATTCTTGTTTGTGTTATTCATGCCTGAACCAGACTATCGTCATGTTTGCTGCAACCTTGTCCTGTCCTGTCGGAATCTGCCGGTCCATCTGAGCCTACGTTTGTTTTGTTATTAAAGAAGCTCTGTTTACGTTAATTCGCTTTTGGGTCCTCATTCACGCACCGTAACAGAAGAATCCGACCAAGAATGGACCCAGCGACTTCGGATCCTCTCCACTCAGCCGTCGAGATCCAGGGAGCGATGCTAGGCAGACACGAGCAGGAATTGTCTGCTGCTCGACATGCCGTTGAGACCCTGGCCACCCAAGTCTCCAACCTCACAGAACAGGTTCACCATCTCCGCCTCGATCCACCGGCCACTTCCAGGGCTTTCGAATCTCCGGAGCCCAGAATCAATAACCCGCCGTGTTACTCTGGGGAGCCCACTGAATGCCGCTCGTTCCTCACCCAGTGTGATATTGTGTTTTCTCTCCAGCCCAACACTTACTCCAGGAGCACTGCTCGTGTCGCCTACGTCATATCTCTCCTTACTGGACGGGCTCGTGAGTGGGGCACGGCAATCTGGGAGGCAAGGGCTGAGTGTACTAACCAGTGTCAGGACTTTAAGGAGGAGATGATACGGGTTTTTGATCGATCTGTTTTTGGGGAGGAGGCTTCCAGGGTCCTGTCTTCCCTATGTCAAGGTAATCGATCCATAACAGACTACTCTATTGAGTTTCGCACTCTTGCTGCCTCCAGTGGCTGGAACGAGCCGGCTTTGCTCGCTCGTTTTCTGGAGGGTCTCCGCGCAGAGGTAAAGGATGAGATTCTCTCCCGGGAGGTTCCTTCCAGCGTGGATTCCTTGATTGAACTCGCTATTCGCATTGAGCGACGGGTTGATCTTCGTCACCGAGCTCATGGAAAGGAGCTCGCGTTCTCCGTTGCCCCCCTCTCCGCATCACTACCATCTTCCTCTGCCGGCTCGGGTGCTGAGCCTATGCAGCTGGGAGGTATCCGCATCTCGACTAAGGAGAGGGAACGGAGAATCACCAACCGCCTCTGTCTCTATTGCGGTTCTGCTGGTCATTTTGTCACTTCATGTCCAGTAAAAGCCAGAGCTCATCAGTAAGCGGAGGGCTACTGGTGAGCGCTACTACTCCTGTCTCTCCTTCAAGATCCTGCACTACCTTGTCGGTCCATCTACGCTGGACCGGTTCGTCAGCTTCCTGCAGTGCCTTAATAGACTCTGGGGCGGAGGGCTGTTTTATGGACGAGACCTGGGCTCGGGAACATGACATTCCTCTCAGACAGTTAAGGGAGCCCACGGCCTTGTTCGCCTTGGATGGTAGTCCTCTCCCCAGGATTCAGCGTGAGACGCTACCTTTAACCCTCACTGTCTCTGGTAATCATAGCGAAACCATTTCTTTTTTAATTTTTCGTTCACCTTTTACACCTGTTGTTTTGGGCCATCCCTGGCTAGTTTGTCATAATCCTTCTATTAATTGGTCTAGTAATTCTATCCTCTCCTGGAACGTCTCTTGTCATGTGAAATGTTTAATGTCTGCTATCCCTCCTGTTTCCTCTGTCTCTTCTTCACAGGAGGAGCCTGGTGATTTGACAGGGGTGCCGGAGGAATATCACGATCTGCGCACGGTGTTCAGTCGGTCCAGGGCCACCTCTCTTCCTCCACACCGGTCGTATGATTGTAGTATTGATCTCCTTCCGGGAACCACTCCCCCCCGGGGTAGACTATACTCTCTGTCGGCTCCCGAACGTAAAGCTCTCGAAGATTATTTGTCTGTAGCTCTTGCCGCCGGTACCATAGTCCCCTCCTCCTCTCCCGCCGGAGCGGGGTTTTTTTTTGTTAAGAAGAAGGACGGGTCCCTGCGCCCCTGCATAGATTATCGAGGGCTGAATGACATAACAGTGAAGAATCGTTATCCGCTTCCTCTTATGTCTTCAGCCTTCGAGATCCTGCAGGGAGCCAGGTTTTTCACTAAGTTGGACCTTCGTAACGCTTACCATCTCGTGCGCATCAGGGAGGGGGACGAGTGGAAGACGGCGTTTAACACTCCGTTAGGGCACTTTGAATACCGGGTTCTTCCTTTCGGCCTCGCTAACGCTCCAGCTGTCTTTCAGGCATTAGTCAATGATGTCCTGAGAGACATGCTGAACATCTTTGTTTTCGTTTACCTTGACGATATCCTGATTTTTTCACCGTCACTCCAGATTCATGTTCAGCACGTTCGACGTGTCCTCCAGCGCCTTTTAGAGAATTGTCTTTTTGTGAAGGCTGAGAAGTGCACTTTTCATGCCTCCTCCGTCACATTTCTCGGTTCTGTTATTTCCGCTGAAGGCATTAAGATGGATCCCGCTAAGGTCCAGGCTGTCATTGATTGGCCCGTCCCTAAGTCACGCGTCGAGCTGCAGCGCTTTCTCGGCTTCGCGAACTTCTATCGTCGTTTCATCCGTAATTTCGGTCAGGTGGCAGCTCCTCTCACAGCCCTTACTTCTGTCAAGACGTGCTTTAAGTGGTCCGTTTCCGCCCAGGGAGCTTTTGATCTCCTCAAGAATCGTTTTACATCCACTCCTATCCTTGTTACACCTGACGTCTCTAGACAGTTCGTGGTCGAGGTTGACGCGTCAGAGGTGGGCGTGGGAGCCATTCTTTCTCAGCGCTCCCTCTCTGACGACAAGGTCCACCCTTGCGCGTATTTTTCTCATCGCCTGTCGCCGTCGGAACGTAACTATGATGTGGGAAACCGCGAACTGCTCGCCATCCGCTTAGCCCTAGGCGAATGGCGACAGTGGTTGGAGGGGGCGACCGTTCCTTTTGTCGTTTGGACTGACCATAGGAACCTTGAGTACATCCGTTCTGCCAAACGACTTAATGCGCGTCAGGCGCGCTGGGCGCTGTTTTTCGCTCGTTTCGAGTTCGTGATTTCTTATCGTCCGGGCTCTAAGAACACCAAGCCTGATGCTTTATCTCGTCTCTTCAGTTCTTCAGTAGCCTCCACTGACCCCGAGGGGATTCTCCCTGAGGGGCGTGTTGTCGGGTTGACTGTCTGGGGAATTGAGAGGCAGGTAAAGCAAGCACTCACTCAAACTCCGTCGCCGCGCGCTTGTCCCAGGAACCTTCTTTTCGTTCCCGTTCCTACTCGTCTGGCCGTCCTTCAGTGGGCTCACTCTGCCAAGTTAGCCGGCCACCCTGGCGTTCGGGTTACGCTTGCTTCCATTCGCCAGCGTTTTTGGTGGCCCACCCGGGAGCATGACACGCGTCGCTTCGTGGCTGCTTGTTCAGTCTGCGCGCAGACTAAGTCCGGTAACTCCCCTCCTGCCGGCCGTCTCAGGCCGCTTCCCATTCCCTCTCGACCGTGGTCTCACATCGCCTTAGATTTTGTCACCGGACTGCCTTCGTCAGCGGGGAAGACTGTTATTCTTACGGTTGTCGACAGGTTCTCTAAGGCGGCTCATTTTATTCCCCTTGCTAAGCTTCCTTCTGCTAAAGAGACGGCACAAATCATCATCGAGAATGTTTTCAGAATTCATGGCCTTCCGTCAGACGTCGTTTCGGACAGAGGTCCGCAATTCACGTCTCAATTTTGGAGGGAGTTTTGCCGTTTGATTGGGGCTTCCGTCAGTCTCTCTTCCGGCTTTCACCCCCAGTCTAACGGTCAAGCAGAACGGGCCAATCAGACTATTGGTCGCATCTTACGCAGTCTTTCTTTTCGCAACCCTGCGTCTTGGTCAGAACAGCTCCCCTGGGCAGAATACGCCCACAACTCGCTTCCTTCGTCTGCGACCGGGCTATCTCCTTTTCAGAGTAGCCTCGGGTACCAGCCTCCGCTGTTCTCATCTCAGTTCGCCGAGTCCAGCGTCCCCTCCGCTCAGGCTTTTGTCCAACGTTGCGAGCGCACCTGGAAGAGGGTCAGGTCTGCACTTTGCCGTTATAGGGCGCAGACTGTGAGGGCTGCTAATAAGCGTAGAACTAAGAGTCCTAGATATTGTCGCGGTCAGAGAGTTTGGCTCTCCACTCAGAACCTTCCCCTTAAGACCGCTTCTCGCAAGTTGACCCCGCGGTTCATTGGTCCGTTCCGTATTTCTCAAATCATTAATCCTGTCGCAGTTCGACTTCTTCTTCCGCGATATCTTCGTCGCGTCCACCCGGTCTTCCATGTCTCCTGTATCAAGCCCGTTCTTCGCGCCCCCGCTCGTCTTCCCCCCCCCCCCCATCCTTGTCGAGGGCGCACCCATCTACAGGGTCCGTAGGATTTTGGACATGCGTCCTCGGGGCCGTGGTCATCAGTACCTAGTAGATTGGGAGGGGTACGGTCCTGAGGAGAGGAGTTGGGTTCCCTCTCGGGACGTGCTGGACCGTGCGCTGATCGAGGATTTCCTCCGTTGCCGCCAGGTTTCCTCCTCGAGTGCGCCAGGAGGCGCTCGGTGAGTGGGGGGGTACTGTCATGTATTGTCATGTTGTGTCTTGTTTCTGTCCTTTCTCTTCACCCTGTCTCCCTCTGCTGGTCGTACTAGGTTACCTTTTCTTCCCCTCTTTCCCCCAGCTGTTCCTTGTCTTCTCTGACTACCTCGTTCACCCCTTTTCCCACCTGTTCCCTTTTTCCCTCTGATTAGGTCTCTATATCTCTCTCTGTTTCTGCTCCTGTCTTTGTCGGATTCTTGTTTGTGTTATTCATGCCTGAACCAGACTATCGTCATGTTTGCTGCAACCTTGTCCTGTCCTGTCGGAATCTGCCGGTCCATCTGAGCCTACGTTTGTTTTGTTATTAAAGAAGCTCTGTTTACGTTAATTCGCTTTTGGGTCCTCATTCACGCACCGTAACAGAAGAATCCGACCAAGAATGGACCCAGCGACTTCGGATCCTCTCCACTCAGCCGTCGAGATCCAGGGAGCGATGCTAGGCAGACACGAGCAGGAATTGTCTGCTGCTCGACATGCCGTTGAGACCCTGGCCACCCAAGTCTCCAACCTCACAGAACAGGTTCACCATCTCCGCCTCGATCCACCGGCCACTTCCAGGGCTTTCGAATCTCCGGAGCCCAGAATCAATAACCCGCCGTGTTACTCTGGGGAGCCCACTGAATGCCGCTCGTTCCTCACCCAGTGTGATATTGTGTTTTCTCTCCAGCCCAACACTTACTCCAGGAGCACTGCTCGTGTCGCCTACGTCATATCTCTCCTTACTGGACGGGCTCGTGAGTGGTGCACGGCAATCTGGGAGGCAAGGGCTGAGTGTACTAACCAGTATCAGGACTTTAAGGAGGAGATGATACGGGTTTTTGATCGATCTGTTTTTGGGGAGGAGGCTTCCAGGGTCCTGTCTTCCCTATGTCAAGGTAATCGATCCATAACAGACTACTCTATTGAGTTTCGCACTCTTGCTGCCTCCAGTGGCTGGAACGAGCCGGCTTTGCTCGCTCGTTTTCTGGAGGGTCTCCGCGCAGAGGTAAAGGATGAGATTCTCTCCCGGGAGGTTCCTTCCAGCGTGGATTCCTTGATTGAACTCGCTATTCGCATTGAGCGACGGGTTGATCTTCGTCACCGAGCTCATGGAAAGGAGCTCGCGTTCTCCGTTGCCCCCCTCTCCGCATCACTACCATCTTCCTCTGCCGGCTCGGGTGCTGAGCCTATGCAGCTGGGAGGTATCCGCATCTCGACTAAGGAGAGGGAACGGAGAATCACCAACCGCCTCTGTCTCTATTGCGGTTCTGCTGGTCATTTTGTCACTTCATGTCCAGTAAAAGCCAGAGCTCATCAGTAAGCGGAGGGCTACTGGTGAGCGCTACTACTCCTGTCTCTCCTTCAAGATCCTGCACTACCTTGTCGGTCCATCTACGCTGGACCGGTTCGTCAGCTTCCTGCAGTGCCTTAATAGACTCTGGGGCGGAGGGCTGTTTTATGGACGAGACCTGGGCTCGGGAACATGACATTCCTCTCAGACAGTTAAGGGAGCCCACGGCCTTGTTCGCCTTGGATGGTAGTCCTCTCCCCAGGATTCAGCGTGAGACGCTACCTTTAACCCTCACTGTCTCTGGTAATCATAGCGAAACCATTTCTTTTTTAATTTTTCGTTCACCTTTTACACCTGTTGTTTTGGGCCATCCCTGGCTAGTTTGTCATAATCCTTCTATTAATTGGTCTAGTAATTCTATCCTCTCCTGGAACGTCTCTTGTCATGTGAAATGTTTAATGTCTGCTATCCCTCCTGTTTCCTCTGTCTCTTCTTCACAGGAGGAGCCTGGTGATTTGACAGGGGTGCCGGAGGAATATCACGATCTGCGCACGGTGTTCAGTCGGTCCAGGGCCACCTCTCTTCCTCCACACCGGTCGTATGATTGTAGTATTGATCTCCTTCCGGGAACCACTCCCCCCCGGGGTAGACTATACTCTCTGTCGGCTCCCGAACGTAAAGCTCTCGAAGATTATTTGTCTGTAGCTCTTGCCGCCGGTACCATAGTCCCCTCCTCCTCTCCCGCCGGAGCGGGGTTTTTTTTTGTTAAGAAGAAGGACGGGTCCCTGCGCCCCTGCATAGATTATCGAGGGCTGAATGACATAACAGTGAAGAATCGTTATCCGCTTCCTCTTATGTCTTCAGCCTTCGAGATCCTGCAGGGAGCCAGGTTTTTCACTAAGTTGGACCTTCGTAACGCTTACCATCTCGTGCGCATCAGGGAGGGGGACGAGTGGAAGACGGCGTTTAACACTCCGTTAGGGCACTTTGAATACCGGGTTCTTCCTTTCGGCCTCGCTAACGCTCCAGCTGTCTTTCAGGCATTAGTCAATGATGTCCTGAGAGACATGCTGAACATCTTTGTTTTCGTTTACCTTGACGATATCCTGATTTTTTCACCGTCACTCCAGATTCATGTTCAGCACGTTCGACGTGTCCTCCAGCGCCTTTTAGAGAATTGTCTTTTTGTGAAGGCTGAGAAGTGCACTTTTCATGCCTCCTCCGTCACATTTCTCGGTTCTGTTATTTCCGCTGAAGGCATTAAGATGGATCCCGCTAAGGTCCAGGCTGTCATTGATTGGCCCGTCCCTAAGTCACGCGTCGAGCTGCAGCGCTTTCTCGGCTTCGCGAACTTCTATCGTCGTTTCATCCGTAATTTCGGTCAGGTGGCAGCTCCTCTCACAGCCCTTACTTCTGTCAAGACGTGCTTTAAGTGGTCCGTTTCCGCCCAGGGAGCTTTTGATCTCCTCAAGAATCGTTTTACATCCGCTCCTATCCTTGTTACACCTGACGTCTCTAGACAGTTCGTGGTCGAGGTTGACGCGTCAGAGGTGGGCGTGGGAGCCATTCTTTCTCAGCGCTCCCTCTCTGACGACAAGGTCCACCCTTGCGCGTATTTTTCTCATCGCCTGTCGCCGTCGGAACGTAACTATGATGTGGGAAACCGCGAACTGCTCGCCATCCGCTTAGCCCTAGGCGAATGGCGACAGTGGTTGGAGGGGGCGACCGTTCCTTTTGTCGTTTGGACTGACCATAGGAACCTTGAGTACATCCGTTCTGCCAAACGACTTAATGCGCGTCAGGCGCGCTGGGCGCTGTTTTTCGCTCGTTTCGAGTTCGTGATTTCTTATCGTCCGGGCTCTAAGAACACCAAGCCTGATGCTTTATCTCGTCTCTTCAGTTCTTCAGTAGCCTCCACTGACCCCGAGGGGATTCTCCCTGAGGGGCGTGTTGTCGGGTTGACTGTCTGGGGAATTGAGAGGCAGGTAAAGCAAGCACTCACTCAAACTCCGTCGCCGCGCGCTTGTCCCAGGAACCTTCTTTTCGTTCCCGTTCCTACTCGTCTGGCCGTCCTTCAGTGGGCTCACTCTGCCAAGTTAGCCGGCCACCCTGGCGTTCGGGTTACGCTTGCTTCCATTCGCCAGCGTTTTTGGTGGCCCACCCGGGAGCATGACACGCGTCGCTTCGTGGCTGCTTGTTCAGTCTGCGCGCAGACTAAGTCCGGTAACTCCCCTCCTGCCGGCCGTCTCAGGCCGCTTCCCATTCCCTCTCGACCGTGGTCTCACATCGCCTTAGATTTTGTCACCGGACTGCCTTCGTCAGCGGGGAAGACTGTTATTCTTACGGTTGTCGACAGGTTCTCTAAGGCGGCTCATTTTATTCCCCTTGCTAAGCTTCCTTCTGCTAAAGAGACGGCACAAATCATCATCGAGAATGTTTTCAGAATTCATGGCCTTCCGTCAGACGTCGTTTCGGACAGAGGTCCGCAATTCACGTCTCAATTTTGGAGGGAGTTTTGCCGTTTGATTGGGGCTTCCGTCAGTCTCTCTTCCGGCTTTCACCCCCAGTCTAACGGTCAAGCAGAACGGGCCAATCAGACTATTGGTCGCATCTTACGCAGTCTTTCTTTTCGCAACCCTGCGTCTTGGTCAGAACAGCTCCCCTGGGCAGAATACGCCCACAACTCGCTTCCTTCGTCTGCGACCGGGCTATCTCCTTTTCAGAGTAGCCTCGGGTACCAGCCTCCGCTGTTCTCATCTCAGTTCGCCGAGTCCAGCGTCCCCTCCGCTCAGGCTTTTGTCCAACGTTGCGAGCGCACCTGGAAGAGGGTCAGGTCTGCACTTTGCCGTTATAGGGCGCAGACTGTGAGGGCTGCTAATAAGCGTAGAACTAAGAGTCCTAGATATTGTCGCGGTCAGAGAGTTTGGCTCTCCACTCAGAACCTTCCCCTTAAGACCGCTTCTCGCAAGTTGACCCCGCGGTTCATTGGTCCGTTCCGTATTTCTCAAATCATTAATCCTGTCGCAGTTCGACTTCTTCTTCCGCGATATCTTCGTCGCGTCCACCCGGTCTTCCATGTCTCCTGTATCAAGCCCGTTCTTCGCGCCCCCGCTCGTCTTCCCCCCCCCCCCCATCCTTGTCGAGGGCGCACCCATCTACAGGGTCCGTAGGATTTTGGACATGCGTCCTCGGGGCCGTGGTCATCAGTACCTAGTAGATTGGGAGGGGTACGGTCCTGAGGAGAGGAGTTGGGTTCCCTCTCGGGACGTGCTGGACCGTGCGCTGATCGAGGATTTCCTCCGTTGCCGCCAGGTTTCCTCCTCGAGTGCGCCAGGAGGCGCTCGGTGAGTGGGGGGGTACTGTCATGTATTGTCATGTTGTGTCTTGTTTCTGTCCTTTCTCTTCACCCTGTCTCCCTCTGCTGGTCGTACTAGGTTACCTTTTCTTCCCCTCTTTCCCCCAGCTGTTCCTTGTCTTCTCTGACTACCTCGTTCACCCCTTTTCCCACCTGTTCCCTTTTTCCCTCTGATTAGGTCTCTATATCTCTCTCTGTTTCTGCTCCTGTCTTTGTCGGATTCTTGTTTGTGTTATTCATGCCTGAACCAGACTATCGTCATGTTTGCTGCAACCTTGTCCTGTCCTGTCGGAATCTGCCGGTCCATCTGAGCCTACGTTTGTTTTGTTATTAAAGAAGCTCTGTTTACGTTAATTCGCTTTTGGGTCCTCATTCACGCACCGTAACAACGTGTATGAACTGTGTGTAGTGATGTTATGTTAGCTAGCAAGCCAGCCATCTAACGTCAGTTAACTAGCTAATAGCAAGATTTTGCTAAACAATTAACCAAATCCCAATCCATAGAGTACTGGCAATACAAACAGATTGTCATAGCTAGCAAATGTTAACCAAACAGGTTCAATGTTAGTTAGTTAGCTATTATGTAAAAGTATAATAAAGTTTTCATGAACCAAATAAAAAACGAATGTTACATTTTCAACTGTTACATTTTGTTGTCACAAACTGCTGAGTTACAGTAAATAGCAAATGTGCCTCTCTGGTCTTGGTACCTGTGCTCTAGCCAACAGCTCACAAATACAGTAGGCTCTATGAGTAGGTAAGTCTACAAAATGAGATTATTATGGATAAGAGCGAGAATATTTGTACTTGTCTAACAGCAGTCAAGCATCATCATGTCGCAAGAATAAGGAGCATCAAGCTCATCACCTTGCACTCTCACCCTGTGAAGTTCATCATAACTTATTTAATGTGTAGCCTAATAAAATGCATAGTTTCCCGAGTTGTGGTGGGAAGACCATACACCATGTCATCGTGACTCCACATTTACTTCAATATGATGGTTATTACATCAATATTTGTGCATAAAGGTGTTTCCACCTACATTTGTCACATAATATTTTCTTTACCTTTGACGTTAATTATCTAAAAACGTGCAAACTCAGATGTTTTTCACGTTCATATATGTTGTACTTAGACCCTATTTACATCTTGAGAGGTGATTGTGTTGTGCCCGTCATGGGTTGAGACACAGCATACACTTGAATAGAAAGTGATTGAATTCATATAGAATGAGCCAGTGAGAACAGGATCTGTGACAAAGACTGCCACTGAACAGAGGGCAGTGCCCAGTGTGTGGGTGTTTGTTTGTTTTGGGAACTTTTTATGGCATGTATGTGTATTGTTAGCAGTGGCAATTTTAGCATGTACATCTTGGTGGGGCAAAAAAAAAGAAAAAATGATGCAAGCTAGCAAGCCCAATACACAACACAACACTAAACAATAAATTAATTGCACTATAACAGTGACAAACAGTGCACAAAAACTGTTGGGGCCTACATAAAGCTGTCCAAACAGCAGTCCCAACACCTTACCACTGCTACACCTGGCTATCAGCGGAGCCTTGTCTGGCAGCGAAACAGTTCATTCAGCCTCATTTACTGCCTTTAAAAAAACATAGCTGATATGGCTGACTTGCTTAAACAAACGTGGTTACTACTGACAATTGAGATGTACAAACAATGGCATAAAGGGACGACAACTGGGTAAGACGCAACCCGTAATTTCCATTAAGTCATTAATGAGCGATTCAGCCTCATTTACTGCCTTTAAAAAAACTGAGCTGATATGGCTGACTTGCTTAAACAAACGTGGTTACTACTGACAATTGAGATGTACAAACTATGGCATAAAGGGACGACAACTGGGTAAGACGCAACCCGTAATTTCCATTAAGACATTAATGAGCGAGCCAGGATGTACACAGTCAATATATTTGTTCTGCACTTTTAAAACGTACATCGCCAAAATTCAGAACATAGGCAGTATTGTCCTTGTACAGAACTGTAGGATAAATAAAAGGGTCATATAAGCAGACAATGAAAGTTCTTACAATATTCCACGATTACATTTCTCTAAACCAGGTTATAGGCTACATGTGCTCCACCAAGTCAGAACAGTAGGCGAAACTATCAGGGGGAAATTATTAGGGTGAGGCACAAAGCTTACTACACAACATACATTTAGTATTACTTTCTTAGCTACAGACAGTATACATATCTCCATGGCATATTACATCATTTATGTAGCAGCATACAATACATTTTTGGACTCACCTTGTTGTGCTGTGCTCACTTGAACAGGAAGGTGACGTGGCGGTACTTTGTGGGCAAAATGTATCATAACATTTTGTCATCAAAGTCTGACATTCTCTGGATTTATGGTGCTTTCAAGACAACTGAGAACTCTGAAAAAAACAAGGTTGAATCATGATGACATCTGTGATCTTCAGGTTGTCCCCCGACTTGCAATTCCGAATTGGATGACCATTTCAAACGTATTTTCCCAGTTGTCTTGAAATCTGAAGTCAGAATTCCCAGTTCTCAGTTAACAGAGGTCATGCTGGATTGACAGTATGGCCACAGTTGAATGTTTATCCTTTTAAGCTTGGAAAAGAGACCCGTAAACCCAGACTTGGGACCACACGCACTCCACTGAATAGCAGGCTAGGGATAGCTTTGCAATGCTTGCAGTTAGCCACTGATCCCTTCCAAACCACTAATTGTTGAATTTGCGATTTCCAACTTGTTGTGTAATGTTTATGTCCAATGGCCGATGAGCACCATTATCTCTCTACTCCAACATTATCTCTACTCCAAATATCAAGCGAGTTACGTACTATTACATGCTGAGTGTCACCAAACCATGTTTTTCATAAAAAAAGCAGTCAAAGTTTGAAGTTACTTTTAAGACATTTATTCAAATAATTAATAACTTTATACTTCATACAAAACACAATACATGAAATCCATTGACATGAGTGCCAGTGTTCTTATTTTTCTCACTCACTCACTCACTCACTCACTCACTCACTCACTCACTCACTCACTCCGTCACTCACTCCGTCACTCACTCACTCACTCACTCACTCACTCACTCACTCACTCACTCACTCACTCACTCACTCACTCACTCACTCACTCACTCACTCACTCACACACACACACACACACACACACACACACACACACACACACACACACACACACACACACACACACACACACACACACACACACACACACACACACACACACACACACACACACACACACACACACACACACACACACACAGAGAGAGAGATTACATCTTGCTCTAACTATACATACACACATTTGTTGCACACATTTGTACACATATCTTTATATACATACAAGCAAATTAATGTATTGGCTACATTCACTTATTTTCACATGTTTACACGTGCACGCACATGTACATGCACATACAGTACATATGTTTGACAGAGAAACACTCACGCTGCACATGTTCATGATATGTGTGAGGACTACATGTGGTACACATGCATACATACTGTATGCACGTACAGGTGTGCATAAACACATCCCATGTAGTCCTCTAACATATCATGGCTGTGGGCCATAGTTTTTCCATATTAGATTACATTCAGAGAGGCATCGAGGATAAATAATGAATAAATTACCACTGAAAATAACACTTCTTATAAATACGTCATAGAGAATGTGTATAGATGTCCTGAAGCAACCCTCTCACAAAGCCAGGACCCACATTTTTATGATAGCCACACAGAGTAAATTAAATCTGAAAAGAGCAAAAACAGGGAAGAGGATGTAGGAGATGAGAGCTACAAACGTTCCTAGTAAGCTCTGGTCTCTAAGCAGCAACTAAAATGTGAAACGTTTAAGAAAGTCTGACCACACAAACATGTCACCAGAGAGTAAGGACTGACAGTCTCTTTGGATTGGATTTGTGTGGGCTTTGGTTAGAGTCTTTGCCTCTGGTCCACTGGCTTCAGCTGTTGAACATTTGATACAAATACTGTGTAAGTATAACAATTTAAGAAACCACTCACCATGATCACACATCAACATTTTTGTACTTGCGCCACACAGAGGACTTGAACTTAAATGTCAGTAGCACCTGGATGTCTGCACTCTTAAATCCAGGGATCTGTCCTGGGAGTGGCATTGCTTGGACAATGGTGAAGTTGTTGACATAGTGGACGATTAACTGAATGTCCTCATGGGACAGCACTCATTTGCTGGCGAGACGACCGCAACACCTTTTTTCCCTTGGAGCCACAACATGTTCCTTGTAAAACTATCACTGCAGTCAGCTTGTTGCAGAAATTCTGAAACCAGAAAAGAACTGATTTCATGTCTTTAACATGAAAGGCATAGTGTATTCTGAGCTCTTGTATTTTTTCTCATGATACAGCCTACTACTCCTTCTTTCTTAAATACCTCATGAACCTTTTAATACTGTTGCAGCCCCAATAATAATAGAAACCATAAAATCAAATTGTATTTGTCACATGCGATGAATAACTTAGGTGTCGACCTTACCGTGAAATGGTGTAAGCCCTTAACCAACAATGAATGCAGTTCAAGAAATAGAGTTAAAAAAAACATTTACTCTGAAGAAAACGTACTTGTGTAGGAACTTGAACGTTTCTCTGCAAATTTGCTGGCTATCAAGGAAATATGATGTCCTCTGATGTTTCCTTCCTTTTCGAGATGACCGTTTCCTTGCAGAGCCAGCGATCTCCCCAATGAACACTAGATGTTTCTCATAACAAATAGGACAAATATAAGCACCCGCCACACACGCACGTACGCACACACACACCCACAGATCCCTGAAAATGTTTTATGTGCTACACATTCCCCACTTATCTCTCGCTCATGTGCCCACACACACCACACACACAAGCTTTTTCAATTTCCTGTCCACCATCACTGACATATTACCCCTCGACCAACTGAAAGACCGTAATTGACGGCTCCACCATTAACGGGTGGTCTTCCTCGGTTGCCTCCTCAATGGGCTCGGCCTCAACTTCACTGAGCTCCTCTGAGTTGGTATCTGTGCTGTCTAGAGAGTCGCTGATGGCGACGACGCTCTCTGGCTCAGGGTCAAAAAGTAGTCACCAATTAGTTGACTCCACTGATCATCTGAGCTAGCTCCCAGAACAACATTAATATTTAAAAATGTAGCGATTTTTCTCTCCTGGGAATCCATCGATGCAGTAGAAAGCTACGCTAGCTAGCTAAGGTGCAGTCAGTAGTGACAGTGTGACTACGTATGATGGGTTTTGAAGTGTGAGGTTGTGTAGCCTGAGGTACACTTTTAGTTTAACTGCAGATGATACGCTACAGTAACTTTGATTGGGCAAACAGGAAAATCATCTGATTGAATAGCCTTGAATAGCCTAGTAGCTTGAATCAAATTATATAGCTAGTTTGTAATTCATTTCTGACTTTGGGTTTTAATATTGAAGATAAGATAGTGCCGCTAAAGCCTGATGTGATGTGTTAGAAGCTAGCATCCACCGAACCGATGTGAAAGGGCTCCTCCTACTTTATAAGATTGAAAACTATATTTATACTCTGAATTTGGCAATAATACATACAGATAATGAAAGCAAAGACATTGTTTTGTTAAAACGAGAAATCCCCAAACAGCAAAAACTTGGATAAAAACAGAATTTATATGCAAATTTGCCATTGCGACTTCCGACTGATTATGATAGAGCACGTCACAAATACACATTAGGTAAATAAAACATGAATGAGAGTGTGTGTGGGTGTGGGTGTGTACCTTCAGGGCGTTGTGGACACAACATCATCCTAATATTGACATCATTTCTTCTTTGTTTACTTCCTGTCTGAAAGAGAAGGCATGCATTGAGTATGTGCGCACACATATGCACAGATGCACACACTGACTTTACATGGACAGCCAGTCATACAGCCACATATAGCACATCCATCAACCTCCCCATCCACTCTCATAAACAAACACACACCTCCCTGGCTGCCAAACACTCCGGTGGTCTCCCAACACATGACCGGATGAATGGAAGAGCAATTGGATAAGGATAACAAGATTGTCTTCCCTTTATCTCTACCTCTGCCCCGCCCTCACTCTACTCCCCCTCTTCCCTTCTTCCATCTCACATCTACTTTACCCTCCAATACTTTCCCCTGCCTCACCCCACCCTCCTCCCTCCATTTGTTCTCCATTCATCTATCTCTTCTTCCCCCACTGAACTCTCCCTGCCAGGGATAAATAGGTATCAGTGCGCCCCTGGGTGAGGGATGGGTCTGGACCACATACAGGGGTATCAAATGGACACTCAGAGCGCTCTTTTCTCACACATGTACAATCACTCACAGATTAGATGCAGATATATCAAGATAAGTCATCAGAAACCTCTCCTGCAGTGTTGTGTCAGAGATGCTGTGTGATATGTTTTGCTCTCCTGTTAGCCATCTTCAGGCTCCATCCATCTCTCAGGTAGCTAGCCCACGGGCTCCTCTGGCTCCCCTCCTGAGCTAGTGAGTAGGGCAGCACTACCCTGAGGGACAGGCTTAATTGAAGGTTTGGACTAGAACCCTAATACCAGGCAGGCAGTTATGCAACTGTACCGGCTAGAGAGTGTTCCAGGCATCATAACAACGGTAATGAGAGCCAAAGACAGATACAGAGGAAGGGGGAGAGGAGAGGGAGACAAGTCATGTGTATGTATGGCAGACGTCAACTCATCCCAGTGATCTGAGGGTTTGACTAAGGCCCTGTGGTTATTACACAAGACTAATGGAGGTATTATTTTGTCCTTTCCTCCTTTTGGCTCCTCTGCGTTCTGTTTTTCACTTGCTCTCATTTTTCTCATTTTTCCTCTGACAAGGTGTTTTTTTCTCTGTCGAAGCAAAGCGCTACCGGAGCAAAACACATTCCTGTCCACATTCCTGCCCTGGGAAAACGGTGTCCAGAACATACTAAAAGGCCAAACACATTCCTGCCCTGGGAAAACAGTGTCCAGAACATACTAAAAGGCCAAACACATTCCTGCCCTGGGAAAACGCTGTCCAGAACATACTAAAAGGCCAAACACATTCCTGCCCTGGGAAAACGGTGTCCAGAACATACTAAAAGGCCAAACACATTCATGCCCTGGGAAAACGGTGTCCAGAACATACTAAAAGGCCAAACACATTCCTGCCCTGGGAAAACACTGTCCAGAACATACTAAAAGGCCAAACACATTCCTGCCCTGGGAAAATGCTGTCCAGAACATACTAAAAGGCCAAACACATTATTTGTTTTTTAAACCCATTTTCTCATTGGAACAAGTCTGTGCTGATGGCTGGATTGTGTGTGACTGTGTTTTGGTGTGTTTGTGTTTATATGTGCACGAGTGCTTTGATCTAGGCGTATGTTTTTCTCTGTGGTGGATAGGCGTTAGAGTGTGATGAACAATTACACAACCACACCCCTTCCCATTCTAATCCTAAACACAAGTCTCTGGAGTCTCACAGCTTTGCTGTGCTGTGACTGTTGTGCTGCTGTGCTGTGGCTGTGGTCAGGTTGACTTATCTGTTTATGAATCTGTAGACGTATCGAAGCACATAGCTGGTAGACACACACAGAAGGAGAAGAAAGGGGAGAGGAAAGAATGAAGAATAAAGGAAAAGACAAGACACGTGGATACAGATGATAAACAATAAATGGATTGGTGGGGGGCACTAACATTGTACACACATTTCATGATGAATAAAACCATTGGTACTAGGCCATGTAAATGTCCTCCTGGCTCTTATAGTCAAGAGCTAGGGAATTGAAGGTTGGGTTGTCGTTTATAAAGGGAAGAGTCATTGGCATGGTAGTTCCTGTTGTCCGGACCTCCACATCCTGTGTCAATAATGTTACCACGCTCGCTCTCTGTCCTGCTACGGGCCAGAAAAGTTGGAAACCTCCATCCCTTATTCTCTCTCTTTTAGTCTCTCTCCTTCTTACACCCTCCCCCAGCCCCCAGCCCAGTGGATAGGCAGGATGAAGCTTCCGAATGGCCAATCCATAGTGTTGATAATCTCTTCCTGTCTTCCTGTCTCCCTTCCTCCTCCACTCATCTGTTCCTCTCTGTTCCTCAGGATACTAATCATCAGCTTCCTCTGTTTGACACACGACACCCTGGTCAGCTGAGGGAGAGAGAATTGTGTGTGCGTGTGTGTTTTTGTGGGAGAGCGAGTGTGTCCATGCATGCAAGAATATGTGTGTGTGTGTGTGTGTGTGTGTGTGTGTGTGTGTGTGTGTGTGTGTGTGTGTGTGTGTGTGTGTGTGTGTGTGTGTGTGGCATGAACGTTGAGCCATAACGGAACTCATAAAGACTTCCTCTGATCACTATCAGTAGAGATGGGGGGAGAGAGGGCAAACATAGTCACAAGCCACACACACAACGCTGCACTAAAGCTGGACCAACGCCCAAACAACACACCGACATCGACAGGACACTGCTCAGTGATCAGAACATTAAAATAATGCTCACCTGACAATCAACCGCAGCATGTGATGCCCAAGTAACTTTGGAGTAATATGCAAATATGGCTGTTGTGTACTTTATCAATGCAAAAACAGTACTTTTTAAAGGTCATACTGTTTCTCACACACGCAATCATGCATAATAAGGAAAGACTTGAGTAAATGAGGGATAAGCAATTAATATCCTATCATGCTTAGGGTCATGTATGAAAATGCCCAGCTGCCCATTATTTTGGCTACATGAGTAGAAGAGATCTCAGTCACTTTAAAGAGGGGTCTAAGAGGAGCATAAGGGTTTGATAAAGGATGTGTGTGTGTATATGGTTGAATCAATGTTGTTTCAACATCATTTCAACAACAAAAAATGATGTGAATCAATGTGGAAAACTCATTGTAATAAAAAAAAGTGATCAACGTAAGGCAATTTTGTATTTTCTTCACCCAACTTTCACACCCGCAGGCAGATGTTTGGGAGTGGGGGTGCTGCAATTTTTTTTGCTGACGGGGAGGTTTGTGCCGTGCTACAGACGACTATATCGGCACCTTCCGCACCCATACTTCCCGTGGTTATGCCATTTTTTTTTAACCTAAATCCAATGACATGGTGACATTTTCTGATTGAATTGAAGTTAGTTGACAACTCAACCACATGTAAGCCAAAACTAGATGATGGTGCCCAGTGGGAAAACTCCAAATTATGGTATTTTACGTGGAAGAATCATGTTGCATCCCTCCAGTAGAGTCGCAGACACTTGTAGAATCTATGTCAAGGCACATTGAAGCTGTTCTGGCGGCTCGTGGTGGCCCAACACCCTAATAAGACACTTTATGTTGGGGTTTCCTTTATTTTGGCTGTTACCTGTACACAAAGTAAGCTCGGACACTCTGTTCTAAACCTGTCTGCTCCCACAGTTCACAAAGAGGTCAGAATTTGTGGAATGTACACATGCAGTTCATGAAGTACTCCTTCTTCAACACCTCCTCTACTTTGTATACTCTACAGAGGTTACATAGGTTGGTTAGTTTCCAACACATTCCGAGTTGATCACCAATCATTTACGTAAAAAACCCAACAATACAGCCTTGTGTTGCTTTTTAAAACATTTGTTTCACGCTGTTGCGGCAGGTGTATTTGATTCAGCAGCCCTCTAGAGCCGGGAAGGCAAAGTGTTCCCGTGATGAACTTCACAGACCCAGCAGGCCAAGAGAGTAAATCAAGAGCACCTATAGGCCTACCTCTGGCCAATCAGATAGCTCAGGTCACTGTTTATGCACAGTTCCTCAAGCCATAGACTGTAAAAAGAAGACTCGAACGCACACCAAAGTTGATATTGTGAGATTTCAAAACTTTTAAAACCTTGACTTGTGAGAGACTCAACAAATACTGCAAACAGCTGCTGTTTTTTTTATCAGTAAGTTCATGTTTAAGTTGTTATGTTATGTCAACACTTTTAGAAGCCATAAAATGCATGTTCTCCCTACTTCCACTCACGCTACAACCAGAACTGCAGCTGCAATGAAGGAGTTTAACAAAGTGTTCTAATAAGCTTGCATTGTTATTATTAGCAGCTTGTGTCTTTTTTAATATCGAGGAATATTTCACTTTCTCTGGTCATGGGAGTAACAACATGAATTGGTGCGTGACGCAGACATAATGCAGTGTAACTTCAGTTTTGCCATCAGTTTGAAGACTGTGTCCCTTTTTCTCAGCGGAGGGAGAGCAGAGGGACGGTGGGTCAGGTGACAGGCAGCCTCACTGCTGCTCCCTCCCTCCCCTCAGACTGACCATTAGAGCAAGGCCATTAGTTCAGTAAAAAAACTAAGAATATTATACTCACTCAGCTGTGCTGTAATACAACAAGTAATGCAACAAGTGATCTATTACCAGTGTGATCAGATACTTAAAATATTTAAATATATTAATGGTCTGAGAAGAACAACATTGGCATGATCCTTTCCCACAGTTTAACATATAATGAGCACACATACAGATAGCCTAGTGGTTAAGAGCTTTTGGCCAGTAACTGAAATGTTGCTGGTTTGAATCCCCGAGCTGACTAGGTGAAAAAAAAAAATCTGCAATGTGTTCCTTGATCAAGACATTTAACCCTAATTGCTCCTGGAAATCGCTCTGGATAAGAGTGTCTGCTAAATGACTACAATTACAGTACTTTTCACACTAACATGGTGTCCTGTTCTGTTCTAGTTGTGTTGTGAAAGCACTCAGAGCAGAAGGGAAGACACTTATGAACCAACCACAGGACATGCATTTACACTCTCCAACACACATAGACAAAACATATGCAGTACAATGTGCAACAGTCAATACTTAACATATCACACTCCCCCTCTTGTGTGTGTGCACACTCAGACAGACAGACACTCTGTGAGGCCCCCGGGGCAGTAGTAGATAGCAGGTCAGAGTTGTATAAGAA
This sequence comes from Oncorhynchus mykiss, assembly GCF_013265735.2. Classification (NCBI taxonomy): domain Eukaryota; kingdom Metazoa; phylum Chordata; class Actinopteri; order Salmoniformes; family Salmonidae; genus Oncorhynchus; species Oncorhynchus mykiss. The sequence continues at coordinate 24,473,220 of NC_048586.1, forward strand.
CGGTGATGCATCTGTATTAGAGCAGAGCAGATAAGCCTAGCAGAAGACCAGCCCTATTATATTACAGTACATTACGTGACGGGACAGGACATTAGTAAGATTGTGTGTGTGTGTGTGTGTGTGTGTGTGTGTGTGTGTGTGTGTGTGTGTGTGTGTGTGTGTGTGTGTGTGTGTGTGTGTGTGTGTGTGTGTGTGTGTGTGTGTGTGTGTGTGTGTGTGTGTGTGTGTGTGTGTGTGACATTACCTTAGTGTAACTGTAAGCTTTATGTAAAAGCTCTTAGCCTGACTGTCATACAGTAGATCAACAACACAACAGATAATACTCTACTTAGGGCATGTCACTAATAACCCCACATTTGAAGAAGGTAAGTACTTTGCTGTTCATATTATGTGTATTCCAACACAATATTTGAATGTAAGTTGCTCAGGATAAGAGCGTCTGGTAAATTACTGACATGTAATATGATGTCATTTAATGAATACATTGACTAATCAGTAGCAGGATACCCTAGCCTTACTATACTCACCCCCGGCATTTGATAGTGGACACACAAAACACTAATCGAATATATGGACACACAGGGCACATCCACTTAATATAATCGGCACACACAGGGACAGATAGATTTAACATAATGAAGACATACTAGAGCAGACACATACAGTATATCTAAAGGCAGTGGTGTGACTCTCTGTGTGTCGCCAGATTATGGTTCCTACTCCACAGAATGTAACAAAAGGTCAAAGTTTAATGCTACACTAATAAAACACGAGCTTCAACCAAGTACAGTTGAAGTTGGAAGTTTACGTACACCTTAGTCAAGTACATTTAAACTCAGCTTTTCACAAATTCTGACATTTAATCTGAGTAATAAATCAGTTAGGATCACCAATTTATTTTTAAAATGTGAAAAGTCAGAATAATAGTAGAGAGAATGATTTATTTAAGCTTTTATTTATTTAATCACATTCCCAGTGGGTCAGAAGTTTACATACACTCAATTAGTAATTGGTAGCATTGGCTTTCAATTGTTTAACTTGGGTCAAACGTTTTGGGTAGCCTTCCAAAAGCTTCCCACAATAAGTTGGGTGAATTTTGTCCCATTCCTCCTGACAGAGCTCGTGTAACTGAGTCAGGTTTGTAGGCCTCCTTGCTGGCAAAAGCCTTTTCAGTTCTGCCCATACATTTTCTATAGGATTTATGGCCACTCCAATAACTTGACTTTGTTGTCAATAAGCCATTTTCCCCCAACTTTGGAAGTGTGCTTGGGGTCATTGTCCATTTGGAAGACCCATTTGCGACCAAGCTTTAACTTCCTGACTGATGTCTTGAGATGTTGCTTCAATATATCCACATAATTTTCCTCCCTCATGATGCCATCTATTTTGTGAAGTGCACCAGTCCCTCCTGCAGCAAAACACCCCCACAGCATGATGCTGCCACCCCCGTGCTTCATAGTTGGGATGGTGTTCTTCGGCTTTCAAGCCTCCCCCTTTTCTCTCCAAACATAACGATGGTCATTATGCCTAAACAATTATATTTTTCTTTCATCAGACGAGGACATTTCTCAAAAAAGTACAATATTTGTCCCCATGTGCAGTTGCAAACCGTTGTCTGGCTTTTTTTATGGTGGTTTTGGAGCAGTGGCTTCTTCCTTGCTGATCGGCCTTTCAGGTTATGTTGATATAGGACTCGTTTTACTGTGGATATAGATACTTTTGTACCTGTTTCCTCCAGCATCTTCATAAGGGCCTTTGCTGTTGTTCTGGGATTGATTTGCACTTTTCTCACCAAAGTACGTTCATCTCAAGGAGTCAGAACGCGTCTCCTTTCTGAGCGGTATGACGGCTGCGTGGTCCCATGATGGTCTACTTTTTTTTCTGAGGTCTTGGCTGATTTCTTTTGATTTTCCCATGATGTCAAGCAAAGAGGCACTGAGTTTGAAGGAAGGCCTCGAAATACATCCACAGGTACACCTCCAATTGACTAAAATTATGTCAATTAGCCTATCAGAAGCTTCTAAAGCCATGACATAATTTTCTGGAATTTTCCAAGCTGTTTAAAGGCACAGTCAACTTAGTGTATGTAAACGTCTGACCAAATGGAATTGTGATACAGTGAAATAATCTGTCTGTCAACAATTGTTGGAAAAATTACTTGTGTCATGCACAAAGTAGATGTCCTAACAGACTTGCCGAAACTATAGTTTGTTGACAAGAAATGTGTGGAGTGGTTGAAGAACGAGTTAATGACTCCAACCTAAGTGTATGTAAACTTTCGACTTCAACTGTATGTTTGATACTTCCCCAATGAAATGACAACTCTGTAGCCAAAAGTACCAATAATTTCTCTCACTAACGACCCTGTCTAATGCACTCCTTTGACCTCTAATATCCCGTGAAAACTAGAATGACTCCCCCTCCGCACACACCCTCCAAAATCTACCCAACCCCTGTGCACTCTCCCTTCATCAGTCTCCAGCCCCACCTCCCCCTAAAACGAATCACCTGCTAACCCTTTCTTCCTATCTCTACAGTCTTACCTTGTATTCCGTTTCCTCCAGCCCTACTCTCTTTCCATGCTCCTCCCCTCTGGTATCTCTGTCCACCCTTTCTCCCCCGCCCAGGACAGGATAAATGCTGCTAGCTCCATCTTAGATATTGATTGTCTGTGTTTGCTGCTGGGCCTGCAGCTCTAAGTGGGTGAGATAGACTAACCCAGCCCACTGGAGACACATATGGAGAGGACATTAAGGACAAATTGACTTAATATGGCATTATTACATGAGCATGGAAGGGTGTTGATGATGATGTTCATGATGATGATGAGGATGAGAGGGAGGAGACAGAGGAGGAGCCTGTAGTGGAGCAGGTCAAGAGCTTAAAGTTCCTCGGTGTCCACATCAGTAAGGAACTATCATGGTCCAAACATATCAACACAGTCGTGAAGAGGGCACAACAACGCCTTTTTCCCCTCAGGAGGCTGAAAAGAGTTGGTATGGGCCCTCAGATCCTCAATCTGTTCTATAGCTACACCATTGAGAGCATCTTGACTGGCTGCATCACCAATTGGTATGGCAACTGCTTGTTATCCGACCACAAGTCGCTACAGAGGGTAATGCTTACATGATTCCATTACTACATGTGTTATTTCATTTTGCAATTATTTTTCTTATTTTTTAAACTCTGCATTGTTGGGAATGGGCTTGTAAGTAAGTATTTCTCGGTAAAGTCTACACCGGTTCTATTCGGTGCATATGACCAATACAATTTTATTTTATTTGTTTATAAGAGCAGGAGGATGATGGTGACGGATAGATATGGATGATACGCCAACTGTAGTTGTTTTTCTGTGGTAAACCAGGTAAATATGATGAATATCCAGATCCAGACAGAAATACATTCAATAATGTTTTCCATGCCTCTCACTTGCTTTTAATTTATTTTCTCTCTGACCCTTTTTTGTTTCTCTACACCCTTCCGTCTGCTCTTTCCATCTTCTTTCCATTGGTCCCTCTTGTCTTTGTTTTTCCTCTCTCTCTCTCTCTCTCTCTCTCTCTCTCTCTCTGTTCCCCCTTCCTCTCCCTCTGTCTCTTGTTTTCCCATGGTGGTAGTGCTGGTGTAATCCATACCTGGACGGCCGCCAAATGTGTCTGCAGACACCTGCGTCAGCCCTGCTCAGAAAAAAAGGAAAAAAAGAACAGATTTTCCCTCCTCCCCTCTCTCCTCCTGCTCTCTTCAGTCTCTTTGTATATCAGTTGTTCTAACTGTGATTGGATATGTTTGTGCATATATACGTATTTGTACATGTTTGTGTATGTGCGTATGTGTGTGCATATGTGGGTATGTGTGTGTGTGTGTGTGTGTGTGTGTGTGTGTGTGTGTATGTGTGCATTGGCTGGTTAGAATAAGGCATCTGACTTCCTTCCAGTGTGTGTGTGCGTGTGACCTCAAGGTCAACCTGCCCTCGGTGTCAAGCGGGATTTAAATGTGATTGAATTTGAATTGAATGCAGGAGAACTCGATTACCGGTCTCCACTCCACTGTCTTAATGGCTTGTTGTGACCTCCCAGTCTGTCTGGGACAAGGCAGGCCTATTGTTATGTGTTGGCTTGAATAAAGAGCACATTTGTTTTGGGTCCTTACACTGTGATTGTATTAAAGACTCCCATTGATTCAGATCAGTCAGTGTCTCACATCAGATATATCAGTCTAGATGACAGATTAGAAGAAAATGTCAGGGTGGTTACTGTGTACGTGTCCTTTCTATAATATGTACTGTACCTCTTCTCAGTATGAGCAAAAGTGGACGAACGTCGTCTCACTATCATTTATGTTTTGCGGTTTCAAACCAGGGTGACACTTCATTTTTAAGGTAATCTGACAAGCTTTTATTGATATTTCCCACTCAAACACAGTATATTTGTTGAAGTAGCTGTATGTGTTTTTCCCAAGGTCTACCCGATAGCTCATATTGTATCTTCTACCTGTAATCTCCATGTTATCAGTCACTCAACAGTCTCTGCAGGTTTTCCACGAGAGCTACTAGCCTATATGGCTGACTGCCTAAGTCTTTCTTTGGTATGAAAACAGCTGAACTAAGTGTAAAACAAATGTTACAGTGCGTAAGGTGGAAGCTGGCCGGCATGCTGTTCCGAGGCTGTGTGTTTGTCATCATGGTTACTGACAGAGTGGGTTATCGTTTGGGTGCGTTGTGGTTCTGGCACCCTGCCACACTCCTCTCCTATCTCTCTCTGGAATGGCAGAGAAAATAAACTGCCAGTTACTATAATATGCCACGGCCAACTGACCGTGTGTGTGTTAATTATAGAGAGGAGAGTATTGTAAAAGGGATGCCCTCATGAACACACACACACACAAATGCACAAGGACACAAACACGTACATCAACAAGAACATACACATATAAATTGCTGTCATTCAGGCTAGATGCACCAATACATCCGCTCCTAATAACTAAATGAGGTTTCAGTAACAACCTGCCCTTTCTTCTCCTAGAATGGTGTGTTCTGAGACAGGAACACTCTGTCTTTGTCTGTTTGCTGTGTGTGTCTGCATATGTGTGTGTGGGTTGAGCCTGGAAGCTGAGGGGCTGAGTAGTGTTCTTGTACCCTGTTGACAGATCTGAAGAACGCAGGGTGCCAGAGGAGGGAATGGAAACAGAACTCTAAATTAGCCCCAAGTTCAGCTGCATCACGTTCTGTTCCCGACCCCAGGAACACACACGTGTGCACGCACACATGCACACATGTACACATGCACACCAGTGGCGGTCTGTTCCATTTAAGATGAGGGAGGATTATTATTTTATGAACATGGGCTTATTTCTATTACAGCATTTTGGATGACTGTCATTCATATTGCATTCACCCAGCTCAATGTAACATCGATAGGTTTAGGCTACTACATGATACTTGAATTGTCCTTGTACCCATCCTGAGGTTACCACAACCTAGCCTATGAATGAAAGTTTACAACATAGCTGCACAGGTTGAGAGAATTTACAGTAATCAAGGTGACAAACATTGACACATTCAATACTGCGTTGCACACTAGCTGATATAGGGTGTAATCATTAGTCCAATAGTTGCAAATGAGAGTATGTTTATCCCCGCTTCATTACGTTTGTTTCCATTTAAGAAACGTTCAACAGTATCGGCAGAATGAATACACCCCTGATCACACACAAACATAGCATCCCTCTCTGTTTGAGCGGGGTGTTTGAGTAGGCTAAACTAACTAGCTGCATTTGATGCTATTTAAGTAAGTGAAAGTGAAAAAAAGATATCCTATTAAATATCTCACTCTCTTTCTCTCACTCTTGCTTCTCCTTAATTTTGGAAGAAATTAATTTGTTCAAACTGTTCAACTATTTTCTTTCTCTCTCTTTGAGTCAACTTCTCACTACATTTTATGCACTGCTGTGCTAGCTAGCTAGCTATAGCTTATGCTTTCAGTACTAGATTCATTCTCTTTTCCTTTGATTGGATGGACAATATGTCAGTTCTTGCTGCAAGAGCTCTGATAGGTTGGAGGACTTCCTCGGGAAGTTTTATAGAAGGGGGTGAGAACCGTGAGCATCCTAGGTTTTGTATTGAGGTCAATGTACCCAGAGGAGGACAATAACTAGCTGTCCTCTGGCTACACCATGGTGCTACCCTACAGAGTGCTGCTGAGGCTACTGTAGACCTTCATTGCAAAACAGTGTGTTTTAATCAATTATTTGGTGACGTGAATATATTTAGTATAATTTTATCGAAAAGGATGACTTTTTCAATGTTTCACTGTTTTTCTTAATGAAATTCACTGAGGAGGATGGTCCTCACTTTCCTCTTCTGAGGATCCTCCACTGATGCACACAGCTGCCAGCGCCCCATGGCAGAGCCTGGGTAGAGCAGGGTAAAAATAAACCTGTGCTTAACTCAACACCTTCTACTATACTAAGAGACAGAGATGACCTACTATTGGAAATGTCATCCTCTCACACAGCTGGAGCTGTTCAGGAAAATAAGCTATTTTGCTCTGATACTCCTGTTGTGGATTTCACATTAAGGACATACTCAAAATAGGGTGTAGTAAAGGAACACACACAGACACACAAACAGAAACAATAATGAGGAAGAAAAAAAGTAAAAAGAAAATTGACTCAGTTACCACTATTTCCCCAGAACATCCGTTTCTCCATAGGACATCCTCCTGAGAAGTCAACGTAATGTTATTTGCCCAATGTTATCTCCTATCTAATACACACAGCCAGCCGTGACACCGGAGACAAACACCATACAGCCAGGTGATTCATTAGATGGCTTGACCTTTCCCCTCTCCTCTGACTTAGCCAATCATACAGTTGTTGCTGTTTTTCTTTGAAGACGGCCAACTCTGAACATTCCGTTCAGAAGAAATCCTTCTGTTGAGAAAGAACAGACACACAGGAAGAACAATACCTGGATGGAGGGATAGAGAGAGAGAGAGAGAGAGAGAGAGAGAGAGAGATAGATGGAGAGAGAGAGAGAGAGAGAGAGACGACAAAGCAAAAAAACAAAATACCTGTCCACCATCCAGACGACCTGAAGCCTTTTCTAAAGCGAAGTGTTTTAAGCCCTGTTATCGCACAGTGTCACAGTGGTATAGGGAGCATCTAGAGTTCAGCCACAGAGAACAGCTACTACAGTGCTATGTGGAATGTTGTTTAAAAGTTAGATTGTGGAACAAGCGATAGAATGCCATGTCATCCCACTTCTCCCCATGGTCATCGTGACTCACCACATACCATTTTAATTCTACACACAACAAGCCTATTACATAATACTGTATTTTATAATGACTTAATTGACCTAGCTTGCCTTTCAATTCCAAGTTGGTATATATGCCTGCCAACTTTGAAATAGGATACAGCTGGTAGACTCAGATGGTATACAGTATACACACAACCAGTCATATATTTCAACATCCCAGGTAGCACTACTATGAAAACATAATTCTCTATAGATATAGATTTGTACTTTAGATATTAACTATTAATTTATCATTATTAAAAATAACCTGAATTAGTTCAAAAGTCAAAATGTGTTGGTTCTACTTTTCGCAATTAAGAAGCTTTTGTATTTTATTTAATTCCATTTGTCCTCCAAGTGTTGCTGAATCTCCTCTCTACCTCAGTTTTCTCCTCAATTCATGCAACTTGTTCGACAGCGAGGTAGCGAGGTAAATCAAATCAAATCAAATTTTATTTGTCACATACACATGGTTAGCAGATGTTAATGCGAGTGTAGCGAAATGCTTGTGTAGGTAGCGAGGTAGCGAGTGATCCTTCTATTTGATCATTATGTCAACAGTTCGGACTGGAAGGAAAAGTAGTGAAGACACTAATGAGTCTTTAACCAGTGTGTCATCACCTGCCTGTTGGCCCAACACTGACATTGGCCTCCCGCTTCCTGTTCGGATTCTCCTGCTCCTGCCATTGTGTTCTGTGTCAACATTACGCCTCTGACTTGACTTCTGCTTTTACCATAACACACACAACAGACAAGGTGAGCACTGTGTCAGTGTGTAGAAACAGCCCAGCTAGCACATAATGTTCTGATAATCATACAGTATGTTTATTAGAGCTTGGTGAGTGCGTGGTTGTCCTATGGTTATTTTGTATACAACCTCACAACGTTCTGGGAATGGTGCAGGGTAGTTGTTTGGCTTTGGTACATTCTCAGCACATTCAAGGAACTTGACAAAATAACAATATTTTCTTGGTATTTCATTACTTTAACAGAATGTTTCCTAAAAGTTCAAACATGGTTACATTTAATTACATTTTTGGTAATGTTCTAGGAATGTTTTACAACTGGTTTGAAATTGTGAATGTTCTCAAATAGCTCTGAGAATGTTAAGAAACAACGTTTCTGGGAATTGTGGGAATTTCATTACTTCAGGATAACATTTTCTGCAGATTTCCTCAGGGTTCTGAGTCATGTTCTCAGAACTTTGATAACACTTTCCATTATAACCACAAGATAACATTAGTAACGTTCAAAGAACGTTCTAAGACGGTTATTGAAAAACATATACATTCCATTCTCAGCGTCAACAAAACTCTATCCTGTGTTCAGGTGTATTGGACGTGCCCAATAATTGGCCAAAACTGATCTTAATGAGTGCTTGTTTACATTGAAATGGGATCTGTTAGAATAGACAAAAATAAACAGCTTTGTATGAGTTAAAACTTCTTCTGGATAGGACCCTTCATCTCAATTACCGGCTAAGAAATGACATACACAAATCTAACTGCCTGTAGCTCAGGACCTGAAGCAAGGATATGCATATTCTTGACACTATTTGAAAGCAAACACTTTGAAGATTGTGAAGGTGTGAAATTAAATGTAGTAGAATATAACACAATAGTGTAACGGCTTTCCTCCTCCTGAGGAGGAGAGGCAAAGATCGGACCAATACGCGGTGTGGTAAGTGTCCATGATACTTTAATAATAACTGAACACGACTCAATACAAAAATAACTAAGTGAATGGAAACTAAAACCGAAACAGTCCTGAATGGTGACACAAACAACAAAACAGGAACCAATCACCCACGAAACACAGGTGGGAAAAGGCTACCTAAGTATGATTCTCAATCAGAGACAACTAACGACACCTGCCTCTGATTGAGAACCATACCAGGCCAAACACAACATAGAAAAATTAACATAGACAACCCACCCAACTCTGACCATACTAAAACAAAGACACAACAAAAGGTGCGGACTTCGGCCGCAAAACCTGAGCCAATAGGGGTGGGTCTGGGTGGGTGTCTGTCCGCGGTGGCGGCTCTGGCGCAGGATGTGGACCCTACTCCATCATAGTCTTTACCCGCTTCTTAACCCGCCTCCGTGGAGCCTTTCGAGCGGCGACCAGAGCTTTTCGACGGCTCTGGCAGCTCCTGACTGACGGACGGCTCTGGCAGCTCCTGACTGACGGGCGACTCTGGCAGCTCAGGACAGAAGGGCGACTCTGGCAGCTCAGGACAGACGGGAGACTCTGGCAGCTCATGACAGGAGGGCGCAGCTGGAGGAAGGAGACAGAGAGACAGCCTGGTGCGTGGGGCTGCCACCGGAGGCCTGGTGCGTGGAGGAGGCACCGGATAGACCGGACCGTGGAGGCGTACTGGAGGTCTCGAGCACCGAGCCTGCACAACCCTACCTGGCTGGATACTCCCCGTCACCAGGCCAGTGCGGCGAGGTGGAACAGACCCGCACTGGGCTGTGCTGGCGAACCGGGGACACCATGCGAAGGGCTGGTGCCATGTACTCCGGCCCAAGGAGATGCATTGGAGACCAGATGCGCTGAGCAGTCTTCATGGCACCTGGCTCGATGCCCACTCTAGCCCGGCCGATACGAGGCGATGCGATGTAACGCACCGGGCTATCCCTGCGCACCGGGGACACCGTGCGCCTCACGGCATAACACGGTACCTGCCCGGTCCACCTCTCTCCACGGTAAGCACGGGGAGTTGGCTCAGGTCTCCTACCTGACTTAGCCACACTCCCCCATGTGCCACCCCCCAATACATTTTTGGGGCAGACTCTCGTCCCAGCCGTACTGCCGTGCTGCCTCCTCATACCACCGCAGCTCAGCTTTCGCTGCCTCCAGCTCTACCTTGGGGCGGCGATATTCCCCAACCTGTGACTAGGGTCCTTCTCCGTCCAGAATCTCCTCCCATGTCCATGAGTTCAGAGATTTCTGCTGCTGCCTGATACCACGCTGCTTGGTCCTTTTTTGGTGGGTGATTTTGTAACGGCTTTCCTCCTCCTCTTCTGAGGAGGAGTAGCAAGGACCGGACCAATACGCCGTGTGGTAAGTGTCCATGATACTTTAATAATAACTGAACATGACTCAATACAAAACTAACAAAGTGAATGGAAACGAAAACCGAAACAGTCCTGAATGGTGACACAAACAACAAAACAGGAAACAATCACCCACGAAACACAGGTGGGAAAAGGATTGATTCTCAATCAGAGACAACTAACGACACCAGCCTCTGATTGAGAACCATACCAGGCCAAACACAAAACACAACATAGAAAAACGAACATAGACAACCCAACCAACTCCAACTCACGCCCTGACCATACTAAAACAAAGACATAACAAAAGAACTAAGGTCAGAACGTGACAGTACCCCAGGTCATCTTAGGTTTCATTACATACAGTCGAGAAGAACTACTGAATATAAGATCAGCATCAACTCACCATCAGTACTACCAAGAATATGTTTTTCGCGACGCGGATCCTGTGTTCTGCCTTACAAACAGGACAACGGAGTGGATTCCATGCAGCGACCAAAAAAAAAAACAACTCCGAAAAAGAGGGAAACGAGGCGGTCTTCTGGTCAGACTCCGGAGACGGGCACACCGTGCACCACTCCCTAGCATTCTTCTTGCCAATGTCCAGTCTCTTGACAACAAGGTTGATGAAATCCGAGCAAGGGTAGCATTCCAGAGGGACATCAGAGACTGTAACGTTCTTTGCTTCACAGAAACGTGGCTCACTGGAGAGACTCTATCCGAAGCGGTGCAGCCAACGGGTTTCTCCACGCATCGCGCAGACAGAAACAAACATCTTTCTGGTAAGAAGAGGGGCGGGGGCGTATGCCTTATGACTAACGTGACATGGTGTATTGAAAGAAACATACAGGAACTCAAATCCTTCTGTTCACCTGATTTAGAATTCCTCACAATCAAATGTAGACCGCATTATCTACCAAGAGAATTCTCTTCGATTATAATCACAGCCGTATATATCCCCCCCAAGCAGACACATCGATGGCTCTGAACAAACTTTATTTAACTCTTTGCAAACTGGAAACCATTCATCCAGATGCTGCATTCATTGTAGCTGGGGATTTTAACAAGGCTAATCTGAAAACAAGACTCCCTAAATTTTATCAGCATATCGATTGCGCAACCAGGGGTGGAAAGACCTTGGATCATTGTTACTGTAACTACCCCGACGCATATAAGGCCCTGCCCCGCCCCCCTTTCGGAAAAGCTGACCACGACTCCATTTTGTTGATCCCTGCCTACAGACAGAAACTAAAACAAGAGGCTCCTACGCTGAGGTCTGTCCAACGCTGGTCCGACCAAGCTGACTCCACACTCCAAGACTGCTTCCATCACGTGGACTGGGACATGTTTCGTATTGCGTCAGACAACAACATTGACAAATACGCTGATTCGGTGTGTGAGTTCATTAGAACGTGCGTTGAAGATGTCGTTCCCATAGCAACGATTAAAACATTCCCTAACCAGAAACCGTGGATTGATGGCAGCATTCGCGTGAAACTGAAAGCGCGAACCACTGCTTTTAATCAGGGAAAGGTGTCTGGTAACATGACCGAATACAAACAGTGCAGCTATTCCCTCCACAAGGCTATCAAACAAGCTAAGCGTCAGTACAGAGACAAAGTAGAATCTCAATTCAACGGCTCAGACACAAGAGGCATGTGGCAGGGTCTACAGTCAATCACGGACTACAGGAAGAAATCCAGCCCAGTCACGGACCAGGATGTCCTGCTCCCAGGCAGACTAAATAACTTTTTTGCCCGCTTTGAGGACAATACAGTGCCACTGACACGGCCTGCAACGAAAACATGCGGTCTCTCCTTCACTGCAGCCGAGGTGAGTAAGACATTTAAACGTGTTAACCCTCGCAAGGCTGCAGGCCCAGACGGCATCCCCAGCCGCGCCCTCAGAGCATGCGGCCGGTGTGTTTACGGACATATTCAATCAATCCCTATACCAGTCTGCTGTTCCCACATGCTTCAAGAGGGCCACCATTGTTCCTGTTCCCAAGAAAGCTAAGGTAACTGAGCTAAACGACTACCGCCCCGTAGCACTCACTTCCGTCATCATGAAGTGCTTTGAGAGACTAGTCAAGGACCATATCACCTCCACCCTACCTGACACCCTAGACCCACTCCAATTTGCTTACCGCCCAAATAGGTCCACAGACGATGCAATCTCAACCACACTGCACACCGCCCTAACCCATCTGGACAAGAGGAATACCTATGTGAGAATGCTGTTCATTGACTACAGCTCGGCATTCAACACCATAGTACCCTCCAAGCTCGCCATCAAGCTTGAGACCCTGGGTCTCGACCCCGCCCTGTGCAACTGGGTACTGGACTTCCTGACGGGCCGCCCCCAGGTGGTGAGGGTAGGCAACAACATCTCCTCCCCGCTGATCCTCAACACTGGGGCCCCACAAGGGTGCGTTCTGAGCCCTCTCCTGTACTCCCTGTTCACCCACGACTGCGTGGCCACGCACGCCTCCAACTCAATCATCAAGTTTGCGGACGACACAACAGTGGTAGGCTTGATTACCAACAACGACGAGACGGCCTACAGGGAGGAGGTGAGGGCCCTCGGAGTGTGGTGTCAGGAAAATAACCTCACACTCAACGTCAACAAAACTAAGGAGATGATTGTGGACTTCAGGAAACAGCAGAGGGAACACCCCCCTATCCACATCGATGGAACAGTAGTGGAGAGGGTAGCAAGTTTTAAGTTCCTCTGCATACACATCACAGACAAACTGAATTGGTCCACTCACACAGACAGCATTGTGAAGAAGGCGCAGCAGCGCCTCTTCAACCTCAGGAGGCTGAAGAAATTTGGCTTGTCACCAAAAGCACTCACAAACTTCTACAGATGCACAATCGAGAGCATCCTGGCGGGCTGTATCACCGCCTGGTACGGCAACTGCTCCGCCCTCAACCGTAAGGCTCTCCAGAGGGTGGTGAGGTCTGCACAACGCATCACCGGGGGCAAACTACCTGCCCTCCAGGACACCTACACCACCCGATGTCACAGGAAGGCCATAAAGATCATCAAGGACATCAACCACCCGAGCCACTGCCTGTTCACCCCGCTATCATCCAGAAGGCGAGGTCAGTACAGGTGCATCAAAGCTGGGACCGAGAGACTGAAAAACAGCATCTATCTCAAGGCCATCAGACTGTTAAACAGCCACCACTAACATTGAGTGGCTGCTGCCAACACACTGACACTGACTCAACTCCAGACACTTTAATAATGGGAATTGATGGGAAATGATGTAAATATATCACTAGCCACTTTAAACAATGCTACCTTATATAATGTTACTTACCCTACATTATTCATCTCATATGCATACGTATATACTGTACTCTATATCATCGACTGTATCCTTATGTAATACATGTATCACTAGCCACTTTAACTATGCCACTTTGTTTACATACTCATCTCATATGTATATACTGTACTCGATACCATCTACTGTATCTTGCCTATGCTGCTCTGTACCATCACTCATTCATATATCCTTATGTACATATTCTTTATCCCCTTACACTGTGTACAAGACAGTAGTTTTGGAATTGTTAGTTAGATTACTTGTTGGTTATTACTGCATTGTCGGAACTAGAAGCACAAGCATTTCGCTACACTCGCATTAACATCTGCTAACCATGTGTATGTGACAAATATTTGATTTGATTTGATTTGATTTGAAAATAAAGTGCAGGCCCTAATTTACCTAAAACCGGGATTTTTTACTAGGATTAAATGTTAGGGATTGTGAAAAACTGAGTTTAAATGTATTTGGCTAAGGTGTATGTAAACTTCCAACTTGGACTGTACATAATATTTAGTATGAAGTCTCCAAGGTGTCCCTCACGAGTTTGCCCAAATGTACCCAAGTGTCTTCCAAGTTGCCGAATTGGTCAATTGATACATTTTCAAGTGCATAACTACAGAGAGCAAAAATGCTACGTTAACCTCTCTAGGGTATGTGGGACGCAGGCGTCCCATCAGGCCAACATCCAGGCCAACATCCAAATTCAATTACAGAAATTATTATTATAAAAATTCAGAAAACAAAACATATTTTACATAGGTTTAAAGATGAACTTCTTGTTAAACCAACCACAGTGTCATATTTATAAAATGCTTTTGGGAAAAGCATACCTAGCCCAGAACATACCTAGCCCAGAACATAGCCTAGTTGACAAATTATTACAAACAGTAACCAGCCAAGCAGAAGCGTTACAAAACTCAGAAATAGAGATAAAATGAATCCCTTACCTTTGATTATCTTCATATGGTGGCAATCAGAAGACATTCATTTACTCAATAAATGTTCCTTTTGTTCAATGAAGTCTCTTTATATCCAAAAACCTCAGTTTTGTTAGCGCGTTTTCTTCAGTAATTCAGAGGCTCAAACTCAGTCAAACCAATCACACAAAAACTCAAAATTGAAAAGTTAATAGAAACATGTCAAAAGATGTTTATATTCAATCCCCAGGTAGTTTTTCAGTCTAAATGATCTATAATATTTCAACCTGACAATAGCGTCGTCAATTTAAAAGGTGAACAAGAAATGCACATGCGCCTGAAAAAACTCTGCGTCATGTTAGGGTCCACTTGTTCAGACTGGTCTTACTCCCTCATTTATAAGAATACAAGCCTGAAACGATTTCTAAAGACTGTTGACATCTAGTGGAAGGCATAGGAACTGCAAATGGAGTCCTAAGTCAATGGATACTGTAATGGCATTGAATAGAAAACTTAATAAAAAATAAAAAAAACTACTTCCTGAGTGGATTTTCCTCAGGTTTGCGCCTGCTAAATCAGTTCTGTTATACTCACAGACACTATTTTAACACTTTTGGAAATGTTAGAGTGTTTTCTATCCAAATCTACAATATGCATATCATATCTTCTGGGCCCGAGTAGCAGGCCGTTTAATTTGTGCATAATTTTCATCCAAAATTCCGAATGCTGCCCCCTACCCTAGAGAGGTTAATAAAAAATGTAAGTTTACACACTCCCAGGAATGTCATACATGATGGATCATTAGCTTTCCTACGTAGAAGGTACGAACAGGAGACACGCCGAAAAACGCTTATCCACTGCCTCCTAACACAGAAGTGAACTATTTAAGATAAGGGCCAAGCTGCCAACACTGATCTAACGTCATAAGTGCACACACCACAAATCACACAAACTATTTACACACTACTTAAAATGTGAATATTTAGAAAACCCACGGTCTTCTACTCAAGATTGTGCTGCTGATGCCAAGTACCATAGCAGTCTCTTTCATCTGTGAAGCAGAGGGTAACACGATTTGTGGATACTGGAGCACATGACCACCTCTCTGGTATCCATCCACTTTACAAAGAGCAGGTCATCTTTACGAATCCTTCGCATGATACCCCTATCAGCCCTCTTAGGCATGTAGTTTACTTTTGTTTTGGGAAAACCCACTCTGTTCGAAAGAATGGTGCCACAAGACATTCTATGAGGGCACAGGGCAAGACCCAGATGCAGACAAGGGAGGCAGATGGTTCGAGTCTCTGATATTTACTACAATCCAAGGGGCAGGCAAGATAATGGTCGTGGACAGGCAAAAGATCATAAACAGGGTCAGAGTCCAGGAGACACAGAGTGTCAGCAGGCATGAGGTCAGGGCAGGCAGTATGGTCAGGCATGCGGGTTCAGAGTCAAGGCAGGCAAGTGTCAAAACCGTGAGGACTAGCAAAAGCTGAGATGGGAAAAGCAGGAGCACGGAAAAACACTCTGGTTGACTTGACAAACAAGACGAACTGGTAACAGACAAACAGGGAACACAGATATAAGTACCCAGGGACTAATGGGGAAAACAGGTGACACCTGGTGGTGGGTGGAGACAATCACAAAGACAGGTGAAACAGATCAGGGCGTGACACATTCAGTTCCTCAGGTCTATAGACAGGGTAGGGCTTGTGTAAAAGCCATCCACAAACAGTTTGTAGCCCGTCCTCAGCAGTGGAAAATACAATAATTCCATAACGGAATCGTAACTTACTCCCTTACCGGTGGCTGAGATGGATATCTCCTCGTAAACAAAACAATTCCAAGTGTAGGCATGCACAGAATCATCCAAAACAAACAATTTGTAAACCCAGTTTTTTTGGCATGTCAGGCATATATTGTTTGAGGCCAGTTCTAGCTTTCGAGGCAACCATCCTCTCATCTATGGAGAGGTTCTGGACGGGCTGAAAATGGGTCTTGCAGGCCTCAACAATGCTGGAGTAGAGAGGTTTGATTTTGCAGAGCCTATAAAAGATTGCTATGCCCCTCTTCTACTCATTGTAATCATCAGCATGTGGGTCACTGATGTGAAGCGCCTGCGAGATCGTCAGAAACCTGTTAAAAAACATGACAGTGGTGGGAAAAGGCAGTTGGTAGAGCCTTGAGTGACCAGTGAGATGTAACAGTATAGGTCTTGGATGGAAATGGGCTTTCATGCCTCTTTCTGGAGGAACCAGTTCTTATGTTTGAACGAGTGGGGGATGGAGGACTTGAATGGTCTCTTTGGTCTCTTTGGAGTTGCCTAGAAAGTCAGCATCCCGTTGTTGCTTCTTCACTGTTGACGTTGAGACTGGTGTTTTGCGGGTACTATTTAATAAAGCTGCCAGTTGAGGACTTGTGAGGCGTCTGTTCTCAAACTAGGCACTCTAATGTACTTGTCCTCTTGCTCAGGTGTGCACCGGGGCCTCCCACTCCTCTTTCTATTCTGGTTAGAGACAGATTGTGTTGTTCTGTGAGGGGAGTAGTACACAGCGTTGTACCAGATCTTCAGTTTCTTGGCATTTTCTCACATGGAATAGCTTTCATTTCTCAGAACAAGAATAGACTGACAAGATTCAGAAGAAAGGTATTTGTTTCTGGCCATTTTGAGCCTGTAATCGAACCCACAAATGTTGATGCTCCAGATACTCAACTAGTCTAAAGATGGACAGTTTTATTGCTTCTTTAATCAGAACAACTGTTTTCAGCTGTGCTAACATACTTGCAAAAGGGCTTTCTAGTGATCAATTAGCATTTTAAAATGCTAAACTTGGATTAGCTACCACAACGTGCCATTGGAACACAGGAGTGATGTTTGCTGATAATGGGCCTCTGTCTGTATGTAGATATTCCATAAAAATCAGAATTTTCCAGACAATAGTCATTTACAACATTAACAATGTCTACACTGTACTTCTGATTAATTTGATATTATTTTAAAGGACAATTTTTTTTATTTTCTTTAAAAAAAACAAGGACATTTCTAAGTGACCCCAAACTTTTGAATGGTAGTGTATCTATAAACATTTATATTATATAGAGTACTATAATTTTCACACCCTGATCTGTTTCACTTGTCTTTGTGATGGTCTCTACCTCCCTCCATGGGTTGCCCATCTTCCCCGTTATCCCCTGTGTATTTATAACTGTGTAATCTGTTTGTCTTTTGTCAGTTCTTCTTGTTTGTCAAGTCATCCAGTGTTTTTGTTTCTCATCTCCTGCTTTTTCGAGTCTCTCTTTTCTCATCTTCCTGGTTTTGACCCCTGCCTGTCATGGCTAAGAGCCCGCCTGCCTGACCACTCGTTCTGCACTGGGCCTGCCTGCGGTCCGGTATCGTTGCCGCACCTTTGGTTAACTGGTTCCTGCCTGCCTTGACCTGTCTATTGCCTGCCCCTGTTGGATTATTAAACCATTGTTTTATTTTTATTTTTATTTTATTTTTTATTTCACCTTTATTTAACCAGGTAGGCTAGTTGAGAACAAGTTCTCATTTGCAACTGCGACCTGGCCAAGATAAAGCATAGCAGTATGAGCAGACAACACAGAGTTACACATGGAGTAAACAATTAACAAGTCAATAACACAGTAGAAAAACAAAGGGGGGAGTCTATATACAATGTGTGCAAAAGGCATGAGGTAGGCGAATAATTACAATTTTGCAGATTAACACTGGAGTGATAAATGATCAGATGGTCATGTACAGGTAGAGATATTGGTGTGCAAAAGAGCAGAAAAATAAATAAATAAAAACAGTATGGGGATGAGGTAGGTGAAAATGGGTGGGCTATTTACCAATAGACTATGTACAGCTGCAGCGATCGGTTAGCTGCTCAGATAGCTGATGTTTGAAGTTGGTGAGGGAGATAAAAGTCTCCAACTTCAGCGATTTTTGCAATTCGTTCCAGTCACAGGCAGCAGAGTACTGGAACGAAAGGCGGCCAAATGAGGTGTTGGCTTTAGGGATGATCAGTGAGATACACCTGCTGGAGCGCGTGCTACGGATGGGTGTTGCCATCGTGACCAGTGAGCTGAGATAAGGCGGAGCTTTACCTAGCATGGACTTGTAGATGACCTGGAGCCAGTGGGTCTGGCGACGAATATGTAGCGAGGGCCAGCCGACTAGAGCATACAAGTCGCAGTGGTGGGTGGTATAAGGTGCTTTAGTGACAAAACGGATGGCACTGTGATAGACTGCATCCAGTTTGCTGAGTAGAGTGTTGGAAGCCATTTTGTAGATGACATCGCCGAAGTCGAGGATCGGTAGGATAGTCAGTTTTACTAGGGTAAGCTTGGCGGCGTGAGTGAAGGAGGCTTTGTTGCGGAATAGAAAGCCGACTCTTGATTTGATTTTCGATTGGAGATGTTTGATATGAGTCTGGAAGGAGAGTTTGCAGTCTAGCCAGACACCTAGGTACTTATAGATGTCCACATATTCTAGGTCGGAACCATCCAGGGTGGTGATGCTAGGCGGGGATGCGGGTGCAGGCAGCGATCGGTTGAAAAGCATGCATTTGGTTTTACTAGCGTTTAAGAGCAGTCGGAGGCCACGGAAGGAGTGTTGTATGGCATTGAAGCTTGTTTGGAGGTTAGATAGCACAGTGTCCAATGACGGGCCGAAAGTATATAGAATGGTGTCGTCTGCGTAGAGGTGGATCAGGGAATCGCCCGCAGCAAGAGCAACATCATTGATGTATACAGAGAAAAGAGTCGGCCCGAGAATTGAACCCTGTGGCACCCCCATAGAGACTGCCAGAGGACCGGACAGCATGCCCTCCGATTTGACACACTGAACTCTGTCTGCAAAGTAATTGGTGAACCAGGCAAGGCAGTCATCCGAAAAACCGAGGCTACTGAGTCTGCCGATAAGAATATGGTGATTGACAGAGTCGAAAGCCTTGGCAAGGTCGATGAAGACGGCTGCACAGTACTGTCTTTTATCAATGGCGGTTATGATATCGTTTAGTACCTTGAGTGTGGCTGAGGTGCACCCGTGACCGGCTCGGAAACCAGATTGCACAGCGGAGAAGGTACAGTGGGATTCGAGATGGTCAGTGACCTGTTTGTTGACTTGGCTTTCGAAGACCTTAGATAGGCAGGGCAGGATGGATATAGGTCTGTAACAGTTTGGGTCCAGGGTGTCTCCCCCTTTGAAGAGGGGGATAACTGCGGCAGCTTTCCAATCCTTGGGGATCTCAGACGATATGAAAGAGAGGTTGAACAGGCTGGTAATAGGGGTTGCGACAATGGTGGCGGATAGTTTCAGAAATAGAGGGTCCAGATTGTCAAGCCCAGCTGATTTGTACGGGTCCAGGTTTTGCAGCTCTTTCAGAACATCTGCTATCTGGATTTGGGTAAAGGAGAACCTGGAGAGGCTTGGGCGAGGAGCAGCGGGGGGGGCGGGGCTGTTGGCCGAGGTTGAAGTAGCCAGGCGGAAGGCATGGCCAGCCGTTGAGAAATGCTCATTGAAGTTTTCGATAATCATGGATTTATCGGTGGTGACCGTGTTACCTAGCCTCAGTGCAGTGGGCAGCTGGGAGGAGGTGCTCTTGTTCTCCATTGACTTCACAGTGTCCCAGAACTTTTTGGAGTTGGAGCTACAGGATGCAAACTTCTGCCTGAAGAAGCTGGCCTTAGCTTTCCTGACTGACTGCGTGTATTGGTTCCGGACTTCCCTGAACAGTTGCATATCACGGGGACTATTCGATGCTATTGCAGTCCGCCACAGGATGTTTTTGTGCTGGTCGAGGGCAGTCAGGTCTGGGGTGAACCAAGGGCTGTATCTGTTCTTAGTTCTGCATTTTTTGAACGGAGCATGCTTATCTAAAATGGTGAGGAAGTTACTTTTAAAGAATGACCAGGCATCCTCAACTGACGGGATGAGGTCAATGTCCTTCCAGGATACCCGGGCCAGGTCGATTAGGAAGGCCTGCTCACAGAAGTGTTTTAGGGAGCGTTTGACAGTGATGAGGGGTGGTCGTTTGACTGCGGCTCCGTAGCGGATACAGGCAATGAGGCAGTGATCGCTGAGATCCTGGTTGAAGACAGCGGAGGTGTATTTGGAGGGCCAGTTGGTCAGGATGACGTCTATGAGGGTGCCCTTGTTTACAGAGTTAGGGTTGTACCTGGTGGGTTCCTTGATGATTTGTGTGAGATTGAGGGCATCTAGCTTAGATTGTAGGACTGCCGGGGTGTTAAGCATATCCCAGTTTAGGTCACCTAACAGAACAAACTCTGAAGCTAGATGGGGGGCGATCAATTCACAAATGGTGTCCAGGGCACAGCTGGGAGCTGAGGGAGGTCGGTAGCAGGCGGCAACAGTGAGAGACTTATTTCTGGAGAGAGTAATTTTCAAAATTAGTAGTTCGAACTGTTTGGGTATGGACCTGGAAAGTATGACATTACTTTGCAGGCTATCTCTGCAGTAGACTGCAACTCCTCCCCCTTTGGCAGTTCTATCTTGACGGAAGATGTTATAGTTGGGTATGGAAATCTCTGAATTTTTGGTGGCCTTCCTGAGCCAGGATTCAGACACAGCAAGGACATCAGGGTTAGCAGAGTGTGCTAGAGCAGTGAGTAAAACAAACTTAGGGAGGAGGCTTCTGATGTTGACATGCATGAAACCAAGGCTTTTTCGATCACAGAAGTCAACAAATGAGGGTGCCTGGGGACATGCAGGGCCTGGGTTTACCTCCATACCTGTTAATTTGACATTGTCTGCATCTGGGTCTTACCTTCACACCTGATAATAATGGACACTCAAAAACCACAGCATGTCATAGCCAACATAACATACAAATAGGCTTACATTGTATACCTAAGGGTTCTATATATATATATATATGACTCAAAGAAAATATCTCGAACGAAAACGTATTTTACTTTGTATTCTTGGACTTCGATTTAGCTTTTTCGCTAGTAGTAACCATGTTTGACTTTTTCAGTTTTGAGAAAAGTTTGTAGAAGAGAACGAACCTCTGCGTAACGTAAACTACTGTGCGTCCTGTTTGCTTTCACCTGAGAATGAACACTGTTGCGCACAGCTCTAGCATGACTGCTGTTTGTCGTACAAAAGGTGTTCACATACTACTAGAAGTCCCAGCTCATTGGCTATTTAGCTAGCTATGATTCAAAACGATAGGTGGTCATTGGACAAAGACACTGTCAATAAAGTGAATACCTTCATGGGCTAATTGACATGTTGTGTAGGTAATACGTAATGTAGAATGATGAAACAAGTTTGGTAGCATTTTAGATTGTCTATGGATTGAACGTGACTGTGTTAAATAACGTTTTGCAGATAAGATTTCATAAATAGTTTTGTTGTTGAAAGAGTTGGAATTCATGCAAAACGCTGTATACAACATGGATCGCGCTAAGATATAAAAATGTATTTTATCAAACAAACTAAGCTACATTTGATCTCTGGGACTCTCAGAATGACAATTCAGAGCAAGATTACTGAATGTAAGTACATTATTTACCTCAGAGGTGAATGTATCAAACCAGTTGCCTTGATAAAAATGTGTTTTAGCTGTGCACTATCCTCAAACAATAGCATTTCCCCCACCTGCTGTAATAGCTATTGTAAATTGGTCACTGCAGTTAGTTAAAAGAAAACATGGCATGCTAGCTCCATCCGAGTAGCGCTGTGGGCAAATTCCATCGATAAGGAACAGGTCATAGGTTTGAATCTCACTGACACATTGCCACATAAACCTCAAAATAACCTATAATTTCAGGGAAC
Source organism: Oncorhynchus mykiss (assembly GCF_013265735.2). Taxonomy (NCBI): domain Eukaryota; kingdom Metazoa; phylum Chordata; class Actinopteri; order Salmoniformes; family Salmonidae; genus Oncorhynchus; species Oncorhynchus mykiss. Next base: position 24,495,637 of record NC_048586.1, read on the forward strand.
CATAGTAAAATGTTCCCAGAACCTCCCTGCAACTAATAATGTACGTTGCCAGAACTGGCAAAATGTTCCCTTCTGTTCTCAGAACGTTTAAAAAACATTACGTTTTACTGGTCAGGAAACATATGGCTTTATTCCATGAACCAATGGGAAACCAAAAACCTACATTCCCACAACTTCCAAGGAACCAAATGTGCTAGCAGGTTCACCACATAGAAAATATGCATATACATATACATTGATCCACTGTTGTCAATATGAGATGTACACAGAGTGAGATGTACACAGATTAAAGTTTTGATCAACAATGATTCAGATACACCATCTCAAATGCCAAATAAAATGTTATTGGTCACATATATTTAGAAGATGTTATTACGGGTGTAGCAAAATGCTTGTGTTCCTAGCTCCAACAGTGCAGTAGTATCTAACAATTCACAACAATACATACAAATCACACAAATCTCAAAGTAAAATAATGGAATTAAGAAATATATAAATATTAGGACAAGCCATGTCAGAGTGGCATTGACTGTCTGGCAAACATTATAGTAGTTTCATGGCTGAAGTCAGATCTGTTCTGCTTGTGAGTAGGCCTACCAACACAGTCAAACTAACAGTGAACTGAGACTGGTATTGGATCATGGGTACTTTATCCTCATTGATTCACAGAGACCCACAGAGGAAGAGAAAGCACATGGGAAAACGATAGAAGCAGGCAGACAGTATTGAACAGACAGTGCATCACCACGTGACTGTCTCGTGTGTGTGTGTGTGTCTGTGTGTATGTGTGTCTGTGTGTGTGTGTATTCAACAGACAGTGCATCACCTAGCTGCTAGACAACTGCCTTGTGATACGCCTGCTGAATACTAATGTGTTGGAGTCACTGAGGAACTAACCTCGTCCCCAGGCTCGAATTGCTGGGGCACAGACAGAGAGAGAGCCGGCTGATGGAGGAGATTACAGAGGAACAGAACATTTTGACGGCACGGGGAAGAGGAAGAGAATGAAATGATACATTCCCAGACACTACCGATCCCCAGTGTCCTACCCATAACTACCGATAAAGAGAGAGAGCGAGACAGTGAAAGACAAAAAAAAGACAGAGAGAGATAGAGAGATAGAATGAGAATAAGAGAGAGAGAGACAGCATAAAATGTTTTGTCATAAATCCACACACACACTCCAGCTAGTGATATTCAGATTGGTGAATGAATTCCTGAATAAACAGATATTGTAAATAGACTTTACACTCAGGTATTTTCAAATTCTCAAATGAGTCAAGCCAGCAGATTTCCCTCCTTAAGGACTGCTATGCTTTCATTAACACACACACTGAACGCTCATGCCTCTCTTTCAATGAAATTAAAGAATGAAATGAAAGTGTGTGTGTGTTTGTATTTCTGTCTAGGTTTACATGCACTTCAGGCATGAGTGTGTGTGGATTTATGTGCATGTGTGAGTGGTTTCTAGCTCTCAGATACGATTGCAGTGCCATTAAAAGGTGCAAATAATTTCCGATATCTGTGCTTAGTGAGGGTATGGTGGAACTGATATATCACTGGGTGTGTGACGTTCCTCTCTGCATTAAGTGGATGGAGGACGGGTCACTATCACTACCTAATATCAAATCAAATCAAATTGTATTTTTCATATGCACCGAGTACAACAGGTGTAGACTTTACAGTGAAATGCTTACTTACAAGCCCTAAACCAACAATGCAGTTTTAAGAAAAATACAAAAAATAAAATTAATAGTAATTAAGAGCAGCAGTTAATAGAAATAGCGAGGCTATATACAGGAGGTAACGGTACAGGGTCAATGTGAGGGGGCACCGGTTAGTTGAGGTAATTGAGTTAATAAAGTTGAAGTCGTAAGTTTACATACACTTAGGTTAGAGTCATTAAAGCTTGTTTTTCAACCACTCCACAAATGTCTTAGTTTTGGCAAGTCGGTTAGGACATGTACTTTGTGCATGACACAAGTCATGTTTCCAACAATTATTTACAGACAGATTATGTCACATACAAATCACTGTATCAAAATTCCAGTGGGTCAGAAGTTTACATACACTAAGTTGACTGTGCCTTTAAACAGCTTGAAAAATTCCAGAAAATGATGTCATGGCTTTAGATGCTTCTGATAGGCTAATTGACATAATTTGAGTCAATTGGAGGTGTACCTGTGGATGTATTTCAAGGCCTACCTTCAAACTCAGTGCCTCTGTGCTTGACATCATGGGAAAATCAAAATAAATCAGCCAAGACCTCAGAAAAACAATTGTAGACCTCCACAAGTCTGGCTCATCCTTGGGGGCAATTTCCAAACGCCTGAAGGTACCATGTTCATCTGTACAAACAGCAGTACGCAAGTATAAACACCATGGACCCACACAGCCGTCATACAACTCAGGAAGGAGACACGTTCTGTCTCCTAGAGATAAACGTACTTTGGTGCGAAAAGTGCAAATCAATCCCAGAACAACAGCAAATGACGTTGTGAAAATGCTGGAGGAAACAGGTACAAATGTATCTATATCCCCTGTAAAACTAGTCCTATATCGACATAACCTGAAAGGACGCTCAGCAAGGAAGAAGCCACTGTTCCAAAACCGCCATAAAAAAAGACAGACTACGCTTTGCAACTGCACATGGTGACAAAGATCATAAATAGAACTGTTTGGCCATAATGACCATCGTTATGTTTGGAGGAAAACTGGATGAGGCTTGCAAGTAGAAGAACACCATCCCAAATGTGAAGCACGGGGGTGACAGCATCATGTTGTTGGGGTACTTTGCCTCAGGAGGGACTGGTGCACTTCACAAAATAGATGGCATCATGAGGCAGGAAAATTATGTGGATATATTGAAGCAACATATCAAGACATCAGTCAGGAAATTAAAGCTTGGGTCTTCCAAATAGACAATGACCCAAGCATACTTCTAAAGTTGTGGCAAAATGGCTTAAGGAAAAAAAAGTAAAGGCATTGGAGTGGCCATCACAAAGCCCTGACCTCAATCCTATAGAAAATTTGTGGGCAGAACTGAAAAAGCATGTGCAAGCAAGGAGGCCTACAAACCGTACTCAGCTACACCAGCTCTGTCAGGAGGAATGGGCCAAGTTAAACAATTTAATAGCAATGCTACCAAATATTAATTGAGTGTGTGTAAACTTCTGACCCACTGGGAATGTGATGAAATAAATAAAAGCTGAAATAAATCGTTCTCTCTACTATTATTCTGACTTTTCACATTCTTAAAATAAAGTGGTGATCCTAATTGACCTAAGACAGGGAATTTTAGCTCGGATTAAATGTCAGGAATTGTGAAAAACTGAGTTGAAATATATTTGGCTAAGGAGTATGTAAACTTCCGACTTCAACTGTATGTACATGTCGGTAGAGTTATTAAAGTGACTATGCATAGATAACAGATAGTCTGAGTCTTATGGGTTGGGGGTAGAAGCTGTTAAGAAGCCTCTTGGACCTAGACTTGGCGCTCCAGTACCGCTTTCCGTGCGGTAGCAGAGAGAACAGTCTATGACTAGGGTGCTGCATTCTTTGAACATTTTTAGGGCCTTCCTCTGACACCGCCTGGTATAGAGGTCCTGTATGGCAGGATGAATGCCCCAGTGATGTACTGGGCCATACGCACTACCCTCTGTAGTGCCTTGCGGTCGGAGGCTGAGCAGTTGCCATAACAGGCAGTGATGCAACCCGTCAGGATGCTCTCGATGGTGCAGCTGTAGAACCTTTTGAGGATCTGAGGACCCATGTCAAATCTTTCAGTCTCCTGAGGGGGAATAGGTTTTGTTGTGCCCTCTTCATGACTGTCTTGGTGTGCTTGGACCATGTTAGTTTGTTGGTGATGTGGACGCCAATGAACTTGAAGCTTTCAACCTGGTCCACTACAGCCCCGTCAATGAGAATTGGGGCATTCCCGTCCTCCTTTTCCAGTAGTCCACAATCATCTCCTTTGTCTTGATCACCTTGAGGGAGAGGTTGTTGTCACTGCACCACATGGTCAGGTCTCTGACCTCCTCCCTATAGGCTGTCTCGTCGTTGTCGGTGATCAGGCCTACCATTGTTGTGTCATCTGCAAACTTAATGATCGTGTTGGAGTCATGCCTGGCCTTGCAGTCATGAGTGAACAGGGAGTACACTGAGGGGCCCCCGTGTTGAGGATCAGCGTGGCGGATGTGTTGTTACCTACCCATCAGGAAGTCCAGGATCCAGTTGCAGAGAACGGTTTTCAGTCCCAGGGTCCTTAGCGTAGTGATGAGATTTGAGGGCATCATGGTGTATAATGCTGAGCTGTAGTCAATGAATAGTATTCTCACATAGGTATTCCTTTTGTCCAGGTGTGAAAAGCCAGTGTGGAGTGCAACAGAGATTGTATCATATGTGGATCTGTTGGGCCGGTATATAAATTGGAGTGGGTCTAGTGTTTCTGGGACAATGGTGTTCATGTGACTCATGACCAGCCTTTCAAAGCACTTCCTGGCTGCAGACGTGAGTGCTGTGGGTCGGTAGTCATTTAGGCAGGTTACCTTAGGGTTTTTTTGGCACAGGGATTATGGTGGTCTGCTTGAAACATGTTGGTATTACAGACTCAGACAGGGAGAGGTTGAAAATGTCAGTGAAGACACTTGCCAGTTGGTCAGAGCATGCACAGAGTACACATCCTGGTAATCTGTCTGGCCCTGCAGCCTTTTGAATGTTGACCTGTTCCAGAACAGCCTCAAAGCGAGCATTGCCTCAAAGCGATTATAGAAGTAGTTTAGCTCATCTGGTAAGCTTGTATCACTGGGCAGCTCTCGGCTGTGCTTCCCTTTGTAGTCTGTAATAGTTTTCACAGCCAACGATTATCAGAGCCAGTGTAGTACCATTCGATCTTAGTCCTGTATTGATGCTTTTCTTGTTTGATGGTTCGCCTGAGGGCATAGTGGGATGTTTTATAAGCTTCCGGGTTAGAGTCACGCTCCTTGAAAGCGGCAGCTCTACCCTTCAGCTTAGTGCGGATGTTGCCTGTAATCCATGGCTTCTGGTTGGGTTATGTATGTACAGTTACTGTGGGGACGACGTCATCGATGCACTTATTGATAAAGCCAGGGACTAATGTTGTGTACTCCTCAATGCCGTCGGAAGAATCCCGGAAAATATTCCAGTCTGTGATAGCAAAACAATCCTGTAGATTAGCATCTGCTTCATCTGATCACTTTTTTATTGACCGAGTGCTTCCTGCTTTAATTTTAGCTTGTAAACAGGAATCAGGAGGATAGAATTATGCTCAGATTTGCCAGTTGGAGGGCGAGTGAGAGCTCTGTGTGTGGAGTAAAGGTGGCCATGAGTTTATTCCTGTGGTTGAACATTTAACATGCTGGTAGAAATTAGGTTAAATGGATGTAAGATTCCCTGCATTAAAGTCCCCTGCCACTATGAGCGCCGCCTCTGGATGAGAATTTTCCTGTTTGCTTATGGCCATATAGAGCTCATTGAGTGCGGTCTTAGTGCCAGCATCGGTTTGTGGTGGTAAATAGACAGCTACGAAGGATATAGATAAAAACTCTCTTTGTAGATAGTGTGGTCTGCAGCATGTCACTACATTCTTATTACTGGCCATCTGGAAACCCTGCTCACGATCTTTATCCAACACTAGAGTATATGTTTGCGCTTGCTTTATTTTGAATGTACAGTATACATCGAGTGCACAAAACATTAAGAACACCTGCTCTTTCCATGACAAAGACTGACCAGGTGAATCCAGGTGAAAACTATGATCCCTTCTTGATGATGCCATTTGTTTAATCCACTTTAACCAATGTAGAAGAAGGGGAGGAGACAGGTTAAAGAAGGATTTTTAAGCCTTGTCAATTGAGACATGGATTGTGTATGTGTGCCATTCAGAAGGAGAAAGGGCAAGACAAAATATTTAAGTGCCTTTGAATTGGGTATGGTAGTAGGTGCCAGATGCACCTGTTTGTGTCAAGAACTGCAACGCTGCTGGGTTTTTCAAGCTCAACAGTTTCCTGTGTGTATCAAGAATGGTCCACCACCCAAAGGACATCCAGTCAATTTGACACAACAGTGGGAAGCATTGGAGTAAACATGGACCAGCATCGCAGTGGAAAACTTTAGACACATTGTAGAGTCCATGCCCTGACGAATTGAGGCTGTTCCTAATACAGTTAGTGTAGAGGCCACCCAGCCAGTGTAGTATGAGATAAATAGTAATGTGATCCAGTATAATCTCAGCCTGGGGACAGCCATTACATTTACCAAGGAAACATGTTGGTTAACTGCCCAGCACGGCAACATGAGAGGGATTTATGTTGTCTATACTGTAGTTGCATGCAGAGAAGGAGCCCTGGAAGAGCATAGACTTCGGGTGGCTATATATAATGTACAATCTGGAATTGCTTATGAAATTTCCGCCAGGAATACTCCTTTAGAATATTAGACATGTAATATAGCACCGTGTGTGTGTGTGTGTGTGTGTGTGTGTGTGTGTGTGTGTTCTGAAAGAGTAGACAGGAGGTGTGTGTGTGTAACATTATCAGACAGGCTGTGTTAGAAATCCATGGAACAATGGCTCCTGCTGTTTTGTGTTTCTGAGGCCTGTGTGTGTGTGTGTGTGTGTGTGTGTGTGTGTGTGTGTGTGTGTGTGTGTGTGTGTGTGTGTGTGTGTGTGTGTGTGTGTGTGTGTGTGTGAGGAATGATTCCGCCCCAGTGTCAGACAGTGAGAGCGGTATTCCATGTTTACATACATTTTAGGAATTGATGAGAACTGGGAGATAATTGGAATGCTTTAAAGGGATAGCCCCCCTTTTTCAATTTTCGCCTAAAATGACATACCAAAATTGAACTGCCTGTAGCTCAGGTTTGTGGGAATGTGGAAAAGTTTGTGGAAATGTGAATTGAATGTAGGAGAATATAACACAGTAGATCTGGAAGAAGAAAATACAATGAAAAAAACAACTGTTTTTTTTTCCTTTCTACCACCATCTTTGAAACGCAACAGAAAGGTTCCAAATCTAGCCATCACTCTGGTTGTAATTCCGATGGTGTCCACAAGTTGGCATCAGTGTATGTCCCCCTGGTACAAATCGTGAAGGAGACATTTACATTCACATTACATTTTTTCTGTAAGAATATCTTCAAATCTGTATTGTTGAACTTTTCCAGTATTAGTATCCATATTATCAGTTTAATATTTACAAAGCACACAGTTTTCATAACTTCATAACTCTCCATATTCTTATAATTTTTGTCAAAAAGGGAAAGGCTTGATGCTGCACAACGTTAGCAGCAACAATTTGCGACAGATACTAGGTTTCTGACTCCCGTAAAGCCCAGCTCATTGGCTATCTAGCTAGCTTTGTTTGACCCCGATTGGTGCTTATTTGACAAAGTTAGAGTCGTTCAAGTGAAGACCGCCCGTGACATTGGCGTGCCATGAAGGTGTCGCTCTCTGACCAAATTTGGTGTCCTATATCTTAATAATATAGTGAAGTCTGGTTACATCCTAGGATCTCTGAGGAAGAAATACAAAAGTGATTTGACTGGTTGAAACAATGTTCAGGGTTAGATTTTCACAGATTCCATTCATTACAAATTGAAAGAGTGGAAATACAAAATCAGTTATGCATGCTTTATGGACCTTTCTAGAACATGAAAAATGACTTTATCTAACAAAATTACACTTCATGTTATCTCTAGGACCATTTGGATGATAAATCAGAGCAAGATTTCAGAAGTTAAGTACACATTTCACCTTCAGAGATGAATTTATCAAACCTATCGCGGTGAAAAAAGTATTTTGTGGTTAGGAGCTCTCCTCAAACAATAGCATGGCATATTTCACAAGTAATAGCTACTGTAAATTTGACAGTGCAGTTATATTAAAAATAATTTAAGCTTTCAGACGATATAAGACACCTATATGACAGGACGCCTATCCCTAAGAATGTGAAATGTCAGAATAATAGTAGAGAGAATGAATTATTTCAGCTTTTATTTCTTTCATCACATTCCCAGTGGGTCAGAAGTTTACATACACTCAATTAGTATTTGGTAGCATTGCCTTTAAATTGTTTAACTTGGGTCAAATGTTTTGGTTGGCCTTCCACAAGCTTCCCAAAATAAGTTGGATAAACTTTGGCCCATTCCTCCTGACAGAGCTGTTGTAACTGAGTCAGGTTTGTAGGCCTCCTTGCTCGCACACGCTTTTTCTGTTCTGCCCACAAATTTTCTACAGGATTGAGGTCAGGGCTTTGTAATGGCCACTCCAATACATTGACTGTTGTCCTTAAGCCATTTTGCCACAACTTTGGAAGTGTGCTTGGGGTCATTGTCCATTTGGAAGACCCCATTTGCGACCAAGCTTTAATTTCCTGACTGATGTCTTGAGATGTTGCTTCAATATATCCATATAATTTTCCTGCCTTCATGATGCCATCTATTTTGTGAAGTGCACCAGTTCCTCCTGCAGCAAAGCACCCCCACAACATGATACTGCCACCCCCGTGCTTCACGGTTGGGATGGTGTTCTTCGGCTTTCAAGCATCCCCCTTTTTCCTACAAACATAACGATGGTCATTATGGCCAAACAGTTCTATTTTTGTTTCATTAGACCAGAGGACATTTCTCCAAAAAGTACAATCTTTGTCCCCATGTGCAGTTGCAAACCGTAGTCTGGCTTTTTTTTATGGTGGTTTTGGAACAGTGGCTTCTTCCTTGCTGAGTGGCCTTTCAGGTTTTGTCGATATAGGACTCGTTTTACTGTGAATGTAGATACTTTGTACCTGTTTCCTCCAGCATCTTCACAAGTTCCTTTGCTGTTGTTCTGGGATTGATTTGCACTTTTCGCACCAAAGTACGTTAATCTCTAGGAGACAGAACGTGTCTCCTTCCTGAGTGGTATGATGGCTGTGTGGTCCCATGGTGTTTACACTTGTGTATTTTTGTTTGTACAGATGAACATGGTACCTTCAAGCGTTTGGAAATTGCTCCCAAGGATGAACCAGACGTGTGCAGGTCTACAATTATTTTTCTGAGGTCTTGGCTGACTTCTTTTGATTTTCCCAAAGAGGCACTGCGTTTGAAGGTAGGCCTTGAAATACATCCACAGGTACACCTCCACTTGACTAAAAAATATCAGTCTATTAGTCTATCAATTAGTCTATCAGAAGGCACAGTCAACAAGTGTATGTAAACCTCTGACCCACTGAAATTGTGATACAGGGAAATAATCTCTCTGTAAACAATTGTTGGATGTTGTCATGTTGGATGTTGTCATGCACAATGTAGATGTCCTAACCGACTTGCCAAAATCATAGTTTGTTAACAAGAAATTTGTGGAGTGGTTGAAAAACGAGTGTTAATGGCTCCAACCTAAGTGCATGTAAACTTCTGACTTCAACTGTAGATAGGAGGTGACCAGTAATAAAAAGGATGTGTACTTCTCCACTCTCTCTCTCTTCTCTTTTGCTCTCTCTCTGTTCCTCTCCAATCAGTCCCTATCTCTCCTCTCTTCTACTTTCTCATTAAGACACTACCTTGACTGTTAATTAGATCATTCACGACTCCTAGCTGGGAAAATGAGGAGATTTAATTAGCTGGCAAGTGCTTGATTAAAATCTTGAAGATCTGTGGATCTTCATATTATATATGTTGGGGAAGGTGTTTGTTGATGGAGCCTCATTCAATCCTATGGAGCCTGGTCTAATCCAGTCAGACAGGCCTTATCAAACCCAACGTCTATACATCTAGAATGTGCCAGAGGAAATGCAAGGGTGTTTCCCACAAATTTCCGCTCCTCATCTCAGAAAATGTGGATTGATGGCAGTCTTGTCGGGAAACTGAAGGAGAGAGATTCTGCTTATAAACACGGCAAGGAGACCGGGGACAATTGTATGGTGAAACAGTACAAATACGACCTACACAGATCGATCAAGATGGTGAGACACAAGTATGTAGTAGGGACAAAGTGAAGGAGAAATTCAGCAATTCTATGGGTCGGACAAGAGGCATATGTGGCAGGGTCTTCAAAAAAATGATACAAATCTAGGGGGTTATGTCTGTAGATTGAGGAGGAAAAAACATAATTTAATCAATTTTAGAATAAGGCTGTAATGTAACAAAATGTGGATAGTGTCACGGGATCGAAATACTTTCTGAATGCACTGTATAGATGTCATTCATACATGTTAACCCCCGGAAGGCTGTAGGCCCAGATGGTATACCTAGCAGCGACCTTAGAGAATGTGCAGACCAGCATGTTAACCCTCGCAAGGCTGATGCCCCAGACGGGATCCCTAGCAGACCAGCTAGCTGTTGTGTTTCTGAAGGAAAAAAATATTTATCTCTAGCTCAGGCCGCCATCCCCACCGGACAACTGACCCTTAGCACTCACTTCCGTCATCATGAAGTGATTCAAGAGGCTAGTCAAAGACCACATCACCTCCTCTCTTCCCAACACATTCAACTCTCTCCAATTCACCTACCGCCTTGACAGATCCACGGACAACGCAATCTCCAATGAACTGCACACTGCCCTCACCCACATGGACAAAGGAATGTATACGTGAGGATGCTGTTCATTCACTACAGCTAGGCCTTCAATACCATAGTGCCCTCTAAGCTCATCATAAAGCTCACAGCCCTGTGTCATGAACTCCTCCCTATGCAACTGGATCCTGTACTTCCTGACGGACCTTCCCCAGGTGGTGAAGGTAGGCAACATTTCCTCCTCCACACTGACCCTCAACACGGGGGTCCCACGAGGGTGCGTATTCAGTCCCCTCCTGTACTCCCTGTATATCAACGACTGCATGGGCTCACACAGTCACAACTCCATCATCAAGTTTGCTGATGAGGCCTCCCGGGTGGCGCAGTGGTTAAGGGCGCTGTACTGCAGCGCCAGCTGTGCCATCAGAGTCCCTGGGTTCGCGCCCAGGCTCTGTCGTAACCGGCCGCGACCGGGAGGTCCATGGGGCGACGCACAATTGGCCTAGCGTCGTCCGGGTTAGGGAGGGCTTGGTCGGTAGGGATGTCCTTGTCTCATCGCGCACCAGCGACTCCTGTGGCGGGCCGGGCGCAGTGCGCGCTAACCAAGGTTGCCAGGTGCACGGTGTAGCCTCCGACACATTGGTGCGGCTGGCTTCCGGGTTGGATGCGCGCTGTGTTAAGAAGCAGTACGGCTGGTTGGGTTGTGTATCGGAGGACGCATGACTTTCAACCTTCGTCTCTCCCGAGCCCGTACGGGAGTTGTAGCGATGAGACAAGATAGTAGCTACTACAACAATTGGATACCACGAAATTGGGGAGAAAAAGGGGTAAAAAATTTGTAAAAAAAGTTTGCTGATGAGACGACAGCAGTAGGCCTGATTACCAACCATGATGAGATGGCCTACAGAGAGGAGGTAGGCACTTTGACGGTGTGGTGCCAGGTAAACAACCTCTCTCTCAACATCAGCAAAACAAATTAGCTGATTGTGGACTTCAGGAGGAACCAGGTTGTCCTCATCAACGGGGGCAATATGGAGACGGTCAAATACTTCAAGTTCCTCGGTGTACACATCTCTGATGAGCTGAAATGGTCAAACCACACGGACACCATGGTGAAGAAGGCACGGTAGCGACTCTAAACCCTCAGGAGGCTGAAGAAATTAGACCTGTCCTTTTAGGGGCCCCCAGTGTTCTACAGGAGCACCATCGAGAACATCCTGTTTGGCTTTATCACGGCTCTACAGAGGGTGGTGCACTCAACCGAACGCACTATTGGATGCTCATTGTCTGCCCTTTAGGACACCTACAACACTAGGTGTCACAGGAAGGCCAAATATCATCAAGGACCTCAGCCACCTGAGCCACAGCCTGTTCTCCCCGCATCCATCACTCAGACCAGGGCAGTATAGGATTATCATGGCAAAAACTGTCAGACTGGCCAGCAGCTTCTACACCCAGACTGTTAGGCTGGTAGATACCTGCCCCCTCTCTCCTCCTTGTTGCTCCCTTGTGGATATTCTATCCCCCTTCCTCCCAACAACACATTTACCCTGCCCCCACCACCAATTGACATTTATCATTGTTACAGCTGTAAATATGTACATGTTTTTATTTTGCATTATTGTTTCATTCGCTTCCCTCCTCCTGCTCCCCCTATGGACTTTCTACACCCCTGTTTTTTTTACCTGAACTGTTTGATCTCGGAGCACAATCATTTCACTGTACCCTGCGATTACATCTGCGACCCTGTGCATGTGACTAGTACACTGATCTAATCTAAATCTCATATCAACATTACTCCACTCCCCCAACTCATGATTGACAGTGTACAATGGTTGATGTAAGAGCAAACCTTTCAGATTACATCTGATAGTGTAGACGAATGTAGAAAGATTATTTAAAGAGGCTATACAGAAGCACAACGATCTTAACTGTGTCCTTTCTTTGACAATCTGTTTTGCTTGCGAAGCGTTTCCTCGTTACCATGATTTTATCGAACAAATCCGGCAAAGATATGCACAATTAATCATATTTCCAATGCATGGGTTCTACTGTAGTAAAATCATGAATCATATTTCCAATGCATGGGTTCTACTGTAGTAAAATCATGAATCATATTTCCAATGCATGGGTTCTACTGTAGTAAAATCATGAATCATATTTCCAATGCATGGGTTCTACTGTAGTAAAATCATGAATCATATTTCCAATGCATGGGTTCTACTGTAGTAAAATCATGAATCATATTTCCAATGCATGGGTTCTACTGTTGTAAAATCTTGCTATATTTTTTCTTTTACAATACCCTGCTGAAAATGTATAATCTGGAATGATTTATGGAATTTCCGCCAGGAATACTACTTTGGAATATTGGACATGGAATATAGCACCGTGTGAGTGTGTGTTTGTGTGTGCATTATGATATACCTCATACAGTAAGTCCATATACTGAAATGCCATGGGAAAGAAAAACAACATTGCTATACAAAGGCTACACAGCACGCAATATACTTCCATTTGCCAAGGAAATCATATTGTTATTGACATGATTTATTATAATTCCCAGAGCAGTTTTTTCCATGTGGTCCCATGTCCTGACTCTCTGAACATAAAACCAGGAGGAAGCTGACTACCTGAGACATTCCCATTTACGCAGCAACCATTTTAGCTTGACAGAGTAGAGACCATTGGAGGCTGCTGAGGGGAGGACGGCTCATAATAATGGCTGGAATGGAGCCAATGGAATGGCATCAAACACGTGGTTTCCATGTGGCTGATACCATTCCACTGATTCCATTTCCAGCCATTATTATGAGCTCTCTCTCTCTCTCTCTTTCTCTCTCTCTCTCTCAGACCGTACTAGACAGCTGCAGGTGTTGTCTCAGACAAGTATGTATCTGCAATCACAGGAACATTCTCCTGTCATGTTTTAGCATCACAGGGTTCCTAGTGTGTGTGTGCATGTTTGAGACATTAGTGTGTGTGTGTGTGTGTGTGTGTGTGTGTGTGTGTGTGTGTGTGTGTGTGTGTGTGTGTGTGTGTGTGTGTGTGTGTGTGTGTGTGTGTGTGTGTGTGTGTGCGCCTGTCTGCCTGGTCAGCAATATAGAATCTCATTAATTGCTGTGTTAATTAGCTTCAGCATCAGACTCTCCCTCTCTGTTTCCAGACCTGCTGACCAAATGAAGGATGGATGAAAAATGAGTATTTGCTGTGATTCTACCATTCCAGTAGAGGTTAGGAGTGTAGCACAGGTTCATCTGTTTCCAATGTGCAGTCTTTGATTTATCACTCTGTTTTCCTATCTGAAAAGCACAAGAAAGCTCTGCATTGACATACAGTATATCAAGACAGGGGGAGGGGAGGGTTGGATTTGTGTTGATGGGTGTGTAGGCAGTTAGGGGATACATGTGTGTGTGAGGGTGGGTGGAGTGTGTGTGTAGAATGTTGTTGGGTGTGTTTTATAAGGGTATGTCTGGGTGTGGGGAGGGGATATTGGAGGAGTGTGTGAGTCTGTTTGTGTGTAGAGTGTCGGGGGGAAGTGTCTTCTTGTGTCTGTCTGTATGTGTCTGCGTCTCTGTGTGTACTGTAGCAGTCTGGTCCGTGTTGATGGATCTGTCTGGAGAGACGGCCCTGCTAGGGAGAGACAGCCCTGCTAGTCTCTAGTTGAAAATTGAGAAAGTGTTGAGATGAAATGATTGATTTCCACCACACTGCTCTCCAAAGCAACACACTAGGGTGCCCGTAGGATTTGGGGAAATGGGAAGAGAAGAAACGAGAACTGGGTTAGTGGAGGGACGGAGGGACGGAGGGACGGAGGGACTGAGGGACGGATGGATGAAGGGAGTCTGTGTATGGTGATGGGCGTGAAGGGTGTGTGTACGTTTGGGGGGAGGGGGACTGAAAAGGGCAGTAAACGTGGGGTGGAGAGGTGGACATTAATGTGCCTCTATAAAGGGGTTGATGGGTTGGGGCCTATAACCCTAAGCCTCTTATAAATCCTGTATGTGCACTACTTTCAACACAGCATCTCCAAGCAAAATCTATTGAATGATCCAGATGAACAGCAGTGAAATGCGCCAGTAGCCAGATAGCTTGCAAACTGGCACACCAGTAAACCCTGAAACCAGTTACACCAGTAAACCCTGAAACCAGTTACACCAGTAAACACTGAAACCAGTTACACCAGTAAACCCTGAAACCAGTTACACCAGTAAACACTGAAACCAGTTACACCAGTGAACCCTGAAACCAGTTACACCAGTAAACCCTGAAACCAGTTACACCAGTAAACCCTGAAACCAGTTACACCAGTAAACCCTGAAACCAGTTACACCAGTAAACCCTGAAACCAGTTACACCAGTAAACCCTGAAACCAGTTACACCAGTAAACCCTGAAACCAGTTACACCAGTAAACCCTGAAACCAGTTACACCAGTAAACCCTGAAACCAGTTACACAAATTGTCACGTCCTGACCTTAGTTCCTTTTTTATGTCTCTATTTTAGTTTGGTCAGGGCGTGAGTTGGGGTGGGCATTCTATGTTTTCTGTTGTGTGTCTGCACCAGCCAGAACTGTTTCGGTCGTTCTCTTTGTTATTTTTGTTATTTCTGTGTTCATTAAATAATAAATAAATATGGACACATACCACGCTGCACCTTGGTCCTCAACTTCTTCCACCTACGACGATCGTTACACAAATAAACCCTGAAACCATTTACACCGGTAAACCCTGAAACCAGTTACACCAGTATCCCTGAAAACATTTACACCAGTAAACCAGTAAACCCTGAAACCAGTTACACCAGTTACACCAGTAAACCCTGAAATCAATTAATAACATTTTTGATGTGTTTTTCTGGATTTTTTTGTTGTTGTTATTCGGTCTCTCACTGTTCAAATAAACCTACCATTAAAATTATAGTCGGATCATTTCTTTGTCAGTGGGCAAACGTACAAAATCAGCAGGGGATCAAATACTTTTTTCCCTCACTGTATGGCCAGATCCACAAGACAGGGTTGATGGAAATATAGAAGTACAGTAATCAATCCTTTGTTTTGCTTTTTACAGTAAGCCAGGTGAGGAACACTGCAGTTGATGTTTTACTGTAGTTTATCTTTTTTTGTAGCTAATTATTTTTGCTTTGATTCAAAGAAACCTATGTTATGATTTTATTGCATTTCATCAATAAATTTCATATTTTGTTCAATGATTCCACTGTGTCTGTAGTATTCTCTCTACTAGTCCTTTTACAGTGATGTATTTACGTGTAGTAGCATAATGAAACATGTATCACATATTTTGTACTACAATATTTAATGATTGTACGAACAACTTCCCAGTGAAATTATCGGTATCTTGTGTGTGGGTGATCTAAATGACTGTACATATGGTATTTCATGATAAATTAGTTATTTGAACCAATGATTCTGCAAGAGCAAGGTTTCTTTAAAGATATGAATGCACAATGCAATGTTTTGAACATTGGACAGCCTGTGTTGCAAGGGATGACCGTTTTGAGTTTTGTGTCTAGAGTTTTGAAAAATTACCACAAGGTTCTGAAATTAGTGCCAAAGTGATTGTAAAAAAACTGTAATGATGTTTCAAGAAAAACAGACTTGTTTTGATCCAGCATCCGTGTTAGTCAGAGAAAACACTTCTTAATCAAACAGGATAGAAACACGTTATGCAAATATGGCAAGTGTGAATCCCACAGTTTCCCTGTGCTTAACATATGCATGCAAGCATAGTGATTTCTAAAAACATACATGGCAACTGTTGCTCTTCATTGAATCTGCCTCAGGTACATCTAAAAGCCGTTAGAAATATGTAACATTTCTTCCTGGGAAAATCCTCTAGGGGGAAGTCATTTCTCCAGTCAAACACAAAGTGCATAATAGATCCTCTGTGATGCTAGATCCTTAGGATCTGAGAAGGGCATATTCATGTGCTCCGTTTGTGTGCTATTCTATTCTCACATGAACATGTAATGTAGTGTGTGTGTGTTGGGGGGGGGGGGGGGGGGGGGGTTGCACGGCCATCTGCGGGTGGTCCTCTCTAAGGGGAAAGGATGGCCCTGTTGTGACACAGTGATGATACAATAGGGACAGTTTTCACCACACACCTATTACCCTGAGTGGTGTCATGTCACAATCATCACTATAATCTTCGTCACACTCTCCTCCCAGGCCAAAGTGGGCCATTCATCCGATACAACCTATACACACACTTCTACACCAGCATGGTCTGGGTGAAAACTACTCTTCAAAGTAGTCCTTGGGGGTGATGGAGTGGCCCAGGGGACTTGGGGACTTGGGGAATGTATGGCAAAGGTGACTGACATGCAAGAATACGCACGTGGTCAGTAACCCCCACTCTCTGTCGCTCTCCAGTCATTTAGTCATCCAGACTAAATGACTGGATGACTCCTCTGCCATAGTCAAACTGGGGATAAATCAGGAGGTGAAGCTAGCCCATAAGGCTTCAGCTCTGGGCTAGAGGAGAGGATATTGGCTAGGGCATGGAGGGGGATAAACAGTATGTGTGTTTGGGACATTGTTTTTGTGATAGTATTAGGGGGGTTGATGAAAAGTGTGTGTGTGTGTGTGTGTGTGTGTGTGTGTGTGTGTGTGTGTGTGTGTGTGTGTGTGTGTGTGTGTGTTTACTTGCTGATGTTGTGGTCAAATTAAGGTGAAGGGACAAGCACAGGTCACAATCCTTGTTAGATGGAGGGCTGAATTGTGTTCCGGCCCTTCTCCCCTCTTCTTCTTCCCCACCCCCTTACTGTCAATACAGCAGACAAATGTCTGGTGTTTTTAGCTCTCAGTGCTCAGTGTAAGTACTTGTGTGAGATACCACTCCATTCCAGAAATTATGAGCCGTCCTCCCCTCACCAGCCTCCTGTGTTGTTTGTGTGTATGTTTGTGAGAGAGAGACTGCGTGTTTGTGTGTTCCTAATGATAACCTAAAAAAAGGTTTATGGATTTTTCCAGGGACTTTTCCTGTTTACCCTCATTCAGTGTGTCCCTGAACAGTACATCAAATGCTACCTCCTTCCTCCCTCCCCCTTCTATGTCTCTCTCCCTCTCTTCAGGGAACAACAAAGAAAACAACAGCTAGACACTTAACTAACCCCACTTGACCCTACCCCTCCCTCCCTCCCTCCCCACCCGCCCGCCCGCCCGCCCACACACACACACACACACACACACACACACACACACACACACACACACACACACACACACACACACACACACACACACACACACACACACGTCGTCTGCCCACTGCTCCTGAAGGTAAACACCGGCAGAGGTTTCTTTGCTTGTAAAAAAACACCTTTAGGACAGCACAGAGCAAACGAAGACTTGCACACACTCTGAGCTGAGGCCCCATGGTAGAGTAATACTTACATTCCTTCCACGCTACTCTTGCTTGTTTGCATATAAACTCTTAGACAAAAAGGTTATATTTAGAATCTAAAAGGGTTCTTCGGTTGTTCCCATAGGAGAACCCTTTGAACAACCCTTTTTTGGTTCCAGGTAGAACCCTTTTGGGTTCCATGTAGGACCCTTTCCACAGAGGGTTCTACATGGAACCCAAAAGGGCTCTATTGGAACCAAAAAGGATCTCCAAGGAACACTAAAGGGTTCTCCTATGGGGACAGCCGAATAACCTTGTTTCTAAGAGTGTACTGAGATATGAAAATAAGTCTCAATGTGGGAGGCAAACCGCAGTCTCTCCCACTTGCCTGCTGTGACCTGAATGTGCTTCAGAAACTACCTGCATCTCAAATACCTGGCAGGTCGCTCACTTATACGTAAATGTCACCATCAGAAAGAGAGACTCTCCAGGCAATGCTGATAGTATAGAAGCCTGGCAGCTGGGGGAGAGGGATGGCTACTCAGGCAAATGTCATGTATAATAATCTGTGAATTAATGTGTTGCAGGGGAAATCCCTTCTTTCCATCGTAACCGCAGGGAAAACAGCTCTTTCTGAGCAAATATACAGAGCACGCTCTCTCTATGTCTCCCTTCTCTCACCATCATTCTGCTATTCATGGGTTGCACGTTTCATCACAATATTGCTTTGAACGTTTGTTTTAGGACTGATGGCCAACTGAACATTCTACTTAATACATCCTTAGTAAGCAGTGATGAAGATTTGGTCTAAAGTGCATTACTGTGCTTTGAAAACTCAATGCCATTTCTAAAGAAGGTCAATTATTAGTAGCAAAACCTTTTTTCATAATTTTGATGTCACTAGATTGACTTTTATTGCAGTATAACATTAGCTAGCTAGTTAGTTAAGACTGGGGGAGACAATCAGTTTTTAGATAGCTAAAGTTAGGATTTCTAGCTATTGTTGCTAGCTAATGACCACATTGCCATTTGTCTAAAGTAAATTTGACGACATGATGATGATGATGATAGAAAAGTTGTTTAGCAAAGTCATAGTATTTCCAAGCCACTATAGTGTAATTTAGTCGAAACAGTCATACTGTAGCTTCCGTTCAGTCATTAGCCCCCGTTGTACTTTTGGACATCAATGTGGCTGCGGCGTCTGTAGAACGTTGATAACAATGGCAAAGAGGTGCAACCCATGAGTAGGCTTCACATACAAATGCATTTATGTACAGTACACATGCTAGAACCATACAGACACGTACACAATAATAATCATGGCGCCAGAGGGAATGCAATACATTTTACGGGAACCAATTGTGCCTGTTTTACGTATTTGTTTGAGCTGATCTATTAACTTTTTTTGCACATAATGTTTCTGCCATCGTATCCTATGACCGAACAGAGCTTTTGGACATCAGAACAGCTGTCACTAACCTCCATTTGGACGAGGACTTCTACTTCAATGAGTCTGAGAAAAAAAGACTGATTATCGCAGACCAGGCCCAAATCCTCAAAGGAGGAGGACACGCCTCTATAGAGGCCGGTGTGCAGGATACCTGATGAGACTACATCAGAGAGTGGATAAATTGACTCTACCCTCACTTCTATTGGCAAACATGCAATCACTAGAGAATAAACTGGAAGAGCTCTGTTTGAGACAATCATATCAATGTGATCTGAAGAACTGTAATATCCTATGTTTCTCTGATTCGTGGCCGAACAAGGGCGGTAAAAATAAATCGAGCAGTTTTTTCTATACATCGGCAGGACAGAAGAGCTGCATTGGGGAAGCTCAGAGGAGCATGTGTTTGCCTTTTTGTTAACAACTGGTGCAGAATCTCCAATATTAAGGAAGTCTCAAGGTTCTGCTTGCCTGAGTTAGAATACCTGTAGACCACACTATTTACCAAGAGAGTTTTAATTTATATTTTTTTGTAGCTGTCTATTTACCACAAGAAAGCAAAGCTGGCACTCAGACCGCACTCAACAACCTGTATAGGGCCATAAGCAAACAAGAAAATGCTCCCCTCCTGTACTCCCTGTACGGTGCCAAGACAACAACCTCTCCCTCAATGTCAGCAAGACAAAGGAGCTGATCGTGGACTACAGGAATTTGAGTGCTGAGAATACCCCTATCCACATCGACTAGGCTGTTGTGGAACAGGTCGAGAGCTCCAAGTTCCTCGGTTTCTACATCACTAAGGAATTATCATGGTCCACACACTCAACACAGTCGTGAAGAGGGTATGACACTGCCTCTTTCCCCTCAGGAGGCTGAAAAGATATGGTATGGGCCCTCAGATCCTCAAAAAGTTCTATAGCTGAACCGAGAGAGCATCTTGATTGGCTGCATCACTGCTTGGTATGGCAACTGTTATTTATCTGACCGCAAGGCGCTACAGAGGATTGTGCGTACGGCCCAGTACATCCCTGGGTCCGTGCTTCCTGCCATCCAGGACCTGGCGGTGTCAGGGGAGGGCCCGAAAAATGGTCAAAGACTCCTGCCAACGAAGTCATAGACTGTTCTCTCTGCTACCACACAGCAACATCCCTGGGGCCGTGCTTCCTGCCATCCAGGACCTCTATACCAGGCTGTGTCAGAGGAAGGCCCGAAAAATGGTCAAAGACTCCTGCCAACGAAGTCATAGACTGTTCTCTCTGCTACCACACAGCAACATCCCTGGGTCCGTGCTTCCTGCCATCCAGGACCTGGCGGTGTCAGGGGAGGGCCCGAAAAATGGTCAAAGACTCCTGCCACCGAAGTCATAGACTGTTCTCTCTGCTACCACACAGACTTGGTGTACCAATGCACCAAGTCTGGAACCAACAGAACCCTGAACAGCTTCTACCCTAAAGTTATATAAATAGTTGGTTAAATAGTTAACCAATAGCTACACGGAAAATCTGCATTGACCCTTTTTACACATCTCTTTTGACTCACATATCCTGCTGTTACTGTTTATTATCTATCCCTTTACCTATCAATCAAATGTATTTCTAAAGCCCTTTTTTACATCAGCAGATGTCACAAAGTGCTATACAGAAACCCAGCCTAAAACCCCAAACAGCAAGTTATGCAGATGTAGAGTACATGCCTAGTCACTTTATCCCTACCTATATGTTCATATCTACCTCAATTAACTCGTACCATTGCACATCGGCTCAGTACTGGTACCCCGTGTAGATAGCCAAGTTATTGTTACTCATTGTGTATTAATTACTTGTATTACCATTTCATTTCATACCATTTCTCTTTTTTCTTTCTCTGCATTGTTGGGACGGGCCTGTAAGTAAATCTTTCACTGTTAGTCTACACCTGTTGTTTACAAAGCATGTGACAAATAAAAATGATTTTGATTTGAATATGCACACACTTTTATGTGTGTGTGAGACGTGCTGTGAGAAAACAGGTGGTCAGTTCACAACCTTGTTTGTTTTTCTCATATTTACGCTCCCAGACAATAAGGACCTATATTACACAAGCAGCTACACATTACCACAAACAACCTCTGTTATCACCGCCTAGTCAGGCTGTGTGTGTATGTGTATGCGTTTGTACCTGTGTGGGCGTGTGAATGTACCTGTTTACAGAACTGTAAATACACGGCTGCCTTTGATGTTCTTTGAACAGTTTTCAATGCAGTGTTGAGTTCCCATGAATACTTGAGGCAATGCCTCACTTGACCTGAGGAGAGATGGCAATGTGGGCACGTGCCTGTGTGACAGCGTGAGTGTGTGTGTGTGTGTGTAACTGAGTGTGTATTTCTGGCATCCTTTAACGGGTAATGACGCTGATGGCGTAACTCCCGGTAACCTGCAGAAAACCACAAATGACTTGCATGCTGGTGGATGTGTCACTACGTGCTAATCTGTCTTTCACCTTCTGTAATGTATACACAACAATGAGCTGGTTAACATTTTCATGGTGGAGGGTCTGCCTACACACACACAAACAAGGACATGGATTCAAACAAGGGAGCAGGTGCTCACGCGCACACAGACACCCACACCTCAGAGAATTCATAGATATACAATACACAAACATATGTAGCAACACCCAAACACATACACACACAATCCTGTGGCTACGGTTGAGAACAGGAACAAGTACATGAAGTCCCGCTATGACCTCCGCAGAGTCATCAAACGAGCAAAAGGACAATATAGGAATAAGCTGGAATCATATTTCACAGGTTCAGGTACCCGCAGCATGTGGCAGGGGCTACAGTCCATTACGGATTACAAAGGAAGACCCATCTGTGATCTGCCCAACGATGCCTCTCTACCAGACAAACGCAATGCATTTTATTCACGCTTTGACAATAACAACATCATACTGGGTGTGAGGACTAGCACCGACCCAGAAGACTGGGTGATCTTGCTCTCTGAGGCCGACGTGAGTAAAGTCTAATCAGGTCAACATCCTCAAGGCCCAATGGTATTCAGGGTGCCTTCTCAGAGCATAAGCAGAACAGCTGGCAGGCATATTCACGGTAATGTCCCACTCTGTGATCCCCACATGTTTTAAGATGACTACCATCATTCATGTTCCTAAGAACTATAAGGTTTCATACCACAATGACTCCTGCCCTGTAGCACTCACATCTGTAGTCATGGCGTGTTTTGAGTGGCTGGTTACGGCACACATCAACTCCATCATCCCAGACGCCCTAGACGCACTCTAATTTGCATACCGCCCCAACAGATCCATAGCCGGCACAATCTCAAATGCTCTCCACACTGCCCTCACCTACCAAGACAAGAGGAATACTTACGTGAGAATTCTGTTGCCTTCAAACTCGTCACCATGCTTAGGACTCTGGGACTGAACACCTCCCTCTGCAACTGGATCCTGGACTTCCTGACGGGCCAACCCCAGGTGGTGAGGGTAGGCAACATCACCTCTGACACTCTGCCCCTGAACACAAGGGCCCCACAGCGGTATGTTCTTAGTCCCCTCCTGTACTCCCTGTTCACCCACAACTGCATGGCCACGCACAACTCCAATGCCATCATGAAGTTTACTGATGACACAACAGTGGTAGGCCTCATCACCAGCGAAGACGAGACAGACTACAGGGAGGAGGTCAGTCACACGGCAGTGTGGGGCCGGAACATCAACCTCTCCTTCAAAGTCAATAAGACCAAAGAGCTGATCGTGGACTACAGGAAACAAGGGGGTGAGCACGCCCCCATTCACATCGATGGGGCTCCAGTGGAGCAGATCGAGAGCTTCAAGTTCCTCAGTATCCAATTCACTAAGATCTTAAAATGGTCCACACATGTGCACAGTCGTGAAAAAGGGGTGACAGTGCCTCTTCCCCCTCAGGAGGTTGAAAAGGTTTGGCATGGGGCCCTCAAATCCTCAAAAAGTTCTACAGCTGGACCACTGAGAGTGTCTTGATTGACTGCATCACTGCTTGGTATAGCAATAGCACCGCCCTTGATCGCATGGCGTTACAGAGGGTGAACAGCTTCTATCCCCATGCCATAAGACTGCTAAATTGATAACTAAATATCTAAGAAAATGGCAACATGGACTATCTGAGTTGATATTTGTATTGTAGTCTCTATGCACACTCACAGGCCCTACACACTATGCACACCAATACTCAAACACACATACAAACACTAATTTGCTCACACACACATAATATGCAGATACATTTATTGAAACACACACAGCAGGTAGCCTAGTGCGGGCCATTATCCGAAAGGTTGCTAGTTCGAATCCCCGAGCCAAATAGGTGAACTCTTCCCTTATCCCGAAATGCTCCAGGGTCGCTGTCAATAATGGCTGATCCCTGGCCTTGAACACACTCTCCGAGGGTGTCTCATTGGGAGTGGGATATGCAACAAAAACACATTTCCATTTCACACCACACACCATCTATTTGTCCGTCGACACGCATTCACACGCACACGCACACGCACACACACACACACACACACACACACACACACACACACACACACACACACACACACACACACACACAGAGATAGAGATAGAGGACAAGGGAATGGGCACAATTGTGCTTTATTGCTGTACAGGTATTTATAAAACATTGGAAACAAAACATGAAACAACACGTATATAATTCTGATTTTCCACAAACACAATGTATGCAGGTAAAATATACTGTATGTCTGTCAAAAAGAAGGGGAAGAAAACAACAACTATGAAAACAAGGCTGTGATATGCCTATGTGCTAAAATATGTATCATTGGAATACTGTACATGGACTGAGAACAGTAAAATGCCCCTTCTGCACTGGCTTTAGCACCAGACATCTGGTCTAGGAACCTTATGACAAAGAGAGGGAGACCTGACTATGAATGAAAAATGGCAGTACCTAGTTCTTTAGATCAGTTGTGAAGTCAGAAAACACATTGGGGATCGGGATTGGGGGACATATGTGTGTAGCTTTTACTGTATTTTAGGAAGGGGAAACATGGTAGGGTGACAAGCGCATAGGAGACATGGCAGTCTTAAATGACAGTGTGAAATGGCAGTGTGAAATGGCAGTGTGACATGGCAGTGTGAGACAGTGCAGTGATTCACAGTGTAAAGGGTAAAAGGATATTCAAATATCAAGCGTTAACTGCCGTGCATCGGTGGGTAAGAGGAAATGATGAGTGGTCAGATCATGCAGAGAGACAAAGAACTAACATCCTGTCTGAAATGCCTTAAAAAAAGTATGCATACCTCTTCATCCTCATCATGTTTTCACTGCTTCACTAAATCATTCATAGTAGTATGGGATAAATAGACACAATACAAAACAGGACGAACCTTAACCATGTTTAGTGGTGGACCTCAGCACATCGGAGTAGGAGTGGTACACCTACCTATATGAAGTGATTTATTTTGTGTGTAGGATACTGGTATTGACTGGTACTGTCTCAATGTAAGTAGTGTATACTGTGTGCACTGTGGCAGCTCTGTCCAATAGTCATATGTACATGATGTAGAACTACAATATGACCAACTGTATTGTTCTATCCAGACGTGTTGTTTCACCTCCGTTCCAATCCTAAAGCATCGTCCAATCACATATAGACATGCTATCTTAACACTATCACTTTGAAATACTGTAATCCAATGTCGTTAGCAGAGCTTTGGTGTTCACAAGGTCTGGTTATGTGGCTCACTCCTAGTCAATGTTTGATGTGATCTTCGCCCAATTTCTGTAGAAAATGTTGTGTTTCTTATCACATACACACACTCACACGCACACACGGCTCAATCAACAACCAAGGACGCGCTAGTGATGGCGCTGCTAATTCCTAATACAGGATCAATCAGACTGTTGAAGGGTGATCAGTGTAAATGAGAAATCAATCAGAGCTATTGATACTTCCTGGCTTTTACAGTCAAACCAATCTTCTAAGAACCAACGGCTTGCAGAGGCACACCCATCCAATTTACCATGGTCAGATTACCCTCCCCAATCATAACCGTAACCATTAGGGGGATGTTAAAATATCTGATCCTATATCAGTGGTTAGGGGCAACTTCTAGCTACTCCTTTACGATGTGGAAACCCCACCAAATATTGTGCAATTTATCATCCAAACAACCATCAGACAAATGGTGGAAACCTCAGTCTTTCGCCACTGTAATATTGTCTTACAATGGTGTCGCAGGGAAACAAACAAACAAACTAAATAAATACAGTATAAAGAAGTTTCATAGTAGTAGACAATCATTCCGCAAAAAAGGTGTTCACATTATAAAATAAACCTCTTCTCTTTGCCTCAGTCATTGCATTAAACCCAAGACAATCATATAATTCTCCATCTGCCAGATAGACAATTCTCCAAATCCCTTTCCATCTTCCCATTTCTGTGCTATTCTGATATAGTAAATTAAAACATTTGACAATTAAACATAGGCCATTATTTACAGGGAGGTTACCCTGGCAATGCCCTCTGACCCCTACAGTATCTTGGAGGGGGTGTTGGGATATTGCAGGGTTTGGGAGGGAAATAAAGAGAGTGATTGAGGAGGATGGGGTAGCTTTACATGAGAACTCTGTTGTGCTCCAGTTGCATCCTTGAAATGTACAGAAAAGTGTACAGGCTCCTAACATTGATTTACACAAGATAGAACATATCAAATGGGACGCTAATATGAAGGAAGTACCATTGTGGTTTAGAGCTTATTTCTCTGAGATGTTTGTAGAATAAGTCTAGATAAGTAGTTAATTGAGGGACTGCGACAGATAGTTGTGCGTTGGCTCTACACAAACACATCAGTAAAATACATCAGCCATAGCTGAGGTTGACTGGCCTAGAGTCCCGTTGTATGGCACTAAGCCCAGTAAAAACCTTACAGGACATTGATACAATCTGATCACAGGTGATCTAGCTACATGAACTAGCTACTATGGCCATCGTTGTAAAATACAGCTCTGCTATTGTCTTGCCTAGTCAGTAATATCTGCCAGTGTTTTTATTTTATTTACTGTTGTGGATGTTCTGTTCGCGCTAAAGCGAAAGGCTGTTGGCTAGCTGGGGATGAAACAAGTGCACCATGGGATATCGCTGAGGTTTCCCTGACCCCTGAACTCTGAGCTATTGTTGCCAGGGTTACAGAAGCACCTAAAGCACCTTGTAGCATGAGGCTAAAGCGGTAGCTGATACCTGAAGGAGTCCAGAAGACTAGAGACAGGAGTTTTCCCTGGTCAGATCACATGGTCAGGAAAACCTCCTGGTCCTAGAGATGATAACTGGTCTGTAAGCCAGAGCAGTGAGGTTTAACACAGGAGATGTTTAAAGGCCTTGGCTCGCTTGTAAACTTCAGACATGTCTGGAGGGAAGGGTACACACATGTTCTGTTGTGCCCATAGGCACAGATCTAGGATCAACTTACCTTACCCAAGAGCATCAGAGGGTAAAGACAAAAACAGACCCTAGATCAGCGTCTAGGCCGGGGCAGCTTCATCCTAGTGTGCATCACACACCTGACACATATAACATCACACAGAGTGACATCAGCACCATGTTTTGGGGTTTGGGGTTTGGGCTGGGAGATGTTGCGTAAGCAGTAACTGCATGGTAGGCTTTGATAGAGAGAGAACGTGCACCATATTTACTACAGACAGAAAACACATAGGCAAACCTCATTCCACATAGCAACTATTGTATGTACAGTCCTCTCCTCTGTTAGCCTACATCCAGCTTGTTAGAGAGAGAGAGAGAGAGAGAGAGAGAGAGAGAGAGAGAGAGAGAGAGAGAGAGAGAGAGAGAGAGAGAGAGAGAGAGAGAGAGAGAGAGAGAGATAAAATGGATCCTGATTGCTGCTATATTCCCTTTCTCCGTCCTTTATCTGTTATGCTCTTGTGGGTTGGGCAGTCCTGGCCAATGAAATGCCTCTCTCTCAGACCTGTCCTTTGCTGAATGGGGTGGCAGACATGGGCAGGAGGGCGTGGCAGGAGGCAGACAAGAAAGGCAGTGTGAGACATGGAAAGTGGGCATATCCAAGGTTGGACATCCTCCCACTATGTAGAAGACTTCCTATTAGCCCTGACCAGTGTGGTGGGTGGGGTTTGTGGTGTTCCGTTGACGTCCCGTTGGTGCCTCCAGTCAGCCCGCCCCTCACACAGCGTCCTGCGCCAGCGGAGCAACTCCCCCAGGGTGGCGGCCTCGTCCCCCCCACATCCACGTAGACGCTGGATCACCTGGCGGAAGGAGAGGGGTTAATTAAATAATGTAAAAATGTACTAATGATCTCCTATCAATCTCATCCTAGAGAAAGCAATAAGCAGACAGCATAGAGTACAATACAGTAAACTACATATAGCCAGGGTGAGTATGAGTAAGATGCGGAGGGGTCTGTAATGACCAGCAGTGGGGTAATAGAGGAGGATAGGAAAGACCAAAAAAAACTAATTTTATCTCATATCTCAATGGGTCTCTAAAAGAGCTGGAGGAATACCTCTGATATATCTATCATATTCATATCCTGATCATGATCTGGTTGGCGCAAGCCTCCACATCAGCTGAGGAGAAATAGGTCACACCGCAGAGTAATCTGGGCCTGATCCATCATTCTGAAAGGAGACATAATCATTGAGTTGATTCCCTCTCTGTTCATTCTCAGTGGGCCAGTTCCCTTCTAGGCCTGTTAGAATGGAGGCAGAGGAAATAAACCTGTGCTCATCAACTGTGGCCCACTTATATATCAACACTAACAGGGATGAAGGTGTGTGTGTGTGTGTGTGTGTGTGTGTGTGCTAGTGTGTTTGTGAGCTGGCAATGGGCTCTGACAGGATGGTGGCATGAAGCAGCAACCCCTCACATACTTGCTTCACCTATAAACCCCCCACCCCCAGCCTCCCGTCAGTGTCTGTCCAGCACGTCATCAGTCACCAGCCAGTCAATACGCAGGCAGATCAATCAGACAAGAATTCCAATCATCCACAGCCACTTAATGCCAGCAACCGACTAGCGACCAACTGACTGTTGCTAAGGGCAGAAACTGAAACTCCTCATAGAGCTTTATCACTGTATAAGGGTTTTCAATGTAGTGGAGAAATGTTCAAAAATGTTTGGTCTAACCCTTTTCCCCTGGTTACAAACCCACTGTTTCACTGCCCTGGGTATAGAAGTGAACCTGTTGCGTTACTGCAGTAAACAGAAGCTAAGATACAGACATGCACACAGTCTGTGTTGTGGTTAAGCTATTGCTGCTATGCTGATGATGTTGAGGTGATGGCGATTCCTGTCTGTGTTTTCCATCTCTGTTCTGTTCAGAAGGGGAGCAGAGCGTCACAGCTAAATAAAACCACAGCAGGGACTCATACCGCAACATTTTCCCTGCACTACGCCAAGCACACAGTACAGCACTGACGTACTCTAGGAATCCAGGCCACACACACAAACGCACGCATGCACGCACACAGACACACACACACAAATGCACAGTAATGCGCACACACATTGACAGACATATCCACACACATATATTGATAGCCTGTACCAGCACAGTGCTCAGTGACCTAATCTATAATTTACACATCCCTGCCAGGCTATTCTGAGCCATGATGCCAGGAACACCGGCTACTGGAACAGCAGACATTCACACTGTGTCCTACTGTCATATGCACGTTAGGGCTGGGTGATATGGACAAAATATCATATCACAACAGTTTTGACGGTATTTGTCGGTATTTTATGTCTTTGAATAATAAAAGTTCTAAATATGCTTTATGAGTAGTTCATGACACTAGGGTGGCAACGCATAAATTATAAGTGACTTCAATGGGGGTTTCTCCATTTATCGTGTTCAATCCAACTCCAAACAAAAACGTTTTTCTTTTTTCACCAATTTCTGCATTTCCTGTACTTTTATTGTAATTTCAACACTGTGCCATGCAGCATGATATGGGCAAAAAATATAGGCCGAGTTAATTGTTAGCTGTTGGGATCATGGAAATACATTGATTATTCTAATTCTACAGTTAGAATATAGTGGGCAGCACCTTGAACACATTGTTGTTTGACATTACAACAAATTAATAAACCAGGGAGGAATTAATTGACAGGGTAAAAAACTAAAGTGTTAGTAAGTGTTTCCAGGTGACCCTAATTAGATGTTATATGACACGTTTTCTTACTTCGTGTAGCTAGTTAGCTAGCTAGCCAACATATTGATGTTTCACTTATTACTCTCTGATTAGATACTGTTGCACAAACATGTTTATCAAGGCCTACACCAGCACTGGTACCAGGTAGCGTTAGCTAGCTAGCTACGTTTGCGCTAAGTACATTTAGAAACTAACTAGCGATTAGCATTAGCGGCTAACACAAACTATTTTAGCAACACCTTGCTAAGAAAAGACAAACTCAGATAGTAGTTTGCAGACAGTAAGACACACAAACGAATAGTGAATAGAACGCTTGTGGAACGCAGCATTGTTACATCGAGGCGGCAGGGTAGCCTAGTGGTAGGAGTGTTGGACTAGTAACCGGAAGGTTGCAAGTTCAAACCCCTGAGTTGACAAGGTACAAATCTGTCGTTCTGCCCCTGAACAGGCAGTTAACCCACTGTTCCTAGGCCGTCATTGAAAATAAGAATTTGTTCTTAACTGAATTGTCTAGTTAAATAAAGGTAAAATAAAAAATACATTAAAAACATTCATCTGACCATGGAGAGTGAACGGCAAGAAAGTGCTTGTGACTCAGTGATCAAGCAACTGCTCTCTCCTTGAGTGAGAGGGGGCAGGGCTTGGTGTGGTAAGCGGCATGCAGCAGCAGGAGGAGAGTGAGAGAGATGACTAGTAGTAGCAAACAGAGTAAACTATAAAAATGGATATTAAACGCACCGAAGTAGAGTATCACAGTTGACAAAGCAAACATTGGAATACCAAGATAGAGATGCATGGAGACACATGAACAGACAAACAAACCCAATGACATTATGCTATTCACAAAGACACATTCATTAGTCCACAGTGATGGATTGTGATTCTATGACTCTCTCTACTCCTTAATGAGTGACATCAACCACATCTGGTAGTCTGATGTTACAGTAGCCATGGTAAAGATGATGCAATTAATTTCCCCTACAGACAGACAGACAGACAGACAGACAGACAGACAGACAGACAGACAGACAGACAGACAACTCATTCCTCTATTGATAGAATATTAAGTAATTTAGTTTTTCAAATGAGACAAACGATCAATTGCCACAACTGACAAGCACACATACAAACATGTTAAATTGAACACACACCCATACACTCAGACAGACACGCACACATGACTGCAATAACACGAACACACACACACTCTCTCATTTTATCTCTATATCACAACCATAATCTGTCAACTCCAATCATCCTTATAGATTAAGATAGAATATGATTTACGGTTCAGCTATGTTACATTTAATTAGGTTTTAGAGTCATAAAGCAACTGAGAAAAAACTAAATTGATACTAATTTGTCAACTCTGTAAGATTTAGTCTAACATCAACTCCGTCAGAGTGCTGTAAAATCTGATAGAATGGTTATTCTTATTGGGGATTTTTAAATGAATAATTTTCCACATTTTCCAAATGTTTATAATAAACATATTTCTAGAGGCAAAAATCAGTTTTGAGTATCAGTTGTCAACTCAATCAGAGGCAGGTCAACTCTGTCACTGATTGCTAACACCCCTACGATCAATAAATATTTCGATCACTGTCCTGCAACATACGCTTAAACTATTGAAGTATTTCCTGTGCTAGAACTAAGGGATACTTGCTTTATGAATGATGTTTCATGTTATGAATCTAGAAAAACATACCAACATGTTATCAAAATTAGCCCTGAAGCATTATATAGTGCTATAAAACAAAACAAAAAGAAGTTTGGAGATTTGTATGACATATTTGAATAATCTGATGTTAGAATGAAACAATGACATCAATCCAGTTTATTGCATTTTATAAAAAATAAACAATCCTTGATGTGTATTTGCTATACCGTATATATCTGTATCTAAATCCAACAAACTCAACTCTGGACCTCAAAGCCAGTTCCACTGCATTTTTTAATTGTTCCCCTCTAATTAAGGACTGTTTTAGACCTGGGACACCAGGTGTGTGCAAATAAGTATCAGGCAGAACAGAAAACCAGCAGGCTCCGGACCTCGTAAGGTAAGAGTTGAGTACCCCTGATCTACAGTTGAAGTCAGAAGTTTACATGCAGTCGTGGCCAAAGGTTTTGAGAATGACACATATATTAATTTTCACAAAGTCTGCTGCCTCAGTTTGTATGATGGCAATTTGCATATACTCCAGAATGTTATGAAGAGTGATCAGACGATTTGCAATTTATTGCAAAGTCCCTCTTTGCCATGCAAATGAATTCTCCCAAAACATGTCCATTGCATTTCAGCCCTGCCACAAAGGGACCAGCTGACATCATGTCAGTGATTCTCTCGTTAACACAGGTGTGGGTGTTGACGAGGACAAGGCTGGAGATCACTCTGTCATGCTGATTGAGTTTGAATAAATGACTGGAAGCTTCAAAATGAAGGTGGTGATCGGAATCATTGTTCTTCCTCTGTTAATAATGGTTACCTGCAAGGAAACACGTGCTGTCATCATTGCTTTGAACAAAAAGGGCTTCACAGGCAAGGATAATGCTGTCAGTAAGATTGCACCTAAATCAACCATTTATCGGATCATCAAGAACTTCAAGGAGAGCGGTTCAATTGTTGTGAAGAAGGCTTAAGGTTGCCCAAGAAAATCCAGCAAGTGCCAGGACCGTTTCCTAAAGTTGATTCAGCTGCTGGATCGGGGTACCACCAGGAATGGCAGCAGGCAGGTGTGAGTGCATCTGCACGCACAATGAGGTGAAGACTTTTGGGGGATGGCCTGGTGTCAAGAAGGGCAGAAAATAAGCCACTTTTCTCCAGGAAAAACATCA
Organism: Oncorhynchus mykiss; assembly: GCF_013265735.2. Lineage (NCBI taxonomy): Eukaryota > Metazoa > Chordata > Actinopteri > Salmoniformes > Salmonidae > Oncorhynchus > Oncorhynchus mykiss. The sequence continues at coordinate 24,527,981 of NC_048586.1, forward strand.
GGGACAGGCTGATATTCTGCAAAAGGTACAGGGATTGGACTGCTGAGGACTGGGGTAAAGTCATTTTCTCTGATGAATTGATTTCTTATTGTTTGGGGCATCTGGAAAAAAGCTTGTCTGGAGAAGACAAGGTGAGCGCTACCAACAGTCCTGTGTCATGCCAACAGTAAAGCATCCTGAGACCATTCGTGTATGGGGTTGCTTCTCAGCCAAGGGAGTGGGCTCATTCACAATTCTGCCTAAACAGCCATGAATAAAGAATGGCACCAACACATCCTCCTAGACAACTTCTCCCAACCATCCAGGAACAGTTTGGTGACGAACAATGCCGAACAATGCCTTTTCCAGCATGATGGAGCACCTTGCCATAACTAAGTGGCTCGGGGAACAAAACATTGATATTTTGGGTCCATGGCCAGGAAACTCCCCAGATCTTAATCCTATTGAGAAATTGTGGTCAATCCTCAAGATGCAGGTGGACAAACAAAAACCCACAAATTCTGACAAACTCCAAGCATTGATTATGCAGGAATGGGCTGCCATCAGTCAGGATGTGGCCCAGAAGTTAATTGACAGCATACCAGGGCAGATTGCAGAGGTCTTGAAAAAGAAGGGTCAACACTGCAAATATGAACTCTTTACATCAAATTCATGTAATTGTCAATAAAAGCCGTTGACACTTATACAATGCTTGTAATTGTACTTCAGTATTCCATAGTAACATCTGACAAAAATATATAAAGACACTGAGGCAGCAGACTTTGTGAAAATGTATATTTGTGTCATTCTCAAAACTTTTGGCCACGACTGTACACCTTAGCCAAATACATTTAAACTCAGTTTTTCACCATCCCTGACATTTAATATTCGAAAAATTCCCTGTCTAATGTCAGGTAGGATCTCCACTTTATTTTAAGAATTTGAAATGTCAGAATAATAGTAGAGAGAATGATTTAATTCAGCATTTATTTTTTTCATTACCTTCCCAGTGGATCAGAAGTTTACATACACTCAATTAGTATTTGATAGCATTGCCTTTACATTGTTTAACTTGGGTCAAACGTTTTGTGTAGCCTTCCACAAGCTTCCCACGATAAGTTGGGTGATGTTCTACAGGTTTGAGGTCAGGGCTCTGTGACAACCACTCCAACATCTTGACTTTGTTGTCCTTAAGCCATTTTGCCACAACTTTGGAAGTACGCTTGGGGTCATTGTCCATTTGGAGGACCCATTTGCGACCAAGCTTTAACTTCCTGACTGATGTCTTGAGATGTTGCTTCAATATATCCACATACTTTTCCTCCTTCATGATGCCATCTATTTTGTGAAGTGCACCAGTTCCTCCTGCAGCAAAGCACCCCACAACATGATGCTGCCACCTCAATGCTTCACGGTTGGGATGCTGTTCTTTGGCTTGCAAGCCTCCCCCTTTTTCCTCTAAACATAACAATGGTCATTATGACCAAACAGTTCTATTTTTGATTCATCAGACCAGAGGACATTTCTCCAAAAAGTACGATCTTTGTCCCCATGTGCAGTTGCAAACCGTAGTCTGGCCTCTTTATGGCTGTTTTCCTTGCTGAGCGTCCTTTAAGGTTATGTCAATATACGACTCATTTAACTGTGGATATAGATACTTTTGTACGTGTTTCCTCCAGCATCTTCACAGGGTCCTTTGCTGTTGTTCTGGAATTGGTTTGCACATTTCGCACCAAAGTACGTTAATCTTTAGGAGACAGAACACGTCTCCTTCCTGAGCGGATTGACGGCTGCGTGGTCCCATGGTGTTTATAGTTGTGTACTATTGTTTGATGAACATGGTACCTTCAGGCGTTTTGAAATTGCTCCAAAGGATGAACCAGACTTGTGGAGGTCTCTGTGGTCTTGGCTGACTTATTTTGATTTTCCCATGATGTCAAGCAAAGAGGCACAGAGTTTGAAGGTAGGCTTTGAAATACATCCACAGGTAAACCTCCAATTGACTCAAATAATGTCAATTGGCCTATCAGAAGCTTCTAAAGCCATGACATAATTTTCTTTAATTTTCCAAGCTGTTTAAAGGCACAGTTAACGTAATGTAATCTTCTGACCCACTGGAATATTGATACAGTGACTTAAAAGTGAAATAATCTGTCTGTAAACAATTGTTGGAAAAATTACTTGTGTCATGCACGAAGTAGATGTCCTAACAGACTTGCCAAAACTATAGTTTGTTAACAAGAAATTTGTGGAGTGGTTGAAAACGAGTTTTAATGACTCAAACCTAAGTGTATGTAAACGTCCTACTTCAACTGTATACTATACTGCTATGTTCAAAGCATTACACGACAGAGACAAAATAACATAAATACAGCTATGCGCAAAATGTGTCTGGATTCAAATCTATAGTCCACAGGCGGGACATGTACCCACCCACACCAGTGGGGGAAGGGGAGGACCATCCTCCTAAGTGAATAAAAATAAAAAAACATTGAAAAAGTTTGCCTTTTTAGATAAAACATTACTAAATATTTTCACGTCTACCAAATAATTGATTAAAACACACTGTTTTGCAATGACGGTCTCCAGTAGCCTCAACAGCACTCTGTAGGGTAGCAACGGTAGTGTAGCCGGAGGCCAGCTATCTTCCGTCCCCCTCTTGGTACATTGACTTCAATACAAAACATTGGAGGCTCTTGGTTGTCAGCCCGTTTCATAGTTATTATTATAATTTTTTTTAATTCCCCAATTTCATGATATCCAATTGGCAATCACAGTCTTGAACCATCACTGCAACTCCCGTGCGGACTCGGGAGAGGCGAAGGTCGAGAGGCATGCGTCCTACGAAACACGACCCACCAAGCCGCACTGCTTCTTAACACACTGCTCGATTAACCCGGAAGCCAGCCGCACCAATGAGTCGGAGGAAACACAGTAAGGTTGACAACCGAAGTCAGCGTGCATGCGCCCAGCTCACACAAGGAGTCCAAGAGCATGATGGGACAAGGACATCCCAGCCGGCCAAACCCTCCCCTAACCCTGAGGACACTGAGCCAATTGTGCGCCGCCTCATGGGTCTTCCGGTCGCGGTCGGCTGCGACACTGCCCGGGATCGAACCTGGATCTGTAGTGACGACTCTAGCACTGATCAGTGCCTTAGGCCGCTGGCGCCACTCAAGAATCCGTTCCATAGACTTACATGGTAATTATGACAACATCCGGAGGATGTCCTCCAACCTATCAGAGCTCTTGTAGCAGGAATTGACACCCAATCAAAGGATCAGAGAATAAATCTAGTACTAAAAGCATAAACTACAGCTAGCTAGCACTGCAGTGCATAAAATGTGGTGAAAAAAATGTGGTAAAATGTGGTGACTCAAAGAGAGAGAAAGAAAATAGTTATTTTCAACATATTAATTTCTTCAAAAATTAAGGAGAACAAAGAGTGAGAGATGTCATATTTTTTTCACTTTCAGTTTCACTTACTTAGCTAGCAAATGCAGCTGGCTAGTTTAGTCTACACAAACACTCGGCTCAAACAGAGGGATGCTATGTTAGCTTACTGGCTACGACTGTCCAACACAACACTGGACTGGAACTCTTCCAAGTCAAGGTAAAGCTTTTGGTTTTATTAATGTATTGCTTACTGACTAACGTTACTGCAGGATTGTAGGGGGTTTACTAACGCATTAGTTCTATTAGCTATGTTGACTAGGATTTTACTTTAGCTACTGTAATATGTGGACAACTATGTAGGCTGTGTGTAGCAGTTATGACATGGTTTGGCTTGGAAAGGTTTTTTCGCCTGGTCACATACAGCTGATGTGTTGTTCATTGAAGTCCACAAACAAAGGGAGAAGGTAAGAGGAAGAGAGTGCATAGAGGAGAGAAGGAATACAATGTTGCTGCTTATGAAAGTGAACTGTGTTTATGCTTGATTCATTCCACTGATTCTGGAGCAAAACGTTTCTTAAACGGAAACAAATGACACGGGGATAAAAAACACCTGAATTTGTCCAATAGAAACTCTTGTTTACAACTGTTGGACTAATGATTACACCCTAGATAAGCTAGATGCAGGCAAGAGTGTGCAAGGCGGTATTGAATGTGTCACAGTCTGTCCATGTGTCACTGTCTGTTATCTCAACATTTTCTCTAGACCTGTGCGCACCTACATTGTAAACTTTCATTCATCCGCTAGGCTGTAGCAAACTCAGATGGGTATGAGGGAAATTTGAGTATCATGTAGTAGCCTAAACCTATCGATGTTACATTGAACTGGGAACTGGGAGAATGGAATAGTCATTAAAGTCATCCAAAAATAGAAATAAGGCCATGCTCATGAAAAAAACAATTGTCCTCCCTCATCATAAATGGCACTGACCGCCACTGACCCACACACAGAGTAATACTCCCAATAAAGGAAAAGATAAGGACCTTGCTGATATTCTCTCTAAATAACACACACATATACACAAGAGACAAAGCACGAGAAAGAAGGAGTGACCGCTAATGACCTAGATGTGTGGCCTCCCTGCTCCACACGCATGGCTTAAGGAAAAAGAGAGATTTCAGGGAACCCAGCAGGACAAAATCACACGCACGCTTCAATTCTGAGAAGGCTCTGTGTGCGACAGGTCAACAACACCAGACCTGCATATACACACGAACATACACAGACAAACGACACAAACACGTATGTCACATTGTGCACACACACTCTCATGTAAGACTGGGATTATCCTGAGTGGATTGGATGTGGGGAGACAAGCTCTCATGCCTTTCCGCCCAGCCCCGTCCTCTACATACCTCTTTCAATCACTCTCTTTATCCCTCTCTCTATTCTTCCTCCCCTCGTTTCTGTCCCTTTCCATGCCTTAGGAGAAGAACCAGAGTACCCTTTGGGTTCCCCCTAATCCCTCTCTCGCCTCCCTCTGGCATTGTGGCACAATTGGGTCCTTCAGCAGTCACTCTACTGAACTAACCAATGGGAGAAAACAAACAAACAATCATGTGTTTCCTTATGAGATCAGTGCAGAGCACCACTGTCTACATGCACTAAAGCCCACCCGTTCATTGCCAATTAAAAGCTATCCATCCCCCTCTTCCCTCTCTTCCCCATTCATCCCTCCTTCTCTTTCCCCGCTCTTCTGATCTACTAATCCCACATAAACACAGTTTGGAATGTGGCTAATAGAATGTGATTCTGGGTCGCGGAGTCTTTCGCACCTCTTCAATGAACTCATCATAATGGAACTGGGACCGGGTTCCAACCATCGAGAGAGGCAGGCCTGATTAGATAGGGGGCGGAGGATGAAGTCATTTCAGTCCCTATTGAGTTTTTCAACACCAGTTAACTTATCATAAGAATAATGAGTTCCCAAGGTTTAAAATGAAGGGCTTTTTCAGGGCAATGCTGAATGCATCTTTTGTTGCGTTGTTACAAAGACAGCAGGTGCCCTGAGGGATATTCATGGAGGATATAGGAGTTACTTTAATCTATAACTATGGGACTGTGGTGTACCATTCTCTGTTACATTTTAATGTTGAATGGAGATTCACTATGGATGTTTCATGATCGCTGGAACAATGCTAGGCTGTCTTTTGAGATATACAGTATAACTAAATTCTCAATCACAATGCATTTTTCCATAGTCGCCCTACATCCATCTTGGCGCTCATTTGCGTGAATTGCAGCAAACTTTTACATTTTTGCTTGACTGAACCAGAAATCAAGGGTCATCAAAGAGACGCAGATATAGATCAAGGTCCTCCATATCACCTCCATCACATGGAAGCAATGTAGCAATCACAAGCAATGTCCTTCATTAAATAATCTATGCCGATCCTTTCAACTATTGTTTTTCAATCCTAGTCAAAGAAAATGAATGAATTGATGAATGCCACTGTGAAGGAAAAGGGGACGGGCCCCATGAATTCAGTATAAACATAAACAAGCCAGTAGATGAGCAGAGAAAAAAACAGTGTAAAAAAACTGCAGCTCTCTTTTGTTTGAGAAGATAACAGATGTGGACATGAATATACACCCACTTTTAGCACACTGTTGTGAATGAGTGTATGTGTGTTTGTCTGTGCTTGTGTGTGTTTGTCTCTGTGTGCGTGCGCGCGTATGTGCGTGTGTGCGCGCGTCTGCGTGGGCATGCACGTGCGTGTGTGCGTGTTTATGCGTGTGTGTGGTCCAAGGACAACCTCCAAGAGCATCCCTCACCCAAGGACGTCTGACAGAGAAGCTGAGAACCAAGGTCTGCACCCAAACATATGATTAACGTTCTCCAAACATGTCCGTCTTTGAGTGGGGCCTGTCCAGGCTGTGATTATGTGGAGGCAGCTCCCTAAGCTACTTATATTGAGGTTAGCCCGGGGTCACTCCACTGAGCCGTACGACAGGTTGGTTTACACCCCAACTCTCATTGAGCTGCTCCATAGGAGAGAACCACTCACTGACAAACTACCTCATCTAAACTCTACTTAACGCTAGCCATTTCCCTCCACCACCTAACAATCTAACCCCACCTCACCAACTAGGAGTATGTATACCATTAACTCTCTCACTGCCCTTTCCTGACTTACCCTATACACTTTACCCACTACGGGCCACTTCTCTGCACCCTTCTGTACTGCAAACTGTGTGACTCTAGCTCATCTTTCCACCTGACTCTACACACTTCCTTCTCTAATTCATTGCCTAAAACATAGGCAATAACTTACCCCCTCCCCCATAGACATTTCATGGAATGAACAATACCGATATTGCTTTAGCTTACCCTCCTATTGGCTTGGTGGAGTTTTAGCCATATTGCGTATACCTGTCCAATCCATTCAGATGAACAACCTGTAGTAGGTGACTGAGGGTTAGGGCTTTAACTAGGGATCACTCCCCCCACCCCTTAGCTGAATGTCAAACCAGAGAGTGGAGCACAGAGTCAAACCCAGAGCTGCAGTTTCCTTTCTGAGCGATGAGCGGAGGAGAGTAGGATGAAGCTGCCTCTTATACACGCGGATCCAAGATCAGTTTTCCCCTCCGAATGGTTAAGTTTAGGATTACAGGGATGACAATCTGATCCTAGATCTGTGGTTAGGGGTAACTTCTCCTAGGAGCAGGGTGTCAGGTTACAGGAAGTGGATTGAACAAGAAGAGGAAGTGTGGAAGGGAGGGAGAGCATCGAGCTAGAGTATGATACGGTCAACCACACTCACCCCGTCCCTAATGTGAGGGGTGCTCCCGCGCCCGCTCTGCCTTAGAGTGCAGCCCCCGCACCGAAGGGCGAGAAGTTGAGATGACCCCTCTGGAAGAAGATAAAGAGAGAAAGACAGCCATATCCTTTAGTATGGAGGAGAGAGAGTGAGAGAGAGAGAGAGAGAGAGAGAGAGAGAGTGAGAGAGAGAGAGAGAGAGAGAGAGAGAAAGAGCAGAATTCCCCAATACACTACTGTTAAGATTCAATGGGGACATACAGTAAGATCAATAAGCACTGCATGGCACCTGACATACCCTGAATCCATACTGTGTTCTTTGACTATCACATGCTGGTGTCATGGAATGCTTCAGTGGATTCGTACCATGGCATATTCCACATGATACCATGTAAGGGAGACATTAAAAGTTCAGAGAAGGAAAGAACACATGTTTAGAGACACCAGAGAGTAACTTAAAGAGTGAAAGAGAGTACTTCCAGAATGAACCTGTCTAGAGAGTGCTACTCTATCAGGAGCTGTTCTGAGCCAGAGTAAGAATAACTAGGCCTGTCCTTAAAGGGGCAATCTGCAGTTGCTTCATCCATTTGTGGACTGAATGATATGTACCCATTGATACCTTCATCCATTTGTGGACTGAATGATATGTACCCATTGATACCTTCATCCATTTGTGGACTGAATGATATGTACCCATTGATACCTTCATCCATTTGTGGACTGAATGATATGTACCCATTGATACCTTCATCCATTTGTGGACTGAATGATATGTACCCATTGATTCTTGAAGAATGTAACTTGGAAATAAATGTCTCATGAGCTTAGGTCAACTGTCATACCCCATCAGAACCCCAAATATAAGCTTGTTTTACTCCGATGTTTATAAACAAAGGAAATGTAAACAAACATGGTTAAAAGTATAATTTTGATACCATGGATGGTCAGTCCTTGGATCCATAGCTCTGTCCATGAATTATAGAGTGGTTGCATTTCTCCAGCTCATCCCTCAGCTTTTACCAAAACATGGGTGGGGAGATTTTTCCTTGTTATTGTTTGAACAGCTGTTTTAACAGAATGTGCTGGAACATCAATCTTTAACACTACACATTAAGTGTAGTGAGGTGCGTACTGGCGGCAGAGAAGTCAGGCGCAGGAGAGCAAAAACTGATTTACAACGGTGTCGTTTAACAAACATAAACCACCGTCAACAGAACAATTACATGAAATGGGTCAAACAAAACCCGGTAAATACCAGCATACCGTTGCATAACCACTACAACAAACAATTACCGACAAGGACATGGGGGGGAACAAAGGGTTAAATACACAACATGTAATTGATGGAATTGGAACCAGGTATGATGGAAGACAAGACAAAACCAATGGAAAATGAAAAGTGGATCCGCGATGGCTAGAAGGTCGGTGTGCCTCCTCGGCATTCCCTGGAATCTCATGGGAACACTGTCCCCTGAGCCGGTTGGACCGCCGATTGGAATGTTCTTGTTCGCTTCCTACTGTAGCTACACACTCCTCATCTTAACTCACTTATGAATCCCTATCAGATCCAATCAATAATTATGAAGAATGATTTTCCCTGGGTTTTAACAATGTGGATTATGGGGAGCGGTTACATCCTGGAATCTCCTGTTGAGGACAGGTTGAGAACAGGTTGAGGACAGGTTGAGGACAGGTTGGGGACAGATAATGTCAGGGTAAACCAGAGGAAATATTGGTCGGTTTTAACCCATGTCCATTATATCAAATTGAAATCTTGTCATGATGAGACCTGCTCTACAACAGCCTATGGATTTGACCTTGGCTATGTGAGAAGTCAGTCAGAGAGGACAATTACGGTGATTAGGGTTATGTGGAGCCAGGAGTTTTTGAAAATCTCTGGGCCCTGGTCAGGTTTACATTGTCAGGAAAAACACATGTATCCTCTACTAGTTTGTGGAGATGGTGGTTGTGTGTGTGTTAAGATAACTGGTTTGGGATAGTTGTGGTGGTAGTGAAGAGAGTTAGTTCAGGATCTGGTGTCAGGGTGTAGGGTTGTGTGTGTGTGTGTGTGTGTGTGTGTGTGTGTGTGTGTGTGTGTGTGTGTGTGTTAAGTAACTGGTTTGAGATAGTTGTGGTGGTAGAGAAGAGAGTTAGTTCAGGATCTGGTGTCAGGGTGTAGGGTTGTGTGTGTGTGTGTGTGTGTTAAGTAACTGGTTTGAGATAGTTGTGGTGGTAGAGAAGAGAGTTAGTTCAGGATCTGGTGTCAGGGTGTAGGGTTGTGTCTCTTTTGCTGCCGAGGTGTTATTGGTGTTGCAAACGTCTCTCGCAGTAGGATTGATTCTGTCCCAGTGAATATTTCATGCCCTACTTTAATTATTAAGGCTCACAGCGCAAGCGTGCGTGGGTGTTTGTGTGTTTATCAACTGACATGAACTCTGTGTGTGTCAAGGAGCTTCATGGTTTCAACTTGGTCATTTGACCTTGATCGGCCTTATATGACGCAGTCATGGGACCGTGTGATGGGGGGGAGGATGAAATCCAGTCCTGTAACCATAGACCACAAGCATTGAGTGTCTTGGGAACTAGGGGAAGATCACGTCACAAGTGAAAAGTAAAGTTCAATACTGCTACTGTTAGTCTTAATGAAAAAACAACAACACCCAAAACAGACGAGCGGGCCTGACACACATCCTTGTGTGTGTGTGTGTGTGTGTCTGTGGCAGGCAGGTCAGTTTCACTCTCCACAATGAAAGGGCAGTGCTGTAATGCCAGCATATTCATAGAGATTCAACTCTAAAAAGATGATTAAGAGAGGTTAGGCAACCTGGTCTAAATAAGGTAACACAACTGAGGGCCAGGGCTACTGGAACCACCAACACAGTCTCACCGACAGAGTGTCTGTGCCTGTATGTGTGTGTATTTACCTGAGTGTGATGGCTGTCCATATGCCTGTGCAGAGACGATGAGCTGGAAGAGTTTGACTTTGTGTGACCCTCATCTTCCATTGACCCTGAACAGAAAACAAGTACACACACACACAAACAAACGAAAAGCACACACACACACACACACGCACACACACACACACACACACACACACACACACACACACACACACACACACACACACACACACACACACACACACACACACACACACACACACACACACACACACGGGAAAGATATCAGCCAGTGTAGCCACTTAAAGACAGAAGTGGAGAGATGGATAAACAGAGTAGGACAGCCTTACAGTGGAGGGGAGGAAAGTACTCTGTCACTCTAGACTTGCATTGTAATACTGAATCACTCTCAGTTTCTGGGTCAACCCATTTAATACTTCCTGTCTATTCTCTTGTATCTATCGCCTCCCTTCATCTCTGTCTGTCTCTCAGTCTGTCTTTCATTCTTCATGTCCCGGAATCCACTCTATCGCTCCTCTCACCCTCTCCTTTCACCCCTCTCCCTCCTGCCTTTTCTCACTCACTCACTCACTCACTCACTCACTCACTCACTCACTCACTCACTCACTCACTCACTCACTCACTCACTCAATAGATAATAAACAAAAGTGAAATAAACAATAAAACATTTACAGTAAACATTACACATAAATTCCAAAGGATTAGAGACATTTTAAATGTCATATTATGTATATCTACAGTGTTATAACAATGTGATTTTTTGTAGGCTGAATTCTGCGTGCAATGTCTCATTCTGTGAATTCTTGGTTGTGAGCAGACCCCAGAACTCACAACCATAAAGGTCTCTCTCTCTCTCTCTCTCTCTCAAGGTTAAACACAGTGATCATATGACCCTCAATTGTCTCTTATAAACAACCACCCTCCTCCCTTTATTACAGACCCCAGGTGGGCTGGTGGCTTCATCACACTCAGAACTCCAGAGTTAGTGTCTAGAATGGCCTAGACCTCCTACTCATCATATCCAATGTATGTCAATGGTCTCTTACCTTCTACACCCCTCAACTCCCCGGGTCATATCCCAATAGTGTTTTTAACAGATTCCTCTCCTCATCACTTCTTCATGGTTATCACCAGTCTGAGAGGCCTGATATGGCCATATGTGATAGAAGCAATATGCAATAATGTAAGATATATGTGATTTAGTACGCTACTACACATCCTGAAAAAGACTGTTGGTCATGTCCCAATAGTCTTAAAGTGTCCCCTTTTGTCCCTATGGGATCACTGATGTGACCTTGCTGGCTAATGTAGGTGACAGAAGTCATATTGGTATCAGCCCTCAGTGATCATGACGGAGAGAGGAGAAGAGACGAGGAGGAACCAAAGGAATCATTGGGATCGTTTCCTCTCTTCTCTTCTCCTCCTACCTCTTTACCCCCTATCGTTCACCGCTTCACCTGACCCCAACATTGGCTCTTACCGTTGGACAGCCGGTTGCCGTTCTCAATGGGAGTGGGGCTTGGGGAGGGGGGGGTGTGGTTGTTGGCGTTCTTGTCCTGTAGCTGCGGAGACGAGGAGGTGGGGGTGGAGCCTGGGTGCTCCTCTCTACCTGGCAGGTTGATGTTGGAGTTGAAACCTGGGAGGAGGCACGCACAAACACACACACACACACACACACACACGCACACACGCACACACGCACACGCACACACACACACACACATTACAATGTTACTGCCATAGGTTTGTTTCCATACATTGAATTGAATGTCTAATATTAAACTGTAAGTCTAGTCTTGTCTAAAAGACCCCCAATAGCCCATGCCCCTTCTGCTTCCAAGAATCCTGGGACGATAATCCTGAATCACCTGCCCCCTTACCAGGCCCACCAGCTCAGAGAACCCTCTCAGACAGAATGTGTGTGTGTTGTGTGTCTGTATGTGTTGCGTGACGGGAATTCTGCCGTCCCATATCAGGAATGCCTGACTCCTGGTCACAAGAGGACTAAATATAACCATCAGAATTCTCCCACTCAACAGGAGTCAGTGAGTGAGTGAGTGAGTGAGTGAGTGAGTGAGTGAGTGAGTGAGTGAGTGAGTGAGTGAGTGAGTGAGTGAGTGAGAGATATGAACAGGGTTTTTTATGTGTGTGAGTGAGTAAAAATGTAAATTAAGGAGTGGTATGTGTTTGTATAATTGTGTGTGAGTGTGTGCATAAATCAAAGGGAATGCTTTTCCTGTGACAGAAGATTTTTGGGGGAATGCCCTGTTGCCACCTGCCCTTTCCCCATGGCATTCCTGCAGCATTCCCGTATCCCACAGGAGGAGCAGGCTGCTCGTCACAGGCATGGCTGGGATACTTCCCCTAATCCGCGGGCCACTCCGGAGCATCGGGTGTCACGGATAACTGTTTAGAGCCATGGAGGGAACGGAAGCAGGCTGTCCCGTTAAGCCCAGCAGCATCTCCCGTTCTCAGATCCCCCCGCCATCACCCCTCAAAATAACACAGCGGTCAAGACCCTGACTACCAGCCTCCTCTGGCATGCAGACTCTTTCCATGACGCCAGGCGTTTCACTGGACAGACGAAGGGTTAGGGCCCTAATGTAGACCACTACCGGAAGTAATCACGTGACCACAGAGAAAAAATAACTATAACAGGCATCCCCATTCAGATCAATGTATGTGTATGAGACCATGTGTGAGGGATCAGATAGAGAGGTCTGCCCACCTCCCCTCTCCCCTCTCCCTCCCCTACGATGGAGGCAGTGTCCAGGCGTGGTCATGGTCGGCCCAATGCTGCCTCATAAATCTGAGTGAAGGAGCATCTTTAATGAAAAACAAAGGTTAACGCCAGGACACCAGAGAGGAGAGAGGGACAGGGAGAGCTTCCCACTGTTAAATAACTGTTGGGATACACTCTAAGTTATGTAGCTACCTTTTAAGCTCAGGAGAAGTGTGAGAAGCAATGGAAAGATCTTGAGGGTGTGTGTGTGTGATACATTGTGACTCACCTCCCTCCCTCATCTTGCGTCCTGTGGTGGTCTTCTTGAGCAGGCTGCGTCCAGAGCTAAACAGGGTGTTGAGCTCATCCAGGGCTGGCTGAGGGCTGGTCAGGGGTCTCCCGTTGGCTGGGTTGAACAGCAGGGGCGAGGAGGAGCAGGAGTGGGAACGGCGTGGCTCTGGACGGGTGGACTTGGCCGGAGAGTAGGGAGGGGGCTTCTCTCCTCCAGCCCTATGAGAGGAGGAGGAAGAGGAGGAGGAGTAGGAGGGTTTGGGAGAGTCCGAGCTGCCACCTCCCGTGACGGAAGCAGCCCGGGTAAGGGAGAGGATGCTGGACTCTGGGGGGAAAGGAAAGTGGGAGGGGGGGCGGTAGGGAGGAGGCAGGGCATTGGGGGGAGGAGGAGGAGGGGTGAGAGGAGGAGTGGGCTTGTCTGGGAGGAGGACGGAGAGAGAGGGGGAGGAGTCAGCACGCTGGCGGGAGTACTGGGGGGAGAGGGGGCTGTCTGGGCCGGCGTAGTTCAGGTTGGTTTCAAACACAGGCAGCTTCTTCACCTCCAAAGGGGTGAGGGGCGACTCATCAGACGCAGGGGAGCAGGTGACGGGGGAGGGGGGGAACACCAGGAGAGGGGGGCGGTGTGGGAGCAGGTTGGGGAAGGGTGCAGGGATATTGCTGGCCCCTCCGGTGGCGGATGTTTGGGCCTCCATAGTGGTGGCTAGACCCCCCAGCCCTGCCCTCTTTCCCTCCCCACTCTGAGAGGGAGACAAGCCCAACCCTAACATCAACCCTAACACCTCCAACTTCCCAGCAGCTGTCGCCATGGCAACCGTGTTTCCCACCGGAAGTCCCACCTCCTCGGGCAGGAAGTACTTCATCTCCTCGTAGACGGCCTCGGCATCTCCCTGCTGGGGGCTGTTGGGGGGGTCCTGGTGGCCGCCTCCCAGACTGTAACTCCTGGCATGAGCCCCCACCATCTCTATGTACACATCCTCCTCATCCTGGTCATGGTGCAGGCTCAGTGTCACCCCCTGTGGGCCATCCACAGACGCTGTGTGCCGCATCACCCCCCCCAGTCCCCCAGCGCGGGACAGCAGGGCCAGTTTGACGTCGGCAGGGCGCAGCTGGAGGAGGTTAATGCCGGCAGCGTTGATCTCTTCATAGGAGCCCGTGAGCTTGGTGTTTGGGCTCCTCTTGGGCTTGGGAGGAGGCACCTTCCTCATGGTTGTGTAGTCATCACTGTGGGGCCGCGGCTTGGACAGAGCTGGGGAGAGATAAGACGAGAAGCAGTTCACAACAGTTCCACCACTGACAGCTGTGATTTGGGGTTCAAAGAAGCTTAGGTTATAATAGTTGGGGTGTTGTGGTGTATATATGCACTATCCGTGGGAGACAGCAGTGTTTTGGGGTACATAGCGGCTGAGGTAATGATAGTTGAGAAGTTTGTCATAATTGTGTGTACCATCCGTAGGTGACAGCTGTGTTTTTGGGGGGCTCCCTGCAGGTGACCCGCAGCCTTCGGGGGTGGGACTCTCTCTCGAGGGTCCCAGGGTCAGTCCAGCACTGACCGCCTCGTACGACGCACTCAAACGAGTGTTGGGGTCCCGCTTGGGTTTGGGGGGAGGCTGTTTCCGTGGCGACGCCAGCCCTCCCCCTCCTCCCCCATCCTCGTTGTTATAGGCCACCTGCTGCAGGGCTGTTTTGATGGATGGTCCAGGGCTGTAATGTACCAAGTTCTCCATAGCCAGGGGGATGGGCACTGAGCTGGAGCGGAGGTGGCGGATAGTCCGGCTCCCCCCACTAACCGAGCCATCTTGGTTTCTTCTGCTCTTCTCCACAACCCTATAGGAGGGGGGCAGGAAATAATATCCGCATGATAAATAAATGAACATTTGACAATTTTCAACCCCATTCCTCTCTTTCCCTCTATTGCTCAATTTCTCTCTCCTTCCCCTCACCATGGACCAACACACCTTCTGGTGATGTTTGATCCTGGTTCCAACCAAACATAATAAACTGAATTCTTCTCTAGAGTGACAACCATAATATCATTACTTTTCATCTAATACAAATCCAGATCGGTGGGTCCCCCACGGGACGGTTGAGCTAACGTAGGCTAATGCGATTAGCATGAGGTTGTAAGTAATAATACAATTTCCCAGGACATAGACATATCTGATATTGGCAGAAAGCTTAAATTCTTGTTAATCTAATTGCATTGTCCAATTTACTGTAACTATTACAGTGAAAGAATGCCATGCTATTGTTTGAGTAGAGTGCACAGTTATGAACTTGAAAAGTTGTTAATAAACCAATTAGGCACATTTGGGAAGTCTTGAAGCAACGTTTTGAACAGAAATGCAATGGTTCATTCGATCAGCCTAAAACTTTGCACATGCACTGCGGCCATCTAGTGGACAAAATCCAATTAGCGCCTGGGCTGGAATAATACATTATGGCCTTTTTTCTTGCATTTCAAATATGATGGTACAAAAACATACAAAATAACGCATGTTTTTTTCTTTGTTTTATCTTTTACCAGATCTAATGTGTTATATTCTCCTACATTAATTTCACGTTTCCACAAACTTCTAAGTGTTTCCTTTCAAATAGTATCAAGAATATGCATATCCTTGCTTCAGGTCCTGAGCTACAGGCAGTCATTTTAGGCGAAATTTTTTGGGAAAAAAGGGGCGGATCAACCTCTCTTGCGTAGGGGGCAGTATTTTGACAAACATGCCCAAAGTAAACTGCCTGTTACTCAGGCCCAGAAGCTAGGATATACATATACATGGTAGTATTGGATAGAAAACACTCTGAAGTTTCTATAACTGTTGAAATAATGTATGTGAGTTTAACAGAACTGATAAGGCAGGCAAAAACCAGAGGAAAATCCATCCGGGAAGTGTTTTTTTTTTTTTTTACGTGAGTTGTTGAATGCCTATTGACTATGTTATGGGTTAGGGCCCAGATTGCAGTTCCTATGTCTTCCACTAGATGTCAACAGTCTTTAGACATGCTTTCAGGCTTGTATTTTGAAAAACGATGAGTAAAAATACCTTTTGGTCAGAGGACAGTGGAAGAATGCAGAGCTGCTTTGCGCGAGTGACCGAGAGCGTCGTTCGTTGTTTTTCCTTTCTATTGAAAACGCTATTGTCCGGTTGAAATATTATTGATTATTTAGACAATAGACAACCTGAGGATTAATTATAAACATTGTTTGACATGTTTCGACAAACTTTACCGGTACTATTAGGATGTATTTGTCTGCATGTTTTGACCGCCTTGGAACCAGTGAATTACTGAACAAAACGCGCCAACAAAACTGAGTTTTTGGGACATAAAGAGGGGAACAAAACAAACATTTATTGTGTAACAGGGAGTCTTGTTAGTGCAACCATATGAAGATCATCAAAGGTAAATTATTAATTGTATCGCTATTTCTGACTTTTGTTACCTCATCTACTTGGCTGGAAAATGTTTGTATGCTTTTGTAAGCGGGGCGCTGTCCTCAGATAATCGCATGGTATGCTTTCGCCATAAAGCCTTTTGAAATCTGACACTGCGGCTGGATTAACAAGAAGTTAATCTTTAAACCGATGTATAACACTTGTATATTTTATGAATGTTTATTATGAGTATTTCTGTATTTTGAATTTGGTGCTCTGCAATTTCACCGGATGTTGGCCAGGTGGGACGCTACCGTCCCACCTGCCCATAAGAAGTTTTAAGAGGGGTTAACATAAGTATTCCCATTCTGGTAAGCAAAATGGCTGAATTGAGTAAAGGGTGTTCTCCTGCTTCCACACAAAGCAGTGAAAACTCCTTAAGGCCATTAAATGCAATGTACGTGACATGTTCATGTCAACCCAGTGAAGGACTTTTTTGAAAACTTAATCTGTGTCAAATGCCACAAAATAAATGCTGCCAAGAAGAGGATCATTGCTTTACTTGAGGAAATTAAACATCTGGAAGAGCGTTTCATTTTGAATAAGGAAGCCTCCCGTTTAACCGCATTTGTCGATGCCTTTTTTCAAAGAGACGACCGTAACGGAACTTTTATGGATCTTGAGCATTTCCCCACCTTACCGCCTTTGAACCTAGCCAAAAGTTGGATGATATCAGCTCTACACCTGGCAGGCGTGAATGTAGTGTGATTGATTTGAGGTGGAGGAAGAGACCCGCTCCCCAGTGTTCCGTTTTTTTCTATCAGCGTTGTGATATTAAACACTCAAATCATTTTGAGCCACTGACCCCCTCAGGGCATACAGATGCTGTAGCTTCTACACCAGCCAATTTCTGCGGCTCCTGTCGCTGATCGGAGATACGGTAGCGGGGGGATCTGACCTGCGCTCATCATTGGAAGCTCAATGTTAAGGAACATCTCCTTGCCAGGGATTAGAAACCTATGCTATCCGGGTGCAAAAGTAAAGGATATCACTACGCTACTTCCTGAAGCCATCAACTAAAATCCATAGACAGATACTGTTATAGTACACGTGGGATTTAATGACAAAGTTGCAAAACTGAAGTACCAAAACAAACGTCACATTATATCGGGGCCCATACCCACGATGAGACGTGGATACGGTAGATTCAGTAGGTTGCTATTACTTCAGGTCTGGCTAAAGAGTTATTGTAACTCTGTCAATGTTGTCTTTATCGGGCGGCAGGTGGCCTAGTGGTTAGAGTGTTGGACTAGTAACCAAAAGGTTGCAAGATCGAATCCCCGAGGTAAGAATCTGTCGTTCTGCAGTTAAGGCAGTTAACCCACTATCCCTAGGTTCATCACTGAAGTTTATAACGACCTGGTTAGGGTAAATATCGACACCCCTGCTGTTTTTAAGTCACACAAATGTCTGGGTTTGTTACATTTAAATGTGCGAAGTATAAATGTCAAAGATGGAATTTATCAATATCTGGATGCGTGACACGAACACAGACATTCTTGCTTTATCAGACTTGGTTAAATTATTCGATCATGGATAAGGACTTCGCTAATTACAACATTTTTTAGAGAAAAGGTGGCAATGTGAAATCAACTTTTGTAGCATGTGCTCTTAATATCACTATACCCCAGAAAAACGTGAAATCCTGGTTTTAGATGTGACCATGACACAAAACCTGCATGTATTAGTTGATGCAACTATTATCATAGCTGAGCCTTTAAAACATTTTATATCATCTGAACTGTTGGTCTTAGGTGACTTTAACCTGGACTGGCTGATACCTATCTCAGATAACTTTAAGAACACTTGGTTTGATCTTAATCTAACCCAGCTAATCACAAACCCCACTCGGTTAAATGCGAAAAATATAGATAGATCTTCATTATTAGATATAATTCTCACAAATAACCCCCATAGGTGTGTTTGCAAGTGACCTTTGTGGTCATTCTCCCATATCCTGTATTAGAAAAACTAGACAGCATAATTCTGATCCCTGTATTATTAGGAAGATACATTTAAAAAACTTTTCTCCCCAAGCGTTTATCCATGACTTGTACCTTTTCTCCATCAAGTGTATACCTGATCCTGAATTTGCTTTTGAGCACTTTTCATCTATTTTCATACCACAGGCAGATAAACAGGCTCCGTTTAAACGCTAAAAATAAAAAAATATATAAAATCCCTTTATATAAAACTACCTTCTTATTTATCATCACTCATCAACATTAGAATTATAATTCCTAAAACCAGGTCTCAAATATGAATTACACTTGAGGCCCATCTGATTTCCACAGAGTTGGGTATGGCTGCCTTTTCCTGTTACGCTCCTTGCCTATGGAATAGTCTGCAGACTAAACTTAAACTTGAGACTCTTGTCCCCCTGTCGCCCATTTTAAACATTTATTGGAGGATTTTTTTTTGTATTGCTTGTAACTGTTTTGGGTAATGCAAGTTCTTGTGCTGTTAGGAGAATAACCTGTTAGGGGAATAACCTGTTAGGGGAATAACTTGTTAGGGGAATAACCTGTTAGGGGAATAACCTGTTAGGGGAATAACCTGTGTGTAAATGTAACAATCTGCTGCTATATTCTTTTGTGTTATCTGTGATCGTTTTGTTTGTCTTGTGTAGTTTCTTAATTATTGTACCTAAACTGTATGTGTAAACATGTATACGCAGGGCCCAGCTGTAATAGAGACCTTGGTCTCAGTCTGTGTTCCTTGTTGAAATAAAGGTATAATAATAGAATTGTATTTTCAAACACAACCAGACAGGCCAATTGGAGGCTTATCACTGTCTTATTAGCATATTCAGAAGGAATACAGGAATAAAATCCAATCAAACTTGATTTGTCACATGCGCCGAATACAACAGGTGTAGACTTTATCGTGAAATGCTTACTTACAAGCCCTTAACCAACAGTGTAGTTCAAGAAGAGTTAAGAAAATATTTACCAAGTAGACAAAAACAAAAAGTAATAATAAAAAGGTAACACGATAAGAATGACAATAATGAGGTTATATACAGGGTGAACCGGTACCGAGTCAGTGTGCAGGGATACAGGATAGTTGAGGTAATCTGTACATGTAGGTGGGGGTGAAGTGACTATGCATAGATAATAAACAGCAAGTAGCAGCAGTGTTCAAAAGGGAGGAGGGTCATTGTAAATTGTCCGGAGGCGATTTTATTAATTGTTCAGCAGTCTTATGGCTTTGAGGTAGAAGTAATTGAGGAGCCTCTTGGTCCTAGACTTAGCGCTCCGGTACCGCTTGACGTGCGGTAGCAGAGAAAACAGTCTATAACTTGGGTGACTGGAGTCTCAATTTTATGGGCTTTCCTCTGACACCGCCTATTATATAGGTTCTGGATGGCAGGAAGCTTGGCCCCAGTGATGTATTGGGCTTTTCGCACTACCCTCTGTAGCGCCTTATGGTCAGATGCTGAGCAGTTGCCATACCAGGCGGTGATGGAACCGGTCAGGATGCTCTCGATGGTGCAGCTGTAGAACCTTTTGAGGATCTGGGGACCCATGCCAAATATTTTCAGTCTCCTGAGGGGGAAAAGGTTTTGTCATTCCCTCTTCATGACTGTCTTGGTATGTTTGGACCATGATAGTTCATTGGTGATGTGGACACCGAGGAACTTGTAACTCTCGACCCGCTCCACTACAGCCCCATCGATGTTAATGGGGGCCTGTTCGGCCCGCCTTTTCCTGTAGTCCACGATCAGCTCCTTATTCTTGTTCACATTGAGGGAGAGGTTGTTGTCCGGGCACCACACTGCCAGTTCTCTAACCTCCTCCCTATAGGCCGTCTCATCGTTGTCGGTGATCAGGCTCCTTATTCTTATTCTACTTATTCTACTTATTCTACCACTGTTATGTTGTCAGCAAACTTAATGATGGTGTTGGAGTCGTGTTGGGCCACGCAGTCATGGGTGAACAGGGAGTACAGGAGGGGACTAAGTACACACCCCTGAGGGGGCCCAGTGTTAAGGATCAGTGTGGCAGACGTGTTGTTGCATACTCTTACCACCTGGGGGCGGCCCGTCAGGAAGTTCAGGATCCAGTTGCAGAGGGAGGTGTTTAGTCCCAGAGTCCTTAGCTTAGTGATGAGCTTCATGGGCACTATGGTGTTGAATGCTAAGCTGTAGTCAATGAACCGCATTCTCACATAGGTGTTCCTTTAGTCCAGGTGAGAAAGGGCAGTGTGGAGTGCAATTGAGATTGCATCATCTGTGGATCTGTTAGGGTGGTATGCGAATTGGAGTGGGTCTAGGGTGCCCGGGAGGATGCCGTTGATGTGAGCCATGACCAGACGTTCAAAGCACTTCATGGCTACCTACGTGAGTGCCACGGGGCGGTAATCATTTAGGCAGGGTACCTTTGCTTCCTTGGGCACAGGGACTATGGTGGTCTGCTTGAAACATGTAGGTATTACAGACTCGGTCAGGGAGAGGTTGAAAATGTCAGTGAAGACACTTGCCAGTTGGTCTGCGCATGCTTTGAGTACACGTCCTGGTAATCTGTCTGGCCCAGCGGGTTTGTGAATGTTGACCTGTTTAAAGGTTTTGTTCACATCGGCTACCGTTAGCGCAATCACACAGTCATCCAGAACAGCTGGTGCTCTCGTGCATGCTTCAGTGTTGCTTGCCCCAAAGCGAGCATAAAATACATTTAGCTCGTCTGGTAGGCTCACATCACTGGGCAGCTCGTGTCTGGGTTCCCTTTGTAGTCCATAACAGTTTTCAAGCCCTGCCACATCCGACGAGCGTCAGAGCTGGTGTAGTAGGATTCAATATTAATCTTGTATTGACTCTTTGCTTGTTTGATGGTTCGTCAGAGGGCATAGCGGTATTTCTGATAAGCGTCCTGATTAGTTTCCCTCTCCTTGAAAGCGACAGCTCTAGCCTTTAGATTGATGCGGATGTTGCTTGTAATCCATGGCTTCTGGTTGGGATATGTATGTACACTCACTGTGTGGACGACATAGTCGATGCACTTATTGATGAAGCCGATGACTGATGTGGTGTACTCCTTAATGCCATTGGATGAATCCCGGAACATATTCCAGTCTGTGCTAGCAAAACAGTCCTGTAGTGTAGCGTATTCGTCATCTGACCACTTCCGTATTGAGAGAGTTACTGGTAATTCCTGCTTTAGTTTTTGCTTGTAAGCAGGAATCAGGGTAGGGTAGATCTTTGTATGCATCTCTTTGTGTGGAGTAAAGGTGGTCTAGGATTTTTTTTCTCTGGTTGCACATGTGACATGCTGGTAAAAATTTGGTAAAACTGATTTAAGTTTGCCTGCATTGAAGTCCCCGGCCACTAGGAGCACCGCTTCTGGGTGAGCATTTTCTTCTTTGCTTACGGCCTTATAGAGTTGGTTGAGAGCGGTCTTAGGGCCAGCTTCGTTCTGTGGTGGAAAATAGACAGCTACTCTCTTGGTAGATAGTGTGGTCTACAGCTTATCATAAGGTACTCTACACCTCAGTCGAGAAATACTTTGAGACTTCTTTAATGTTAGACATCGCGCACCAGCTGTTATTGACAAATAAAAACACACCCCCACCCCTCGTCTTACCAGAGGTAACCTCTCTGTTCTGCCGGTACATGAAACATCCCGCTAGATCTATATTGTCCGTATCTCTCGGTGAAACATAAGATGTTATAGTTTTTAATGTCCGGTTGGTAAAATATCTTAATCGTAGGTCAACAATTTGATTGTCCAATGATTGCACGTTAGCAAGAAGAACGGATGGCAGTGGGAGTTTAATCACTCGCCTATGGATCTTTAGAAGGATGCCTGATCTGTGGCCCATTTTCCTGTGTCTTTTCTTCACGCAAAAGGCGGGGATCCGGGCCTGTTCCAGTGAAAGCAGGATATCCTTCTCGTCGGACTTGTTAAAGGAAGAAGTTTCTTCCAGTCCACGGTGAGTAATCACTGTTCTCATGTCCAGACGTTATTTTCTGTCATAAGAGACGATTGCAAAAACATTATGTACACAATATATTTTTTTTAAAGTTACACAAAATGCAAAAAAAAAAAAAAAACCATCACAATTGGTTGGGAGAATGTAAAACGTCAGCCACGTTCTTCGGCGCCATCTCATTTTAGAATACATTCTAAAATGACAGCCTCTCTCCTTCCCTAGTGCCTACATTTAAAAAGATGGCCACCAAGCATTTTGGGACTGTCTTACATTTCAAACGATGCCAAATATAAGCTGTGTAATGCGCTGCAGCTATAAGACAAGGAGACCAGAGTGTCATCACAGCGACAGCATTGAAACATTACCACATGCTGATGGTTTATCTCATTACCCTACTATCAATCATCATATGCAATTAAAGCCACCAGCCAGCACGGGCTCAATGACACCATTACTCACATCACATGACACACACATTGTGCACACACATTGTGCACACACACACAGGCTTACACACACACACACACACACACACACACACACACACACACACACACACACACACCTTGTGACCTTGAAATCCTTATAGTGTTTGTGTTGGTTTAGAATTACCTACATTGATGCAACAGCTACAGAATATAGTCTAAATCATTATATTACATGATACAACTAGCTTCAAACCAATGAAGAAACACAAAACCACCATGTGCGACCTCTCCATGAGGGTTGAAAGGGTTGGTCTCTTACCTCTTGGGTGTGTCCTCCTCTTTCCCAACTGGCTCGGGCCTGTCCCCGAGGGGCGGGCTGTTGCCGTGTGACCCGTTGCCATGGCAGCGCTGGTGGTCGCTTTCGCGGGCGATGTCGGTGGCGTTCTGGATGACCAGGTGGTCGTAGGTGTGCAGGCCCTGGTCTTCTGCCCCCTGGAGGAACCTCTGGACACTGCAGTCCTCCGTCTGTTGAGATGACAGTCTATGATGCACACGCTGTCTGGCCAGCCAGCCACGGATCACTGACAGAGGAAAGGGGGAGAGAGGAGTTAATAATACACGCGCACACACACAAACATGGATGCAAGTTGTGTTGTACCTTTCTGGCAGGTGATGATCTTCCTGTGTAGTTGGTGGCAGCGGTCATTGAGCTGGTCAGCCTGCCAGTACCTCAGAAACACCTTACTACTGCTCATCTGAGACACAGACAGACAGACAGACAGACAGACAGGCAGACAGGGAGAAAGGCAGACAGGCAGACAGACAGACAGACAGACAGACAGACAGACAGACAGACAGACAGGCAGACAGGCAGACAGACAGGCAGACAGGCAGACAGGCAGACAGGCAGGCAGACAGACAGACAGACAGACAGACAGGTGGAGGATTGGGGTTCAGTCAGATTCAGGATTCATTACGTTTGTTGTAGTTATACATGTGTCCTGACAGGTGCACAGGCCAAGGGGCCGATACGCTCCAACACACCCAGACTACTCATTCCTATGGGTGCACCTCAGCCACGCTAAAGGTCCTAAACGACATCATAACCGCCATCGATAAGAGACATTTCTGTGCAGCCGTCTTCATCGACCTGGCCAAGGCTTTCAACTCTGTCAATCACCACATTCTTATTGGCAGGCTCGACAGCCTTGGTTTCTCAAACGATTGCCTCGCCTGGTTTACCAACTACTTCTCTGATAGAGTTCAGTGTGCCATATCGGAGGGCCTGTTGTTTGGACCTCTGGCAGTCTCTATGGGGGTGCCACAGGGTTCAATCGTCAGGCCGACTCTCTTCTCTGTATACATCAATGATGTTGCTCTTGCTGCTGGTGATTCTCTGATACACCTCTACGCAGACGACACCATTCTGTATACCTCTGGCCCCTCTTTGGACACTGTGTTAACTAACCTCCATACGAGCTTCAATGCTATACAACTCTCCTTCCTAGGCCTCCAACTGTTCTTAAATGCAAGTAAAACTAAATGCATGCTATTCAACCGATCTCTGCCCGCACCTGCTCGCCCATCTAGCATCACTACTCTGGACGGCTCTGACTTATAATACGTGGACAACTACAAATACCTAGGTGTCTGGTTAGACTGTAAACTCTCCTTTCAGACTCACATTAACTCCAATCCAAAATGAAATCTAGACTTGGCTTCCTATATCGCAACAAAGCATCCTACACTCATGCTGCCAAACATACCTTCTTAAAACTGACCATCCTACTGATCCTCGACTTTGGTGATGTCATCTATAAAATAGCCTCCAACACTCTACTCAACAAACTGGATGCAGTCTATCACAGTGCCATCCGTTGTGTCACCAAAGCCCCATACACTACCCACCATTGCGACCTGTACGCTCTCGTTGGTTGGCCCTCGCTTCATATTCGTCGCCAAACCCACTGGCTACAGGTTATCTACAAGTCTCTGCTAGGCCTTATCTCAGCTCACTGGTCACCATAGCAGCACCCACTCGTAGCACGCGCTCCAGCAGGTATATCTCATTGGTCACCCCCAAAGCCAATTCCTCCTTTGGTCATCTTTCCTTCCAGTTCTCTGCTGCCAATGACTGGAACGAACTGCAAAAATCTCTGAAGCTGGAGTCTCATATCTCCCTCACTAGCTTTAAGCACCAGCTGTCAGAGCAGCTCACAGATCACTGCACCTGTACATAGCCCATCTGTAAACAGCCCATCTATCTACCTACCTCATCCCCATACTGTATTTATTAATTTATCTTACTCCTTTGCACCCCAGTATCTCTACTTGCACATTCATCTTCTGCACATCTAACATTCCAGTGTTTAATTGCTATATTCTAATTCCTTTGCCACCATGGTCTATTTATTGCCTTAACTCCCTTATCTTACCTCATTTGCACTCACTGTATATAGACTTTTTGTTTTCTTTTGTTCTACTGTATTATTGACTATGTTTGTTTATTCCATGTGTAACTCTGTGTTGTTGTATGTGTCAAATTGCTATGCTTTATCTTGGCCAGGTCGCAGTTGCAAATGTTCTCAAATAGCCTACCTGGTTAAATAAAGGTGAAATAAATAAAATAAATAATTTAAAATACACACTACTTCTCAGAAATGTATGTGTGTGCGCCTGGGTGCGTGTGACAATGTGTCTGGGAGGCATTGTGAGAGAGCGTGTGCGTGTGTGTGAGCCGGGAGTCACTGTGAAACAAAGAGGTCACACACACAGGGAAGGGGGGGAGATGTCATTGGCTGCTCCAGACTGCTGATTGGTGTGTGTGTGTGTTAGAGTCCTGCATCCGGGCGGATACCCACTGTTCCCCGTGCGTCACCGCAAAACAATCAGATGGCGGGTGGAATAAAAACATTATTTTAAACCGCGGGTCGGCTCGCGGTTCAGAAAAATTACACTGCGTGTCGGACATTTTTTAAAAACAAGATAATAGGGCCTCCACTTTTTAAAAACTGAGTAGCTTGTTGTGTTGCAAATTCCATTCTGTGAGCGGCAAGGTTACAGCAACGCACTTATTGAGAGAGTGTGGAGCAGGAAACTGCCCATTATTTGTGGTCAAACATTCTAATTGTCCACGTGGAGAGCTTATGTTCCTTCCTGTATGAAAATAGGCAACGACACATAGCCAAGTTTACTTTCCCTGGCTAGCCCACCTCAGGTAAAAATGGTTAATGTAGGCCTAGCCAGAGAAATCAAAAGAGAGGTTATGATGGTGGAATAGACTATACCACTTTGGAAACAGGTGCTACATGAGTGAAATCCCCGCTTTGGAAGGACAACAACACAGCCTGTAAAAAGTGCAATCAGGTATTTATTTATGATATGTAATTCAGTTCATTATCAGTTAATTATTAGCCTACATTATTCAGGCTTTCGTTCATTTAGACCATAGCAGGCCATATACGTAAAGTCTAAACCGGTGCGGCTGGTAAAATTTTGAGTCGCCCTTTATGCTACTAAATAAATGTCGACGATTTTTGCAGCCTATTTTCAATTCTGGGAATAGTTTATTTATATTTAATTTAAACTTTGTGATTATCGAAACAATAATGTAAAGATATGGGTTTTTTTATGTCACCTATATGCTTTCATTAGGTCAGAAGGCTAATTAGAGGGCTATTTTTCTCAAATCGATTTAAGTTGTCAATGTGACGCATTGCATTGTGAAAATAAAAAGATAGCCTGTCGTTTTTAATTCATTGCATGGTTTACTTTTATCCAAATGTTGAATAGACATGCAGACAAATGAATTCAAAGGAAACATTGACCACTACTCAGGAATCATGAAAACAATTCATTAAATTGATGTTAGTCATACAGTATGGCGGGTAACAGATCGGCTCTTAAAACAATTCATTAAATTGATGTTAGTCATACAGTATGGCGGGTAACAGATCGTCTCTTAAAACAATTCATTCAATTGATGTTAGTCATACAGTATGGCGGGTAACAGATCGGCAGATCGGCTCTTAAAACAATTCATTAAATTGATGTTAGTCATACAGTATGGCGGGTAACAGATCGGCAGATCGGCTCTTAAAACAATTCATTAAATTGATGTTAGTCATACAGTATGGCGGGTAACAGATCGGCAGATCGGCTCTTAAAACAATTCATTAAATTTATGTTAGTCATACAGTATGGCGGGTAACAGATTGGCAGATCGGCTCTTAAAACAATTCATTAAATTTATGTTAGTCATACAGTATGGAGGGTAACAGATTGGCTCTTAAAACAATTCCATGCTTTTGTGACGGATTGTGAAGAAAAATCTGTTCTGACGTCGGGTATTGGGTGGGGCTCAGAACTGATGTGGCCAACGCGGGATGGGTGCGGCTACAACAACAACTGATCCATGCAGGACTCTAGTGTGTGTGCGTGTGAAGGCTAGTTGGGTTGTTTGGGGGGGCAGCTGTAATAGGGTTTAATGAGGAGTCCATGGGATTTCAAAGTATTTCATTCTGGGCTCAAATGATTTATCTTCCCATACTTTGTTTTTAAGCAGAGTGTGTAGAGAGAGAGAGAGAGAGTGTGAGAGAGAGAGAGAGAGTGAGAGAGAGAGTGTGAGAGAGAGAGAGAGTGAGAGTGAGAGTGAGAGAGAGAGAGAGACAGAGAGAGAGAGAGAGAGGGGAGAGAGAGAGAGATAGGGGAGAGAGAGAGAGAGAGATAGGAGAGAGAGAGAGAGAGAGAGAGAGAGTGTGAGAGGGAGAGGGAGAGGGAGAGAGAGAGAGAGAGAGAGAGAGAGAGTGAGAGTGAGAGAGATAGGGGAGAGTGTGAGAATAGGGGAGAAGTGACACTGCTACACACCTGCCATCCTTGGAGTTTGCACTGCTGCAGAACAAAGCAACATTTCTCCTCCGAGGACAGCTTCTTTTTGCCAGCTAGAGTGGTGTCCACTAGGTCTCTGTACCTGAGACACACACAATAGAGAAACCATCAGCACACATCTTATTACATTGGGATCAATACATCCGTAACATATGTGGGGAAAGGATTTCAGTGTGACACGGTCTTGGAGTTAGTAAGAAGTAAGCTGAACGTCCCCGGCCACCCTTGCAGAAAAAAACCCAGGTTTGTTGTTTTGATCACGTGTTCTTATGTGATGTCAATGTGATAACATGTAACAGAGTTAGATTTTCACATGTGAAAACACAATTCCATATATGAGAGTTAGATGAGTGCCATCTGCACTGCTATTTTAGTTATTAGTTCATCTGACTATTCTTTCACATCATGGATTTCATTTTCTTATTTAAAAGATGTTGTTTTTCTGTACAGTTGTCTAATGTTGGTCTAATGTTGGTGGTGCATATTATTGTGTTTTAACGTTACTCCTGAATAGTATAATAGCTTTTCTTGAGTGTTTTTTTTTAACAGAGCTGATATTTCCTTTGAAATCCAAAGGGTAGGAATATAGGTGAAATCAGTTCTTCATCAGAGTAGCAGGAAGATCGGAATGCCGTGAACCAAGATGCTGTGATTTCAAATCCCAGGTGAGGTCATGTTGAATAATAACTATTGTATTAATACATATAAACAATATATAAAATATATATAAACAACATATAAACAATGTACAATAGTGTGTCAAATATGTGTGACGTTCCAGGGACATCCTAACAACAAATATTTGTTGAAATTTCACGTGAAATACAATTTTTCATGTGCAAAACATGGTTAAATTTCACATGTGAAATCATGTTTTTTTTCGGTATGGACAGTGATTTTCATAATCACATTTATGGTAAAGCGAGGATTGGGGCTGGGGCATTCTGATCCTAGATTTGTGGTTCAAAACGAGCCTTACCTCAGGCGGTTTTTGCGAGGCCCAGAAACTCTATATGGTTCTGGTGGGGCCTATCGGATGACCCGCCCATTCACAAACAAGAGGGTTCATAAGTCAGTGGGGGTCAAAAGGTGGGCCAGCACCACAGCATCTGTTCCTATTGGTGTTGCCAGGGGCTACCGCTTCTGTGAGAGGTCAGTTGGAAGAGGAGGAGGGGTTGTTTTGGTCTAAGAGGAGCTCCATTGTGTGGTTAGAGACACAGCCTTTGATCCTTTGTGTTTGAGTGGAGTGAACGCTGGTAAGAGATGTCTGGACAACTTTAACAACATGAATAACGTACATCAACGTACATCAATTTGTGGAAAAGCCCACAGAAAGGATGTGCATACCAATACTCAACAGATGTGTGGTAATAATTCCAGCAATAAACAGCTGTTATGCATTGTTCAAAATCAGATAGTTACCCATGTACCCTGTTCTTAGGTCAGTCTTGCATTTTCTCCCCTAAAGTTAAGATGTAGTAAAGGTAAACTCAGCTGATTCTAGATAAGTGGTTAAGGTTGACTTCTACCCAGAGCACATTGTCCAGGTCAGAGCTACATACTAGTGTAGGCCCTAAGGTCTAATGACAGGTTAATAGGAGCCTTTATCCAATTACAATTCTTTGTTCGCCTGACTTCTCTGTGTGATCTGAAGTACTGTGATCTGAAGTACTGCTTTCCCTCCATCTGATGTGTGATCCAGAGTCCACAGACAGACACACAGTCTGACTGACAGACAGACAGACAGACAGACTGTCCCTGTGTAATGATGTCACAGAACGTCCCTGTTAAATGAGGCAAACATAATGAGCAGATGGTCAGAGGTATAAACCACTTGTGTTGTTAATGGTGTGTGTGTGGGGGGGGGGGGTGAAAGAGCAGCATAGGGCGGTTTAGAATAGCCTGACGAGACGAACCTGCTGTGTACACATCTATACTGTGTGTGTGTGTGTGTGTGTGTGTATATTTTAGTGTGTGTTTGATTTAGAGAAGTGGGTTCCCTCTGAACTCTGCCTAACCCTCTCTCTGTAAGCTAATGTACAGGCCGACAGACAGCGCTACGGTGTCCCACAGGACCCATAAAACACAAAGGATCTCTGTAAACTCACAACCTCTCCTGTAAGAATATGAAAACTATTGATGGCCCCCAATTTTACAATACCCAGGGGGGCTGTGTCATATGGAGTCAACGAAGTGAAATAGCACCTCTGATAAGAGTCTGGCCTACATGACCAAGGGCCCTTCAGCGGCCCCCAAATATTAACTGTCACAAAGGCAGTAAAAGCAGGATGGTGATTTCTGTACTCTAACCAACTCTCTGAAGCCCTAATGGTTGGTCACATTAATCACATGACACTCCACATGACATCAGTGTAGCTTACAGGCTTTGCTTACTAGAAAAGAGTTCTTCATCCACAGTGAGTTCAGTTGGAATTTAATGATATTGGTCACCGATTACGCAAAAGAGACAATAGCGTGTGGTTTCAACCAGAAACCTTAGAAAAAATATGGACAGCTAGACTAAAGTATATCCAATAACACTAATTTTACTTCCACATTTTAAGATTTAACTCCTGACCTGAGGAAGTGTTTGCTAGTAAAAAAACATATCAGAAAGGAAAACAACAGACATCCATGAAACGGGCAGGGTTTCAAGTTCAAAGTTCAATTGGCGTTTCCTGACCTGGCCACAAAACATCATAAACGACAAATAAAAGCAACAATAAAATTGATTTAGCCATAAATGACTGCAGCTGAGCAGTCTAGTCTAATGCAATTGGCCTCTGGCGGTCACTGCGACTTAGTGGTGCGACCTGCATGACTCAGAAGAAGAATGTATGTAAGTGTGTGTGTTTGTTTGTTTGTGTGTGTGTGTGTGATGGCATGTTGGCCTTAGGATCAACGATTGATTTATTAACTTGTCATCTGGTTTACTGAAGGGCCAGGGCCTTGAGAGAGTGAGGGAACGATGGAGCAAAGAAGAGAGGAAACAGAATAAAAAGACAAACAGGGAGAAGGAGAAGAGGGAGAAAGGGAGTGGAAATACAGAAACACTAAGAATGAGGGAGAGGAGAGGATGAGAGAGAGAGAAAGAGATTAGAGAAAAACACTGATAGGGAAAAAACAAGAATCAGAGAGAGCGAGAAGGTGAGGGAAATAATAAGAGAGATCTCTGAAGTCTGCATTGTAGTCCACCCTAAACTCGACATCCCTCCCACCATCCATGGCTGCATCCATCCATTCATTCTAAACGTATGTTGAGAGAGAGAGAGAGAGAGAGAGAGAGAGAGAGAGAGAGAGAGAGAGAGAGAGAGAGAGAGAGAGAGAGAGAGAGAGAGAAAGAGAAAGAGAGAGAGAAAGAGAGATAAAGAGAGAGAGAGAAAGAGAGAGAGAGAAAGAGAGAGAGAGAGAAAGAGAGAAAGAGACAGACAGACAGACAGGCCAGGGTGAATGGACTCTTTGTGACTGCAGACTCCTCTTTCTATGTTTAAGTAAACATGGCCTTGGAGTGTAAGCACACGTGCGCAAAGACAAAGACAGACACGCACGCGCACACACACACACACACACACACACACACACACACACACACACACACACACACACACACACACACACACACAAAACATGCTCAAAAAACAACAAACAACAGGAATAGAGGAGCTTCCAAATCAGGTCCTGGAGACTTCATTCTCTTTACCAAGTGAATTTGTCCAAATACTTATGACACCTTCAAATGGTGATTAGATACATAAAGTCCATTCATTTCTAAATGGTAAAACAGATATGTATGAACATAGTCTGTCACCTCAAAATATTTGATCTCAAATCGAAAATACTGGAGTAAAGAGCCAAATTAAACATTTTAGCTTCCCTGTCCAAAGAAATCCTTGATTTTGTGACCAAATATGTTTTTCATTGTGGATTTGATGTGTGCTTGGGGTTATTGTCTTGCTGGAAGATCTACTTGATGCCAAGTTTCCGCCTCCCGGCAGAGGCAACCTGGTCTTTGGCTAAAATATCCTGGTACTGGGTAAAGTTCATGATGCCGTTGACCTTAACAAGGGCCTCAAGACCAGTGGAAGCCAAATATCCCCGTAACATCAAAGATCCACCACCATATTTTACAGTAGGTATGGGGTTATTTTCTGCTTGTTCTCATTTCAACACCAAATCCACCATTGATAGATTTTTGGTAATCTATCACGCTTGTCAACAATTTCAGAGCCCACTCTACCCATCTGCACAGGGATACACAAACAGACAAACACAACAGACTGGAAACCCAGACAAGCATGAATAGACATGCACACAACACGCACGTATGAGCAAATGTACAGCACACACACACACACACACACCCCCCCTCCACCCACCCCCACACACACACACACACACACACACACACACACACACACACACACACACACACACACACACACACAGAGGGATTGAGAATGATGATTAACATACAGAGCAAACAGGTTATTCAGAGCCAAACACAAAAGTCATGCAAATTGTCCTGGCGCTCAGACAAGCAGCCAAAGGCTAGTATATTACCATCACAATCAGTCTGACCAACCACCAACGCCCGGACACCGACACACAGACTCAGACACACCCCAGCGCCAGACAACCCAACTTCACCGGGGGGCTGGCACCCCTTTGTGATGCTAACCTAACTGTCGACCATACACCCAATCACCCCCCCCCCCCCCACACACACACAACCACACACAGTTCCATAAAAACAAGCAACACACCACTTTGTATCCCATGTCTCACTAAACCCACTGCTCTTCATACAATCACACACGCACACGCACACACACACCAGGCATCATTCAATTACAGCTCTGCCAACAACAGATTAGACTCTACAATGGACCTCCATCCAAACAACTCTGGTGGTACAGAGTAGAGTTTGGCTGCATACAGATCTGTCTATTATCCCACCATCCATATCCATTAACTGTTCATCCTGGGGTGGCAGGTAGCCTAGTGGTTAGAGCGTTGGACTAGTAACCGAAAGGTTGCAAGATCCAATCCCCAGCTGACAAGGTAAAAATCTGTCGTTCTGCCCCTGAACAAGGCTGTTAACCCACTGTTCCTAGGCCGTCATTGAAAATAAGAATTTGTTCTTAATTAACTGACTTGCCTAGTTAAATAAAGGACAAATTTAAATCCAATCAACCAGCCGTTCTCTGCATCCTTTCTTTCTGTTGTCCCTCAACTCAGCGTGTCCCTCAACTCAGCGTGACTGGACTGTTTAAATATGTTATTAGCATATTACACTGTTTATAACAATGAGTTAACAATAAGACAGTTATTTATAAGTGATAACGTACTGAGTTAATCTGGCAGTAATCATTAGCTAATGAGCATTCCACGGTTTTAAGAGGAAAACCTAGTCTATCATCAAAGACTAACAGCCCACCATTACAAACCAGGGGCAAATGTATGTGTGCTTGTATCAAACTTGGTTGAGAATAAATTGTGTGTGCACAGTGATATTACTTTAGACAGTAATAACACTGTGTGTCTGCATGCAGAGTAGAGAGAGAGAGAGAGAGAGAGAGAGAGAGAGAGAGAGAGAGAGAGAGAGAGAGAGAGAGAGAGAGAGAGAGAGAGAAAGAGAAAGAGAAACAAAGAGAAAGAAAGAGAGAGAAAGAGAAAGAGAGATAAAGAGAAAGAGAGAGAAAGAGTGTGTGTGTGTGTGTGTGTGTGTGTGTGTGTGTGTGTGCATGGATTGTGTGTGTGAGGGTATAAGTGTGTCCTGGCAGGACTTCTGAGAGCACAATGGTGTTTACTCCGTCAGGGGTAGTGGAAACTTTTGAGAGGTCATGTGACCAGTGTGTGTGTGTCCTCTCTCATTATCTGGCAGGAATGTACACGGTAATCTCTTTATCCTCAGAGAGAGAGAGGGAGAGAGAGAGAGGGACACGGAGTGATATTTGCCTAGATCTTCTGCACAGATTCTGTCAGACCTGGGCCCTAACAGTTAATCTCAGTAAGACAAAAATAATGGTGTTCCAAAAAAGGTCCAGTTGCCAGGACCATAAATACAAATTCTGTCTAGACACCGTTATCCTAGAGCACACAAAAACGATACCTACCTCTGCCTAAACATCAGCATCACAGGTAACTTCCACAAAGCTGTGGACGATCTGAGAGACAAGGCAAGAAGGGACTTCTACACCATCAAAAGGAACATAAAATTTGACCTCCCAATTAGGATCTGGCTTAAAATACTTCAGTTATAGAATCAGTCATAGAGCCTATGTCCCTTTATGGTTGTGAGGTCTGGGGTCCATTTACCAACCAAGAAGTAACAAAATGGAACAAACACCAAATTCAGACTCTGCATGCAGAATTCTGCAAAAACATCCTCTGTGTACAATGTAAAATACCAAATAATGCATGCAGAGCAGAATTAGGACGATTCCTGCTAATTTTCTAAATTCAGAAAAGAGCAAATCCATTCTGCAACCACCTAAAATAAGTGATTCTCAAACCTTCCAAAACAAAGCCCTCACCTACAGAGAGATGAACCTGGAGAAGAATCCTCTGCCAGCTGGTATGGGGACTCTGCTCACAAACACAAACAGACCCCACAGAGCCCCAGGACAGCAACACAATTAGACCCAACCTTATCATGAGAAAACAAAAAGATAATTACTTGACACATTGAAAAGAATCAACAAAAAACAAAAGAAAACTGGAATGTACACAGTAACAGAATACCTAACCACTGTAAACGACCCAAAATGAAGGAAAGATTGGACTATGTGCATACTCAGTGAGCATAGCCTTGCTATTGAGAGAGGCAGCTGTAGGCAGACCTGGCTCTCAAGAGACTAAGTACCCACTGCCCACAAAATTAGGTGGTAACCGAGCTGCACTTCCTATCCTCCTACCAACTGTATGATCATATCAGAGACACATTTTTCTCTCAAATCACATAGACCCAGAAAGAATTTGAAAACAAATACAATCTTGATAAACTCCCATATCTACAGTGTATTCAGAAACTATTCAGACCCCTCAACCTTTTCCATGTCATTACGTTACAGCCTTACTCATGAATTGATTACATTAATTGTATTACTCAATCTACAAACAAAAGCCCATAATGACGAAGCGAAAACATTTTTTTTCTTCTTTTTGCTAATTTATTAAAAATAAGAAAGAGAAATATCTTATTTACATAAGTATTCAGACCCTTTGATATGAGAATCGAAATTGAGTTCAGGTGCATCCTGTTTCCATTGATCATACTTGAGATGTTTCTACAACTTGACTGTCCACCTATGGTAAATTCAATTGACTGGACATGATTTGGAAAGGGACACACCTGTCTATATAAGGTCCCACTGTCCAAAACCAAAACCAGGTCGAAGGAATTTTCCGCAGACCCCCGAAACAGGATTGTGTCGAGGCACAGATCTGGAGAAGTGTACAATTTTTTTTTGTAGCATTGATGGTCCCCAAGAACACAGTGGCATCCATCATTCTTAAATGGAAGAAGTTTGGAACCACCAAGACTCTTCCTATAGCTGGCAGCCCGGCCAAACTGAGCAATCGGGGGAGAAGGGCTTTAGTCAGGGAGGTGACCAAGAACCCGATGGTCACTCTGATAGAACTCCAGAGATCATCTGTGGAGATGGGAGAACCTTCCAGAAGGTCAACCATCTCTGCAGCACTTTACCAATCAGGTGTTTATGGTAGAGTGGCCAGACGGGAGACACTCCTCAGTAAGGCACATGACAGCCCGCTTGGTGTTTGCTAAAAGGCACCGAAAGGACTCTCAGACCATGAGAAACAAGATTCTCTGGTCTGATGAAACCAAGATTGAACTCTTTGGCCTGAATGCCAAGCGTCACATCTGGAGGCAACCTGGCACCATCTCTACGGTGAAACACGGTGGTGGCAGCATCATGCTGTGGGGATGTTTTTCAGCGACAGGGACTGGGAGACTAGTCAGGATCAAGGGAAAGATGAACAGAGCAAAGTACTTAGAGGTCCTTGATGAAAACCCACTACAGAGCGCTCAGGACCTCAGACTGGGGCAAACCTTCACCTTCCAACAGGAAACCCACCCTAAGCACACAGCTAAGACAATGCAGGAGTGGCTTCGGGACAAGTCTTTGACTGTCCTTGAGTGGCCCAGCCAGAGCCCGGACTTGAACCCGATCGAACATCTCTGGAGAGACATGAAAATACCTCTGCATCGACCCTCCCCATCCAACCTGACAGAGCTTGAGAGGATCTGCAGAGAAGAATGGGATTAACTCACCAAATATAGGTGTTCCAAGCTTGTAGCATCATACCCATGAAGACTCAAGGCTGTAATCGCTGCCACAGGTGCTTCCACAAAATACTGAGTAAAGGGTCTGAATACTTATGTAAATGTGATATTTCAGTTTTTTTTATACATGAGCAAAAACGTTTAAAAAAAACTGTTTTGCTTTTGTCATTGTGGGGTATTGTATGTAGATTGTGTGTAGATTGATGAGGGAAGAAAACATTTAATACCATTTTTTAATAACATTTAAAATTAGGCAGTAACGTACCAAAATGTGAAAAGTCAAGGGGTCTGAATACTTTCCGAATGGACTGTAGTATTAGGTGAAATACCAGTGTACCACCACACCAGCAAAATGTGTGACCTGTTGCCACAAGAAAAGGGCAACCAGCAGAGCACAAACAACATTGTAAATACAATCTAAATTGATCTGTTTATTTATTTTCTCTTTCATACTTCAACTATTTGCACAATGTAACAACATTAACAATAATTTAACATTTTAAATCTCTATACTCTTTAACATTTTTGTGAGAGTAATGTTTACTGTTAATTGTTAACTTCTTTGGGACTGGGGGGCAGTATCGAGTAGCTTGGATGAATAAGGTGCCCAGAGTAAACTGCTTAGTAGATTTGGATAGAAAACACTCTGAAGTTTCTAAAACTGTTTGAATGATGTCTGTGAGTATAACAGAACTCATATGGCAGCCAAAAACCTGAGAAAAAATCCAACCAGGAAGTGGGAAATCTGAGGTTTGTAGTTTTTCAAGTCATTGCCTATCCAATATACAGTGTCTATGGGGTCATATTGTACTTCCTAAGGCTTCCACTAGATGTCAACAGTCTTCAGAACCTTGTTTCAGGCTTCTACTGTGAAGGGGGAGTGAATAAGATCTGTTTCAACCAGGTGTCTGGCAGAATGCCATGAGCTCAGTTAGCTGTGTTCCTTTTCATTTCTAAAGACAAAGGAATTGTCCGGTTGAAACATTATTGAAGATTTATGATAAAAACATCCTAAAGATTGATTCTATACATCGTTTGACATGTTTCTACAAACTGAAATATAAATGTTTTGACTTTTCGTCTGAACTAAGCGATCGCACATTGAGCATTTGGATTACTGGGCTAAACGCACGAACACAAAGGAGGTATTTGGACATAAATGATGGACTTTATCGAACAAAACAAACATTTATTGTGGAACTGGGATTCCTGGGAGTACATTCCGATGAAGATAATCAAAGGTAAGTGAATATTTATAACGCTATTTCTGAGTTTTGTGACACCTCTCCTTCTTTGGAAAATGGCTGTATGTTTTTCTGTGACTTGGCGCTGACCAAACATAATCGCAAGGTGTGCTTTCGCCGTAAAGCCTTTTTGAAATCAGACACTGTGGCTGGATTATTGAGAAGTTTATCTTTAAAATGCTGTATAATACTTGTATGTTTGAGGAATGTTAATTATGAGATGTCTGTTGTTTTGAAATTGGCGTCCCACATATCCCAGAGAAGTTCCCTTGTTAATTTTCCTTTTGTTTATTGTCTATTTCACGTGCTTTGGCAATGTAAACATATGTTTCCCATTCCAATAAAGCCCTTTGAATTTAATTGTATTGATATGGTGAGGGAGAGATGGGGAGAGGATGGGCGAGGGAGATAGAGAGACATAAGCGACAGAAAGAGAGAGAGAGGTGGATGAGAGAGAGAAAGAGAGATGGAGGGAGCTCAACCATTCACTTCATCTCAGTAGTGAGGAATGATTCTGGGAATCAAAGAAAGAGGTGCGAATGGAAGAAAAACGCTCTCCCTCTTTCACAATGACTAAAATACATGTACAGTATATTCAAGAAGCAGACAGGAATAACCAGTAATAACGGAGAGATTAGGTGTGATAGAAGGGATGAAGGGGATTACAAATAAAAGGGAAAGGAAGAAAAAAGAGATATTAATGATCAAGTTTACTGGAGGACACTATGAACCTCTTCAGAAAGTTACTCTGACATGTTACAGACTTGCACGCGTACAGTACCAGTCAAAAGTTTTAGAACACCTACTCATTCAAGCGTTTTCATTATTTTGACTATTTTCTACATTGCAGGATAGTAGTGAAGACATCAAAAATATGAAATTACACATATAGAATCATGCAGTAACCAAAATAGTGTTAAACAAATCAAAATATACAGTGCTGTGAAAAAGTGCCCCCTTCCTGATGTTTTATTTTTTGCACATTTGTCACACTTAAATGTTTCAGATCATCCAACAAATGTAAATATTACACAAAGACAACCCAAGTAAACACAAAATGCAGTTAAGTGATGATTTTATTTATTAAGGGAAAGAGCTATCCGAACCTTCATGGCCCTATGTGAAAAAGTAATTGCCCCCTAAACCTAATAACTGGTTCTGCCACCCTCAGCAGCAACAACTGCAATCAAGCGTTTGTGATAACTGGCAATGAGTCTTTCACATCGCTGTGGAGAAATTTTGTCCCACTCTCCTTAGCATAATTGTATTAATTCAGCCACATTGGAGGGTTTTCGAGCACGAACCTCCTTTTTAAGGTCACGCCACAGCATCTCAATTGGATTCATGTCCGGAGTTTGACTAGTCTACTCCAAAACCTTCATTTAGTTTTTTTAAGCCATTCAGAGGTGGACTTGCTGGTGTGTTTTGGACCATTGTTCTGCTTCAGAACCCAAGTGCGCTTCAGCTTGAGGTCACGAACTGATGGCCGGACATTCTCCTTCAATTTTTTGGGGTAGAGAGCAGAATTCATGGTTCCATCAATCACAGCAAGTCGTCCAGGTCCTGAAGCAGCAAAGCAGCTCCAGACCATCACACTAGCACCACCATATTTGACTGTTGGTATGATGTTATTTTTCTGAAATGCTGTGTTACTTTGACGCCAGATGTAACGGGACGCACACCTTCCAAAAAGTTATTTTTGCCAAAAGTGAGACGAGCCTTTATTTTATTTTTGGTCATCAGTAGTTTTCGCCTTGGAACTCTGCCATGGATGCCATTTTTGCCCAGTCTCTTTCTTATGGTTGAGTTATGAACACTGAACTTAACTGAGGCAAGTGAGGCCTGAAGTTCCTTAGATGTTGTTGTGGGTTCTTTTGTGACCTCTTGGACTAGTTGTCGCTGCACTCTTGGGGTAATTTTGGTAGGCCCGGCCACTCCTGGGAAGGTTCACCACTGTTCCAAATTTTCTCCATTTGTGGATAATGGCTCTCACCGTGGTTCACTGGAGTCCCAAAGCTTGAGAAATGGCTTTGTAACCCTTTCCAGACTGATAGATGTCAATTACTTTGTTTCTCATCTGTCCCTGAATTTCTTTGGATCTGATGTCTTGCTTTTTGAGATCTTTTGGCCTACTTAACTTTGTCAGACAGGTTCTATTTAAGTTATTTCTTGATTCAACAGGTCTGGCAGTAATCAGGCCTGGGTGTGGCTAGTGAAATCGAACTGAGCTTTCCAAAAAATGTGATTAACCACAGTAAATTCATGATTTAACAAGGGGGGGCAATTACTTTGTCACATAGGGCCATGAAGGTTCGGATAACTTTTTTCGCTTAAAAAATTAAATTATCACTTAAAATCTGCATTTTGTGTTTACTTGGGTTATCTTTGTGTAATATTAAAATTTGTTTGATGATCTGAAACATTTAAGTGTAACAAATGTGCAAAAAAAAATCTGAAATCAGGAAGGGGCAAACACTCTTTCACAGCACTGTATTTTATATTTGAGATACTTCAAATAGCCACCCTTTGACTTGATAACAGTTTTGCACACTCTTGGCATTCTCTCAACCAGCATCATGAGGTATTCACCTGGAATGCATTTAAATTAACAGGTGTGCCTTCTTAAAAGTCAATTTGTGGAATTGATTGTATTCTGAATGCGGTTGAGCCAATCGTTTGTGTTGTGACAAGGTAGGGGTGGTATACAGAAGATAGCCCTACTTGGTAAAACACCAAGTCCATATTATGCCAAGAACAGCTCAAATAAGCAAAGAGAAACGACAGTCCATCATTACTTGCAGTCACAAAATCAATCAAGTGTTATGATAAAACTGGCTCTCACGAGGAACACCACAGGAATGGAAGACCCAGAGTTGCCTCTGCTGCAGAGCATAAGTTCATTAGAGCGACCAGCCTCAGAAATTGCAGCCCAAATAAATGCTTCACAGAGTTCAAGTAACAGACACATCTCAACATCAACTGATCAGAGGAGACTGTGTGAGTCAGGCCTTCATGGTCGAATTGCTTCAAAGCAACCACTACTAAAGGACACCAATAAGAAGAAGAGACTTGCTTGGGCCAAGAAACACGAGCAATGGACATTAGACCGGTGGAAATTTGTCCTTTGGTCTGGAGTCCAAATTTGAGATTTTTGGTTCCAACCGCTGTCTTTTTGAGACATGGGGGGATGAAAGGATGATCTCAGCATGTGTATTTCCAACTGTAAAACATGAAGGAGGAGGTGATATGGTGTGGGGGTGCTTTGCTGGTGACACTGTCTGCGATTTAATAAAAATTCATGGCTACCACAGCATTTTGTAGCGACACGCCGTTCCATCTGGTTTGGGCTTAGTTGGACTGTCATTTGTTTTCACAGGACAATGATCCAACACACCTCCAGGCTGTGTAAGGGCTATTTTACTAAAACGGAGATTGATGGAGTTCTGCATCAGATGACCTGGCCCCCACAATCCTCTGACCTCAAACAAATTGAGATGGGTTTGGGATGAGTCGGATGGCAGAAGTTTTAGAACACCTACTCATTCAAGTGTTTTTCTTTATTTTGACTCTTTTCTACAGTGTAGAATAATAGTGAAGACATCAAAAATATGAAATAACACATTATGGAATCATGTAGTAACCAAAAAAGTGTTAAACACTTTAAGCACTGCATCACTCTCCTTCTTGGTCAAATAGCTCTTACACAGCCTGGAGATGTTTTGTGTTATTGTCCTGTTCAAAAACAAATGATAGTCCCACTAAGTTAAGTGTACCTTTAAATCTAAATACATGACAGAGTGTCACCAGCAAAGCACCTCCACACCTCCTCCTCCATGCTTCATGGTGGGAACCGCACATGGGGAGATAATCCATTCACATACTCTGAGTCTCACAAAGACACAGTAGTTGGAACCAAAAATCTAATCAGACCGAAGGACAAATTTCTACCAGCGTAATGTCCCTTGCTCGTGTTTCTTGGCCAAAGCAAGTCTCTTCTTATTATTGGTGTCCTTTAGTAGTGGTTTCTTTGCAGA
Source organism: Oncorhynchus mykiss (assembly GCF_013265735.2). NCBI lineage: Eukaryota > Metazoa > Chordata > Actinopteri > Salmoniformes > Salmonidae > Oncorhynchus > Oncorhynchus mykiss. The sequence continues at coordinate 24,569,371 of NC_048586.1, forward strand.
AAATCGACCATGAAGACCTGATTCACGCAGTCTCCTCTGAACAGTTGATGTTGACATGTTTCTGTTACTTGAACTCTGTGAAGCAATTATTTGGGCTGCAATTTCTGAGGCTGGTAACTGTAATGAACTTATCCTCTGCAGCAGAGGTATCTCGGGGTCTTCCTTTCCTGTGGTGGTCCTCATGAGAGCCAGTTTCATCATAGCGCTTGATGGTTTTTGCGACTGCACTTGAAGAACCTTTCAAAGTTCTTAAAATGTTCCGCATTGACTGACCTTCAGGTCTTAAAGTAATGATGGACTGTCATTTCTCTTTGCTTATTTGAGGTGTTCTTGCCATAATATGGACTTGGTCATTTACCAAATAGTGCTATCTTCTGTATACCACCCCTACTGTACCTTATCATAACATAACTGATTGCCTCAATCGCATTGAGAAGGAAAGAAATTCCACAAATTGACTTTTTACAAGGCACACCCGTTCAGATAGACTTGTACAACTAGGCCTGCTATTATTTAGCATACCTTAGATGGCAACATTTTATTTAACGAATGCCAGTCATAATTAACATATATACAGTTGAAGTTGGAAGTTTACATACACTTAGGTTGGAGTCATTAAAACTAATTTTTCAACCACTCAACACATTTCTTGCTTCTTATGGCTGCAGGGGCAGTATTGAGTAGCTTGGATGAAAGGTGCCCAGAGGTGCCCAGAGTCAACGGCCTGCTCCTCAGTCCCAGTTGCTAATATATGCATATAGTTATTAGTATTGGATAGAAAACACTCTGAAGTTTCTAAAACTGTTTGAATGATGTCTGTGAGTATAACAGGACGCATATGGCAGGCAACAACCTGAGAAGAAATCGAAACAGGAAGTGGAAAATCTGAGGTTGGTCGATTTTCAACCCAGCCCCTATTGAATAGAGTGGGATATGGATAAAGTTGCACTTCCTAGGGCTTCCACTAGATGTCGACCATGATTAGAAACTTGAATGAGGCTATTACTGTGTTGTGGAGCCAGATGGGAGCTCTTTGAGTCAGTGGTCTGGCAGAGAGCCAGGTCCTGATCATGCGCATTTCACATGATAGTGACCTGTGTTCGATGGCTTCTCTACAGACATAGGAATTTTACGGTTGGAACTTCATTGAAGATTTATGATAACAACATCCTAAAGATTGATTCTATACTTAGTTTGACAAGTTTCTTCGACCTGTAATATAACTTTTTGAAGTTTTCGTCCAACGTTCGGATGGACCTGCACGAGCGTTTGGATTTGTGTACTAAACACGCTTACAAAAGTAGCTATTTGGACATAAATAATAGACATTATCGAACAAATCAAGCATTTATTGTGGAACTAGGATTCCTGGTAGTGCATTCTGATGAAGATCGTCAAAGGTAAGGGAATATTTATAATGCGAATTCTGATTTCTGTTGACTCCAACATGGCGGATAATTGTATTTATTTTCTGAGCGCCGTCTCAGATTATTGCATGGTTTGCTTTTTCCCGTAAAGTAAAAAAAAAAATCTGACACAGCGGTTGCATTAAGGAGAGGAATATCTATATTTCCATGTCTAACAATTGTATTTATCGACATTGAAATGAGTATTTCTGTAAAATTATGTGGCTCTCTACAATATCACATGATGTTTTTGGAACTAGTGAACGTGACGCGCCAATGTATACTGAGATTTTTTTTATATAAATATGAACTTTATCAAACAAAACATACATGTATTGTGTAACACGAAGTCCTATGATTGTCATCTGATAAAGAGCATCAAAGGTTAGTGATTCATTTTATCTCTATTTGTGCTTTTTGTGACACCTCTCTTTGGCTGGAAAAATGGCTGAATATTTCTGTGAGTTGGTGGTGACCTAACATAATAATTTGTGGTGCTTTCGCTAAAGACTATTTGAAATCAGACACTGTGGTGGGATTAACAACAAGATTTCCTTTAAAACGGTAGAAGATACATGTATGTTTGAAGAATATTCATTATGAGATGTCTGTTGTTTTGAATATGGTGCCCTGCACGTTCAATGGCTGTTGTCATATCGATCCCGTTAACGGGATTGCAGCCCTAAGAAGTTTAGCAAACTATAGTTTTGGCAAGTCGGTTAGGACATCTACTTTGTGCATGACACAAGTAATTTTTCCAACAATTGTTTACAGACAGATTATTTCACTTATAAATCACTGTATCACAATACCAGTGGGTCAGAAGTTTACATACACTAAGTTGACTGTGCCTTTAAACAGCCTGGAAAATTCCAGAAAACGATGTCATGGCTTTAGAAGCTTCTGATAGGCTAATTGACATCACTTGAGTCAATTGCAGGTGTACCTGTGGATGTATTTCAAGACCTACCTTCAAACTCGGTGCCTCTTTGCTTGACATCATGGGAAAATCAAAATAAATCAGCCAAGACCTCAGAAAATAAATTATAGACCTCCACAAGTCTGTTTCATCCTTGGGAGCAATTTCCAAACGCCTGTGGGTAACACGTTCATCTGTACAAACAATAGTACACAACTATAAACACCATGGGACCATGCAGCCGTCATACCGCTCAGGAAGGAGACACATTCTGTCTCCAAGAGATGATTGTACTTTGGTGCGAAAAGTGCAAATCAATCCCAGAACAACAGCAAAGGACCCTGTGAAGATGCTGGAGGAAACAGGTACAAAAGTATCTATATCCACAGTAAAACAAGTCCTATATCGACATAACCTGAAAGGCCACTCAGCAAGGAAGAAGCCACTGCTCCAAAACCGCCATAAAAAATGTTCACAAAGATCGTACTTTTTGGAGAAATGTCCTCTTATCTGATGAAACAAAAATAGAACTGTTTGGCCATAATGACCATTGTTATGTTTGGAGGAAAAATGGGGAGGCTAGCAAGCCGAGGAACAGCATCCCAACCGTGAAGCACGGGGATGGCAGCATCATATTGTGGGGGTGCTTTGCTGCTGGAGGGACTGGTGCACTTCACAAAATAGATGGCATCCCGAGGAAGGAAAATTATATGGATATATTGAATGAACATCAGTCAGAAAGTTAAAGCTTGGTCGCAAATGGGTCTTCCAAATGGACAATGACCATACGCACACTTCCAAAGTTGTGGCAAAATGGCTTAAGGACAGCAAAGTCAAGGTATTGGAGTGGCCATCACAAAGCCCTGACCTCAATCCTATAGAGAATTTGTGGGCAGAACTGAATAAGTGTGCGCGAGCAAGGAGGCCTACAAACCTGACTCAGTTACAACAGCTCTGTCAGGTGGAATGGGATGAAATTCACCCAACTTGTTGTGGAGAGCTTGTGGAAGGCTACCCAAAACGTTTGACCCAAGTTAAACAATTTAAAGGCAATGTTACCAAATACTAATTGAATGTATGTATACTTCTGACCCACTGGAATGTGATGAACGACATAAATGCTGAAATAAATCATTCTCTCTACTAATGCATCTCGTCTCGTTATCGTCATACATTTTCATCAGGAAAAAGAGGTAGTTGATGAGTGTTTTTCATCATAGTTATTGTCGACAAAACGAACACTGCACCCATCCCACACACACACACTTGTTTCCCATCTCCTCAAGACATCCTTTATGAGATTAGTGTTGTTGATTGAGACCACTTTGTGCTTGCTACATTAAGGATCACAGTGACCTGTCAGTTAGCTATGAAAGAGCCAGAGCCAGAGAGAGCGAGAGAGACATGTTGTCTCTATGTAAAGATTGACTGTAATTCTGTCCAGGTCACACAGACCTGAAGAACCATTAAGTAGATGACTTCCACCTGACCATTGTGTGTCTGTGTGCGTGTGTGCATGAGTGTTTGTGTGGGGGGGAACCCAGCAACAGTAAAATGTGTGCCGTAAAAGGCCCATTTGAAGTGAGAAGGCAGAGAGAAGGCAGAGAGAAGGCAGAGTCTTTAAGATCTTCCCTATGGTGCTTCCATCCCCCCTATCACACAGACCCCTACACAGAGGCCACAGTGACCCATCACACTCACAGGTCTGGTTCCATTTCAGCCCATAGCCCCTTCCCCTAGCCACTACCCCTTTAGTCTTCACAGATCTGTAAAGATTGGATAGGTGGAAGCATATAATGGAAGCTACCCAAGTCCTATTGCAAGGCAAGGTGGACCCATAACCATCTTGTTTTCAACTATCAAATTTATTCCGATTTTCAGACAATTTCCCAATCCCAGTTGTTTAGAGATCTAAAGAGATCGGATAGGGGCCTAAATGGAATCACACCACAGAGGCCAAGATCAATCCATTATGGATCATTGTAATATATTTTGTACTATGTCTAGTTCAACAGGAGCAGCCTGTAATGTATTGTGCCACCTACCTGGTGAGGAAGCCGTTGAAGGGCAGGCGTACAGGGTAGCCATAGCGGATCATCCGGACCATCTCCAGCACCCCTACGTACTGCAGCTGGGTAGACACGTGGAAACTGTCAAAGCAGTCCGCCGTGCACCTGCTGTTGGGGCGCACACACTCCACAAAGTGAGGGGTACACGCCTGTAGCTTACTGACCACATCTGACAAAGAGTTCTGAAAGGAGGAGGGGTGAGGGGGGAGAGATGGAGAGATAGAGGGAGAGAGAGATTGTTTCCTGTTAAAATTCATGTTCCTTAAGCATTTGAGTTGACCCAATTCTTCACTCCCTTGCCACATCAACACAGCACTGGTGTTGGTATCAGCTTCATGGCAACATGGTTCCATTTATCCGTCTAGATCAGGTATTCCCCCAGGGGTACACGGAATGCGCCAAATAAAAATGTGATTCACATTTTTCAACAAAAAATATTATTTTCAAACAGTAGATTTATATTTTCCAACGGGGCTGTACATTTGGGTGAGGTTTTTTTCTTGCCTGAGTGGTCTCATTTCTCTGCCCAAAATAAAATGAGAACATCTAGTGTTGAGCGAAATAACAACACAATGTCAAATGCAGGAAGCCTAGTCAAATAATTAACATCCAATCACATTAACTGTTACTCTTTTGCAGGAAACCTTCACTCTTGCACAGACATTTAGAAATTAAACATGACATTTTGAAAAATCAGCCACAGGAGTTTTTTGAGCGAGAATAAAGACGACTTTCGAGTAGTAAGACGTGTAAAAGCAACAGATAGAAGGCTAGAAGCGTCTTATATGCTGAGCTACTGAGTGGCTAGTACAGGCAAGACCCATGCAATTGTGGAAGACTTAACTCTCCCTGCTACCGCGAATATGGCTGGGAAAATACTGGGGGAAAAGGCCAAAAAAAACTATACAGACAATGATTTCATCAAACAACACTGTTTCACAACACATCAGTGACATGGCAGGAGGTGTTTTGAAACAATTACTGCTTTGCATACAAGCCAGTGAATTATATGCGTTACAGCTGGATGAATCAACAGACATGGCGGGCCTGGCACAGCTCCTGGTATATGTCCCTTGCATTTATGGGTGTCAATTAAGGAAGACATCCTCTTCTGCAAACCACTGGAAACCAGGACAACAGGAGAGGATATTTTTAAAGCCCTGGACAGTTTTGTGACATCAAATGGACTTCAGTGGTCAAGATGTGTTGGTTCCTGTACTGATGGCGCAAAAGCCATGACAGAGAGACATAGTGGAGTGGTAACGCGCGTGCAAGCAGTTGCCCCCGACACCACTTGGTTACACTGCAGCATCCACCGAGAGGCTCTTACTGCCAAGGGAATGCCTGACAGATTGAAATACATTTTGGACACTACAGTGAAAATTGTTATTTTGTTATTAAAGCAAGGCCAAGGAACTCTTGTGTATTGTCTGCATTATGCAACGATATGGTCAGCAACCATGTAACGCTTTTACAAGCGTTTTTGTTGAATTGAGAGAGTTTAAAGTTCTGACCATCATTTTCACTTGTCTGACCACTTGCATGATGATGAGTTTCTCACACGACTGGCCTATCTGGGTGATGTTTTTTCTCACCTGAATGATCTGAATCTAGGATTACAGGGACTCACCACAACTAAACTCAGCAAAAAAAGAAACGTCCTCTCACTGTCAACTGCGTTTATTTTCAACAAACTTAATTAACATGTGTAAATATTTGCATGAACATAAGATTAAACAACTGAGACATAAACTGAACAAGTTCCACAAACATGTGACGAACAGAAATGTAATAATGTCTCCCTGAACAAAGGGGGGGGGGGGGGGGGTTAAAATCAAAAGTAAAGTCAGTATCTGGTGTGGCCACCAGCTGCATTAAGTACTGCAATGCATCTCTTCCTCATGGACTGCACCAGATTTGCCAGTTTCTTGCGGTGAGATATTACCCCACTCTTCCACCAAGGGACCTGCAAGTTCCTGGACATTTCTGGGGGGAATGGCCCTAGCCCTCACCCTCCGATCCAAAAGGTCCCAGACGTGCTCAATGGGTTTGAGATCCAGGCTCTTCGCTGGCCTTGGCTGAGCACTGACATTCCTGTCTTGCAGGAAATCACGCACAGAACGAGCAGTATGGCTGGTGGTATGGTAATGCTGGAGGGTCATGTCAGGATGAGTCTGCAGGAAGGGTACCACATGAGGGAGGAGGATGTCCGCGACTCGTCAATGAAGAGCACTTTTGCCATTCCTGTCTGGTCCAGCGACGGTGGGTTTGTGCCCATAGGCGACGTTGTTGCCGGTGATGCCTGGTGAGGAACTGCCTTACAACAGGCCTACAAGCCCTCAGTCCAGCCTCTCTCAGCCTATTGCGGACAGTCTGAGCACTGATGGAGGGATAGTGCGTTCTTGGTGTAACTCAGGCAGTTGTTGTTGCCATCCTGTACCTGTCCCAGTGTGATGTTCAGGTGTACCGGTCCTGTGCAGGTGTTGTTACACGTGGTCTGCCACTGCAAGGAAGATCAGCTGTCCATCCTTTCTCCCTGTAGTGATGTCTTAGGCGTCTCACAGTACGGACATGGCCACATCTGCAGTCCTCATGCCTCCTTGCAGCATGCCTAAGGCACGTTCACGCAGATGAGCAGTGACCCTGGGCATCTTTCTTTTGGTGTTTTTCAGAGTCAGTAGAAAGGCTTCTTTAGTGTCCTAAGTTTTCATAACTGTGACCATAATTGCCTACCGTCTGTAAGCTGTTAGTGTCTTAAACACCGTTCCACAGGTGCATGTTCATTAATTATTTATGGTTCATTGAATAAGCATGGGAAACAGTGTTTAAACCCTTTACAATGAAGATCTGTGAAGTTGTTTCGATTTTCACGAATTATCTTTGACAGACAGGGTCCTGAAAAGGGGTGTTTCTTTTTTGCTGAGTTAATATTCAATGTGCGGGACAAATTTGAGGCTATGATTAAGAAATTGGAGCTCTTTTCAGTCTGCATTAACAAGGACAACACACAGGTCTTTCCATCATTGTATGATTTGTTGTATGCAAATGAACTCATGCTTACGGACAATGTCAAATGTTATGTAGCGAAACACCTGAATGAGCTGGGTGCGCAATTATGCAGGTATTTTCCCGAAACAGACGACACAAACAACTGGATTCGTTATCCCTTTCGTGCCCTGCCTCCAGTCCAATTACCAATATCTGAACAAGAGAGCCTCATCAAAATTGGAAGAAGCGGTTCTGTGAAAATGTAATTTAATCAGAAGCCACTGCCAGATTTCTGGATAGGGCTGCACTCAGTTTCTTGCATTGGCAAATCACGCTGTGAAGACTGATGCGCTTCGAAACCATGTACATATGCAAGAGTGGATTCTTTGCCCTCACTAGCATGAAAACTAAATAAAGGCACAGGGTGGGTGTGGGAAATTATTTAAGACTGAGACTCTCCAATACAACCCAACATTGCAGAGTTATGTTCTTCCTTTCAAGCACACCCTTCTCATTAACCTGTGGTGAGTTATACACAATTTTTGATTACCAAATAAGGTTTTATATGTAAGATGGCTAAATAAAGAGCAACATTATTGATTATTATTACATTATTATTTGTGACCTGGTCATATAAGAGACCTGGTCCTATGTTGAATACATGTATCGTATAGTGTATGTGTGGCAGGCTTACAGTGATGGCAAAAAAACAACATTTGAGAGTGCCCTGACCTTGGTGCTAGAGGGGGTACCCAGCTGGAGGTTGAATGTTTGAAGCGGTACGAACTAAAAGAAGTTCGTACCATGGGAACCGCTGCTCTGGAGGGCCAGTTCCTCAACCTGGGCTAGTTGCTCAACCTGGTATATATTCCTCAACTTGGGCCAGTTCCTCAACCTGGGCTAGTTCCTCAACCTCGGCCCATTCCTCACACTTGGCCAGCTCCTCAACTTCGGCCAGTTCCTCTACCTGGGCCAGTTCCTCTACCTCAGCCAGTTCCTCATTCTGGGTTAGGTCATCAACCTGGGCTAGTTCCTCAACCTGGGCCAGTTTCTCATCCTTAGCCAGTTCCTCATGCTGCGCCAGTTCCTCATCCTGGGCCAGTTCTTCAACTTAGGATAGTTCCTCAACCTGGGTTAGTTTCTCAACCTGGTATAAATTCCTCATCCTGGGCTTGTTCCTCAACCTATGTTAATTTCTCAACCTGGTATAAATTCCTCAACCTGGGATAGTTACTCAACCTGGGTTAGTTCCTCAACCTGACCTGGTTCCTCAACCTAGGCTAGTTCCTCAACCCATGTTAGTTCCTCAACCTGGGCTAATACCTCAATCTCGGTTAGCTCATCAACCTGGGTTATTTCATCAATCTGGGCTGGTTCCTCAACCTGGGTTAGTTCCTCAACGTGGGCCAGTTCCTCAACCTGGGCTAGTTCCTCAATCTGGGCTAGTTCTTTGACCTGGGACAGTTTCTCAAACTGGGAAAGTTCCTCAACCGTATCATGCTATACTTTATGGCCTATAGAGAGACATGTAGGCCTAGTCCTCGGTGTACAGCACTCTGCGTGGAGCTCTTGAGACTGGATTTAACTGGATACATAGGGGGGGGGGGGGGGGGGGGGGGGGGTTATATGGCCAGGTTTCCTTACATGTGGTCAACGGTCGCCAAGCCAACAGTGAGTGAGGAGTGACGTCACGTCATGTGTGTGATGAAGGGTCTGATTGGTTAGGGTGTGTTGTCTCTGTAGGGACCAGCAATACAAATACCTGTCATGACTAAGGCTGTGAGAGGGTGTCAGAGTGTGTTTCTCAGATATACACTGGTGCCACTCCATCATGCTTCTTACCACTCCCTAATGACATGGCTCTCCACTGTAAATGTGTGTGAGTAGGCTACTGTACCGAGAGTCGTGACGTCAGAAACTTGCACACACACACACACACACACACACACACACACACACACACACACACACACACACACACACACACACACACACACACACACACACAGCCCATTGTTCATTGTTCATTCATACATTCAGAGGGCTTTATGCTTGGGTGGATACAGCGTTATTCTTCAGCCCACCCTCACCTTCTCTCCTCTCTCCTTCTCCCCTCTCCTTCTCTCCATTCCTTGTAAGACCACAACTCCTGCCTGCAGGGAGCACACTGCCCTCATTCAAACCACCAACCATCACTCACACTAAAGCTACTTCCATGTTAAGCCACAATCACATCACATTGGATTTAGTGGTGTGGACATTGGAACGCGATCTGCCTTTGTTTTACACTTGTGGGGCAGAGATCCATCAAAATGAATAGTGTTGTTTCAAATGGATCAACTACAAATTAATACCACATTTTATAGACTTCCGTTGTACTTGGTTGTGGTTCAGAGATATGGGTCATGGGTTGCATCCAAAATGGCACCATATTCCCTATAGCGTGCATTGTGTTTCACCAGAGGAAAATAGTGCACTCCATGCAGCCAGGGTCAGGGTCAGCTAAAGAAATTGAATGACTTTAGTGTTTGGATTGAGGTGAGTGTTAGGATTAGGGTTAGGATCCCTACTGGGTAAAGTGCTTGGGTTATTATGGTTCTGGTTTGGTCCATTGTTGTGCTACTGGTTAATACTTACCCTCAGCTGCACAGCAACCGTAACTGGACCACACCTCTCCAGCCTCTGCAGGAAAGATGTTGCTCCCTTCTTCTTCAAGAGCTGAGAGAGAAAAAGAGGAGAAGGGGAAGAGGGAGGGAGGGAGAGAGAGAGAGAGAGAGAGAGAGAGAGAGAGAGAGAGAGAGAGAGAGAGAGGAAACGAGGAGGGGGATGGTGCTATTAGAGAGTGAATATTAACAAGTGAATATTAACAATACAAGTTGGTTGACCCGTGCTCTGGAGACACCACATGATGCAGTCCTATGAATACGGTCAACTCATAATATGAATATGGTAATTTATGGCAAGATCTATAACGCCAATTTTTCATTACGGTCATACACTATTCAATGTCCTCCTCCTCTACCTCAGCCATTCAGTACCATACAATAATGTACTGTACCATATCATCATATTACCATTATTGCAATTCTGAATTATAACATCTTTGATGATGGATGTAAATCCATGAGCTTCTTTATAGCCGTGTTTAACTACAGTGCAGTAATATTGTGCAATGTTACGTCATGTTATTATTACGGTCTTTGTTAACATGGGGAAAGAGTGAAGGTCTTGCGTAAGCCTTTCCTCTATATGTTTAATGAGGAGGGCCATTGGGTTCAGCCTTCAGCAGGTTATGCAATACAGAGGCAATTATAGTTCACATACACACACTCAAGCACACACACATGCACAGACACACACACATGCACAGACACACGCTCAGCGAGTCCTACTAGTTACTGCCCTATTAGATTTGACCTGAAAACAGAGAGAGAGAGAGAGACTGAGATAGAGACAGAGAGAGAGAGAGAGACAGAGAGAGTTCATCTGCCTTTGGGCTAAAGAGCAGGAACACAGACCTCACCAAAGAAATTGGAAATACAGACGAAAATAAACAAGGAAATCATCTCAGCATAGAAAAATGTCTTCCTGTATGCTAACTATATCCCCCCACAAGAATCCCCATACTTCAATGAAGACAGCTTCTTCATCCTAGAAGGGGAGATCAATCATTTCCAGACCTAGGGACATGTACTAGTCTGTTGCAAACTAAACGCCAGAACCTGACACCCTTAGCATGCAGGGGGACACACCTACCTGAAGGTGACAGCAATACACTCCCCAATATGGCCCCCTAGGCACAACTTTTAAAAAACAAACAACAACAACAAAAAGCAGCTCTGTCGCACGCTGGGTCTGTACATCGTCAATGGTAGGCTTCGAGGGGACTGCTGTGGTGGTACACCTACAGCTCATCTCTTGCAGCAGTACTGTAGAATCCTTTATCAATGACCTCAACCCAGAGTCTCTCAGAGCCTTTCACTGTCAGCCCACTGACACCCTTATCAGATCACAGCAAAATCACAGCCTACTTGAACAGAGCAATACTCAATCACGTGGTATAAAAGCTGAACAAACTGGATACTATTAAGAAATGCTGTAGATGGAAGGAAAGTAGTGTAGAAATCTACCACAAAACAATTAGCCAACAACAGATTCCTTTTAGACAACTTCCTTGACAAGATGTTTCACTGCAATAGTGAAGGTGGAAACTTGGCTGTAGGAAGCCTAATCAGTATATTTGACCTCTCTGCTTCCTTTATCAAATCTAAACATTTCAATCAGACAACCTAAGAAAATTAATAACGATGAAAAGGGTTTGATGAAGAATGCAAAAACCTAAGGAAGAAATTGAGAAACCTATTCAACCAAAAACACAGAGAAAGAGAACCTGAGCCCATGCCTTCACCATGGTGAAACACAAAGAGTACAGAAATAAACTAAGGAAAAACAAAGAACAGCAAGTCAGAAATCAGCTCAATGTAATTGAAGAATCCATAGATTCTAACCACTTCTGGGAATATTGGAACACACTAAACAACAACATGAAGAACTATCAATCCAAAATGGAGATGTATGGATTAACCACTTCTCCAATCTTTTTGACCCCATAACAAAGAAGAAACAGCGAAAACATATACACTACTGTTCAAAAGTTTGGGGTCACGTAGAAATGTCCTTGTTTTTGAAAGAAAAGCACACTCCACAATGCCCTTTCCCATCTGGACAAAAGGAACACCTATCTGAGAATGCTATCCATTGACTATAGCTCACCATAGTGCCCTCAAAGCTTATCAATAAGCTAAGGACCCTGGGACTAAACACCTGCCTCTGCAACTGGATCCTGGACTTCCTGACGGGCTGCCTCCAGGTGGTAAGAGTAAGTAAGAACAAATCCGCCACGCTGATCCTCAACAAAGGGGCCAGAGGTGCGTCCCCTCCTGTACTCCCTGTTCACTCATGACTGCACAGCCAGGTACGACTCCAACACCATCATTACATTTGCCGATGACACAACAGTGGTAGGCCTGATCACCGCCAACGACGAGACAGCCTATAGGGAGGAGGTCAGAGACCTGGCTGTGTGGTGCCAGGACAACAACCTCTCCCTCAAGGTCATCAAGACAAAGAAGATGATTGTGGACTACAGGAAAAAAAGGACCGAGCACACCCCCATTCTCATCGACGGGGCTGCAGTGGAGCAGGTTGAGAGATTCAAGATCCTTGGTGTCCACATCACCAACAAACTAACATGGTCCAAGCACACCAAAACAGTTGGGAAGAGGGCACGACAAAACCTATTCCCCTCAGGAGACTGAAAAGATGTGACATGGGTCCTCCGATCCTCAAAATGTTCTACAGCTGGCCAATCGAGAGCACTGGTTGCATCACTGACTTGTATGGCAACTGCTCGGCCTCCGACCGCAAGGCACTACGGAGGGTAGTGCGTACGGCCCAGTACATCACTGCGGCCAAGCTTCCTGCCATCCAGGACCTCTATACCAGGCGGTGTAAGAGGAAGGCCCTAAAAATGGTCAAAGACACCCTCCCCCTATACCATGCTGCCACTCTCTGTTTATTAATTATGCATAGTCACTTTAAATGTGCCTTTAAATATTACCTTAACTAACCTGTGCCCTCACACATTGACTCTGTACCGGTACCCCCTGTATATAGATAGCCTCGGTACAGTTATTTTACTGCTGCTCTTTAATTAATTAATTTTTTAAACCTAAAACTGCATTGTTGGTTAAGGGCTTGTAAAAAAAAGGTCTATCTATACCTATTGTATTCGGTTCATGTGACAAATACAATTTGATTTGACTTGAGACTGCGCTCAGTTCTTGAAATTTTCCAGATTGACTGACCTTCATGTCTTAATGTAATGATGGACAGTCGTTTCTCTTTGTTTATTTGAGCTGTTCTTGGCATAATATGGTCTTTTACCAAAAAGGGCTATCTTCTGTATACCACCCCTACCTTGTCACAACACAACTGATTGGCTCCAATGCTCTAAGAAGGGCATGAGTTCCACAAATGTACTTTTAACAAGGCACACCTGTTAATTTAAATGCATTCCAGGTGACTACCTCATGAAGCTGGTCGAGAGAATGCCAAGAGTGTGCAAAACTGTCATCAAGTCAAAGAATTTGAAATATAAAATGTATTTTGATTTGTTTAACACTTTTTGGTTACTACATGATCCCATATGTGTTATTTCATGGTGGAAGTCTTCACTATTATTATACAATGTAGAATATAGTAAAAATTAAGAAAAGTCCTTGAATGAGTAGGTGTGTCCAAACTTTTGACTGGCACTGTAAGTATTCACACTCCTGAGTCAATACTTTGTAAAAGCACATTGGCAGCGATTACAGGTGTCTTTCTGGGCAGTATTTTCACGTCCGGATGAAATGCTTGCCCAAATTCAACTGCCTGCTACTCATCCTCAGAAGATAAGATATGCATATTAGTAGATTTGGATAGAAAACACTCTGAAGTTTCTAAAACTGTTTGAATCATGTCTGTGAGTATAACAGAACTTATTTGGCAGGCGAAACCCAGAGGACATTCAGATTTCTTTTTTTTTTAGGTCACTCTCTTTTCAATGGGTTTTCATTAGAACTCCAGATTTCTAAGGGACCTTCCTGCAGTTCTCATCGCTTCCACTGGATGTCAACAGTCTTTAGAAATTGGTTGAGGTTATTCCTTTGTGTAATGAAGAAGTATGGCCATCTTGAACGAGGGTCACTTGAAGTGTACTGTTAGATAGAAGCGCGTGACCAGAAAGCATGCTACAGGTTGTTTTCTTCCTGTATTGAACACAGATCATCCCGTCATCAATTTTATAGATTATTTACGCAAAAAAATACCTAAAGTTGTATTACAAAAGTAGTTTGAAATATTTCGGCAAAGTTTACAGGTAACTTTTGAGATATTTTGTAGTCACGTTGCGCAAGTTAGAACCAGTGTTTTTCTGGATCAAACGCGCCAAATACATGGACATATTGGAGTGCCAAGAAAAGAAGCTTGTCAAAGGTAAGGCATTAATTATATTTTTATTTCTGCGTTTTCCAGAAGGCGAGGTCAGTACAGGTCCATCAAAGCTGAGACCGAGAGATTGAAAAACAGCTTCTATCTCAAGGCCATCAGATTGTTAAACAGCCACCATGAGCACAGAGAGGCGGCTGCCTACCTTCAGACTTGATATCATTGGCCACTTTAATAAATGGAACACTAGTCACTTTGATAATGTCATTTTAAGAATGTTTACACATCTCGCATTACTCATCTCATATGTATATACTGTATACTGTGTCCTTCACTATCTATTGCATCTTAGCCGCTCTGTCACTGCTGATCCGGATATGTTTGCTTATATATTCTCATCCCATTCCTTTACTAGATTGTGTGTATTACATTTTGTTGTGGAATTTGTTAGATATTAGGTTTTGTTGTGGAATTGTTAGATATTAGCTGTTAGATACTGCTGCACTGTCGGATCTAGAAGCATAAGCATTTCACTACACTCACAATAACATCTGCTAACCTTGCGTATGTGACCAATAAAATTTGATTTAATTTGGATTTGATTCACTATCTTCGTGGTAAGCAACTCCAGCGTAGATACTCCAGCGTAGATTTGGCCGTTTTAGATTATTGTCCTGCTGAAAGTTGTATTCATCTCCCAGTCTTTGTGGTTGAATCTGTTTTTTGAAATTCACTGCTCAACTGAGGGTCCTTACAGATAATTAATTGTATTGTACAGAGATGAGGTAGTCATTCAAAAATCATGTTAAACACTATTATTGCACACAGGGTGTGTCCATGCAACCTATTATGTGAATTGTTAAGCACATTTTTACTCCAAGTTTGGGAAACGATGTTCTAGCTGAAGTTATGAAATCTAGCATAATTGTGAGAACACAATGTTTTATAGCAGAAGGGTGTGTGGTTTGTGAACCCTTAAAATGTCATGAGAAACATTTATGATGACACTATCTTACCACATACAGTACTTGTGTGTGTGTGTGTGTGTATATGTGTGTGTGTATATGTGTGTGTGTGTGTGTGTGTGTGTGTGTGTGTGTGTGTGTGTGTGTGTGTGTGTGTGTGTGTGTGTGTGTGTGTGTGTGTGTGTGTGTGTGTGTGTGTGTGTGTGTGTGTGTGTGTGTGTGTGTACATTTCCTCTTATCAGCTGGCAGTACAGGACAAACAAAGCTATTCCCAGAGGTCTATATTTAACAGTATGGTGGGAAGTGGCCTAATTTGGGAAAAATGTTTTTTCCAAACACACACTCTTTGCTTTTCCATCAGTCCTCTGCTCCTGGCTGCTGCTTCTCCAATCGGAACACCCAGCTTCCGACTAAGTGCGTCACAGACATGGACACAGCCTGCTTTCACCATTGGTGATTCCCACCTCCCTTAACCACCAATTAACATGTGTGTGTGTGTGTGTGTGTGTGTGTGTGGGGGGGGGGGGGGGGTGATCATGACGGTGAACACAGCATCTATTTATATGTATTACCACACTGATTGTGGTACTTTATTGGGGTCTAAATACCATACTGACTATTTGGATAGGTTGTGGTTTAGATATGACTCATGAGTTAGGGGTATCACCCTCTTGTTTAATGTACCTTAATGAGTCACGAATAGTGTATGTCTGTATATGGTATGCTATACAGTACGTGTCATATGTTACGTTAGACTCTTTGCTCCTGACGCTGAAGACTACATCCCGTATCCCTGAAAACATATTTACCAGGCCTCTGGTGTACCTGTTTCCATCACCGAAGGAGAATCTATTATCTGGAATGCCTTACCAGTCGATACAGGTTATTAAATGAGATATACACATACATACCTGTTTCTCTCCTTTTGGACAGAAACATACATACCCACAAACACACTACTCCGTAGTAGATCCCATGTGAGATTACCGTGTGATCTCAGATGCCCGAGCATCTTTAGGGAGAAACTCTGGAAAACATTTATTTTCACACATTTAATTACCCATACCAACTGGTAAGGCATTTCCTGATTATAGATATACCTTTCGGGGGTTTGGGAAATGTTTATTGGAAATAGATATACGGGAGGGCTGGTGAATATGTTTTTGGGGATACGGGATGCTATTTTCAGTGACAGGAGCCCAATGTGTACAGGTCTCCCGGAGCAACGAGGCTAATGTACCATATGACATGCTAAGGTGATGGTTATGCCACTTAGTTCTCCATACCTTGGTGAGTGTATGAGGTACGGTATGCTACACAGTATATGGTTTACCAGCCATTGTCCAGTACCTTGGTGAGGTCCAGGTACCTCCGAGGCTCGCGGCCTGCGGGGGTCAGGGTGGAGGGGGATGACATCCTGTTTAGGAGAAGTGCTGCTTTGGGCCCTCTCAGAGCCACCCTGGCTTGGCCCGGTACCAGAGACCCAGTCTGGGTCAGCTTGGACTGGAACAACTGCTGCACCAACACACTCTCACTGGCTGTACAGGGGAATCACAGAGAGAGAGAGAGAGAGGGAGGGAAGGGAGTGGAGAGGAAGGAGGGAGGAAGACAATTGGAGAGCATTGATTGGAGGAGAGGATCAGCAGGAGCAGGAGAGGAGGAAGGAGAGAGAGAGAGAGAAAGAGAGAGAGAGAGTGAGAGAGAGAGAGAGAGAGAGAGAGGAGCAGACAGTAGACATGAGGGGATTAAGAGTAGAAGGATGGTTGGAAGGAAGGAAGGAAAGAGGAGAAGTGAGGGGGAGGCAATGTAGCAATAATAGCCATGTAAACAATCAGGTCCATAAGAGAGTAGGCTGAGCATGCTGCCAAAGAACACGTGAAGCAGCCCTGGAAAACAATGAGATCTTTGAGAGAGGCATGTGTGTGTGGGAGGGGAGTGTGTGTGGTGTGTGGTGGTGAGAGATAGATAGATAGAGATAGAGAGAGAGAGAGAGAGAGAGAGAGAGAGAGAGAGAAAACAGAGAAAACAGAGAAAACAGAGAAAACAGAGATCTTGAAAGGAAAAATAAACAAGAGTCCTAGACTGGTTGTAGGGAGTAATGTCTGTGGGCTCCAGAGGTAATTGTCTCTTCATTTATGTAATCATAATCCCCCTCCAACCCCACCACCTGACTCCTGAGGCCCACAAAGCACTCTCCATACATACAGCTCAGCCCACCCTCAGCCCCCACCCTCACACACCCTTCAGTCTAAACTTACCTTTACCCTTTGGTATATAGGAAATGGATGGGAAGGAGGGGCTGAGATGTATCCACAGGAGGATGCTGAAGGGAGGACAGCTAATAATAATGGCTGCAATGGAGTAAATGGAATGGTATCAAACACATAGAAACTATGCCTTTGATGTATTCGGTACCGCTCCATGTATTCCGTTCCAGCCGTTACTATGAGCCCGTCCTCCCCAATTAAGGTGCAACTGGCCGCCTGAAGTTAATATTATCTGAGCTGGAAGTGTTTGTGGGTATGTATGTTTCTGTCCAAAAGGAGTGAAACAGGAAGGTGTGTGTGCATGTGTATCTTTATGTGTGTACATTGTGCGTATGTGCACAAAGGAACAAAAGCAAGAGAGAAGGTCAAAGAGAGGTACAAAAAGCCAACTCTGAAAGGGTAGCCTGATTAGGCACATCATGTAAATTACAGCAAACCACAGCAATTAGCCCTAGAGACGCTAAGCTAGCTGCTCCTGGCTCTGACACAAAGTCTGCCTGTGTCCTGCTATGCTTGGCTCACAACTACACCAGCACACGTCTGGCCATGCTCAATAGACTATATACCCACTACTGCTGTGTTTGGGTTGTTCTGTATGAATTCAATCCCTTTCTGACAGCACTCTTCCAGACATGTTTGCCCATGGAAGAAGTGTTCAGAAAGTGCCTTTTTGGACCTGAATGACAAAACCTTCAGGAGATAGAGGTGCTCAAAGTGGATCCATTTAGCATCCCCCATCCTACCATGAGACATCCATGTCTTCATCACTGGAAGAGATACAATGGTTGAGTTTGATATGATATTATCCTTACAAACAGAAGTGTCAAACTATTTGATTATTTATTGAAAAAAAGTATTCAATGTTTTACCTAAAAACGTGTCAACTCAATGTTTTCTCATATGTTGTAGCTTAGACCCTACTTTACATTGTCTGAGGTGTTTGTGTTTTGCCTGTCATCGGTTGAGACACAGCATTCTTTTGAAATCAGGGTGAATGTCATTTCAATCATAGAAAGATCATTTTGTAATGAACCTATCCCTTCAGACCACTACAATTTAGCTGGTACACCATTGAAATTCAATTGAATTTATACATTTCAATTACTATCAGGAAGATGGCCACCAGTCCAATCACCATCGAATGACATCTTGAATTGGAATGCCTATTCTATTATTTATATCTCTATGATTTCAATAGGTTTCCTATGAAAGATTGACAGTTTCATTTAAAACAATGGATATTTCCACTCACGTCACAACACAAACACCTCAGATGATGTGAAATAGGGTCTAAGCTACAGTTTATGCATGTTTAGTTAATATATGGTAAAGGTAAAGAAATTACAATTTTAATTTTAAAAAGTTTTTTTTCCAAGAAATAATGAAACATTTTGACAACCCTGTTTGTAAGCTTTCAAATGATATTAAACTCAACTATTTCTATTTTTCAGAGATGACGACATGACTGTCTCATGGTAGGGCGGGGTACGCAAAATGGTCAAGGTTTCTTAATATCAAAAGGCGTGCAGTCAGAAATTGATCGAAATTAAATGGTGTGTGTGTGTATATTTAGTGATACTTACACTTCAGAACCAGTAGCAGGTTTTGGGGGAGGGAGTCCTTGTTCTTCACCAGGGATCCTGTGAGGTCATAGGCCATCTATCAATCAGAGAACAGATATACAACAACATGTTAAAGGTACACCTTTAAAATGTCAGATTCACTCACCTGGTCTACATTGTATGTGAGTGTGTTGCTGTGTGCGTGTGCGCGCGTGTGTGTCTGTGAGCGAACACCTACTCACTTGGCCTGCGTAGTGTTTCACAGTGAAGGCAGGACCCTGGTCTATGGGTGGGGGGTTTCCATTGCCGTCCTTGGTTGTCAGGGAGATGCCGTGTGTGGGTGTGTTGTCGAGGTGTGTCTGTAGTCTCTTGTAGAGCGTCTGTTCTGTAGGCCTCAGCGACTGACTCTCCTCATCCATCACAGACAGCAGACCTTGAGGCTTCTGGGAAGATGGAGGACAGGGGTCACAGACAGATATAGAATGCATAGAACCACGGTACACTGTGCCCTGACGCAGGGTAATCTGATCTTTGTACCTCAAAATCTATATAACCACACTCAAAACCAAAGCCTTTTCTAGAATGAGATATGTGTTCTTTTTATAGGGGTTATCACAGTTCTTAAAGAGGCAGTGGTGTAGCAGAGGCAGCGGTGGAGACCGCAGACAACAAAACATTACCTGGAAGAAAAAGTCTAGAATGGCAGGCTGGTTGCCAGGTGACCGGAGCGTCTCCATGGCGACGGCCTCCTGTAGACACTCGGCCTGCTCCTGCTGGAACAGCACCTCGGAGACATACAGCCTCACACGCTCGTTGGTCATGTTCACACACAGCTGGGAACACACACACACACAAGTTAACATGCAAGTAAATGGTGTGTGGCAAATTCACACGGGACTAAACTTACAGATGTGGTGCTTTGTGCTTGTACACATAATTACATTACCCGACCTCCCTCAGTAAAACTCATGCCGTCTGATGAGGGCTAAAGTAACATGAAAGCCTAATGTCCTAAACAATGGTTTCACCATAGGCCTAGGCAACTACGCAACGATGTATAGGCATATGCAATCACCGCAAATGGCTCATCAGCACCTGCACTGCTCACATGCCTATCTCAAACCCTCACGAATACTTTGGTTAAAAATGTAATAAAACAGTGAACTTTAAGAGTTGTGAAATAATAATAATAAGATTAAAGGAGCAGTTTTATTTCCATTTTCGGACTTATAAATAATGTACAGTGCCTTGCGAAAGTATTCGGCCCCCTTGAACTTTGCGACCTTTTGCCACATTTCAGGCTTCAAACATAAAGATATAAAACTGTATTTTTTTGTGAAGAATCAACAACAAGTGGGACACAATCATGAAATGGAACGACATTTATTGGATATTTCTAACTTTTTTAACAAATCAAAAACTGAACAATTGGGCGTGCAAAATTATTCAGCCCCTTTACTTTCAGTGCAGCAAACTCTCTCCAAAGTTCAGTGAGGATCTCTGAATGATCCACTGTTGACCTAAATGACTAATGATGATAAATACAATCCACCTGTGTGTAATCAAGTCTCCGTATAAATGCACCTGCACTGTGATAGTCTTAGAGGTCCGTTAAAAGCGCAGAGAGCATCATGAAGAACAAGGAACACACCAGGCAGGTCCGAGATACTGTTGTGAAGAAGTTTAAAGCCGGATTTGGATACAAAAAGATTTCCCAAGCTTTAAACATCCCAAGGAGCACTGTGCAAGCGATAATATTGAAATGGAAGGAGTATCAGACCACTGCAAATCTACCAAGACCTGGCCGTCCCTCTAAACTTTCAGCTCATCCAAGGAGAAGACTGATCAGAGATGCAGCCAAGAGGCCCATGATCACTCTGGATGAACTGCAGAGATCTACAGCTGAGGTGGGAGACTCTGTCCATAGGACAACAATCAGTCGTATATTGCACAAATCTGGCCTTTATGGAAGAGTGGCAAGAAGAAAGCCATTTCTTTAAGATATCCATAAAAAGTGTTGTTTAAAGTTTGCCACAAGCCACCTGGGAGACACACCAAACATGTGGAAGAAGGTGCTCTGGTCAGATGAAACCAAAATTGAACTTTTTGGCAACAATGCAAAACGTTTGGCGTAAAAGCAACACAGCTGAACACACCATCCCCACTGTCAAACATGGTGGTGGCAGCATCATGGTTTGGGCCTGCTTTTCTTCAGCAGGGACAGGGAAGATGGTTAAAATTGATGGGAAGTTGGATGGAGCCAAATACAGGACCATTCTGGAAGAAAACCTGATGGATTCTGCAAAAGACCTGTGACTGGGACGGAGATTTGTCTTCCAACAAGACAATGATCCAAAACATAAAGCAAAATCTACAATGGAATGGTTCAAAAATAAACATATCCAGGTGTTAGAATGGCCAAGTCAAAGTCCAGACCTGAATCCAATCGAGAATCTGTGGAAAGAACTGAAAACTGCTGTTCACAAATGCTCTCCATCCAACCTCACTGAGCTCGAGCTGTTTTGCAAGGAGGAATGGGAAAGAATTTCAGTCTGTCGATGTGCAAAACTGATAGAGACATACCCCAAGCGACTTACAGCTGTAATCACAGCAAAAGGTGGCGCTACAAAGTATTAACTTAAGGGGGCTGAATAATTTTGCACGCCTAATTTTTCAGTTTTTGATTTGTTAAAAAAGTTTGAAATATCCAATAAATGTCGTTCCACTTCATGATTGTGTCCCACTTGTTGTTGATTCTTCACAAAAAAATACAGTTTTATATCTTTATGTTTGAAGCCTGAAATGTGGCAAAAGGTCGCAAAGTTCAAGGGGGCCGAATACTTTCGCAAGGCACTGTATATGCTCCCATTTATTCTTGAAGAATATAACTTAGAAATGCCTCTTGAGCTTCGTTTAACTTCCTTACCCAATCAGAACCCAAATGATAAGCTTGTTTTACTCCAATGTTTGTAAACAAAGTAAATGTAACCAAAGACTATGTAGCCTCAGAACATGGTTAAAAATATCATTTTGATATCATGCATTCGTTGCATCCATAGCTCTGTCTATGAATCTGAGGGTGGTTACATTTCTCTAGCCCCATCCCTCAGGTTTTACTGAAATAGGGGTGGGAAGAATGCTTTGTTATTGTACCGCTGATTGCCACTTTAAAGCTCTGCCTCCTCTCCATGATATGGAAACCCCAATCCAGAGCCAAGAGCTGGTGTCTATAGCTTACTGTAGCTACTGTACTGCTATAATAAAATGTGCCATTGTTTACTTAGAAGTTTAATAACAGGGCTTAGCTACAGGTAACAGCCAAAATAAAGGAAACACCAACATAAAGTGTCCTAATAGGGTGTTGAGCCAGAACAACTTCAATGCACCTCAGCATAGATTCTATAAGTGTCTGGAAATCTATTGGAGGGATGTGACACCATTCTTCCATGAGAAATTACATCATTTGGTGTTTTGTTGATGGTGGTGGAAAACACTATCTCAGGCAATGCTCCCAAATCTCCCAGAAGTGTTCAATTGAGTTGAGATCTGGTGGCTGAGATGGCCATGGCATATGGTTTACATTGTTTTCATGCTCATCAAACCATTCAGGGACCACTCCTGCCCTGTGGATGGGGGCATAATGCACCTACGGGGGCATAGCCATAGTAGCCAAAATAATGGCCTGCCCAGCATTTTTATACATGACTCTAAGCATGATGGGATGTTAATTGCTGAATTAACTCAGGAACCACACCTGTGTTGAAGCACCTGCTTTCAATATACTTTGTATCCCACATTTATTCACGTGTTTTCATTATTTTGGCAGCTACTTGTATATTGCACAATGGGCATTAAGGGTTCAATGCAAATATCTCTTGATTTTCATAGTTAATTTGCTTAATATTGGGATGGGAGAGCTGTCACTCCCCTTACTTTATTAAGCAATCACAAATCAAAGTGTCAAATATTTCTGTCCAGTCCATGAAGTTGCAGCTCGTGTTGTTACCATGCCAATTTTAATGGTGGCGCCCAGTCCCAAATAAGCATTGGATCCAAAATCAAAATATTCAAAGTTATGCAAAGATGTTATTTTTATATGACAAACACCCAGAACATGTATTTATGGTTTGTTTAGATTGTAAAATACTTCCATTCCCCTTTAACATGTATTGGATATCACAATGACATGTAAGAAACATCAGAAATAATTCAATTGTGGGATATTTAATTTACATTTGATTTAGTCTTTGAACTTGAATTGTATTTTAGACTAATTATACGTCTATGACAGCCTCAGTCAGTCAGTCAGTCTCAGCAGGTGTTGATGTCTGTAAAGCATGAGCTCATTAAGGAAATGCTGAGCAGGTACAATACAGCTCTGACGAACAAACTCTAACAAGCCCAGGCCGCATTAATTACCCTGATCTGTGTGTGCATCGTGTGTGTGTGTGTGTGCCATGCGCACACTAAATTATCATGCTTGTTTTGTTGACACCTGCCCCTCCCCTATCTCTCCAGAGTGTAATGTGTAATCCAGTGATTAGTTGTCTTCAATAGCAGACAGGGTCTCCTCAAACATGGACCTGAACACTGGAACACAGGAAACACACTGGGGGAAGGAGGGATGAGGAAGGAATGGGGCTGAAGGGGTCGAATGGGGGCGGAGGGGGAGGATGGAGGACGAGGGATGTTTAATCCCCAATAAATGTCTACCAGTCTCTTTCTTTCATCCACTCTTACCCATCTATCTCTCCTATACCTCTCTCCCTCTCTCTCTCTCTTTCTAAGATTCCCTTGTCAGTTTAGATCTGTGAATCCCCCTCTTCCGCTCGGATTAAAGAACATCCTGAGAGGAAAGCAATTGACATCTTACCACTTCCAACACACACACACACACACATGGTTTGATCAGGGGTGGTCCCAAGGGGAGTGTGGGAAAGCCGAGGGCAGCATGGGTAAGCACTTATTTCCTTGAACACCTCCAATGTTCCGCTCGGATTAAAGAACATCCTGAGAGAAAAACAATTGACATCTTACCACTTCCAACACACACACACACACACACACACACACACACACACACACACACACACACACACACACACACACACACACACACACACACAGATATAGAGACTTCCAGCTAAACTCTCTGATCCTTGTTCGTACAGGGGAGAAGTCCATAAGATCTAGAGACCACAATATTTATGAATGAAAGAACAGAGGGAGAGCGAGATGGCTGAAAGAAAGACACAGAGTCAAAGGTATTGTGTCTGCTTTTTTATCCAAAGCAACTTTCAGTCATCAAACCTACTATCCTGGCTTTTGCAAGAACCATGCTCTACTAACTGAGCTACAGAGTACCATAAAATAAACACTGCCCCGTGGTCCTGGTCTCAAAGGGTTAACCTAGACCTGTTATATAGTTAGCAGGTTGATACCTCTAAAACCTTCTCCACTGCCAGAAAAGAAGACCGTAGCTCAGTCTGGCCTTGATGTTCGAACTATGTCTATGACTTGAGAATACCTCAGACATACTAGAGCCATAGAACAAGACTCAATACAACTGGAAGGAGTGGAAACACACATATAATATGGGGTGGGGAGATCCATAATGTGAGTGTTGTGAAATGAACATACCTGCTCAAATCCATTCCTCTGGAATTCCTCAAATCCAAAGATGTCCAGGATTCCAATCTCAAGAGCAGGGTCTCTTTGGGAGAGGTGTGGAGGAGGGGAACGATCAGAGAAGGAATTCACAAACAGTGTGACAGCTCCTCAGAGGTCATGTTGGTGTGTGTCCCTGTTCGTGTCTATGTTTGATTTTGAGTGGTGTGGCTAGAATGAATGGAAAAGTGTGTGTGTTCGCTGAAGTATATACAGTGCATTCGGAAACTATTCAGACCCCTTGAAGTCTTCCACATTTTGTCATGATACAGCCTTATTCTAAAATGGATGAAATTGTTTTTTTCCCTCATCAATCTACACACGATATCCCATAATGACTAAGCAAAAAACGTTTATTTTTATTTTTTTGAAAATACATTTATAAAACTAAATACTGATGTCGAATTTACATAAGTATTCAGACCATTTACTCAGTACTTTGTTGAAGCACCTTTGGCAGCGATTACAGCCTCGAGTCTTCTTAGGTATGACGCTACAAGCTTGGCACACCTGTATTTGAGTAGTTTCTCTCATTCTTGCACATCTATTATCAGGTTTCTCCAGAGATGTTTCATCGGGTTCAAGTCTGGGCTCTGGCTGGGCCATTGAAGGACATTCAGAGACTTGTCCCGAAGCCATTCCTGCGTTGTCTTGGCTGTGGGTCGTTGTCCTGTTGATAGGAGAACCTTCGCCCCAAGTCTGAGGTCCTGAGCTCTCTGGAGCAGGTTTTCATCAAATATCTCTTTGTACTTTGCTCTGTTCATCTTTCCCTCGATCCTGACTAGTCCCCCGCTAAAAAACAATCCCCACAGCATGATGCTTCCACCACCATGCTTCACCGTAGGGATGGTGCCAGGTTTCCTCCAGACGTGAAGCTTTACATTCAGGCCAAAGCGTTCAATCTTGGTTTCATCAGACCAAATTCCAAGTGGGCTGTCATGTGCCTTTTACTGAAGAGTGGCTTCCGTCTCGCCACTCTACCATAAAGGCTTAATTGGTGGAGTGCTGCAGAGATGGTTTTCCATCTGGAAGGTTCTCCCATCCCCACAGAGAAACTCTGGAGTTCTGTCAGAGTGACCATCGGGTTATTGTTCACCTCCCTGACCAAGGCCCTCCCCTGATTGCTCAGTATGGCTGGGCTGCCAGCTATAGGAAGAGTCTTGGTGGCTCCTAACTTCTTCCATTTAAGAATGATGGCGGCAACTGGCACCCTTCTCCAGATCTGTGCCTCCTACACAATCCTGTCTCGGGGCTCTACGGACAATTCCTTCGACATGGTTTTTTCTCTGACATTCACTGTCAACTGTGGGACCTTATATAGACAGTTGTGTGGCTTTCCAAGTCATGTCCAATCAATTGAATTTACCACAGGTGGACTCCAATCAAGTTGTAGAAACATCTCAAGGATGATCAATGGAAACAAGATGCACCTGAGCTCAATTTTGAGTCTCATACTGTAGCAAAGGTTCTGAACACTTATGTAAATAAGGTATTTCTGTTTTTGAGTTTAAATAAATTTGGCAAAATAACAAAATAACTGTTTTTGCTTTGTCATTATGCGGTATTGTGTGTAGATTGATGAGGAAATAGATTTATTTCGTAAAGTTGTCTGAATACTTTCCGAAGGCACTGCATTAATGATTAATTATTGCATATTTTGGTGTGTGTGTGTGTGTGTGTGTGTGTGTGTGTGTGTGTGTGTGTGTGTGTGTGTGTGTGTGTGTGTGTGTGTGCATGCATGCGTGTGTGAGAGAGAGAGTGAGAGGGTCAATGCAAAAAAAACACATTCCAGAAGATAATAGTGCTTATCTAACATGACGATAAGGCTGAAAAATATCAACACACCAAGACCAAGGATTCACTGGCCTCCACCTCTACGCTGTGTCTCTGTGTGTGTGGTCTCTAAGTCAACTTTGCGTGTGTTAGTACATAAAATGCAAACTATTCCAACTCTCCAGTGTAAACGATATGTTATGAGTGATAGTATCAGTGTTGTGTTTCTGACAGGCTTGCATGTGCTATTGTTGAGTCTGTGATGATGGACATATGACAGAAGGTTTTTAATGGGTATCTGTGCTGGCTGCCAATTAATTCCTTGTAGTGTTTACAATTAAAAATGTACATGCCTGTGATACACATGCACAGAGACGCGCGCACACACACACACTTTGCCCTACCCCATGTTGTCGTCCTGTCCCTGTAGGTAGTAGTTGCTGTTGTTGACCAGGTAGCTGAAGAGGCGTCCGTACAGGGCTTTAGCCAGCTGGTCTCTGTAGTGCTGTGACATCTCCACCGTGTGACGCCGTGTGATGACATCACCTGAAGGAAGCAAGAGGGTAAATGCCATGGTGACCTGGGTCTGACATCCAAACGGTTACCATAGAAATCCTATTTTCATCTTACAGATGGGAAGTATGTTTGTATTGTGAAGTCAGTAAATGTTTGGGGAAAAGACGAGAACAGAGGGTGAGTGATTACCTTTGAAGTATTGCACATCTGAGGTGAGGGCAGAACTAAGGTCATCAGAACACACCTGTAGCATTCCAGATACTGGAGAGAGAGAAAAGGGGGGTGGGGGAAAGAGTAAGAGAGAGAGAGAAAAGGGGGGGAAAAGAGTAAGAGAGAGAGAGAAAAAAGAAGGTGAATAAGTAAAGTGATAGAAGAACATAAAACAGAGACAGGGTGGAAAGTCTAAAGTTCAAGCTCAGTTCAAGCCTAAACTTCAGTCACTGACAGAGAGACAAAAACAGTTTAAAATATGAAGTGTCACACTCTGACTAGTACTGATGGTGCTCGGAAAAAAACAAGGTCAAATCATAACGTCAGTGATCTTCAGGTCGGAAAGTCGGAGCTCTAGAATGATTCCAGAGTTTCCGACATGGAATTCCGAGTTGGATGACCTTTTAAAAAAAAAAATCCCAGTCGGAGCTTGTTTGTTTCAGAGTTCCCAGTTGTCTCAAACACTTTGAAGTCAGAAGTCAGAGATTTTGGTGGTCCCAGTTGTTTCCCAGTTGTCTCGCTCCAGCCTACATAATTCATTCTGACATCACTGAGCCGACATGACGAGTCGATCTCCGCTAAAACTCATCACCGCTTATATGCTGGCAGCGCTTAGTCATCCCTGACTCAGGGCATATGAACGAGCACAAAAACAGTGTGACAGGACCTCAGAATCCCAATGACCTCACGTCTCCTTGAGAGGGCCCTGTTTTGGTGTGGGAGATGACATAATTTGTCTACCCTCTGTGAGGTCAGGGTGTAGTAGTGTATGTGTGTAGTGTAGTTGTGTCTTGTAATGTAGGGAGTAATGGGTTCTCTTCTCACAATGGCAAAAGCATGAGAGGGAACAGGGGCTCACCAAACAGGTGACCATAGCAGACTGGCTGAAACACCAACAGCAAATACATTACAGAATGGGAGAGAGTCTGTGTGTGTGAGAGAGAGAAACAAAGAGAGTAAAATAGGTCCTCAAGGACAATCCAGAGACACTATTTGCTGACTGCTACAACGAGGGGAACGTAAGCAACTTAATTTCCCACATAGACCATCCCCTGGCATGGCACAGTGCTATAAGAGCACACTACACCTATGTCAAGAGAGAGGGTATTGGCCCATGGTGGAAACTCAGAATAGTAGACATTGAGGAAATTGAAACAACCTTTGTCAACGTGTAGAAGTCTGGGGCAGTAATGGTGCAGGGCATCCTCATACAGTTGCAGCAGGACTTTTACGGGATCAGAGAGAAAGCACAGCAGGAAAAGCTCTCTCTCTCTGTGAGGACTCCCCCATCCTGAGTGAGTCTGATCACACCTCTTCAAGCTGTCCCGCAGACGAGGATAGTCAACCCCCATCACTGAACACAACAAGGCCCCACAACTGCACTGCTCATCCATCATTGATAGGATAAATTCACTGAGCTGGAGAGAGACATGGTTGAGCTCAGAGAGCTAGTCCACACAATCCAGACAGAACAAACCCAAAAAACAGACTAGCACAACAACATCCCTCCCAACAAGACCCGGAGGGCAGAAGGTGGAGCTGTCTGGGAGAGCTGGCTGCTCTACGGACTGAGGTGAGAGAACTTAGAGGCACACTGAAGGAGGAGGTGAGAAAGCTGAGGTGTGACAGAGTGTAGGACACTCCCCCAGAGGAGCCAGTAGAACAGCCCACTTCAGACCCGGATCACAACCTCAACACCACAATGGGACAGACAACACAGGACCCACCAACTCAACAGACCCCACCCCTTCCTAACAACCTCCCTGTCAGCTCCACTGATAGCCCTCTTCACACGGGCACAAATGACCTGAGGGCCCAGCAGGTAAAGTGGCCACAGCACTCAAGGGAGTGATTGAAAAAGCTTATTCCACTTTCCCCAATGCACAAGTCTCCACCCTGCTACCACGAAAAGACTTTCACCCTGCCACCATACAGCAGGTGAATGCAAGTATTTCACGAGACTGTGCCTCAAAACCTAATGTATACCTGGCCCACCACTCCATCCTGGACTTGAACAGCCTTTCCGACCATGTCCACATCTACAAGGCAGCAATCCCAACTTTTACCAGGACCCTGAAGGACATCACCCTCAACCGTAGCCCCAGCACGTCACACAGGATCAACAGAGCAACGGACAACAGGCCCAGACCTGCAAGGCCCCCTCCTGAAGGACCTGCACCGAGAGATCCCATGCCAAGAAGACCTACACCCAGAGCACAGAATCACCAGCCACACCCCAACCAGCTGAGACCACCCTAGGCAAACCCTGGCCACACCCTATATTGGCCCCCCCATATCAGAACTATGCCCCTTCTGCCCACCCCATTCCCCCCACCCCTGCGTCAAGGACCTCAACATGACAGGACAGGACATATGACCAGACAGTGAGCAAAGCAACAGACCCAACCCCCCCATTACACCTGCCCAAGCCCCATCCTGCGATCCCATCCTGAGGTATGTATTAGATGCGCAAAATGCTCTGCTCACACCTACTGTGCCTAAACCACACAAAAACAACACTAGACACTGTGAAATGCAAAGCTTTTACTATCTCATCCTGGAATATAACAGGTCATCTGCTTTTGGCCTAAAGAGCAGGAAACCAGACTTCATCAAAGAAATCAGAAATACAGACATTGTCATCCTACAAGACACATGGTATAAAGGAGATGGACCCACTGGTTTCCCTCTAGGTTACAGAGCTGCTAGTCCCATCCACCAAACTACCAGGTGTGAAACAGGGAAGAAACTCAGGGGGTATGCTAATTTGGTAGAGAGCAGCCTTAACCCACTCTATTAAATGAGTCAAAACAGGAACATTTTACATCTGGCTAGAAAGTAATAAGGAAATGATCTCAACATAGAAATATTTCCTTGTGTGTGCTACCTATATCCCCCAAATAAAATCCCCATACTTTAACGATGACAGCCTCTCCATCCTAGAGGGCTAGATCAACAATTTCCAGGCCCAGTGACATGTACATACTCTGTGGCGACCTAAATGCCAGAACTGGACAAGAACCTGACATCCTCAGCACACAGACGGACAAACACCCACCTGGAGGAGACAGCGTTCCCTCCCCCATATGACCCCCTAGACAAAATTATGACAACATAACCAACAAAAGCAGTTCACAACTCACGCAGCTCTGTCGGGCGCTGGGTATGTACATTGTCAATGGTAGGCTTCGAGGGGACTCCTCCTACGGCACACCTATAGCTCATCTCTTGGTAGAAGAAATGTAGACTACTTTATCACTGACCTCAACCCAGAGTCTCTTAGAGCATTTACAGTCAGTTCACTGACACCCCTACAAAATAACACTCTACTTGAACAGAGCTATACTCAATCATGAAGCATAAAAGGTGAAGGAACTACAGTGCCTTGCGAAAGTATTCGGCCCCCTTGAACTTTGCGACCTTTTGCCACATTTCAGGCTTCAAACATAAAGATATAAAACTGTATTTTTTTGTGAAGAATCAACAACAAGTGGGACACAATCATGAAGTGGAACGACATTTATTGGATATTTCAAACTTTTTTAACAAATCAAAAACTGAAAAATTGGGCGTGCAAAATTATTCAGCCCCCTTAAGTTAATACTTTGTAGCGCCATCTTTTGCTGCGATTACAGCTGTAAGTCGCTTGGGGTATGTCTCTATCAGTTTTGCACATCGAGAGACTGACATTTTTTCCCATTCCTCCTTGCAAAACAGCTCGAGCTCAGTGAGGTTGGATGTAGAGCATTTGTGAACAGCAGTTTTCAGTTCTTTCCACAGATTCTCGATTAGATTCAGGTCTGGACTTTGACTTGGCCATTCTAACACCTGGATATGTTTATTTTTGAACCATTCCATTGTAGATTTTGCTTTATGTTTTGGATCATTGTCTTGTTGGAAGACAAATCTCTGTCCCAGTCTCAGGTCTTTTGCAGAATCCATCAGGTTTTCTTCCAGAATGGTCCTGTATTTGGCTCCATCCATCTTCCCATCAATTTTAACCATCTTCCCTGTCCCTGCTGAAGAAAAGCAGGCCCAAACCATGATGCTGCCACCACCATGTTTGATAGTGGGGATGGTGTGTTGCTTTTACGCCAAACATAATGTTTTGCATTGTTGCCAAAAAGTGCAATTTTGGTTTCATCTGACCAGAGCACCTTCTTCCACATGTTTGGTGTGTCTCCCAGGTGGCTTGTGGCAAACTTTAAACGACACTTTTTATGGATATCTTTAAGAAATGGCTTTCTTCTTGCCACTCTTCCATAAAGGCCAGATTTGTGCAATATACGACTGATTGTTGTCCTATGGACAGAGTCTCCCACCTCAGCTGTAGATCTCTGCAGTTCATCCAGAGTGATCATGGGCCTCTTGGCTGCATCTCTGATCAGTCTTCTCCTTGTATGAGCTGAAAGTTTAGAGGGACGGCCAGGTCTTGGTAGATTTGCAGTGGTCTGATACTCCTTCCATTTCAATATTATCGCTTGCACAGTGCTCCTTGGGATGTTTAAAGCTTGGGAAATCTTTTTGTATCCAAATCCGGCTTTAAACTTCTTCACAACAGTATCTCGGACCTGCCTGGTGTGTTCCTTGTTCTTCATGATGCTCTCTGCGCTTTTAACGGACCTCTGAGACTATCACAGTGCAGGTGCATTTATACGGAGACTTGATTACACATAGGTGGATTGTATTTATCATCATTAGTCATTTAGGTCAACATTGGATCATTCAGAGATCCTCACTGAACTTCTGGAGAGAGTTTGCTTCACTGAAAGTAAAGGGGCTGAATAATTTTGCACGCCCAATTTTTCAGTTTTTGATTTGTTAAAAAAGTTTGAAATATCCAATAAATGTCGTTCCACTTCATGATTGTGTCCCACTTGTTGTTGATTCTTCACAAAAAAATACAGTTTAATATCTTTATGTTTGAAGCCTGAAATGTGGCAAAAGGTCGCAAAGTTCAAGGTGGCCGAATACTTTCGCAAGGCACTGTAAATAATATTAAGAAATGCTATAGATGGGAGAAAAGTGTGGAAATCTTCCAAAAAACTATTAGGCCACAACAAATTCAATCCCTCTAGACAGTTTCCTGGACAAAATGTTTCACTGTAATAGTGAAGGTGTAAACTTGGCAGTAGAAAACCTAAACAGTATATTTGACCTCTCCGCTTCCCTATCAAATCTCAAAATTTCAAGAAGACAACCTAAGAAAATTATAAACAATGACAAATGATTTGTTGAAGAATAAAAACCTAAGCAAGAAATTGAGAAACCTATCCAACCAAAAACATAGAACCAGAAAACCTAAGTCTATGCCTTCACTATGGTGAATCACGAAAACAATACAGAAATAACCCATGTAAAAAGAAGGAACAGCACGTCAGAAATCCACTCAATGTAATGAAAGAATCCATAGAATTGAATCTCTTCTTTGAAAATTGGAAAACTCAAAACAAACAACAATACAAAGAGTTATCTATCCAAAACGAAGATGTATGGATAAACCCCTTCCCCAATCTTTTTGGCTCTATAACAAAGAACAAACAGAAAAAACATATACATGATCAAATACAAATCTTAGAATCAACTATTAAAGACTACCAGAACTCATTGGATTCTCAAATTACATTGAATGAACTACAGGCCAAAATACCAACTCTCTACCAAAAAAGGCCTGTGGGGAATATGGTATCCGAAATTAAATGATAAAATATAAAGACCACAAATTCCAATTAGCTATAATTTAACTCTTTAACATCATCCTCAGCTCTGGCATATTCCCAATATTTGTAACCAGGGACTGATCACCCCAATCCACAAAAGTAAAGACACATTTGACCCCAATAACTACCGTGGGATATGCGTCAACAGCAACCAACCTTGCATTATCAATAAACAGCAGACACGTACATTTCCTCAGCAAAAACAACGTACCTAAATGTCAAACATGCTTTTTACCAAATTACCGTACGACAGACCATGTATTCACCCTGCACACTCTATTTGACAAACAAACAAAGCAAAACAAAGGCTTCTCATGCTTTGTTGATTTAAAAAAAGCTTCAGACTCAATTTGGCATGAGGCCCTGCTATGCAGATTGATAGAAAGTGGTGTTGGGGGAAAACATACAACATTATATAATCCATGTACACAAACAACAAGTGTGTAGTTAAAATTGGCAAAAAACACACAGATTTCTTTCCACAGGGCTAGGGAGTGAGACAGGGATGCAGCTTAAGCTCCACCCTCTTCAACATATATGTCAACGAATTGGCGAGTGCACTAGAACAGTCTGCAGCACCCGGCCTCACCCTAATAGATCCTGAAGTCAAATGTCTACTGTTTGCTGATGATCTGGTGCTTCTGTCCCCAACCAAGGAGGGCCTACAGCAGCACCTAGATCTTCTGCACAGATACTGTCAGACCTGGGCCCTGACAGTAAATCTCAGTAAGACAAAAATAATGGTGTTACAAAAGGTTAAATTGGCATGACCACAAATACAAATTCCATCTAGACATCGTTGACTTATAGCACACAAAAAATGACATACCTCGGCCTAAACATCAGCACCACAAGTAATTTCAACAAAGCTGTGAACGATCTGAGAGTCAAGGCAAGAAAGGCCTTCTATGCCATCAAAAAGGAACATAAAATTCGACATACCAATTAGGATCTGGCTAAAAATACTTGAATCAGTTATAGAACCCATTTCCCTTTACGGTTGTGAGGTCTGGGGTCCGCTCACCAACCAAGAAATCACAAAATGGGGCAAACACCAAATTGAGACTCTGCATGTAGAATTCTGAAAAAAATATCCTCTGAGTACAATGTAAAACACCAAATAATGCATACAGAGCAGAATTAGGCTGATACACGCTAATTATCAAAATCCAGAAAAGGCCGTTAAATTCTACAACCACCTAAAAGGAAGCCATCACCAACAAAGAAATGAACCTGGAAAAGAGCCCCCTAACAAGCTGTTCCTGGGGGTCTGTTCACAAACACAGAACCCACAGAGCCCCAGGACAGCAACAAAATTAGACCCCTCTTTAAATCATGAGAAATCAAAAATATAATTACTTGGCACATTCGAAAGAATTTACAAAAAAACTGAGACAACTAGAATCCTATTTGGCCCGAAACAGTGAGTATACAGTGACAGAATACCTGACCACTGTGACTGATCCAATATTAAGGACATCTTTGACTATGTACAGACTCAGCGAGCATAGCCTTGCTTTTGAGAAAGGCCACTGAAGGCAGACCTGGCTTTCAAGAGAAGACAGGCTATGTGCACACTGCCCACAACATGAGGTGGAAACTGAGCTGCACTTCCTAACCTCATGCAAAATGTAGGACCATATTAGAGACACACATTTCCCTCTGATTACACAGACTCACAAAGAATTAAATAAACAAATCAAATTTTTCGCAACTCCCATATCTGTTGGGTGAAATACCACAGTGTGCCATCACAACAGCAAGATTTGTGACCTGTGGCCACAAGAAAAGGGCAACCAGTGAAGAACAAACACCATTGAAAATACAACCTATATTTATGTTTATTTATTTTCCCTTTTGTACTCTAACTATTTGCATATTGTTACAACACTTTATTTCACTTCTGTTTATTTTCTATTTCCCTTGGTTTGGCAATGTAAACATGTGTTTCCCATGCCAATAAAGCCCCTTAAATTGAAATTGAATAGGGAGAGAGAGAGAGTGGGAGGAGAGATAGAGAAGGGGGAGGGGAGGAGAGTGCAAGGAGGAGACTGCAGGAGACTGCAGCAAAGCTGATGTGAACAATAGGATGGATAGTGACACAATTACTACTGCGTAGCTCGACCTCCCTCCCCCCTCTCTCCCCTCTCCCTCTGCTGTCAAACTGGTGTCACTGCATAGTGTTGGCCCAGGTTACATGACAGGGGGATGCTGACCTTGCTCAAGCAGCTGCATGTTGGAGGGGTAGGCGGTCTCAACGTCTGTCAGTGAAATGAAGCTGAGGTCCCCAACTTGCAGCACCACTGACAGCAGCATAAACACACTGTCCATCTCCTGATGGAGAGAGAGAGAGAGAGAGAGAGAGAGAGAGAGAGAGAGAGAGAGAGAGAGAGAAAGAGAGAGAGAGAGAGAGAGAGAGAGATATGTGGGGGTGCGGAGGGAGAAGGGGAGGGGAGAAGGAGAGAGAGAAGGTTGAGGAGAGGAGAGGTGGGGTGGGGTGGGGAGAGAATAAGGGAGTTGTTATTGTTTTTACTCATGAAGTAGTGAAATCACACATATACTCCAAACCCCTACCCCCTAGTCTTCTCCCAAAGAGTCAACTTCCATCTTTTGAGCTAAAATATGTTCTCCAAACCCCTGAATCCCCATTTCCCCTTTCCCCCTTATCCCTAAACCTCTCCTCTCCTCTCTCTCCGAACTCCTTATCTAACCTCTCCTTTCCCCTCCCATCCCCTCATTATCTCTCCTCCCTCTGTTTCGCCTCTACCCTTCCCCCACCTCTCTCTCAATTCAATTAAATTCAAGGGGCTTTATTGGCATGGGAAACATATGTTAAAAAGCAAGTGAAGTAGATAATATACAAAAGTGAAATAAACAATAAAAAATAAACAATAAAATGAACAGTAAATATTACACAGAAGTTCCAAAAGAACAAAGACATTACAAATGTCGTATTAAGTATCTATACAGTGTTCTCTCGCTCTCTATCTTTCTCTCTGTTCTTGAGTAGAGGACACTTACTGGTATCCCCCATTACCCAACTCTGATCCCTCAACCCTCCTGGACAGTTTGCATGTGTGTGTGTTATAGGAGCTGTTATTAGTCTCTGTCTGACACTCTATGCAATGTAGAGAGTCCTACAGTAGGAGAGGAGAAGAAAGAGAGTGGGAGAGAAAGGAGTGATTGAGGTTCTTCATGAGTCATTCCCAATGAGAGCATAGGGCGGCACCGATGGGTAGTCTCTCTCTCTCACTCTCTCTCTCATCCCCCCTCTCTCCCCTTCCCTCTCCATGTCAATCGCCCCTTCCCTCTCCATGTCAATCGCCCCTGTCTATCTCTCTCTCAATTTTATTGGCATGGGAAACGTGTTGACATTGCCAAAGCAAGTGAGGTAGATAATATACAAAAAGTGAAATAAACAATAAAAATGAACAGTAAACATTACACATGCAGAAATGTCAAAACAATAAAGACATTACAAATGTCATATTATGTACAGTATATACAGTGTTGCAACGATGTACTTCTCAGGAAGTACTCTGTCCCCCCCACCCACCTTCCTCTCCAGGTCAATCTCCCCTGTGTATCTCTCTGCCTGCAAGCACTCTTGCCCCCCATCACCCCTCCCCTCCCCCTCCTACATTATCAGCTGCTGGCTGTGGGAGGGATTAAAAGCTGACTTTCTGGTCACTCAGTGCTGACAGATGCTGACTGCAGCCTATACATAGACTGTGATAATGTGATGAGAACACTCATTCTGTACACACACCAGACAAGGTAGAGCACAGTACAGTCTGTAGATATAGCTAGTATACTAACATGCAGAACCTCACACGACCATCACAGGCAAGCATGCTCACAAGCAGGGTGGAAAATGTACTTTTTGGTCTACCAGCCACTGTGGCAGTCAAAATATTGTTTTCGCCATAATTACATCA
This sequence comes from Oncorhynchus mykiss, assembly GCF_013265735.2. Classification (NCBI taxonomy): domain Eukaryota; kingdom Metazoa; phylum Chordata; class Actinopteri; order Salmoniformes; family Salmonidae; genus Oncorhynchus; species Oncorhynchus mykiss. The sequence continues at coordinate 24,606,361 of NC_048586.1, forward strand.
ACGTCACAACAAAGAAAAACAGATGATATATTACTTCATTTCATTTTTATGATTTTTGTGATCTGCAAATTTTAACCAATGTATGTTAAAATAAACCATTTAGATCCATAGTTAAAACATATAAACTGTTCTACAACTGAACATCAAGAAAAAACAAGTGCCTGCCCTGCCACAAAATGCTGAGTGATACGGTTTATTTTTTATTCAGGGCTCTATGCTGACATTTTAAAAAGGCTACATGATGTGCTCCTAAGTAGAAAGGTAGAAGCACACAGATGAATCTAGGAAAACAATTACAATATTTGTGTGTTTTAATTATAAAAAATTACAAAAAGTTAATGAATAAAGGTTTTTGGGAGTGATCCATGCTCAATCAAGCGCAATCATTAGGTGTGAGAAACATTTTCACCTGCCCCGTTTAAGGGACGGGCAGTTACCGTGGTAATTTGGGCACATGCTTTGCTATGTCTTCCTAGCAGCAGACAGTTGCAGCAAACTCAAACTAACATTGAAGAACAATCTAGCGTATAAACAAACTGACATATCTGTCAAATAAAAACTAGGACACTTTAGTAGCCCTTCTTGTCATTTCGATCAACTTAAACATGTGGGCTTCGGATTTTTTTTTTCATGTTCCCAATTGCTCTGGAGAAATAGACGTTCTTAATGTCCAACCCTGCTCACAAGGGACAGTATGTATACCCACCAGAGGAGACTGGTGGGAGGAGCTATAGGAGGACAGGCTCATTGTAATGGCTGGAATGGAATAAATGGAGCGGTATCAAACAGATCAAACATGTAGAAACCACATGTTGGACTCCGTTCCATGAATTCCATTCAGCCAATACAATGAGCCCGTCCTCCTATAGCTCCTCCCCCAGCTTCCTCTGGTACCGACTAACCCTATAGACTCATAGACATACACACAGCCATATGTGTGGCAAATGACACATGCAAACTCATCCACACACACACACACAGTGTGTTACTGTACCAGTTTGTTGAAGCCCAGAGCTCTGAGGGCCTGTTTGATTGCAGTGAGACGGTCTCTACTCTGAGTTGAAGCTGAGGCCACAGGAGGGGAGTCTTCTGCGGGAACACCTGCACTCAGGTACCTTGAAGAGACAGACAGAGACCAGTGAGAGACAGCTATCACACTATACACCACAGACATGATCAACTACAGTACAGAGAAGAGCAGCAGGTAACAACACCAGAGAGAGAGTTCACACATTACAGACATACTGCACTGACTAGATATCACTGAGGGACTAAAGAAATAATATTTGACCCTGAAACAAGAAAGCATGTCAAAAGGTCATTTAAAGCATGGTGGTTGAGCAGGTATTCTCACGCTGAGTTATTTGTAACCAGTCACAGCAATCTCCTGCTGAGAAAGCGAGGGTGGGGAGGGGGCGAGAGATGGGGTCCCCAAATGGGCTAGAGTCGGAGGGCTTTTGATCACGCAGTCACAGCATTAAATCAGAGGCTGTAGCGTGCATACCAGGGCTCAAAACCCGCATCCAGGTCACTGGATATCAGACAGGGATGCTATCACACACCACAACACACACGCGCACATGTACACGCACACTAACACACACACATTTTACAAACTCAGCATGAGACACCATCTCTTCCTCTTGCTAGCAGGTGACTGAGGGGGGCCTCTCACCCAGATTGAACCAGTTTCCTTCCCCAAATGTTAAAACATTTTACAAACTCAGCATATCTTCCTATATTACTGTAATTTGCATGGCCTTATTACCTGTGAGACAGGACATTGTTGAGGTACAGACTTGTGAGATAGGATGTTTTTGAGGTACAGGCCTGTGAGAGAGGACATTGTTGAGGTACAGACCTGTGAGACAGGACGTTGTTGAGGTACAGACCTGTGAGACAGGACGTTGTTGAGGTACAAACCTGTGAGACAGGACGTTGTTGAGGTGTAGGGCACTCTTCTCTTCAGGCGACAGGCCCTCAGCCATCAGGTAGAAGATGTTGAAGTTGTGTTGCTGACAAGGCAGGTGGACCACCCGGGACTTCTCCAACATGTATGTGTATATCCGCGCTAAACACACACACACACACACACACACACACACACACACACACACACACACACACACACACACACACACACACACACACACACACACACACACACACAAAATGTAATCCACATAATAACACATGCTCTGTCAATACACTTTAAACCATATGTAACCAGTAGTAGAGGAACACACCTACTGTAAAAACACCTATATAAACCTACACACACATTGTAATCTTAACAGAGTTATCCATTAAGATACCACTCTCAAGATTCTAAAACCCAGGCCACAGACCAAATTATCAAACAAAAAACCTGAGTGTCCTTCAGTTAAATTCATCTTTCATACACAGCCATTACATATGAGTAAATCAATGTATCTATTTCAATGTGGTTCTGTAGGAATGACAGAGATTGAAGCCTGACAGGTTTACTCATAGAGTTATACTCCCCCCTGTTGGCCATACATCAAACTGCCTTTTAATTATAAAGAGTACATTGTTCTTTTCTGTGCCCATGCTGTCAATGAGACAGATATTTCATAAGATGTATAAATGTGAATCATCCGCTTGGCGTTTCCTCTCACTACTAAATATGGTAATATGATAGTGAGCGGAAGCCCAGTAACCGGCAGTGGGAGAAGATGGAAGGAGATTGATTTTGGCCAAAATTCTGTTCATTTTGTCTTTGATTAAATATTTGATCTCAATACAGTTTTCTGTTCCCAAAACTAGAATCAATTACAACGTTTGTAGATTTTACCCTTTGCCAAAGTTGTAAAAAATCACATTATTTTGAAGGAGTGCAAAGGTGAATTGAGTTATTGCACAAGCACACTTCGCTGAGTAGGCGTTCCCTAACAGAAACATGCATGTGTATGTTAGAACGGGCCAATAGGATCTCACCAGCTCATGCTTGGCTCTGCCCACCTCCTTGCTTGTTCTGCCCACTATGACTCACTTGTTCCCATTGGAAATGACAGGCTGTGGTCTATCTTGGTTGAGTTATAATGTGATTTTCTATGAGGGTGTAGTTAGTGGTGTATTAATCTGAGTAGACATTGACTAGTGTAGTTAGTAAGTCCCTTTGTTAGTTATAGAACAACCCCTGGAGTAAAGTTGTAGTAGTCTGTACCTCTGAGTAGTGTCTTTCTCTTGTCACAGTACTGCAGGCTGAGTAGTTTGATGACGCGACTGGAGTTGTCATTCATGGGAGTCTTGGCATGACCAAACGCCTCCAGGATACAGTTCACCTACAAGCCACCACATAATATATAGAGAGACAGTGTAATATACTGTACAATACAGCCATCAATATATCCACTGTCACTTTCTGGGTTGGACATATTCATAATTATTTTTAGAGAATACATTTTTATACAGCTAAGTCATGCATTGGTGATGGCATGTTCATAGATACACAATTGTGTTAATGTGAACTAATATACCTAGGTAATTTGATTCACGGAAGTTTTCTGAAGCAGGTGCGTGAGTTTGAATTACCGCCTGCCGCAATGCCTTCTGACTGTCGCAATACAACTTCTCTCCACCAGGGGACAATATATCCCCACTGACTGATTGACACACTCATCTATCTGTCCCTCTGTGCTCTCTAAGTGTTGACCCAGATATGTTATCTAGCACCAACACATGACTTCATCTGTGTAGATACAGTTCCACTATAGCCAAGCAAGAGCTTTTCTCTCCTCCCTGTTCAACAATGATGTGTACCTCTGAGTTGTTAAGGTCATAACAGAGTCTAATGAAAAAGTGTTGGGTTTGTAATGAGGAGCACTGCTAGGACTATCAAATAGCAAGAAAGTGTTCATCTTCAGTCATTCAGTGTAATAATACTCCCCTAGTATGCTAGACAACAAGAAAACCATTAGAATTCTGACAAAATGTCAGAATGAATGCACTGACAGTAGTCCTTGCTCTTACTAAAGGGCTCATTTAATCCACTGCTTCCAGACAAGACTGGTTTAATACAGTATCGTTGCAATTGATCACTGCATATAAAACTTTCTCACACAATGTCCTAATCATAATGGCTTTTCATATAATGGTCGCTATGGTCATTTCCTGTCCCATTGTACTCTATGTTCTCCTTCAATGGGTCTCACCAGTATGCTTTGAATCCGCGGCCAGAAACGATCGCTGAGCACCTCTCACTGTCCAAGGTGAGAGGAGTAATAAGAGAATCGACAGCATTTAGATGCTATGGCTTCCTCTCGGGGACAAATGGGCCAATCACAAACACAATGGGCTTGTGTCATCGTACAGAACCTAGCGATGGCTATCAAGGAAATAAAAGGACCTGTACCAACCTAGGGGTTTTGATGTAAAGGCCAGCGTGCTAAACAGATCATTTGGTCCGTGAATCCATATCTCAAATCACTACACCACAGGGACTCTGTAACAGTGGACTGAACACCCACTGAGCTAGTCTGTCTGTCATGTTCTATTCAACTTCCATTGTCCTCCAAGAGTGGATTCATATTTTTAAGACAACCAGGGCCAGAGTAAACCAGACTCACTTGATTCATCCTGGGCTCAAGAGAGAAGCCTTTGGGGCTGGACCTCACTGCCAGGTGTCTCACTATGTGTTTACAAGCCTCTGTCTTCCCAGAACCACTCTCCCCACTGCAGAAAGAGAGAGAAACACAGAGAGATAGAGAGGTAGAGAGAGAGGTAGAGAGAGAGGCTTGTTAATGTAGTAAGGGTGATTAGACATACGTAGCAAAGAAAAGACAGATGTGTGTGGCTGTCGGTGTCCATGCAAGGGTGTGAATATCTGTGTCTGTGAGTGTATCCATGTGTGTCAACATTGTGAATGGTCTCAGGTGAATGGGTGTGTTGTGTGGCGTGAGTCATCTGGGTGTAGCCCAGGCTCCTATCTGTCACATCCGTCAAACTCCTCCACCCGCCTGACATCACTCCTCTGGGGTACCATTTCTCTTTCTCACCCCCCCATCCCATTCACAATCTTGCAACTAGTCATTACAATGGTATTGTTTATCAAGTGGACACTATCATAACAACCTAGCCTATGGTGATAAAGCAGGTGCTCTGTGACTTTTTAGAAACATTTTGTAATTCATTTTCTTTATTTATTCTAGTGAAGGCCACTGAAAGTGAAGACCTATGGACGTTTCTTTGGGTTAGTGGAGATGGCAAGTGGAGCTCATGGTCATATGTACTCTTCATCTAGTTGCTCCTCTAGCATCCACCCACTAGGCATCTCACGGAGGTCATTCAGGCTAGGTTGACCCATCCACCTGGCATCTCACTGAGGTCATTCAGGCTAGGTTGATCCATTCACTGGCCATCTCACTGAAGTCATTCAGGTTAGGTTGATCCATTCACTGGCCATCTCACTGAGGTCATTCCGGTTAGGTTGACCCATCCACCTGGCATCTCACTGAGGTCATTCAGGTTAGGTTGACCCATCCACCTGGCATCTCACTGAGGTCATTCAGGTTAGGTTGACCCATCCACCTGGCATCTCACTGAGGTCATTCAGGTTAGGTTGACCCATCCACCTGGCATCTCACTGAAGTCATTCAGGTTAGGTTGATCCATTCACTGGCCATCTCACTGAGGTCATTCAGGTTAGGTTGATCCATTCACTGGCCATCTCACTGAGGTCATTCAGGTTAGGTTGACCCATCCACCTGGCATCTCACTGAGGTCATTCAGGTTAGGTTGATCCATTCACTGGCCATCTCACTGAGGTCATTCAGGTTAGGTTGACCCATCAACCTGGCATCTCACTGAGGTCATTCCGGTTAGATGATCCATTCACTGGCCATCTCACTGAGGTCATTCAGGTTAGGTTGACCCATTCACTGGCCATCTCACTGAGGTCATTCAGGTTATGTTGATAAATTCACTGGCCATCTCACTGAGGTCATTCAGGTTAGGTTGATCCATTCACTGGCCATCTCACTGAGGTCCTTCAGGTTAGGTTGACCCATCAACCTGGCATCTCACTGAGGTCATTCTGGTTAGGTTGATCCACCCACTTTCATCTCACTGAGGTCATTCAGGTTAGGTTGATCCACCCACCTGGCATCTCATTGAGGTCCTTCAGGTTAGGTTGTTCCACCCACTGGGCATCTCACTGAGGTCATTCAGGTTAGGTTGATCCAGCCATCTGGCATCTCATTGAGGTCCTTCAGGTTAGGTTGATCCAGCCACCTGGCATCTCATTGAGGTCCTTCAGGTTAGGTTGATCCAGCCACCTTGCATCTCATTGAGGTCCTTCAGGTTAGGTTGTTCCACCCACTGGGCATCTCACTGAGGTCATTCAGGTTAGGTTGATGCATCTCACTGAGGTCATTCAGGTTAGGTTGATCCACCCACTGGGCATCTCACTGAGGTCATTCTGGTTAGGTTGATCCACCCACTTTCATCTCACTGAGGTCATTCAGGTTAGGTTGATCCACCCACCTGGCATCTCATTGAGGTCCTTCAGGTTAGGTTGTTCCACCCACTGGGCATCTCACTGAGGTCATTCAGGTTAGGTTGATGCATCTCACTGAGGTCATTCAGGTTAGGTTAATCCACCCACCTGGCATCTCACTGAGGTCATTCAGGTTAGGTTGATGCATCTCACTGAGGTCATTCAGGTTAGGTTAATCCACCCACCTGGCATCTCACTGAGGTCATTCAGGTTAGGTTGATCCATCCATTGGGCATCTCACTGAGGTCATTCAGGTTAGGTTGATCCACCCACCTGGCATCTCACTAAGGTCATTCAGGTTAGGTTGATCCACCCACTTGGCATCTCACTGAGGTCATTCGGGTTAGGTTGACTGTGGTGAACTACACTCATCTGCTCCATGGGGGACCTAACCTAACAGTGGGACATACTGTAAGATCTGTCTAACTACACAACATGGATACACACACACACACACACACACACACACACACACGCAGAGCAGAGACCAGCTACGTTACACAGATGGCAGATGGCTTTAGGATGTAATTTAAGCCCCAACAATGACAGCACTGTGTGTATTTATGTGTGTGTGCGTGTGTGTGTGTGTGTGTGTGTGCGTGTGTGTTTGTGTGTGTGTGTGTGTGTGTGTGTGTGTGTGTGTGTGTGTGTGTGTGTGTGTGTGTGTGTGTGTGTGTGTGTGTGTGTGTGTGATTTTGTCCTCTTATTAATGACCCTGCTGAGAGTATGAACACAGCAGTTTACCTCTCTTTTCATTTACAGAGCTTTATTAGAATTTAAGGGTATTTTGTGGTTCTGAGCATGTGCCCATACCCTGGCCTCCAGGGATCATGTGTACTGAATGTATATGATTGTGTAGGTGTGTGTACCCTGCCCTTGAGGCACCTAACATTTTGACTGCCTCCAGCCCAGTGGAGCATGGAAGACTGCAAATGAGGTGTGTGTGATGAATAGCCAGTGGCCGAAATGCATTAACTTGCTGCCAGATCCGTTGCGACTCAGCATGAACGTTGGTGGAGAGCCGTAACGGGTTTAATTGCAATCAGGAAGCTGCCTCCATCCAGCCAGGCCCCTGAAGCCATTCATTTTTCTGTGATCGTTTAACAGGTCTGGGCTGAGACTAAGGCTCATTAATCTCTCTGGGAGCATTTAACTGACCTGCAGGGGTGGGTTTGAACAAACTGGGCAGTGGTCCTCACTTCACCATTCACCTACTCTAAATCATTTACTGATGCTGAGTTAACAATCTACATTTCCATTTTAGTCATTTAGCAGATGCTCTTATCCAGAGCGACTTACAATTAGTGCATTCATCTAGATGCTACAACAACATATCACAATCATAATAAGTACATTTTCCCTCAACAAAGTATTATCAGCAAAATCACTGCTAGTGGGAAAAGAGGAGGGGGGCGTGAAAATGATTTAAGATACTCTTCAAAGAGGGGGGAGGGTGAAAATTATAATTATTTAAGAAACTCCTCAAAGGGGGGGGGGGGGCGTGAAAATTATTTAAGATAATCTTCAAAGAGGGGGGAGGGTGAAAATTAAGGGGCGTGAAAATGATTTAAGATACTCTTCAAAGAGGGGGGAGGGTGAAAATTAAGGGGCGTGTGTCATGTTGTCTTGTCTCTGTCCTTTCCCTTCACCCTGTCTCCCTCTGCTGGTCGTTGTTATGTTACCTTTTCTCCCCCTCTTTTCCCCAGCTGTGCCTTGTCTCCTCCTAATTACCCATTCACCCCGTTCCCCACCTGTTCCCTTTTTCCCTCTGATTAGGTCCCTATATCTCTCTCTGTTTCTGCTCCTGTCCTTGTCGGATTCTTGTTTGTTTGTTTGTGTGTCTCATGCCTGAACCAGACTATCATCGTGTGTGCTGCAACCTTGTCCTGTCCTGTCGGAATCTACCTGTCCATCTGAGCCCACGTATGTTCGTCATTAAAGTACTCTGTTTGTTAATTCGCTTTTGGGTCCTCATTCACGCACCATAACAGAAGAATCCGACCCAGAATGGACCCAGCGACTTCGGATCCTCTCCACTCAGCCGTCGAGATCCAGGGAGCGATGCTAGGCAGACACAAGCAGGAATTGTCTGCTGCTCGACATGCCGTTGAGACCCTGGCCACCCAAGTCTCCAACCTCACAGAACAGGTTCACCATCTCCGCCTCGATCCACCGGCCACTTCCAGGGCTTTCGAATCTCCGGAGCCCAGAATCAATAACCCGCCGTGTTACTCTGGGGAGCCCACTGAATGCCGCTCGTTCCTCACCCAGTGTGATATTGTGTTTTCTCTCCAGCCCAACACTTACTCCAGGAGCACTGCTCGTGTCGCCTACGTCATATCTCTCCTTATTGGACGGGCTCGTGAGTGGGGCACGGCAATCTGGGAGGCAAGGGCTGAGTGTATTAACCAGTATCAAGACTTTAAGGAGGAGATGATACGGGTTTTTGATCGATCTGTTTTTGGGGAGGAGGCTTCCAGGGCCCTGTCTTCCCTATGTCAAGGCAATCGATCCATAACAGACTACTCTATTGAGTTTCGCACTCTTGCTGTCTCCAGTGGCTGGAACGAGCCGGCCTTGCTCGCTCGTCTTCTGGAGGGTTTCCGCGCAGAGGTAAAGGATGAGATTCTCTCCCGGGAGGTTCCTTCCAGCGTGGATTCCTTGATTGAACTCGCTATTCGCATTGAGCGACGGGTTGATCTTCGTCACCGAGCTCGTGGAAAGGAGCTCGCGCTCTCCGTCGCCTCCCTCTCCGCATCACTACCATCTTCCTCTGCCGGCTCGGGTGCTGAGCCCATGCAGCTGGGAGGTATCCGCATCTCGACTAAGGAGAGGGAACGGAGAATCACCAACCGCCTCTGTCTCTATTGCGGTTCCGCTGGTCATTTTGCCACTTCATGTCCAGTAAAAGGCCAGAGCTCGTCAGTAAGCGGAGGGCTACTGGTGAGCGCTACTACTCCTGTCTCTCCTTCAAGATCCTGCACTACCTTGTCGGTCCATCTACGCTGGACCGGTTCGTCAGCTTCCTGCAGTGCCTTAATAGACTCTGGGGCGGAGGGCTGTTTTATGGACGAGACCTGGGCTCGGGAACATGACATTCCTCTCAGACAGTTAAAGGAGCCCACGGCCTTGTTCGCCCTGGATGGTAGTCCTCTCCCCAGGATTCAGCGTGAGACGCTACCTTTAACCCTCACTGTTTCTGGTAATCATAGTGAAACCATTTCTTTTTTAATTTTTCGTTCACCTTTTACACCTGTTGTTTTGGGCCATCCCTGGCTAGTTTGTCATAATCCTTCCATTAATTGGTCTAGTAATTCTATCCTCTCCTGGAACGTCTCTTGTCATGTGAAATGTTTAATGTCTGCTATCCCTCCTGTTTCCTCTGTCTCTTCTTCACAGGAGGAGCCTGGTGATTTGACAGGGGTGCCGGAGGAATATCACGATCTGCGCACGGTGTTCAGTCGGTCCAGGGCCACCTCTCTTCCTCCACACCGGTCGTATGATTGTAGTATTGATCTCCTTCCGGGAACCACCCCCCCCCGGGGTAGACTATACTCTCTGTCGGCTCCCGAACGTAAGGCTCTCGAAGATTATTTGTCTGTAGCTCTTGACGCCGGTACCATAGTCCCCTCCTCCTCTCCCGCCGGAGCGGGGTTTTTTTTTGTCAAGAAGAAGGACGGGTCTCTGCGCCCCTGCATAGATTATCGAGGGCTGAATGACATAACAGTGAAGAATCGTTATCCGCTTCCTCTTATGTCTTCAGCCTTCGAGATCCTGCAGGGAGCCAGGTTTTTCACTAAGTTGGACCTTCGTAACGCTTACCATCTCGTGCGCATCAGGGAGGGGGACGAGTGGAAGACGGCGTTTAACACTCCGTTAGGGCACTTTGAATACCGGGTTCTTCCTTTCGGCCTCGCTAACGCTCCAGCTGTCTTTCAGGCATTAGTCAATGATGTCCTGAGAGACATGCTGAACATCTTTGTTTTCGTTTACCTTGACGATATCCTGATTTTTTCACCGTCACTCCAGATTCATGTTCAGCACGTTCGACGTGTCCTCCAGCGCCTTTTAGAGAATTGTCTTTTCGTGAAGGCTGAGAAGTGCACTTTTCATGCCTCCTCCGTCACATTTCTCGGTTCTGTTATTTCCGCTGAAGGCATTAAGATGGATCCCGCTAAGGTCCAAGCTGTCATTGATTGGCCCGTCCCTAAGTCACGCGTCGAGCTGCAGCGCTTTCTCGGCTTCGCGAACTTCTATCGTCGTTTCATCCGTAATTTCGGTCAGGTGGCAGCTCCTCTCACAGCCCTTACTTCTGTCAAGACGTGCTTTAAGTGGTCCGTTTCCGCCCAGGGAGCTTTTGATCTCCTCAAGAATCGTTTTACATCCGCTCCTATCCTTGTTACACCTGACGTCTCTAGACAGTTCGTTGTCGAGGTTGACGCGTCAGAGGTGGGAGTGGGAGCCATCCTTTCTCAGCGCTCCCTCTCTGACGACAAGGTCCACCCATGCGCGTATTTTTCTCATCGCCTGTCGCCGTCGGAACGTAACTATGATGTGGGTAACCGCGAACTGCTCGCCATCCGGTTAGCCCTAGGCGAATGGCGACAGTGGTTGGAGGGGGCGACCGTTCCTTTTGTCGTTTGGACTGACCATAGGAACCTTGAGTACATCCGTTCTGCCAAACGACTTAATGCGCGTCAGGCGCGTTGGGCGCTGTTTTTCGCTCGTTTCGAGTTCGTGATTTCTTATCGTCCGGGCTCTAAGAACACCAAGCCTGATGCTTTGTCTCGTCTCTTCAGTTCTTCAGTAGCCTCCACTGACCCCGAGGGGATTCTCCCTGAGGGGCGTGTTGTCGGGTTGACTGTCTGGGGAATTGAGAGGCAGGTAAAGCAAGCACTCACTCAAACTCCGTCGCCGCGCGCTTGTCCTAGGAACCTTCTTTTCGTTCCCGTTCCTACTCGTCTGGCCGTTCTTCAGTGGGCTCACTCTGCCAAGTTAGCCGGCCACCCTGGCGTTCGGGGTACGCTTGCTTCCATTCGCCAGCGTTTCTGGTGGCCCACCAGGGAGCATGACACGCGTCGTTTCGTGGCTGCTTGTTCGGTCTGCGCGCAGACTAAGTCCGGTAACTCTCCTCCTGCCGGCCGTCTCAGGCCGCTTCCTATTCCCTCTCGACCGTGGTCTCACATCGCCTTAGATTTTGTCACCGGACTGCCTTCGTCAGCGGGGAAGACTGTTATTCTTACGGTTGTCGATAGGTTCTCTAAGGCGGCTCATTTCATTCCCCTTGCTAAGCTTCCTTCTGCTAAAGAGACGGCACAAATCATCATCGAGAATGTTTTCAGAATTCATGGCCTTCCGTCAGACGTCGTTTCGGACAGAGGTCCGCAATTCACGTCTCAATTTTGGAGGGAGTTTTGCCGTTTGATTGGGGCTTCCGTCAGTCTCTCTTCCGGCTTTCACCCCCAGTCTAACGGTCAAGCAGAACGGGCCAATCAGACTATTGGTCGCATCTTACGCAGTCTTTCTTTTCGCAACCCTGCGTCTTGGTCAGAACAGCTCCCCTGGGCAGAATACGCCCACAACTCGCTTCCTTCGTCTGCGACAGGGCTATCTCCTTTTCAGAGTAGCCTCGGGTACCAGCCTCCGCTGTTCTCATCTCAGTTCGCCGAGTCCAGCGTCCCCTCCGCTCAGGCTTTTGTCCAACGTTGCGAGCGCACCTGGAAGAGGGTCAGGTCTGCACTTTGCCGTTATAGGGCGCAGACTGTGAGAGCGGCTAATAAGCGTAGAACTAAGAGTCCTAGATATTGTCGCGGTCAGAGAGTTTGGCTCTCCACTCAGAACCTTCCCCTTAAGACCGCTTCTCGCAAGTTGACCCCGCGGTTCATTGGTCCGTTCCGTATTTCTCAAATCATTAACCCTGTCGCAGTGCGACTTCTTCTGCCGCGATATCTTCGTCGCGTCCACCCGGTCTTCCATGTCTCCTGTGTCAAGCCCGTTCTTCGCGCCCCCGCTCGTCTTCCCCCCCCCCCCCCCCATCCTTGTCGAGGGCGCACCCATCTACAGGGTCCGTAGGATTTTGGACATGCGTCCTCGGGGCCGTGGTCATCAGTACCTAGTAGATTGGGAGGGGTACGGTCCTGAGGAGAGGAGTTGGGTTCCCTCTCGGGACGTGCTGGACCGTGCGCTGATCGATGATTTCCTCCGGTGCCGCCAGGCTTCCTCCTCGAGTGCGCCAGGAGGCGCTCGGTGAGTGGGGGGGTACTGTCATGTTGTCTTGTCTCTGTCCTTTCCCTTCACCCTGTCTCCCTCTGCTGGTCGTTGTTATGTTACCTTTTCTCCCCCTCTTTTCCCCAGCTGTGCCTTGTCTCCTCCTAATTACCCATTCACCCCGTTCCCCACCTGTTCCCTTTTTCCCTCTGATTAGGTCCCTATATCTCTCTCTGTTTCTGCTCCTGTCCTTGTCGGATTCTTGTTTGTTTGTTTGTGTGTCTCATGCCTGAACCAGACTATCATCGTGTGTGCTGCAACCTTGTCCTGTCCTGTCGGAATCTACCTGTCCATCTGAGCCCACGTATGTTCGTCATTAAAGTACTCTGTTTGTTAATTCGCTTTTGGGTCCTCATTCACGCACCATAACAGCGTGAAAATGATTTAAGATAATCTTCAAAGAGGGGGGAGGGTGAAAATTAAGGGGCGTGAAAATGATTTAAGATACTCTTCAAAGAGGGGGGAGGGTGAAAATTAAGGGGCGTGAAAATGATTTAAGATAATCTTCAAAGAGGGGGGAGGGTGAAAATTAAGGGGCGTGAAAATGATTTAAGATAATCTTCAAAGAGGGGGGAGGGTGAAAATTATAATTATTTAAGAAACTCCTCAAAGGGGGGGGGGGGGCGTGAAAATTATTTAAGATAATCTTCAAAGAGGGGGGAGGGGGAAAATTAAGGGGCGTGAAAATGATTTAAGATACTCTTCAAAGAGGGGGGAGGGTGAAAATTAAGGGGCGTGAAAATGATTTAAGATACTCTTCAAAGAGGGGGGAGGGTGAAAATTAAGGGGCGTGAAAATGATTTAAGATACTCTTCAAAGAGGGGGGAGGGTGAAAATTAAGGGGCGTGAAAATGATTTAAGATACTCTTCAAAGAGGGGGGAGGGTGAAAATTATAATTATTTAAGAAACTCCTCAAAGGGGGGGGGGGGGCGTGAAAATTATTTAAGATAATCTTCAAAGAGGGGGGAGGGGGAAAATGATTTAAGATACTCTTCAAATGGGGGGAGGGGGAAAATTAAGGGGCGTGAAAATGATTTAAGATACTCTTCAAAGAGGGGGGAGGGTGAAAATTAAGGGGCGTGAAAATGATTTAAGATACTCTTCAAAGAGGGGGGAGGGTGAAAATTAAGGGGCGTGAAAATGATTTAAGATACTCTTCAAAGAGGGGGGAGGGTGAAAATTAAGGGGCGTGAAAATGATTTAAGATAATCTTCAAAGAGGGGGGCGTGAAAATGATTTAAGATAATCTTCAAAGAGGGGCGAGGGGGAAAATGATTTAAGATACTCTTCAAAGAGGGGGGAGGGGGAAAATGATTTAAGATACTCTTCAAATGGGGGGAGGGGGGAAATGATTTAAGATACTCTTCAAAGAGGGGGGGAAATGATTTAAGATACTCTTCAAAGAGGGGGGGAAATGATTTAAGATACTCTTCAAAGAGGGGGGGAAATGATTTAAGATACTCTTCAAAGAGGGGGGGGGGAAATGATTTAAGATACTCTTCAAAGAGGGGGGGAAATGATTTAAGATACTCTTCAAAGAGGGGGGGGAAATGATTTAAGATACTCTTCAAAGAGGGGGGGGAAATGATTTAAGATACTCTTCAAAGAGGGGGGGAAATGATTTAAGATACTCTTCAAAGAGGGGGGGAAATGATTTAAGATACTCTTCAAAGAGGGGGGGAAATGATTTAAGATACTCTTCAAAGAGGGGGGGAAATGATTTAAGATACTCTTCAAAGAGGGGGGAAATGATTTAAGATACTCTTCAAAGAGGGGGAGGGTTAAAATGATTTAAGATACTCTTCAAAGAGGGGGAGGGTTAAAATGATTTAAGATACTCTTCAAAGGGGGGGGGGGTGATTTAAGATACTCTTCAAAGAGGGGGGGAAATGATTTAAGATACTCTTCAAAGAGGGGGGGAAATGATTTAAGATACTCTTCAAAGAGGGGGGGAAATGATTTAAGATACTCTTCAAAGAGGGGGGGGAAATGATTTAAGATACTCTTCAAAGAGGGGGGGGGGGGTGATTTAAGATACTCTTCAAAGAGGGGGGGGGGGTGATTTAAGATACTCTTCAAAGAGGGGGAGGGTTGAAATGATTTAAGATACTCTTAAAAGAGGAGGGGGATGGGGGAAAATGATTGAATATACACATCAGAGGAGGGGGGAGGGGGGAAATGATTTAAGATACTCTTCAAAGAGGGGGGGAAATGATTTAAGATACTCTTCAAAGAGGGGGGGAAATGATTTACTCTTCAAAGAGGGGGGGAAATGATTTAAGATACTCTTCAAATGGGGGGAGGGGGGAAATGATTTAAGATACTCTTCAAAGAGGGGGGGAAATGATTTAAGATACTCTTCAAAGAGGGGGGGAAATGATTTAAGATACTCTTCAAAGAGGGGGGGAAATGATTTAAGATACTCTTCAAAGAGGGGGGGAAATGATTTAAGATACTCTTCAAAGAGGGGGGGAAATGATTTAAGATACTCTTCAAAGAGGGGGGGAAATGATTTAAGATACTCTTCAAAGAGGGGGGGGAAATGATTTAAGATACTCTTCAAAGAGGGGGGGGAAATGATTTAAGATACTCTTCAAAGAGGGGGGGAAATGATTTAAGATACTCTTCAAAGAGGGGGGGAAATGATTTAAGATACTCTTCAAAGAGGGGGGGAAATGATTTAAGATACTCTTCAAAGAGGGGGGGGAAATGATTTAAGATACTCTTCAAAGAGGGGGGGAAATGATTTAAGATACTCTTCAAAGAGGGGGGGAAATGATTTAAGATACTCTTCAAAGAGGGGGGGAAATGATTTAAGATACTCTTCAAAGAGGGGGGGAAATGATTTAAGATACTCTTCAAAGAGGGGGGAAATGATTTAAGATACTCTTCAAAGAGGGGGGAAATGATTTAAGATACTCTTCAAAGAGGGGGAGGGTTAAAATGATTTAAGATACTCTTCAAAGAGGGGGAGGGTTAAAATGATTTAAGATACTCTTCAAAGGGGGGGGGGGGGGTGATTTAAGATACTCTTCAAAGAGGGGGGGGAAATGATTTAAGATACTCTTCAAAGAGGGGGGGAAATGATTTAAGATACTCTTCAAAGAGGGGGGGAAATGATTTAAGATACTCTTCAAAGAGGGGGGGGGGTGATTTAAGATACTCTTCAAAGAGGGGGGGAAATGATTTAAGATACTCTTCAAAGAGGGGGAGGGTTAAAATGATTTAAGAATCTCTTCAAAGGGGGGGGGGGGGGGTGATTTAAGATACTCTTCAAAGAGGGGGAGGGGGAGGCCATATTGGCATGTATATTGGCATACTCACAGAGGCCATATTGGCATGTGTTTAGTGAGTGTGTGTGTTTGTGTGTGTATGTGTGTGTGCGCACATTTGTGCATCCATTTGAATGTGTGTGTGTTTTTTCTCTTTTTGTGTTTGCGTGTACCTGAGGATGAAGCATTGCGGGCGTCGCTCCTGCAGCATCATGTGGTAGGCCCTCTCTGCTGAGGAGAAGATGTGAGGAGGCAGAGAGGAGCACAGACGCCCTGAAGAACTCAGATACAACTGACTCACCTGACAGAGAGAGAGAGAGAGACAGAGAAAGAGGGATAGAGAGACAACATAAGTGTCATAATCCTTAACAGTTACATAGAGTGAATAGTTACAGCCCATTCTTACATGACACACTGACATGCACGCACACACCCGCACGCATGTACGCACACACCACTTGGTTTCATCCTTATACAGATCTAACCTGCGTATACTTTTACAAGTGTGTGTCAGAGGAGACTGGTGGGAGGAGCTATAGGAGGAAGGGCTCAATGAAATGGCTGGAACGCAGTCAAATATGTGGTTTCCATAAGTTTGTGTTTGATACCGTTCCATTCCAGCCATTACAATGAGCCCGTCCTCCTATAGCTCCTCCCACCAGCCTCCTCTGGTGTGTGCGGAACACAGCACTCTGACAAAGTGTGGCTTACAACTCACCAGTCCTGCACTATGGCCACGTAAACCAACAGTCAGAAACAGACAGAGCAATTAGTGGTTAGTTGAAACGGTCTGACTCAGTGTATTGAGGTGGCGTTTTAAAAGGCAGTGTTTCAAAGACTGTTTCATGCTGCTAGTCTACTAGTGTTAAGCGTATCTATTCTCATAGGCTGCACTGTAGAAATGTAAAACAGTAGTACACATTGTGTGCCATGCCTCGGCCTGTACCACTGACTAAACACATTGATTTAGCAGAACATCAAACAGACTAATAGCTGAATGCTGACACTGGGCTGGACTGTGTCCGACTGACTGAATGCCACTTAGATCAGACAGGCATGGACGCAATGGTGAGATTGGTTGTACACAGCAGGGAAGGATGGGGGAGAGAGAAAAGGGATGGAGAAAGAGTGGGAGAAAGGGAGGAAGAGAGGGAAGGGAGGGGCAGGAGCAGGAGCAGAGATAGCTTTGTCTGACTGTTGGAGGACATCTGAAGGACAGAGCAGCGGAGTTTGAGTTTGTGTAAAATACATACAGAGAGAGGAAAAGCAGAGAAGGAGGGGATGGGCAATGGAAAAAAGAGAAAATACACACATATGCCACCCTGTCACTTGGTTGCCATACAGAGAACACGCACACCTACATGTTGCCCTGAAGCCTTACATAACAGCCATTAAATCCTCCCCCACACCTAGTGTATTATATTTCAAGGGTTTCTGTGGCACTAATCATGTACAGTACAGCGTGGTTTCTCTCCACTCCTGTGCTAGCCTGAGACACATCAAACACTACATACAATGCCCACAAGCTCCCTATCCCAACCCAAGCCAAGCCCCACAAACCCAACCTCTAAACAAACATTCCCCAGTCCAGAAAGCCCCAAAAACCCAGCTCCAAATATCACACCACTCTGCCCAGCCCTTGCCACAGTACCAAACTCATCCTCTGATCCCTTTCTCAAGCCAGACTCAATCAAGCCCCAGGCAGTCCCCAACCCCAAACGTCTGCCCCATCACAGAGCAGATGTGAGTGGGATTGGAGGGGAGGAGAGGAAGGGGGTTGTTTTTGGTGGAAGGGGTAGACAGACATCAGAGGGTAACAGCCTGTTAGCAGCAGCTCACACATGTTGTGACATATGTCTCTCTCACTCTCTCAGGTGGAGTGTGCGTGCGAGGCTTGGGTGTGTGTTAAATTCTGCCAGATTTGAGGTACAGATATGGGGGGAGCGATGGAACTGCCAGGGGAGTCAGGCAGCTGTCCGAAACCAAGCTAGGGGTACCCCACCCCCTCCACACACACACCTCCTAAACCCCCGTTTCATCTCTCAGCTGCCATTAGGGCAGTGGGCTGAGTGATGATTGTCATCTTGTCATATTGTATTTCTTCAGACAGTGAGCACAGATTGTCCCACTGATGTGACTATTCAGCTGTCATTGCTATTGTAGACACACAAGGCATGGTATGGCAAACACACCACATGTGAGGTACGGCAAACATAGCCTACTATAGGTTAAACCTGTGTCAGAAATAACTAAGAGGGATTACATGTGTACTTTATTTTAAGACTGAAATAGACATGTTTCTGTCAGCGTTACGTAAATGCACGTCTGATACAGTAAGATGTGTATGCATTACATAAATGCCTGTCTAGGCTACGGCCCAGCAGATATACAGTGTGTGTGTGTGTGTGTGTGTTTTTCTGAACAGGATCTCTCCCTGGCCTAGCTAGTGTATAGTGCAGAGTCAGCCCTCCACTGTATATCACTGACAGGAAGACACTACATTATTAATGGACCACATCAAGGCCCATTTCATCCATTCATAATAAACTCATTATACACACAACAGGAAACTCAATACACACACACACACACACACCGCATACTGTTAACATATTCTCTGTGTTATATTGACAAGATACATTATAGAGTATATACAAATACAAAACATAAAGATATACCCTAGCTAGAGGAAAATAAAGACAAAATGTATGTGTTTGTGTCAGCCTAACCACTAGAAACAGGTGTTCATTTTGGATGTTTGAAAAGGTCCTGATAATGTCGTAGGCACAATTTTTTGTATTCTTTTTTAAAAATCACTGCACTGGGCACAAACTCATGATGCTCGGAGCCGAAGCACACTGCTTTGACTGCTCATACTGTGCTATGGCCTTTTTTCGAAGCTCCAGCAAATGTTGAGAATACTTGATGATACTTAATGGTATGAGGTCAGTTGATTTGCAGTGCCCTCCCCAAACCATCGCCCTAACCTTAACCACTAGGAATGAATGCCTAAACTGTTAACCTTTGAGTTGTTTCTATTCTAACCCTGTAACCACGTGGAATTAAACCTGTAACCATGCGGAATTAATACATAAAAAATAGACATTCATCCATAATACAGTGGTTTGCGGAAGTATTCATCCCCCTTGGCATTTTTCCTATTTTGTTGGTTTGTATCATTTGATTTACACAACATGCCTACCACTTTGAAGAGGAAAAATATGTTTTCTTGTGAAACAAACAAGAAATAAGACAAAAAAAATCAGAAAACTTGAGTGTGCATAACTATTCACCCCCCCCAAAGTCAATAATTTGTAGAGCCACCTTTTGCAACAGTTACAGCTGCAAGTCTCTTGGGGTATGTCTCTATAAGCTTGGCACATCTAGCCACTGGGATTTTTGCCCATTCTTCAAGGCAAAACTGCTCCATCTTCAAGTTGGATGGGTTCCGCTGGTGTACAGCAATCTAAGTCATACCACAGATTCTCAATTGGTCTGGGCTTTGACTAGGCCATTCCAAGACATTTAAATGTTTCCCCTTAAACCACTCGAGTGTTGCTTTAGCAGTATGCTTAGGGTCATTGTCGTGCTGGAAGGTGAACTTCTGTCACAGTCTCAAATCTCTGGAAGACTGAAACAGGTTTCCCTCAAGTCCCTGTATTTAGCGCCATCCATCATTCCTTCAATTCAGACCAGTTTCTCAGTCCCGACCGATGAAAGATATTCCCACAGCATGGTCCTGCCACCCCCATGGATGGTGTTCTCGGGGTGATGCGAAGTGTTGGGTTTGTGCCAGACACAACATTTTCCTTGAAGGCCAAAAAGCTCAATTTTAGTCTCATCTGACCAGAGTACCTTCTTCTATATGTTTGGGGAGTCTCCCACATGCCTTTTGGCGAACACCAAACATGTTTGCTTATTTTTTCTTTAAGCAATGGCTTTTTTCTGGCCACTCTTCCGTAAAGCCCAGCTCTGTGGAGTGTACGGCCTAAAGTGGTCCTATGGACAGTCTCTTTGTTGCCTCTCTGATTAATGCCCTCCTTGCCTGGTTCATGAGTTTTGATGGGTGGCCCTCTCTAGGCAGGTTTGTTGTGGTGCCATATTCTTTCCATTTTTGAATAATGGATTTAATGGTGCTCTGTGGGATGTTCAAAGTTTCTGACATATTTTTTACAACCCAACCCTGATCTGTACTTCTCCAGAACTTTGTCCCTGACCTGTTTGGAGATCTCCTTGGTCTTCATGTTGCCACTTGCTTGGTTGTGCCCCTTGCTTACTGTTGTTACAGACTCTGGGGCCTTTCAGAACAGGTGTATACTGAGATCATGTGACACCTATATTGCACACAGGAAGACTTATGTAACTACTTATGTGACTTCTGAAGGTAATTGGTTGCAGCAGATCTTATTTAGGGAATTCATAGCAACGAGGTTGAATACATACGCAAGGCATTTTTTGTAATTTTTTGAAACAAGTTATTTTTTACATTTCACTTCACCAATTTGGACTATTTTGTGTATGTCCATTACATGAAATCCAAATACAAATCTATTTAAATTACAGGTTGTAATGCAACAAAATAGAAAAAGGCCAAGGGGGATGAATACATTTGCAAGGCACTGTATGCCAAATGTTGAAGGGACACTATGAGATCTTGTTGGTTACTGTATAGTGTGTACTCACCAGTGAAGAGTAAATGGGGAGCTCTTTGTTAGGATTGACCAGGAGGAGAATGTGCCCGATGTAGGTCTGAAAAAAATGACGTGCATTACTTCTTTAACCAAAGAGACATACAGTGAGTGAAATGCATCTCGTTAATAAAATAATGGATTATTACAGTTGAAATACTGTAATATCAGGGGTATACATCTCATCCTGATCTATTGGCGTTGAGGCATCTTGTCTTGACCTGAAGCATGGTCAAACTACCAGCCACTAAACTCCTGGGGTAAACACAGAAGTTCACATAGAGCCATAATTAGAGCCTTAATTGTTGAAGCACAAAGCCCCATCCCTTTCATGGAGCCTGAAGGTCAACTTAGCACTAACTAAATCCCTTCCCCAAACACAACGAGGGATGGGAGAGGCCTGTGTCAGCACTAATGCTATGGCAAACATGACAACAAACACCATTATCAGAATAACAAAACTCTTCACAAAAGTATTCTCCCACGCTGCCACAGCGTTGGATATGCTCATTCCCAAATACACGCTCCTGGGGCATGCGTACTCCTTGGCGAACAAGGAAGTGTGATAGAGGTAAGAAAGGTTTTTCTAATGATAACTAAAATTACTAAAACATAGTCAACAATATTACTGTAATGAGCTTCAGGGGTTCACGAGATATGGCTGAGACATATGAATAGAATATGTTGCCAAATAGCGGTCTGCTCGGACATGAGACCCTGTCAACGTTTGAAAAAAAATCTATGCAACATGTAATCAACTTGGCATTTAACGGCAACTAACGCTGCAAATCACTTAAAAAACATTACCACCAAAACCCCTTTGAATAAACAGAAATAGCAAAAACTGCATGGAGATAGAGAGGTATTCTTATTCTATTTCAATAGCTATTCCTTCTTCCAACGCACAGACCCTGAGGCTATTTAGATAGGCTACTAACTGCCAAAATCCCTTCCTCTGACTGAGACATACAGTAAACCCTAACCCTTACAGCTACTACTGTACAGTTACAAGCTGCTAGCCCTACCTCCCACACCAATACCCTGAGGTTGGCTAATTGCTAAACGCTAACCCTCTGTACCCTAGGAGTGCCCTGCTGGGGTTGGATAGGACGTGTTATCACTAAAACGCTAACATGCCGCTTTGCCTATCCTCATGCCTGGGCTGAAGGTTAATGAGTTTCAAAGTTACCCACACACACTGTTCTAAGGTCAGTTTTGTATTTTAACCCCTAATGTCAGGATTAGATTATTCTAGATCTGTGTCAGAGGGTAACTTTAACGCAAAGCAAGTTAACTGTGACCCTTACACTTAATCACATGCTCTCAATATCGTATAGTAGCATCAAGAACAAACTGAAATTCCACTCCCTCACAACCACCATCAAATCCTCCCAACTGTCATCCATCCCTCCCACAACCCTCTCCAGTCCCTGGGCTTGGCTGTGTACCATCCCTCCATCCCAGCACAAAGCAGCAGGCTGGAGCCCAGTCATCAAAGTCCCAGTCTCTGACCACCCTGCTGGGGAGCATATGGAACATTACAATGGCTTTGTCCTCCCTCTCCTACATCTCTTCCCTCTCTCCATGGTTTCCTCTCTCTCTCCCTCCTCCACCTCATGCTCCTCTCTCATCCGCCTCCTCTCTCCATCCTCTCTTCCTCCTCTTCTTCCTCCTCCTCCTCCTCGCCCAATATCCTTATCTTTTCCCATCATCTCTTTCTTTCCCTTCTCCTCATCTCATTCTATCCCCCTCTTCTCTGTCCTCTCTCAATCTACCTACTCCTCTCTTTACCTCCCCTCCATATCTAACCAGCCAGTCTCTCCTCCATCTGTAGTTCAGAAACAACAGGCTATTGAAGCCTCTTCACACACAGTGATGAGAATAACCAGGCTGTTCCACATTGATCTGGCTCCTGTCTTTAAACAGCACAGTCTCTCATGCTGAGCTATAGACCAGACAATAGACTCGGGAGATTGGGACAATGAGAGGTGGTTAAGATGACCAGAAGCCGAAAGGAAAAGGGGTGTACAGTATTTCTTATAAATGCAGTCATGGATTTCTTCCATCGAACCAAACCAGCATTGATTCTCCAACATAGGAAATGTCTATTTTGTGTATGTGTGTGTCTTTGTGAATTTGTGCATTAATGTGGGTGTCTGTGTATCCGTGCATGTACATGTGGCTCTTAGTAGTTACTGTATATTCATCCCCCCAGCCATGGCTCAAAGTCCCTGGGCAGCAGACAGTGAGTCTCCTGGGCCACCTTCCAGACACCAGGCCCTGGCCAGAGCTCACACAAATCCATCACACAACAGCCACTATCCCAGAACAGAGAGCTGAGAGGGGGTTGGAAGACTGACTCAAAGAACGTACCACCCCTACAACTCACACTAGCACAGTTACCATTGCCTGGCCTGGCAACAGAGAGACCAAAAACAGGACTCCCTCCCCTGTCCCAGCCATTGCCAAAAACACCCATCTCTGTCACTGGCCTGCTGGGCTGGAGGGTGCTGGTTCACCTCCCCAGCTCTGAATCTGGGCAGAGTCAAGGGGAAAGACTGCCCATTGTCCAAGCTGACATCTCATACATCACTCTAATTGTATGTCAGTGTGTCCATGTGTGAATGAGTGTGTGTGTGTGTGTGTGTGTGTGTGTGTGTGTGTGTGTGTGTGTGTGTGTGTGTGTGTGTGTGTGTGTGTGTGTGTGTGTGTGTGTGTGTGTGTGTGTGTGTGTGTGTGTGTGTGTGTGTGTGTGTGTGTGTGTGTGTGTGTGTGCGTGTGCGTGTTTGTGTGTGTGTATGTTTGTGTGCATGTTTGTGTGTATGTTCTACCTACATAAATCTGGTCATTGCCAAAGCGTTTCTGCATCTCGTAGAGCAGGCTGCTGTTTGTGAGTTCACTGAGAGACGCCAGGTCATCATTAGGCGCCGGAGGCATCAGCTTCACCTGCAACACAACACCGCAAAGGTTACCATAGCAATCCCACATGGATTTGGTGCATGTGCACACTTTTTCATACTGTACATGTAAACTTTTCTGTAGTAGAGATGTGAAGTATATAGCAGTAGTGCACATATTGAGTGTACACTTAGATGTAGTGCAGATATTGATTGTACTGGCCTGCTCCAGTTTGCTGTAGGGTCCTGTAGGTCCGTCCAGACCGTTGTCCAGTGAGGGTTGTCTGCTCAGCCCCCCTCCCACCTCACTGAACATGGCACACCTCTCCAACAGACTGTCCCTCTTAGAGAGGGACATGGACAGGGGGGTTCTACAGGGTAGGGGTGGGGGTAATAGGATTACTACGGGTATCATTTGCTTTTCAATACTGATATCGAAACACACTTGAACTATAATTTGATAATTTGATGAGTTGATAAAAACTCACAGGTTCTTGACGAGGATGGTGTGATCATGTGCGCCTCCATCGTAGCGCTCATCTGAAGGTGGCGGGGGGACAGAGGGGTCCTTCAGTCTCTCTACCCAGCATTCCTCTGCTCTCAGCAGCATAGCCATGATGGGGTCAGATGCTGCTATGCCTGGAACCAGGACAGAGAGCAAAGGGGATTAATTTAAGAGAGTAACCACTAAGGGTTAACAATGAGAGACTGTTTTCACCTCTCTGTTTGACTGTTACAGATGTATTAGTTGGTAAGCATTATAAACCGGGTAGTTTGGGTCCTATATGCTAATTGGCTGAAACATTGTAGCCATGTATATCAGACAACAATATACCACACGTATGACGCAAAAATACTTGTTTCCTGTTCAATTAATGTTGGTAATCAGTTTATAACAGCAATAAGGCACATCAGAGGTTTATGGTATTTAAACTTGCTTAAAGAAGCAGTCGGGATCTTAAAATAAGAACTTACAAATTCATAACATATTGTACAAATTTGAATTTGTGACATTTCATACAAATTGCACCAAAAAAAGGTAACATATCGTAAGCAATGGATGACGCAGTACAGAATTACCAGGGACTCGTTTTGGCTGGTGAACACTACTTTCAAAATGGCCGGTTGAAATGATACAACATCTCTGGAGCATCACTTTAACTATAGTGGTCAAAAGACAGTTACGTCACTGATGGTTACTTTCAGTACTTTCAATCATATATAGCTTGCAAACATGTGGAATGTTGCGTAGACATTGACTTTGAACACCAGCCAGTCAACGAGACACATAAAATGTCCTCCAAGATCAATAAGCTTAACATTAACGACAAGTAATATAGACGTACCATCTAAAGCTCTGAATCATTCTAGGCTAATTCACTAAGGGCCTTGTCCTAACCCACTGACCCCACCCCACATCCATATGGATGTGCCTGTGCAGAGTGCAAAGCCCATGGAGGACCTATCCATCTGAGCTTCAGAGACAGGGGGAGTTAAGATACCCTCAGTCTTTAATGAGGTCTAAAAGGGCACAGGGGAGGAGTACGGCTACTGTATATCTCGTCTTTTATTTCATAGAGAGTGACAACCCCCTAGACACCCATATCTCCCCCCTCTCGCTCTCGCCCTCTCACTCGCACGCACGCACGCACACACACACACACACACGTTGCGGGGGGGGGGGGGGGGGGGGGGCTTTAAGTGAGAAATATGTGATTCTCTCTGTCTCCCTGTGTTGTCACATCTATCCCTGAGTTAAGCCTACATGTTAGAATGGACTATAGATTACTGCTAGAGAGTCTGTGTTGTGATTACACCAGGGGATGGGATGGAGAAAGGAGGGGGCCGCAATAGGCCTAAAGTATCTCACACTATGATGGGGAGGTTGGTATGGAGAACATGAGTCTCTCTCCTCTGCTTCCATAATTGAGGTCCACTGATGTTCAATGCTTGAGACAGTCTTTACATTACACACTACAATCGCAAAGTTTCATCAGCCATTCTCTGGGGGTTTCAAAGACATTGCATTTCAACATTGCTGTGGCATTTCTGCTAACACATTTGGTTGCTAAGAAGCAGCTCTTGTAGAATGTTGCCCATAGTAGGACTGGAATGATACCAGTATTGCGATGCACGTTAGTATCGTGGTGGCAAGGAAACAGAACATCAAGCGGATTTCACTTCTTCAGGAAAATAGCCCTAATGTTGGAAACAAACATCATTCATTTATATTCCAAGCACACAATATTTTATGTCCAGCAGGTTTTTGAGTTTGGTCTGCTTCGTGTTTTCTTTTTTGCCATATAAAATGATTGCGATAATGGTATCGTCACAGACCTAGTCCATAGCTGCTCAAAGAACAAAGTCTCCTTTCCCTGAGGAGTTTTATATGTGTTGTTCAGCTAGGGAGCCCAGGGCTATAGACAGGTAAGACATAACATCAGTATCAGCAGGAGAGTGTCTGTTAATAGATACATCTCTGTAGACAGAGAAAATAGAACCTACATGAGCTCTATTGTGTGTTATATGTGTTATCGCAAACAGCGACAAGGAGCAACAGTCTCTCAACTCCTCACACACACACACACTCCTGCATACACACTCCTGCATACACACACACTAAGATTAATTGAGAAGGAATCATGTTAGTGTGGTCATACTTTGATAGTCTCTTCTGCTTCTATACATAAATGACAGATAATGCACTTGAGTAATGATATTCTACCTTCATACACATTATGGAATGAATCAAATTAGTTCTGATGATGAATTCTGAACACTTCCATTCTATTCTCTCAGTGTGTGTGCGTGTTTGTGTGTCCAGAGAAAGATTCAGGTAGAGTATGAAGTGTTAATTGTATGTTTTGTTAATGGATGAGCTTGTCCTCATGGAGCAGTAACATACAGCATCTTCAGAAATTATTCAGACCCCTTGACTTTTACCACATTTTGGTACGTTACAGTCTTATTCTAAAATTGATACAAATATTTTTTTTCTCAGCAATCTACACACAATACCCCATAATGACAAAGCGAAAACAAGTTTTTAGACATGTTTGCACATTTATTAAAAATCAAAACATAAATACCTTATTTACATAAGTATTGAGACACTTTGCTATGAGACTCAAAATTAAACTCAGGTGCATCCTGTTTCCATTGACCATCCTTGAGATGTTTCTAAAACTTGATTGGACTCCACCTGTGCTAAATTCAAATGATTGGACATCATTTGGAAAGGCACACACCTGTCCATATAAGGTCCCACAGTTGACAGTGAACGTCAGAGCATAACCAAGCCATGAGATCAAAGAAATTGTCCATAGAGTTTCGAGATAGGATTGTGTTAAGGTACAAATCTCGGGAAGGGTACCAAAATATTTCTGTAGCTTTAAAGGTCCCAAAGAACACAGTGGCCTCCATCATTCTTAAATGAGCTAGAGCTAATTGCCCGGCCAAACTGAGCAATCAGGGAGAAGGGAACCAAGAACCCGATGGCCACTCTGACAGAGCTCCAGAGTTCCTCTGTGGAGATGGGAGAACCTTCCAGAAGGACAACCATCTCTGCAGCATCCCACCAGCAGCATCATGATGTGGTTTTTCAGCGGCAGGGACTGGGAGACTAGTCAAGATCGAGGCAAAGACGAACGGAGCAAAGTACAGAGATATCTTTGATGAAAACCTGCCCCAGAGCACTCAGGACCTCAGACTGGGGCGAAGACTCACCCTCCAACAGGACAACTACCCTAAGCACTCAGCCAAGACAATGCAGAAGTGGCTTCGGGACAAGTCCGTAAATGTCATTGAGTGGCCCAGCCAGAGCCCAGACTTGAGCTTGAGCTCAAACATCTCTGGAGAGACCTAAATAATAGCTGTGAAGTGACGGTCCCCATCCAATCTGACAGAGCTTGAGAGGATCTAGAGAGAAGAATGGGAGAAACTCCCCAAATACTGTACATGTGTGCCAAGCTTGTAGCGTCATACCCAAGAAGAATCGAGGCTGTAATCAATGCCAAAGGTGCTTCAACAAAGTACTGAGTTAAGGGTCTGAATACTTGTGTAAATGTCATATTTCAGGTTTTTAAGAAATTATCAAACATTTCTAAACCTGCTTTTGCTTTGTCATTTTGGGATATTTTGTGTAGATTGATGAGGAACAAAAACAATCTAATCCATTTTAGAGTAAGGCCTTAACATAACAAAACGTGGAAAAAGTCAAGGGGTCTGAATCCAAACGCACTGTATAACCTCCACCTCCACCTCCACACACACACACATACACATACACACACACACACACACACACACACACACACACACACACACACGTGGAAATGAATTGGTTAGATTGTGTGTGTTGGTTCGGTTTTATCAGAGTGATCACTAGAACAGTAGGCTAGGCAGACACAGCTCAACTGGACCAATCAAAATACATTTATTTGTTTCAATACCACATGCTTAAATTGAGTGTGTATGTCAGTGTGTTATACCTGAGGGCTTGTCTTGGTTGCAGTTCAGGAGAGTTGGGTCTGCTCTGTGCTTCAGCAGCTGGCTAACGATGCTTGTCTGCAGGGAGAGATGGATCAACAGAGACACACACCTTCATTATTTCAGAGAAAATAAAAAAAGACATGGAACTGCATTAGATCACATCTTGCATGCCTTCCTCCCCAAATGTCCTTGCTGTGTTCCATATCTACAAAATCTCTCTCTCTCTCTCTCTCTCTCTCTCTCTCTCTCTCTCTCTCTCTCTCTCTCTCTCTCCCTCTCTCCCTCTCTCCCTCCCTCCAATTCAAGGGGCTTTATTGGCATGGGAAACATGTGTTAACATTGCCAAAGCAAGTGAGGTAGATAATATACAAAAGTGAAATAAACAATAAACATTAACAGTAAACATTACACATACAGAAGTTTCAAAACAATAAAGACATTGCAAATGTCATATTATATATATATATATATATATACTGTATATATATAGTGTTGTAACAATGTACAAATGGTTAAAGTACACAAGGGAAAATAAATAAGCATAAATATGGGTTGTATTTACAATGGTGTTTGTTCTTCACTGGTTGCCCTTTTCTTGTGGCAACAGGTCACAAATCTTGCTGCTGTGATGGCACACTGTGGAATTTCACCCAGTAGATATGGGAGTTTATCAAAATTGGATTTGTTTTCAAATTCTTCGTGGATCTGTGTAATCTGAGGGAAATATGTCTCTCTAATATAGTAATACATTGGGCAGGAGGTTAGGAAGTGCAGCTCAGTTTCCACCTCATTTTGTGGGCAGTGAGCCATGTCTGTCTACGGCGGCCTTTCTCGGCCTTTCTCAATAGCAAGGCTATGCTCACTAAGTCTGTACACAGTCAAAGCTTTCCTTAAGTTTGGGTCAGTCACAGTGGTCAGGTATTCTGCCACTATATACTCTCTGTTTGGGGCCAAATAGCATTCTAGTTTGCTCTGTTTTTTTGTTAATTCTTTCCAATGTGTCAAGTTATTATCTTTTTGTTTTCTCATGATTTGGTTGGGTCTAATTGTGCTGCTGTCCTGGGGCTCTGTGGGGTCCGTTTGTGAACAGAGCCCCAGGACCAGCTTGCTTAGGGGACTCTTCTCCAGGTTCATCTCTCTGTAGGTGATGGCTTTGTTATGGAAGGTTTGGGATTCGCTTCCTTTTAGGTGGTTGTAGAATTTAACGGCTCTTTTCTGGATTTTGATAATTAGTGGGTATCGGCCTAATTCTGCATTATTTGGTGTTCTACGTTGTACACGGAGGATGTTTTTGCAGATTTCTGCATGCACAATTTGGTGTTTGTCCCATTTTGTGAAGTCTTGGTTGGTGAGCGGACCCCAGACCTCAAAACCATAAAGGGCAATTGGCTCCATGATTGATTCAAGTATTTTTACCCAGATCCTAATTGGTATCCTCTCTCTCTCTCTGTCTCCCTCTCTCTGTCTCTCTCTTTCTCTCTCTCTCTGTCTGTCTCGCTCTCTGTCAATTTAAATTATATTCAATTCAAAGGGCTTTATTGGCATGGGAAACAGATGTTTACATGCCAAAGCAAGTGAAATAGATAATTAACAAAAGTGAATAAAAAACGAACAGTAAACATTACACTCACAAAAGTTCCAAAGGAATAGAGACATTTCAAATGTCATGTTATGGCTATACTGTATACAGTGTTGTAACGATGTGCAAATAGTTCAAGTACAAAAGGGAAAATAAATAAACATAAATATGGGTTGTATTTATAATGGTGCTTGTTCTTCATTTGTTGCCCTTTTTATTGTGAAAACAGGTAACAAATCTTGCTACTGTGTTGGAACACTGTGGCATTTCACCCAATAGATATTGGAGTTTATCTGTCTCTCTCTCTGTCTCTCACAAAGCCTATTAATCTGTACAGTATGTCCACAAGGTACACCCTCACATACCCCACTCAACACTTTATAAATGCACCCCCATCACGTCACTATCGTCACGGTAGTGACCCCCTGGCTGGGGTCAAATGTCAGATTGAACCAGGAAAATGTCAGGGAGACGTGAAAGTGAGTGAAGGAGAAACAGAAGCCTAATAAGCAACAGTAATAGGCTACAGTCCATGGGAGTCATTTACCCAGGATAGTGAAATATTAGCCTATTACGTGTGCCAGTGAAATACCGGCTATGATTACACAGGGCTCGCTGAGTTTACTGTATGACAGTATGAGCTACTGTTACTGTGACTCAAGCAAACGGCACCTAGCAACAGTATGACCCGTAAACAACAGAATACTACTGACCTCCGTTCAGTACTAATGGGGAGTAGAGGTGGAATTAAGAGACGCATGAAACACAACTGTACTTATAGGGTACAGTTTTACATCCTTTTGAGTTTTAAATTAGATTACCTAGTCTAATTACATAATCCTTTTACTTAACCTATAAAACATACTTGTAATATAAAGTGTTGCAGAGATGAGGCTGTTCCCTTCTCTCTGAATGTGCCTGCTGATGCTAAAGTGAGTGACAATGCTGCAGGTATACAGTATGTGTCAGTGTGTAGTTGGTATGCAGAGTGCCAGCGCCAGGCTCCAGCGGGAAGGGCTCCAGCAGGTAGGGTTCCAGCAAGAAGGGCTCCAGCAGGTAGGGCTCCAGCGGGAAGGGCTCCAGCAGGTAAGGGCTCCAGCCGGAAGGGCTCCAGCGGATAGGGCTCCAGCGGGAAGGGCTCCAGCAGGAAGGGCTCCAGCGGATAGGGCTCCAGCGGATAGGGCTCCAGCGGGAAGGGCTCCAGCAGGAAGGGCTCCAGCAGGTAGGGCTCCAGCAGGAAGGGCTCCAGCAGGAAGGGCTCCAGCAGGTAGGGCTCCAGCAGGAAGGGCTCCAGCAGGTAGGGCTCCAGCGGGAAGGGCTCCAGCAGGTAGGGCTCCAGCAGGAAGGGCTCCAGCAGGAAGGGCACCAGCAGGTAGGGCTCCAGCAGGAAGGGCTCCAGCAGGTAGGGCTCCAGCGGGAAGGGCTCCAGCGGGAAGGGCTCCAGCGGGAAGGGCTCCAGCAGGAAGGGCTCCAGCAGGAAGGGCTCCAGCAGGTAGGGCTCCAGCGGGAAGGGCTCCAGCAGGTAGGGCTCCAGTGGATAGGGCTCCAAACGATTCTCTACTACTCCCCTCCCCTGTCACTCTGCACTCAAATTCACTTATGTATGCACTCAGATAAACGGTGAAGTTTCAGAAAGAGAGGGATGAGGTGTCGCATG